>NW_027173176.1:6083573-7300288 GCF_018151085.1 Drosophila tropicalis
TCAATGTCATTCCATATTGTTCCCACTCATTCTCCTTCTATCTGTATATCTTCAATTCGAATGTGAATTCAATGCAGAGACATTTTAGTTGAGTTTTGTTCGGTTTTCGGGATATTGGCCAAGAAAAGAAATAGAAAAAAACAATTTCCTCAGTCATAAGTATAAACATGTCATAATTCACCCAAACCAAATGAAAGCAGTTCAATTTGAAGGCTTGCTCCCTCCCTCCCCCTCCGAATCGTGCTAGCTACATACACAGACACATGTTTTCGTGTATGACAGGAGGGGGAATAGATGCATATATATGCAGATATAGGTACATACATATATCTAACCTGAACCTGCACCACCAATTATCGTTGCTGTTTTGGCAACTCTGCATGCTCTTCGCACCCTCCACCCAGTTGCCGCATTTCCTTTCATACTCTTCAGACTTGTCATCTGCGATTACCGATCTGCGATCGCACGGGCCAACGAATAATTAATTAACATTCTGTCATAGAAACATGCGACATTCTCTTCATTTTCTTTTACATTTTTTTTTTTTTTTTTTTTTTGGTTTTTCATTTATTTTGTGTGTGTTGAGATGTTTCTGGCATCGGAAAATATTGCAAATATGAATATGTACCTATATCATGTTGTTGTAGTTAGAGGAGGTCGGGAAGAGAACCTACCACCACCCACCCATCCCCATCCCCCCCACAACCACAAGAAGCACAAAACTTTTTCCCACTTGTCAGCTGTTTAAAATTTTCTAGAGAATAGAATTCTGTCGTTTCATTTATTCTTTTTTTGTTATTGTTGCGTTGCTTTTCTTTTCTTTGGAACCAATACCTGGTTAAATAGAATATATGTCTATATACATATATGTATGTACATACATATGTATATATTGTATCAGACAGGCAACCACCTGGGCATGGGCCTGGGCAATTGGCAGTCGGCAATGGGCAATGGGGATGTGAGGCAAAATACTTTCGGGTTGTATATATAAATAAATGGGCCGCAAATTGCTTAGACACAAATTGTTGTACGTCTGGCATCCCACACTCGAATCTATCAATTTCCATTTCTATATACATTCATCTATATCTACATATGTCTGTATGTATGTGGGAGAGATATATGTAAGTATTCTCTTAATTTTCAATGGAAAACCACCTTCACCCACCTTTTGGCAAAAAAAAAAAAAAAACAAAATCTTTTCTTTCTTTTTCGTTTGTGTTGTTGCTTTTAATGGCCACAAACATTTTGATGTACTCTTCGCGTTGCGGCAACAACAATTTGGCTGCTAAGAATGCTCAACAGGTTGCAAAAGTCTCGCCGAGATGGTGGTGGTGGTGGTGGCGGTGGTGCGAGGAGCTGGCACCCACACCGTGACCGAATATCATGCGGTTGGCCTCAGACGGTATAACGGCCGCTAAAGAAACAAACAAAAATCAAGCACAAAAACAGCCGCCCCATATTGCACATGACCTGCTCCAGGTCCTTCTCCCTCTACTCCTCCTCGTACGCCCAAACACCCTTTTTCTCTCATTGTACATTTCTAACTATTGCTTATTGTGGCAATAAGCATTAATCGATTATTTAGACGATTACGAAAAACAAAAACAACAATACCAACAAAAAGAACAATATTTCAACAATAAACAAAAATTTTGCCCAAGTGCGAGCGGATATATAAAATTTGATTGGCTCTTTAGCAGACAGACAGACAGACAGATAGGTAGAGAGAGAGAGAGAGAGAGATGCGTAATTATTTTATTAGTCGACTAGATAATCCAATCGAAAACAAGAAATCAATTTGTATTATCGTTAAGGTAGGCTCTGTTAAGTAGAAATTTTTGATTGCATTTCCATTTCCAATGAAATGAAAATTAGTTGAAATTGTTTAAACTAAACAAAGTACAGTTGGCATTATCTACTTTCCCTCTTTCTCTGTCTGTCTGTCTGCCTCACGGTTATGTGTGTATCAATTTCTAATTCATAACTTGATTAAATTTTTCTGACTTTCCTTCCCCGCTTCGTTTAACTTCCTGTTTCAAAGTTCTTTCAAATTTGTTCCCCGTTTTCTTCTTTGATTACATTATCTTTCTTCATTTTGCAAACTATTTGCTCTGGCTCTTTGATCTATTTTCCTTTTTCTCCTTTGTTGCATTTTCTCTGCTCATTAGAATGACTTTTATGGTGATTTTCATTAGGTTTTATGATCAGAAAGCAATAAAACTCACACGAGAAAAGGGTCATAAATAATCAAATAAATAAATGTCACTCTCTCAACTAGGCCATCTTTTCGAAAATGCTCTAGAGAATCGCACGCACACACACACACACACACACACCACCTGACTGACTGACGCTAGAGAGTTGTGCCAATTACGTAGGCCAGATTAATCAATGCCAAGACAACATGAACAACAAATTAAGCGCATTCATTTCGACATAAATTTATATTCAACATGGTAAGAGGCAAAATGCAACGGCATCGGCATCGGCAACGGCAACATCAACCCCAAAGCCAACAAGTGCGAGAAATTCTGTGATTCTGACGTTAATCATACGCCCCGTATACGGTTGTATACTATGGGAATTGGGTGTGGGTATGGATATGGGTATGGGTATGGGTATGGGTATGGGGATGTAAAAGTGACTTTGGTGATGGCCTCTCGACTTTGTCCTTAATATTTATAAATTGATGCAATGCTGGCGAAAATAAACAAATAACTAAAAGAAAAACTTGATGATAATTGAAAAAGATCTATCTATAATGATGATGATGATGAAGAGGTTTTTTTGTAGAAGAGGGGAGGCGGGGCATTTCGATTGAGGCATTGCGATACGAATTTGCGTTATTAAATTATTAAATTTTGTCTAGCAGAAAAGCATGAATGTATGTATGTACATGTATATGGACAATTATGAGGGGGGTCTTATACATATGTATATACATATGTAGATATATATATTTAAGATAGATATTCATTTGTTATTCACGTCGTTAAAATGACGCATCTGGGACTTATTTAGCAAGTTGCTTCACCTTTCTCTCTTTTGGCTATACGTCATCTAATTCAAGCAGAAACACGTCTAGTCATTTCTATTTTATCATAGGAGAATGTTTCGAATTTTGCAGAAATTTTGTCTAACGAATCGGATTGGAATCGGAATTGGAAAGCATGACCAAAGTTGAGCAAAATACACCCATACCCGAAGAGCTGTACAACTTGACCCAATTGGCTAATGTTACACTGGCAGCGGGTCCCTTAAGTACAGGAAGCAGACAACAGAGACAGAGTGAACCCGAAATGAAAATGAATACAAATTTCTATGCCTCATCGGACGATGATTCGAACTATTATAGCCACAAAGTGTTCGATCGCAGGAAATTGCGTAGATGCACCATATCCGATTCGAACTCATGTGCCAGCAGCAGTTGCAGCAGCAGTGCCCAACAGTCCGGCGAGGAGCAACCGTCACATCACCGTCATCCGAACGGGGAGATTGCCACTCCATCCCTCCTTGATGATGAGCATATTTGCCCCGAATGTGGTAAGAAATATTCCACCTCATCGAATCTGGCACGCCATAGACAAACCCATAGGTAAGTCAGGCATCCAACATTTGCATACACTGAACGTCCGTCTTTAAGTACCTATAATTATCTTTCCGTAGGTCAATTATGGATAAAAAGGCACGACGTTGTCCCTACTGTGAGAAGGTTTATGTCTCAATGCCGGCATACTCGATGCATGTGCGGACACATAATCAGGGCTGCGAGTGCACATTTTGTGGCAAATGCTTCTCACGTCCCTGGCTGCTGCAAGGACACATACGTACCCACACCGGAGAGAAGCCCTTCAAGTGCAGTGTTTGCGACAAGGCCTTTGCCGATAAGTCCAATCTTCGTGCCCACATTCAAACCCATTCGAATACAAAGCCCCATACATGTTTACGATGTGGCAAGGCATTCGCTTTGAAATCCTATCTCTACAAGCATGAGGAGAGTTCGTGTATGAAAAATCGTGCCGAAACACGCAGATCGATTGTTCCCCCAACATTATCCTCCTCCTCCTCATCATCCTCATCATCATCGTCATCATCCTCGTCTTCCTCCTCATCATCGTCCCCGAAGCTGGTAACAACGATAGCATTAGCTGCTGCCTCCCAAGACTCGGCCAAATCGACATTGGCCAACAAATTGCTACAGAAGAAGAGAGATATCAATGTCAAGCAATCATCGTCATCGGCATTGAGCAGCTTTGGATACCGTTCGGAATCCTATATGATGTCCTCTGCAAACGAGGACCACGATCGTTTTAAACGCATCAGCGTCATACAGCCAACAGCTGTATCGGCCATATATCAGGAGATGCATCCATTAGCCACTTCCTATCTACACTACCCAGTTTCGAGTCCAGCCGCAGTAACATCCACAACAGCCGGCACAGCAGTGGCCACCGGAGCCTTATCTACACCGCAGGATCAGCCAGTAGATTTTTCGCCAAAGAACAATTTCACACATTCAGCCAAGACAAGTCCCTTCGAATTGACTGGCAACTATGCCATCATGACCTAACTGTATTCACACGGAATCGCCAACCCACACAGACACAAAAGACGCCAAAAATCACCCTCCCCGCAACTCAACGTCACCCACCCCCTTTTCCAGCTCCAAAAAAAAAAAAAAAAAAACTAACAGAAAAAAAAGAAAATGAACTTTAGTCAACAAATATGTGATAAAATTACCATTAGAGAGTAGATGATTCCAAAAAGTAAAGAAAAAAACAAAACAAAAGATGCAAGTAAAAAAAAAAATACAATCTACATCGAGAAAAGAAAGAAGAAGAGATAGAAATGGAAAGTTGCTTCTTTCTAGGTATATATATATAGATATATGTATATTTAGATCGTTTGATCGTTAGAACTTTAGATCTTCACTTACAATTAGTCATAACGAGGACTTAGAGACTTTGACAAGAGCAAACAAAACACACAAACTCAAACACACACTCAAACACACACACACACAAATGTGACCAGTATTTTTTTTTAACGTTCAATCTTATAAAATATATATTTTTACCCCCTTCAAAAAAAAAAAATGAAAAAAAATTTAAAAAAAAAAAAGAAAACACGAATTTTTCAAACATAAATACATATATATATTAATCTTATACATACATACCTATTACTTAAATATATATCTAAAACTTTTTGTTTGTAAGGCCAATTTGCGGTTTCCTGCACGGAAATCGAACGAGAGAATCTCTAGTCTTTATCTTTAAAAATCATTTTCTTCTGCGCACATGGATGGTGTATGTACATACTTGGCCATTGTGGCGTATGGGTAATATGCGAGAGAGAGAGAGAGAGAGAGAGATGGTGAGTAGGAGTAGATAGGTAGATGGATAGGTGGGTAATTTTCGGTTATTCTCCTTTTCTAATCTCTCCCTCCCTCTCTCTCTATCTCTCTTGGTTGCTCATCTGATCATTGTAGTAGCCCCCGCCTCCCCCCTCCCCATCCCCATCCTGCATACATATACACACCTTTTCACATGTGTGTGTCGCGTTATTTTTAAGCACTTTACGGCCGCATGTGGTGCAATAATTGACATAACTGTAACACTAATTAGCCTCTACACACACACACACACACACACACACACACACACACACATACACCTATATTACATACTTATACATACTTATATACATTATATTATATATATTTCTATCTATTGAACAAAATCGCTTATTATATTGCATCTTTTTTTTTTCATTTAGCACTTACGAAACATAAATTGTATTCACATTTTTTTTTGTTGTTTTTGTTTTTGTCTCATTGCATTTGGAAAACACAAAACCCAAAAACAGAAACAAAGAGAAAAACCTACAGCTAAACGCACCAAAGATATAGATCATACACTTACACATATACATATGTACGTATGTATGTGTGTATGATGGTATGTACATACACATACATATAGAGCGAGTATTTTGTATTATAGATTTGCACATTTATTCGAATTAAACAAAGGGATCCAAGAGATCCCTTGAAAAAATACAAATGCCATTTGAAAAACTTGTTTTATTTAAGTTTGGAAATTTAGTTTTGAAATGTTCATAAGGTAAGTAAGTCGCATGACCGAAGTTTCTCTATTACTGCCCCTTAATATTAGTCAACTAGGAAGAAAAAACACATTAACAAGGATTCATTCATTTGACAAAAGATTTTGATAATTAATGATGGGATCAAATGAACAAAGCAAAATGTGGCCAAAAAATATATAAAGAAGTTTAATCAAATGAAATATATAGTGCCAAATGAAAGAAACAAGAACGTAATCAACAATACGTGTGAATTTGCATAGCGTTTAGGATTTAGACATTGTCCAGATTGCGTGACTTTGGTGATTTGGAACGATCGAACACACCCGTCTCATGTATGGACTGGCTCAGGTTTAGGATGGAATTGGTTGGGCCAGTCAGACTGAGGTTGCCATTGCCGCCACTGACAGTGGAGAAATTGTCTTTGATGTCACCATTGTCGCCGGGAGATTTCTGTTGTGCGGTACCACAGCGAACAATTAGATCCTCGTACGATTTGTTATGGAGAAAACAGACCAAAATAACGGTCATGTTGTCACAGCCCAGGCCAGTGACATGGCCATCCGGGGACAGGCATTGATTCATGAGATCCTCACAAATGCATTCCGGCTGCATGCCCATGGCAATGCGATGGCGCACATAGTAGCCGACATCGGATGTAGTCATTACATCCCAAATGCCATCACAGGCCAGTATAATAAATTCCCAATCATCGGATATATCACGGACTACAACATCTGGAAGAGCGGTAACAATTTGCTCCTCCGGCTTCTTGTTGGAATTCTTCTTATATATAAAATCACCCAATGCACGGGATAGAGCAAGATTACCATTAACACGATTGAATTCAACAAAACCGCCGCCAGCGTGGATGCGTTTACTTTCGGCGTCATCGTTTGGCTTGTGATCCACCGACAGGGCATGCGCCTTGCCCCCGATCATGGCCATTGCCCGCGAGTCACCAGCATTGGCGCAATACAAACGCCTCTCTTTAATCAACACCACAACTGCCGTCGAACCGGCCATTTGCTCAGCCCACGAACCATTACGTAGCATCTCCTCGTCGAAATCCAAGAATGCCCGCTTCATGGCCACATCGACGCTATTACTGAAATACTCCGGCCGTTTCGTGATGAACTTGTGCAAATGCTTGCCAGCGAATTTGGCCACTGCTGAACCACCGTGCCCGTCATAGACCCCGAAGAAGGCAGCCACCGGATCCTCGGGCAGCGACAATATATGGGTATGGGCATCTTCCATTTCAATGCGCCACCCCTGCATACAGCTGGAGCCCACACGATATGTGGTGTTCTCACAACCAGATGTATTCTTGGTGGTCACCGGCTCGGACAGCGTTTGACCCATTATGAACTTGGAGGAGGACGAATGTGCCATTTTATTTAGAATTTAGCAAGTTTTACGAAAGATTTGTATTTGTATTGTTACTTATTCAAATATCTACTACTTACTTATTGGAAGAGTTTTGTTTTCGTTATTGTCAACTCTCTCTCTCTTTCTCTCTCTCTTTCGTTCTTTCAGTTTCTCTTTTTCTGTCTATTATAACCGGCTTTTCGAGAATTTTAGCTTATTTTTCATATAATTTAAAAAACATTTATTTTCACATATATTTTTATTTTTTTTTTTTTATACTGATTACTTCTATGATTTTTGGAATTTTTCTGACTACTAAACCTTGGTCTACTTTTCAAATCATTATACTACATAGATCAGGAACTAAATCCTAAAGCTTTGTTCTATGATCGAATTGTAGTTATAGCATTAACTTTTGTAGAGATATCGAATAAATAAACTGAACAATTTAGCTCACTTCATTATCTGCTTCTCTTACTCAACTTACCCACAAAAATAATCGGCATACATGTCGTATGAGTTATTTGCTCGATTTTTCTTACCGCTTCAAAGAGAACACTAGTGCACAGTTTTGTCGCTAGATGGCGCCTAGTTATAGACCAATAAGAAATAATAAAACGTTTTCTTTGATAATTTTGTGTTTTTATATTATAGTTTTCTTTTCTGTTTTTTTTTTTTTGGTTTTCAATTTTTTTTTGTTTTGTTTTTTTTTTTTTTTTTTTTTTTCTTTTGCATCGTTTATAGTATTTGTTATTTTTGATAGCGTTCGTTTCCATATACACATATATATATATTTAATATAATTTAATTCATCATCTTTTGTTTGTTTGTTAATATATAGACATTTAATTTGTAATTGTTGTTGTTGTTGTTTTTGTATTGTAGATTACTACACGTTTATCCTTTTAGGCATATAGACGAGAGTAATGTATGTATTTGTATTTGCATTTGTTTTTTTTATGTGATTATGTGATTGAGTCCAATGTGTCTGTGTGTGTGTGTGTGTGTGTGTATGTGTGTGTGTTTGCATGGACCATCCATCTACATACAATTAAAGTTATATTAGTTACATTTTCATTTTGTTTTTCGTTTTCGTTTTCATTTTCTTTTCTATATGTACTCTTTAAAGTGTAAAGACACTAAATTTCACAATGTTCGATTTGTTGGTAACTCTCTCTTTCTTCTATTATCTCATCTATTAGCTACAAGGAGAGCCTATCGCCTTATCGTCTCAAGCCAAAGGTTTGTTTGTTTAATTTGTTAGTTTTAATCATTTGCCGAAAATCGAAAGAGAAAATCGGTTGGGAATTACAGGGAGAGTCCCAGGATGTACATACATATGTAGTTGTGTATGTGTAAGTACATACAGACAAAGTATCCTTTGGGGACACACAAATCAGTGTAGAAAGTCGTGTGTTTTACTATATATGTGTGTACGTGTGTGTGTGTGTGTGTGTGTGTGTTGATTATGTAAATAATTTACGAAATGTTTGTGTTGTTTGCCTTTTGGTTTAAATATCATCATATATATATGTACATATATATATATGTATGTATATGTATTATAAAATCTCTAAACAGCCATAAAAGTCAAAAGTTCTTACTCAATTATCATTATAATTTATCAATTATCTAGAGATGTTGTTCATCATGTAACTTTAATTTTTGTTTTTATCTTATTATCTTATGGGTTTTGTTTTCGTTTTCGTTTTTGTTAGTAATCGGCTGAAATCGGAACTCGATTGTTTGGGAGGAGGGGCTTAGGAGGGAGTTATACATAAATACAAATGTTGCGGCTCATTTTTGTTGTTGTTGTTGTTGTTGTTGTGGTTTGGTCTGGTTAATTATTTTATATATTAATCATTATTATGGCTTGGCTTTAACATTGAATTACAATTTACTCATACTTGCTCAAAAAGGTACGCATATTTGATTAAGATATTTATATATATATATATATATGTCTATATATATGTATATATAGTTTTCTTGTTTTTACTTATTTTGTTTTGATTCCATCATCGTTTTCAGCTTAATCCATTACCATGCTAAATGTAAATGTATCGGTGTGCTTGGTTTTTATATTTTGTTTTTAGTTTTTGATATTTATACATATAAATATTGTAAATTATTTGTTAATTTTCCATCGTGTTGGTTTTTCTTTTGGGAGAAAACTGTGGCAAACGTTCTTAGACCTAAAGACGTTTGGCTTTAACTCATGCCAATTTTTTTTGTTCTTTAATTCTGTTTTAAATTGGTTTTCATTGAAGGACACCAAGTTGAGAAACAAAAAGCAAGGAAAAAAGGGAGACATTCAGTGCACATTAATAGATAGATTTAATATCTGTTTTGGTTAGTTAGTAGGTTTAATATAAAAAGTATATATGTGTGTGTGTGTATGTATGGGTGTTCTTTTAGACGGTTCTAACTTGGTTAACAGTCGATGCCGTCATCTCGTTGGTGATCGAAGCAATTTTTCATTTTGTTTTTGTTTTAGTTTTTACTTTTATTTTTCTCTAGTTTCGGGATTCGGTATTGGGGACAAGGAATACACAAGTCTTCCATTTACACGCCCGGCAAATTCGTTGTCTAACCCAAATGAAAAAAAAAGAAACATAAAATTGAACATAACGAAACGAAAACGGATGACATAAACGACTACTCCCTAATTCTTAGGTACAATTGCTACACACAAGGAGTTATATATATATACGAATGTATGTACATATATGTAGGTGTGTTTAGCATATATGTATGTATGTATGTATGTATGTATGTACTATGAATATAAACTTGGTGCCCACAAAAAATGTCACTTATCATCTAAGTCTCTAAATATTTGTGTGCGCGCTTTGATTATCTGTCTTTTGGTTTATAAATTTATATATATGTATATGTATGTATATGTATGTATATGTATGTGTATATGTATGTACATATACATATGTATGTATACACATACTTATATCTTCATATTTTTTGCCATTTTGAGTTCATTTTGGTAGGTTTATTTTTAACGCATAAGCCATAAAAGTTAATCCGATATTTCATTCCATTCGATTACATTGCTACAACGACGACTTTCATACTCTTACTATGTTGGGGGGAGGGGCGGGGAATCGAAGGGGCGCTATGCTATATGTATATATAAAAATATTTATTAAATTCTTCAATTTGAAACTGTTTAAGGTTTTTGTTATCGCTTTCGCACTAATTATACCATCTATACATTAAACACTATGCATATGTAGTATGTATGTATGTATGAGTGTGTATGTGTATGTATGTAAAGCAAATCCCATAAAAGTGCTTTTACGTCTATATATATATTCATTTTAGTTTTCCATTAAAAACATATTGTTTCGATTACGTTTTTGCATCACCCAAGTTCTACAAGATTCTCTCTATATCATTTCCCTCGATTTTCGTTTTTTTTTTTCTTTTTGTTTTTGAAATTATGACAAAAGGTACAATCAATTTGTTTTTTTTTTTTTTTTTTTTTTTTGTTTAATGTAATTTTTTCACTTTTTTTGTTTGTTTTGTTTCTTTGGTTTTTGGTTTAAATTCAATCAATTTTTTTTTTTTTTTTTTTTGGTTTCGTTTGTTATTATTAAACTTATCAATTAGATTTCCATATATGCTTTTTATGAGTTATCGATTTCAGCTCTAGCTTTTCTAGTTATCATAACGTTAGTATATATGTATATTGTTTTACTTTCTTTAGGTAGGAAATATGCTAGTCTTATAAATTTCACACATCAACATTTTCTTTTGTTTTGGTTAAGTTTTCGGTTTGTTTCGGTTTTTTTGTTTAGCTTATTTTCGAAATATCTTGTAATTTATTTAATAATAAAATAAATAAATATATATATATATATATATATATGTATATATACCCACATGTATATACATATAAGTTATTTGTATTTCAATTATGTAAATATCCGTAGTTTTGTTCTTGGTTTATTAAAAATCTTCTATGTAATATCAATCCGAACCACAATTCTATATATATCAAATGTTCTAAGTACTTTTAGTAAGGGAGAATATATGTATATATATATCAATATGTATGTATGTATATATAGAGAGAAAGAGAGAGAGAGAAAGGTTGTTTGTGTGTACGTGTGTGAGTGTGAAAGAAAAAACACATAGATCTTGTATTCTTCTAGCAATTTGTTATAAAACTTTTTATATATTCATTTTAAATGTAGGATCTCTTTTGGGGGGGAGTGTTTGGGAGCGGAGGGTATGGCGGTTCATTTAATACCCGCTTGCACTACGAAAATTTGTTTAGTCATACGTAATACATATATGTATGTATGTATATAGATAATTTATATAGAGTGCCAGTTCCAAACGAATTTTCCAGTGGTTTTTATTTAGTTTTGTTTTGGGCTTCGTTAGATCCTGCTTAGACGAGAAAGAATCTAATTATGGACGGGTTATCATCAATCTTGTTTGTCAACTTCTTCGAATGGTTGGTTATCGGTTTCGCCTTCTATATACATGTATGCATGTATTTCCATATATATGTACTTAACCGCCTTGCATCTTCGATATCTTTGATTACTTTCGTAGTTCATAGGACCATCTAGGTATGTATATATGTAAATACATATATCTAATATATATGGTTCGGTTCTAGAATTGTTGACTGGCATTTCAATAGATCGTTACATATAGTATATATATCATTTGTATTCTATAAACAATTCGCATGATTATTTTAATACCTTTATGTTACTGCTTAATTGTATTGTATCTCCTTATTTATTTGTTTGTTCTTGGTTTTAGGGTTAATTAAATGCACATAAATATACATATATAATATATACTTAACACATTTCAAAGCAACAAATTAAGTGTTAATGTTAAAAGCTCATCAATTGTTGGTGTGTTGTTCTTTTAAAGTTTCAGAGATTGGTCATCGAAATATGTGGAACCTTTGCCCTAAACCCTTCTTGCCACTTAGAATCCACTAAAATTATGCACAACCAGATCATTCGGCTGGCATCACTATTTGCTATAGCATATAACTAGTTTAGATCCTTGGTAGGATTATGTCATTCTCTATACTGGAATGATGTCTTTCTTAGCTTGGGCATTGTTCAGTTCGCAAGGGTATAGAATCCTTGGCATGGCCAAAGTTTTATCTGCTCTGGTCCTCTGGTTTTCGTTTTATTTTCATTTCATTTGTTTTGTTTTTGTTGTTGTTTTCGAATGAATGCATTGGAGGGGTGTGTGTGTGTGTGTGTTGCATAAATCAATCCTAAGTATAATCAATAATCCATTGACAACTTCAGAAACCTGTGTTGGTCATTAAACTAAAACTACAAATTCATATTATTTATACATCGATAGACAGATTGGCATATGTCGATGTATGTAGATATACATATACGAGGGCAGAAAGGACTATGCGAAAAAGGACATTAATCTAATCAATTGCAAACTGCTCACATAATCAATAATAATATGTATGTATGTATGTGTAAATTGCACAATTAAGTTTAAATATTTTGTAATTTATCTTTTTATTTTTTTCACGTTTTTGTTTCTTTTTGCTCATTTTTATCTTTTTGTTTATTAAAATTGTTTTTTGTTTTTTTTTTTTGGTGGGATATATGTTGTATTTTGTTTGTTTTGTTGTTGTTGTCGTTCTTGTTGATTTCGTTTAAACATTTTGATTAGCTTGACTTTGGCTTTGTTTTCTACAGACTACAAAACATTAATTAAAAGAAATAAATAAAACCCACAGAAATAAAAAACAAACGAAATCGAAAAAAATAAAACAATATGAAATTATGCTGCTGTTGTTATTCATATATCTGGTTTATATATTTTTTATATGATTGATTTATATATATAGTAATATAGTGATAATAGTAAGTAATTTATATATTTTATAATGTTTGGGTATGTTCTTCTTGTTGTAGTCATGAATTAGATATACAAAAAAAAAGGAAGTATGAAACAATTGTTGAAAACATTTCAAGTGAATACAAATAAAAAAAAATGTTTCACAAACTCAAAAAAAAAACGCACAAATTATAAGTAAAGTCATTTAGGTTTTTATAATATACAAGTACAAAGAGAAATATATATATATATATATATAGAATATTTTATAGTGAACACCAATCAATCGTATTCATATGCATATAGATAGATAGACCATTGAGTGGATCAAATCAATCAAAGAGATATAATAAGAACTATTTGGAAATCAAAGCGACGAATACAAACATCATTCCGTTTCGTTTCGTTTTGTTTCGTTTTATCAATTAAGGCTACACCGTTAAAACATTATGTCTTAGTATATGATCGATCAAGATATATGTATATATCTGTGTAAGTGTGTGTGTGTGTGTGTATTATTTAATATATTCTTGTTGTTACTGTAAGTCTATTAACGTTTCGTTTTTGTTACATTTAAAGCGTTCTTGATTTTTTAAAAATTTGTTTTTGTTTTTCCATTTTTTTTTTTTCTTTTTTTTCTTTTTGTTTTGCTTCTCTAAACACATTGAGTAGAAAGTGAAAATGTTTTGTTTTTTTTTTAATTTAATTTCGTTTTGTTTTGGATTTTTGTATAAATACAATATGTTTTTGTTTGTTGTTGTTGTTGTTGTTTAGTGCATGGTTGTTATTTCTTACAGTTGTATTATATATATATATATATATATATATATATAGAATGAATGCATAAAGACAAACAAAATATGAAAAGTAAAACACAAAAGTTATCTTTCTCATTATTATTGTTTATCCATTAAATTTTTGTTTCTTTGTTTGTTTAGTTAAATGGTCCATAAAATTTCTATATATAAATATATACATACATACATAATTTTTGTGTGTGTGTAAAAAAACAAATATAGATAACTTTTCATCAAACTTTTACAAATGTATGTACGTACACACACACACTCACACATCGCTCACACACACACACACAACATGTAAGTAAGTAATTTGTTTGTTGATCTATCCAAATGACAATACGGAGACGAGTTAGGATGTGTGTGTTTGTGTGTGTGTGTGTGTGTGGCGTGTGTGTGTATGCTCTCGTATATTCACAACACTAACGTCATCTTAGTATCTACTGCCCTACTATATAATATAGATAGATATATGTATCTATAGCTAGCCAAATTTAGCTCTTTGTCGCTAGGACAAAAAAAAAAAAGTAAAAAAATTAATGTGGATTGGTTGTTTTTAACTTATCCTACAACCCTACGAAAAATGGTCTTGTTAAAAAAAAAATTGTTTGCTTCTTCATTATCTGCCGTCGTTTCGTTTTGTTTTTGCGTACTAAATAGTTAACATTTATATTCATAATTATGCATATTCAATTTGCTTTTGTTTTGTATTGTGGATTAATAGTATGTGTATATATATATATAATTCATTTGTAGTTAATTTGTTACACTCTAAACTTGACGATGATGACGAAAAGAAAAATTCTCTGCACTCTCTTTTTATGTTTTGTTGTTTGGTTGTTTTTTGTTTTGTTTTGTTAATTCTTTTTAAAACTACATCACAATAATTATATGCTAGACTTTTGAAATAGATGTATTTTCCTTCTCTTTCTCGCTTTACTTTGTTACGCTTCGTTTACTTTCTGCCGTTTTTTGCAAGATTTATATATATATATGTATATGGTAAATTTATATATATAGGTATTTATGTGTTAAGAAAGGGCATCCAGCGGGCACCTTTCGTGTTTTTGCAATGAAATGTTTTGTTTTTATCATAATAGGAAGTTTTACGGTTTGATTTTGTTTAATTTATATATATATATATATATATAGTATAAAAAAAAACACAACTAACCACATAGACAAGTTTTAAGACTAACTACAAAATACTATCCTTTTTTTGTCGAGAAACCTAATTAACAAGATATATGTATATGATGTATTTAGGAGGTTAGGTAGCATAATGCATATGTATGTATGTATATATATGTATATATCATACCCATATCATATTTGTGGTAAGCATAAGGTTTGTACGTGTAGAAATTTAGGTTTAGAATAGTGTTTAATTTGCTTTGCTTTGCTTTGCCTTGCGTTTTATATACACAGTTCATAAAGAAAGAATGAAAAATCTCTGCGTTTTACAGGTAATACAAAGAAAAAAATAATAATATACAAAAATTAAACTTAAATGTTCTTGTATTGTTAGTCATTGAATTGAAAACATTTTAAAATACAAAAAGAGAAACTAAAAAACTCTTCAATTATTGCTAGATTGCTTTATATATTTTGTACTTTATGTGAATGAACTTGAAAACTAATAAAGGGAAAACATCAAAAAGATAATTTCACTTTCGTAATGAAAACAAAAAACTTCATTAAGGTGAAACTCAAACGCAGAGTGTAATTAAAAAATAGTTTTAAAAATTATAGAAATCGGGTGGGGCAGGAAGTGATATTGAAAAACCCAAATCGTTCCTGGACAGTATTCTATTTCCCTATATATTCAGGTCCTGTCGAGGTTGCCAAATGTCAAAGACTTCAAAATTCAGCCATTTTAGTAAATTATTTAATCAAATATTATCGACGACGACGACTATTTGGTTAGCTTAAAAAGTTGAAAATGGTTTCTAATGCTTAATGCTTCCGATATTCTCGGTTTTGCCTGACTACTCTACTACGTCTCTTCCTCCTTTCACACTTTGACAACTCGTTTTACATATATGTATAAATCATTCGCTTCATCTGCACATCAATGTCTATTTACATATCATAGGCTTAAACTTAATATATATATAGTTTAGTATTTAGAATTGTAATTGGTATTTGTGGTAATTTCTATGAGTCTGTTTGTGTGTGTGAGTAAGTGAGAGTGAGTGAGTTAGTGAGTGGAGTTAGTGTATTAGTGTGTGGGTTGTACAAAAAATTGTTATCATTGTTATATAAACAATTCATTCTGTTTCTCATTCTATGTTCAATCAGCTATTCCATAATTGGTATATATCGTATGCTTAGTTTTTTGTGTTAAGATATATCTAAGTTCATATATATATAGTATATATATATGTATGCTTTGTTTGCTAGTAAGGTTTTTGCGGTATGTTTGTTTTTTTCTTTTGTTATAAATTTACCATATATGTAGTTTTATACACATATATACATTCATACTATATATATATATATATACATATATGTATAAATAGGTGTGTAAGTATATATATTGTTATTGTTATGCTATAATAATGTTTCTTTTTTGTTTTCTTGTTGCTTGTTGTGTAAAAGGCAATTTGCATTACATTTCCCATTTGCTGTGGTGTTGTTGTTGTTGTTGGTTGTTGTTATTAGTGGCTAGCTTGCTTCTTCGTTTTCTGAGGTACTTTCTAAAAGTCTACGAATTCTATTTATTAATCATTGTATTTGTTGTTTTGTTAGTTTTTTTTTTTTTTTTTTGTTTTTTCTTGTTTAACTATTTGTTTGTGTTTCGTGTGTATAATAATTTGCTTCTAGTTCTCATGTTGGGTTGTGATATTATCATATAGTATTACATGTAGGTATACAATCTTGAATATATATATATAAGTACATATATATATATATTCCTGTACTTATAGAAGTTTATAATAAAAATATACAACACACATAATGAAACGCTTTAGTTTTTTTCTTTTCTTTTTGTTTTAGCTTTTGTTTTGGTTTCTTGTTAAGAGTTTTTGTTGTTTTCTTTTAACTTTCTATCGATTTCAAATATTTAGGAAAAAATGTGTAGACTTAGACCTTATACGTATGTATATATATTGTGTATTGTATGCTGTATGCATATATGCTTGTTTGTTTGTAGGTGTGAATACGAAGAAGTAATTTTTGCGTAACTTTCGAAGCACTTTACACTGTAGCTTAGTGTAGAAATGCCTTAACATGTATTAAAACAAACTATATATAATAAATATAAGAATAGTTGATTAATCATAATTACATAATAATAATAATAATATTAATAGAATGCTCTAAATAGCTCAATTAGTTGCTTTAACTTTGCTGAAACGATTCAACGAAAAAAAAAAAATAACTATTGATAATTTGTTTCAAAAAAATAAGTTTAGAAACACAATTCAGAGGCAACGCCAAAGTTTTCTCGATCTCATCAACGTTTGCGGCTAGTTTTTCTAGTGGTGCTGACGGCGGTGGTGCAAATGCTGCTGTTATTGGAGTTTGTAGTTGCAATCTCACTGGTTGCTGCTGCTAATGACGATGCTGATGACGACAATGACGATGATGATGATGATGATGATGATGATGACTGTTGCAACATGCTGTTGTTCTGTATAATTGTTTGTTGCATTAGCAACATAAACCACCAACATTGAGTTAACTGCAATTGTTGCTGTTGTTGCAGCTCCTGACTATTGTCTAGATTTTGGTTTTCAGCCGAGGCCATAAAAGATCTATAGAGAGAGAAAAGGAACACAAAGAAAACGGGCGAGAGAGAGACACAGAGAGAAAAGATGGGCATTAGTAACATTTGTTAACGTGAACAATAAATGGAATTCAATTCAATTAAAAGCCTCTCAAAATTGTCATTTTTTTTAACTGTCATTTGATTTTGGCTTTTGCGGACTCACTCGAGCATCAATCAATCAATTCAATCAAGCTCTAGCTTAAGATCATTGTGATAGGAGGTGTGGTAGTTGTAGTTGGTTGGTTGGTTGTGTGGCTTTTATTGTGATCTCGTTTCCGCGTTGTCCTCGTGTTGTTATTCTAGTTGTTGTTGTTGTTGTGGTTGGTTGGTTGGTTCTTGTTGTTGTTGTTGTTCACCCTGCAAGCTACTCAGCACCATACCATATATTGGTGGGCGCAAAATGCGCTGCATGTTTGCTGGCAGCTACCTGTGCAGGACTCAATGGTCCAAACTGACTATACTGCGTTGGGATTTGGATATGAGCCGGCAACGGATGCGATGGTATAACCTACAATATCACATTAATAATAAATCAATTAGTAAATTCAACAAAAATATTCGAGTTTACAATTACCTGTCGACTGGAGCTATTATGGGCTGGCGGCGGCGCTTGTTGCAATGCCCGATTCGCATAGGCATAAGTGGGTGCCGCCTGCGATACAAATACAGTTGGTCGCCTATACATATCGCCCTGGGCATAGATATCCGGCTGAAGCATTGCGGCCGCTGCTGTTGATGATGGTGAGCCACCCAGCGGTGTTCCGGCCTGATGATGATGATGACTATGGCTACTGTGATGATGATGCGGCACTGGCGGCGCGGCCTGCACTGTGCCACCCGGCACATTCGCCGGCGGCGGTTGTGACGGCTGGCGATACACCTGTGGCGGACCCCACGATGGCGGACCAACGCTTGCCGCCGCCGCGGCAGCTGCTGCAGCTGCGGCCGCTGCTGCCGCATTAATTGATGACGATGAGGAGCTTGAACTGCTCTTGGAGTGGGCCAATGGTGGAGCCACCACAGGGGCCACATAGCTAACTGGAGCAGCGGATGGTGCCTCACGCTTGGGATGGGCCAGTGGCGGAGGAGCAGCGGTGCTGGATGTTGGCGCCCAAGAAGAGCGCTTAGTATCCAGTTGCTGCTGCTGCGGCTGTGGTGGCTGTTGTGTGGCATATTCCGGGTAGAATTCAGCTGGCTCTTGTTTGGTCGGAATGTGGGGCAAGCTGGCAGAAGTTTGAGTTGGCACCTGTTGCACTTGGGGCTGATAGCTGCATTCGCTCTGGGCCATGGCCAAAATGCGTTTCTTTTGCGATTGTCCTGGCTCGTATTTGATGTTGGGCTGTTGCGGCGGCGGTTGAGGCGTCTGATAGTGCGGCGTCTGCTGGGCGGGCTGCACCTGTTGTTGCTGTAGCTGATGTTGTTGTTGCTGCTGCTGCTGCTGCTGATGATGGTGATGCTTGGGGCTACCGGCAGCGGCTGATGCATGATGGCGTCGACGTGCGTCCTCTGGATCGTGGTCACCTACGGTTACGCATGGAATTACTAGCTGGACGTGCGATGATTTATGGCGACTGAGATGCAATTGAGTGGGAGGAGGTGGGGCAAGGGCAGGGGCATGAATGGGGCCGGGGCCGGGGTTGGGAGCTTGGGCTTGAGCTTGGGCTTGACCTTGGGCATGGACTTGGACAATATGCTGGGAGGATGGGCAGCTTATGGATATGGAGGATGAAGAGTTGGTGGTATGACTATGGGTAGTGGGTGGTGGTGGAGCTGGGGCTGGTATCTGACTATGATGATGGTGATGATGATGTGAATTGGAAGTGGAAATAGAATTGGAATTGGATGTGGTGGATGTGGACTGATATTGTGGTTGCTGCTGTTGTGGTTGTAATTGTGGTTGTGGCTGTTGTTGCTGTTGAAGCGGAGGCTGAGGCTGAGTCAGTAGTTGCTGTTGAGAGCAGGAGGAAGAGGAGTCTAGTGAAGCAGCAGCAGCACCAAATCCATTTCCACTTCCATTTGAATGATGATGATGATGGGTCTGGCTATGATGGCTACCATTTCCGCTCCCCTTGCTGACCATTTGGCGTTGGCAGCCGGCAGAGCTTGCTGAAGTAGTAGTAGTAGTGGAGGACATGTTGTTGTTGTTGTTGTGGGCATTACCATAATTAATTGTTTGTTGCTGCTGTTGCTGATGCTGATGTTGTAGCGGCGGCGGCTGCTGCGGCTGTTGCTGAGGCTGGGACTGCTGCTGAATGGGTTGCACACTGCTGCGACAATGCAACGATGCATTAGACGATGAATTGGAGTGATGAAGCATACTTCCAGTCGTCTGCGATTGGGCATGTGCCCGCTGCTTAATCGGCCCCGACGAAGTTGGTCCAGCACCACCATCAGCACCCTCATCCTCGCTATCTGATATCGTTATGACAGCCGTCGGTGATGGTGTGTCGTGTATGGTGATCGTTGGCTGCTTCACATGCTGTTGCTGCTGTTGTTGCTGTTGTTGCTGTTGCTGATGTTGTTGCTGCTGCTGCTGTTGCTGGTGGGCATGAACTGGCGGCTGGGATGAGTGGTATGCTCCTGAACCAGATCCACCATTGCCATTACAATTTTGTACAATATGATGCCCAGAGGGTTGATAGGCACTGCTACTACCATGCGGTGCATGAGCCACTGACACATGATGATGATGAGAGCTCGATGAGCTGCCACCACCACCACCACCACCACTGGCATTGACAATATCTGCAATAAAAAATAATCAAAGTTACAAACAATGTTGGATCACACACACACACACTCTGACTCTTACTGCTGGCCGATGAGGCCGACGATGCAACCACTGCACCTCCAGAGCTGGCACTATAACCACCTCCACCATAATTGCAATTATGATGATTATGGTACTGCGGCGAGACATGCGTTGCCCTTTGATAACGCTGCTGATGCGGTGGTGAGCTCTCCTTGACGCGTTTCTTTACCGGTGACAATTGCTGGTGTTCCTTCTTCTCATGACGAGGCACGCGATAAGAGTTGCCCTTGCTGGAGATGAAAAGTGATCAGTTGAGTTAGTCGAACTTCGATTGATTTAAAATACTCACGCTAAATGATGAGCCGGCGACTCCTTTTTGAGATCATTGCGTGGCAAATTGAGATGATGCTTGGGATAGATCTCCTCCACATTGAACAGCGGCGTTGAGTCCACAATCAAGGAATGAGCTGGCGCCTGTTGCGGCCATGATGGAACCAAAGCCATTTGACGTCCAGTCTGTGGCCAGGCCACTCCGCTGGCCTGCACACGATTCGTTAGGAGCATTCTTTGACCAGATGAGGGCTCCACCATGGAAACTGGCACCGGAACATTTACATACTGCTGCGGTGGCACTTGCAATGGGGGCTGCATGGTGGCACTACCCACAACCACATGCTTGGTAGGACTAGGCATAGCCTGATACGAGGGCGGACATAAAATATTTGAAACCAGCTGATGCTGGAAACTATCGGTGCGGGCTTGAGGATATTGACGGGCCACACTGCGTCCATTGTAGATTTGATAGAGACCCTCGTAGGCCAGTGGACGACCATCACGGACGAGACGTTGCACCTGACTGGTTAACTGATTGTTAATGGTGAAAGTCATGTTCTCGGTGCTGCTGGGCACAAAGTTGGTCACCAAAGTAGAAGCGGGTTGAACTCTGAAAAAAAGAACCAATAACGAAATGAGTCACAATGAAGGGTTGGGGGGGGGATTGATAATACTCACGTATGGAAGTCACCGCGACGACAGACTTCCATCATCTGTACGGACGCCTTGACATTATTACAATATACGTAATCCACCAAGTGTGTTAGACGTGTGAATGAATGATTTAATGCCTCGGCTGGGGTAAGACGTCGCTCTTGATCTATGGTCAACATACGCTTTAAAAGATCGATGAACTCACGACGATCTGTCTTCTCGGCCAACAATTGACCGCCCTCTAGATCTGTGGGTACATTCACCTGACCAATGTCATCTAGACAATTGAATATATATTTGCGTGCCTCTTTGCTTTTTGTATTCGTTTCGGCCTCATGCTCTTCGGTGGTCTTTAGACGCCAAAATGGATAGGTTGAGTCAACATCACGATAGAAAAATTTCGAAGTTTTTGATGCACTGTTCAGCATATGTTCGGTGGGCAGACCCTGTGTTTGTGATATATAACGTATCTGATCGAATTCTGAACTGCCTGGATAGAGGGGCCAGCCGAGAAATAGTTCAGCGACAACACAACCCAATGACCACATATCTATAGCCTCACAAAATGGTAAACCCAATATTATTTCGGGAGCACGATAATAACGCGATTGTAGATACGTATTGCACACAGTTTTGCTCACATGCGAAGCACTGCCAAAGTCAATGACTTTGACGCGATAAGGTTGACGCACTGGATCGACCAGCATAATGTTCTCCGGTTTCAGATCGGCATGGATCAGACCCAATTGTTTCAATTTCAACAGGGCTGTCAATACCTGGAGGGAGAAAAAAGTGTTACCAAAATTAATCCATATCAATTATGTATACAGCAAACTTCTGACTGGCACTCACCTGCTCTAGAATGGGACGAATATACTTTAGGGGTAATGGTGAGAACTTATTTTGCTTGAGGAAATCGTAGAGATTCTGTTCAAGCATTTCAAAGACCAGGCAGGTATGATTCTTATGCTGAAAGCATTCAAATGCTCGCACAAAATTAAATTCATCGGCATTCTCTTGACTGAGACGTGACAGAATTGAGACTTCGATTTGTCCCTGGCGTGCATATGAAGGATGATTCTTTAGAATTTTGATGGCAACAATTTCGGAAGTGCCACGCTTCCAACATTTGACCACCTGACCAAATGTGCCGCGTCCCAAGAATTCCAGAACCTGCAAACAAAATGTTTATGAATGAATGACAGTGCATACGGGAATCCTCCTCTCTTTGATCCAACTTACCTCATACTCTGCAGATAGGGAATAGAGCACCTCATGTTGTACCAACTGATAGTCACCATCAGCACCGCTGCTCGAACGCTTGCTGGGGGGGCTGCGTATTGGCATGCCCCCCTGATGTGGCAACCTTTGTGTGAGCCGTCTTGAGGCTGCTGCTAGCCAGTTGATGGTTAGCTGCTGCGTCCTGCTGCGCCTGCTCGTTGCCGTGGCTAATTAGCTGGTCACCGTTGCCGTTTTTATACGAGTCCACACAGCCGCAATCACAATCTAGGAAGAAAAGATAAAAGATAACAAATTATTGATAAATTTCATTAACCCGCACATTTCCATTCATTCATTCTTCCTTTATACCTCTTTTCAAAAGTCTTCTGATCACTAGCGATATCATTTTCCTTAAATCTACTTCAATTTTCCTTAATTATTGAAAGAAAAAATCTCCTGTTTGCTACCTCTTTGGAGGGAGGGGCAGCTTCTTGGGCAATTTCACTACCTCACAATATTGTCGCTGTAAGGCAACTGAACGCACAGAATACACCTCGGTGCTCTCGAGCTTATGTCTCATTCTACCAGATATAGATATATATATATATATATATAGAGAGGAGATATATATTTTACAATATATATTTTTACATAAAGCTAGTCATCAGTGTGGTACTGTGCCTTGTCAACACAGTCTCGCTGACAAAGAAAGAAAAATGCATTTGACCAATACTGAAACAACGGAAGACAGACAACGAATGCAACGCAATTCCAATGAGGAAGACAACCACACACAAAAAAAAGGTGTGACGACTAATTGTTAATATTTCGTATATATTAGCCGGTGTAAGGACCAAAACAGTTGAGGAAACAATTCAAATTGTTTGAATCGCATAAATATATTCTCATACATGCATGTACACACATACATATGTACATATTTATTGGATTCGTGTGGACTCAACTTGCCTTTTATGGTAAGGTTTAAAAAACGTATTCTCAATCGAAAATTTGGCAACAATCTCTTCATTCAGAGGGTCCAAGTCGTTATTTCTGCCAAGTAAGCGAAACTTTCCCCACTTTTGGTTATAATTGAATGGCTTAATCAATCAAATGATTCAACTGATTAGACTAAAGTTCAGATAAACCCCCTCAGAAAGGTTGTTTACCTATATAAGGGTAAATTTCACCAATTGTATTAGGTTGGAATCATAAATATAAATATCTAATTTCAATATAATGTGGTTATTCGAGGCATTTTCGTCATTTCTTTTCCCTTTATGTTTGTGGGTTCATTTAATAAAACTTGATTAACCCATTGGCAATGAGCAGAAACCATTTCGGCATAACATCTAAATTTAGAACTGGTTAAGTATATGCTCTCGACGTGTTAGCCCATTTGACCCGCCAACCATTGTATAATCTAATTAATTTACGTCAAAGGACATTTGATATATAAATGCGAAAGGCATTAAAATAGCTCTCTCTCTCACACATACATACACACACACACACACACACACACACACACACATACACACAAGAAAATGAAAGGAAGAAAAACAGAAACAGAAACTGCCAACCCACGCAGAGTAGTCCAGTAAAATTATATGGCAACGGAATTGAAAGAAACCGAAAGAAAGGACTGGGAATGGGAAAAGGAGTGCAAGTGAAGGAAAAGATAGTGGTGGAGGTGTTGGTAACGGTGACGGTATGGAACTGGTTGAGGATATCTGATGTGTTGGTTAGAGATAGATAGCAAAGGGTAGGAAGAAATGGAAGGCTTACAAGTCACGTGGGCGTTATGTGCTTTAGGTGGAAATTGAGTTCGGTTGCATGTGAAGAGCTGGTCACCCAATACCATGTGATGTGGTGCTAGCTAGTGGCGCCGGTGGGTGGGCAACGTAATCAAAATTAGAATTAAGGACACACGCGATGGTAGGTAAGAGCGTGTGAAAGGTGGTCGACCGTTTTTAGTTTTAGTTTCGACTTGAACATTTATGGCACAGAAAAACACACACACACTTACCGATATAGAAATGAAAACTAAATGCAATAAATTATGCAAAAAACCTTGCTGGTCACAAAGTCGAAATCGAAAATGAAATGAAAATTGAAAACGAAAGGCAAATTGTCAATAGCAAATGCTACTTGGGATGTGGAGTGCTTTGTGTGTCTCTCTCTCTGTTTGTGTGTGGGTATGTGTGTGTATTTGGGAGGTCAATTTAGAAGGCAAAGTCACCGCGCAAAGGTCATACGACGGACACAAAATTTTGCTTAGCCAAGCACAGCCTACGTAACCAAAAACGTCGTAACCAGACCTGTTAACTGAGAGAGTGCAAAACAAAGGAAGAATGAATGCAAATCGTTTGCCAAGGCAAATCGACAAGGACATTGTCACGTGGCATTGCCTTGCTGGTGCTTCTTCCTTGACAACCAATCAACAGCAGCAGCAACAAGTTATATGAACATATTGTGTATTGTATGACATTACTTACCCTACCGCCCCTAACATCACTATTACCACCAGCATAACCCACACCCCCACCCCCACCACCTCCTTCTTTCCCTTCATCGGCGTCATTTTCTCTTCTCCCTCAAACAAAAAGTTGGCAAATGGTTTGACATCATTTCCCATATTTTTCCATTGCACAACACATAAAATAAAAATAACAAAAAGAAAAACCAAACGATTTCGTTTACGCAAATCTCAGCCACAGCAGCAGCCACCAGCAGCAACAGCAACCAACAGCAGCAGAGGCGCAGCTTTGACGTTGCAACGTGACGCAGTTTCAGCAAACAAAACGAAGCTGTGTGTAGCTGTTGCTATATTGCTAAGCTGAGCTGTGTGTGTGTGTGGTTTTTGTGTGTTGCATAAAGAAGGCAACCAACCAACTGTAAAACAAAAAAACTAGGGGAAATGCAAAACCTATAATGTAGACGGCGCGGGGGCGGCCAGGCCAATCAGCATTTGAATGACCCAACAGGAATACGAAAACAAAAAGCTGCAGCAGTTGCTCCCCCCCCCAGGTTGGAAAACCTTTTTCCTATCTCCTTCCTGACTTTTTAATTTAATTCATAATTTTCGGATCCATTTTAAAATGAAAAAGCTTCTCTAAATTATAGAAATATAATCAAAAGCTATGAAGCTAAATATAATGCCATAATTCATTTAAATGAAACTTTCCATTTCACTTACACAATTTCTACGTATGGAAAGAGTCCCCAAAATAGCAATTTCAATTCCTTAAGGCCCCATCATATTATCAGACATTATCAGCTTTATAAATTATGGAAAAAAAAACAACAACAAAATATTAAAATAAAACATTTAAACGTTATCATTGTATCGAAATTCCCTTTTTATTTATCGGTTAATTTAATCAAGAAAGGAAAAAGGCAAACAAATAATAAAGCTTTTTGTGGCTTCTACGCCGAACTGATTAATGGGGTTGGGTTTTGGGGTTTTTTCTGCCCTTTTTCGCTTTGCTTTGTTTTATTACTATATTTATACTATAATTATGGCACTAATATTATTGTATAACACAAGCCGAGACCGAGAACAGCTGCATAAATGCTACTAATCCGAGGCAATTAAAATTCGTTTTGATTCTCACCCCTTTTTCGAACAAAACAAAAACAATAACAACAACAGCAAGTCATGAAAGGGACATACTGTGAGAGATGCCGCACATGTTGTCATTATAAAATTTTTATTACAATAACACAACAACAGCTGGAAAGGAAACGAGGACACAGACCGAGAGAGAGGGAGATTAGTCCTGGCGGAAAAGGTTCCCAAGATCTTTAACTCTTTGAACGATCCAAATGTAAACTTTATTTTGATCTGAAAAGAAAATTATTCGAGGGCAGGAAAAACTTTCATTTGGCGAAAGTTTGAGAATTATAAAGCTTATTAATGAATTTTCCCAAATGTGTAAGCCGTTAACAATACTTGGTTACCATATTTTGGTCTCGAAAATTTATCAGCACAGAAATTTATATGCAAAGTTTAAACCTTTTTTTCTCTCTGTCTTCTTTGTTGTTTTTTTTTTGTCGAATTGCATGTTGTTAATTTTTTGTTTCAGTCGGAAGTTGAACAACAAAAGCCATGAAATATTTGTAAAAGATATTTTGTAAAAACGGAAGCGGAAAGAAGCAGCAGCACACAGCAACAGGTTAGATTGGCTAACAACACTTTACCAACTTCGCCTATGTGCTTGGCGTTCAGTTGGTTGTTGCCTGTTTGCTGCAGTGCGGCGCATATTTAATTAATGCGCTGATTAATAGGCGCAAACAATAAACAAGGGACAGCGGACAGAAACAGAGACAGAAGCCACAATGGGAAGCCAAAACGGGGGCAAGACACAAGGAATGTTGTCGGCTAAGGAGAACAAGAAGAAGGTGGTAGTCATTATGGAGGCAAGAGCAAGGAGATGGTGGTACGGGGGTTGTGGTGGGTGGTTGGTTTGGTTTTGTGGGGCGGAGCTGTGTAAATATTTGTCGCCACAATTGAGAGCAATGCACGGGCAAGCATTTCCACTTGTCGACGCACCTGACGACAACGACACACGGAACGTCACGACACGGCACTGCAATGCACTGCACAAATGCACTCGAAAAAGAAGAAGAAAAAAAACATGCAGAGGCAAAAACAGAAACAAGTTTTCAGCAACAAAGTTGCCATTGTACGCTTATGTTGCCAACAACACTTTCCCCCACCCCTCTCTCTTATTCTTGATTTTTCTCTGTCATTCTCTCTCTCTTTCTCTCTATCTGTGTATCTGAGAAATGGGAGCAGAGGCAGAGGCACACACAGAACGTGCAAGAACAAGGGAGAAAGTTGGAAAAAGTCAAGATGAAAAGCAATTACCAGAAGCAGCAGGCAATGCCACCAGCTACCATCCCACCAAGAGTGGTAACCATCATAATCATCATCAGAAAGCAGCTCTCTCTCACTCTCTCTCTATCTCTCTCTCTGTTCTCGTCATTATTTTTCTGTTGCCTTTTGCATATTTCATATAAAATTTTGTCGTCGTTGTTGTTGTTGCTGCTGTTGTTTTGAATATTTAACACAAGATCTCAGCTTCCACTCATTTGCATTTGCACTTGCCTGCAGTGGGCAAAAGAAGAACATAATTTAAAACCATAACAAATTGTTGCAGCAGCCCAAAAAAAAAAAAAAAAAAACAAGAAAAAACGTTAACGAAATAAAGAAACCAAATCTGTCGCCATTTGCCTTTCTAAAAGAAAAAAACAACCAACCAACGAAGGAAAAAGAAAAAGAAGCAGCTACAAAAGCAACAGCCAACATGAAATGCCTTTTATGTACTTTCACAACAAAGTTGATAAAAAAAACCGAAATATATACAAAAACCAGCTCAGACTTGTGAGGGGAGGTGGAGGGGAAATATATGAAAAGAAGCGATTATATGACAAGCAACCGCAAAAAAAACAGCATAAAAACAACTTATTGTACTGATACACGCGCCTCGATAGAAGGAGACATTCGCACAACGAATGTGCGAGAAAAGATACTTACAGATAGTCGATATTAATATAAATACATAAACATTGATAAACAAAAGACATATGATATTAACATCATAACGTATCACAAAGCCTCCCGCCACGCGACTGGAGAGATAGAGTCAGGTCCAGTAAGCCAAGCTTCGACATTGGTTAGATGGACTAACATAGTTACTACGATACTTCATTAATCGGTCTTCTTTAACTACCTTTCAGCAGTGCTTTGCAGGAGGGAAATAAACTAGTTCGATGTGGAAAGTAGATAAACTGAGCCACTGACAAGATATAGTAATGAATTCATTCAAATAATGGACAAGTTTCCAATGGAAAATCGTGTTTTATAAATAAATAATTAATAATTGCTTAAATCATCTAGTTGATATTTATGGCCAAGTTGAAAACTCATGAACAGCTTTCAGCAGCTCCCAAATCTAACTTGGTATAAATAACTATTGAATATTCATCTATCTCTCTTACATTATATCTAACATTGATCACGAATAAATGTGTCTAAACACGTTTCCGGCTTAGCAACATGTTGCTTACAATTTAAATAAACATTAGAGATACCCTCTCTCTGTGTGTGTGTCTTAAAAGCAGGTGTCCTGGAATAGGGCACCTCTATATTTAGTAAAGGGTATCTCTAGGTCGATTGTTTTGAAATTCGTTTTATGTAAAATGTATCGGAAGTTGGGATTTTCACATTTTGCACGCTTGGTCAAATGGAAAATGAAATAAATCAAATGCCACAGTCAGCAGCAACAACAACTGCTTTTTAGAGTTGGCAACAAAGTTTATAGTTTGTTGCTTGTGGCACTTGGCTATGTTGAACGATATATATATGCATATATATTTACAATATATATGTTTATACAATTTAGTTGTATGTAGTTAAGTTAAGTTGCTGTTGCCTTAATTGTTTATCCAGTATTGTTGTTGTTGTTGTTATTGTTGTTGCTGCTGTTTTCATTTGTGTAATTGCATTGCACACTTGATTGCATTCAAGGGAAGAAGGGGAGACGAAGATTTTGAACAACAACAACAACAACGACAACGACGACGCCAACGTCAACGTCAGCGTCAACTGCAATGACGCCAATAAACTTGCAGCCGGCAGCAGCTGCAGCAACGCCCTCTCGTGATCTCTCCTTTTATATTTTTGCTCTTTGGCAAAACAACAACAACCAGAAAGCAAAATAAAAACAAAAGGAAAAAAATACATAAAATTGTAAAGGAAAATAACATGAGCTGATGATGTTGTTGATTTTATATACACTCTCGATTCTTTAACGGGTATACGACAAAGTTTGTTGGTCAAAAATGCCAAAAATTTATTTAACTAAATATTGCTTAGTTTAAGGATGTGGGAAGCTATTGAATTAACTATTTTTAGATATGTTTGTAATTCTGTAAGTTGACTTTGCAAACTAATTGTCTATCTCTCTCTATCTCTGTAAGTGAAATGTAGGAAAATTCAAAATGTTCAATAATTATTTGCACGGTTCATTTTGGGGTAAATTTTTAAAATTGATATGAATCAATGTTTATATGACCCAAAGAGAGCTACTCATGTTTTGTGTGCTCTTATTAATGGGTATATTGTTGGTCGCAATGGCAATTATGTGCATTAAAAGTTAATAACAATGGAAAAACAAGATGAAACACAGAAAAATCAATTACAATTACAAATTGAACAACAACAACGACAAAGACAGACAAAAAAGAGGAAAATTTTGAAACAAATTCGAAAGATGCCTTTGAACAATTAATGGGGCAGCGCACACTACAAAAAGCACAGAGCAAATTTCACCAAATACTCGTAAAACATTAAATAAAAAAAAACTGAAAGAAACAACAAAAAAGCAAAGTAAAAAAAGATACACAAATGCAATTTAAATTTAAATTGCGCGGATTTACGCCAACATGGTTTTTGAGAGTTTTTTTTCTCTTTTTTGTTTCTTTTGGTTTTGTATGTTTTTTTTTTCTTTTTATGAGCAGTCAGCCAAATACAATCTTTTAAATGCATCTCTTTTCACACAGATACTCTCACACACACACATACACACAACTACAAACAGATTAGGTGTGGAACATGTGTGGGTGGAGGAGGGTATTATATGTGAGTGTGTGTGAAATCTTTTTCAACATTTATTTTTGATCTCGATTTTTGTTTTTTGGTTTATTTCTTCTCTTTTCGATTAAATGTTGCATGCAGTTGACAAGACGACAACGTGCCCCCAAAAACAAAAAAACCAAATCATTATAAATTAAATGTTATTCATTGCAAAACACAAACAAAAGTACCAAACAAAATTAAAGGGAAAATTTATACAAAGTTTTTCATTTGGTGAAAGTTTTTTTTTCTCTACTTCTCCTTCACATTGTTTTATGGTTTCTGTGTGTGTGTGTGTGTGGATCAATTTTAATGAGATTAAAAATAAAATAAATGAAATTAGGCAAATTGTACAATGAAAATGAAATGATGAATGGGTAAAACAGAAAAAAATAAAATAAATAAAAACAAACAAATGGGGGGATATCTATTATACATATGTACATATGTTAAAATAGATGTGAAAAGACAAATGTAACTTTTTACCTAGTAGAAAATGCAATAAATTTAAACAAAATCACTCAACAATTATTTGGATTTCAATTGAAAGCATTCAATCTTAATACTCTAAAGATTTGAACTGGAATGAAACCTATAAGTGAATATACTTTAAAAGCTTTTTGTATTGATTTTAAGAAAAAATGGAATTATGGTAGGCAAAACGAAATCAATCTCTGTATTTGTAATCTAAAGAGATTATTCTGGAATTCTTTCATTCAAGTTATCAAGGCAGAGACTTTCAGACTAGAAAATCAGCTTTTAGCATTCATCAACCTGCGGGGAAAAACCACATTGAAAGAGAACTTTACTCCAAAGACCTTTATAACCTACATCGCCTACATGTCTCGTGAGATTATATGTGATTAGGAAAAACAAACTCCAACTCCAAAGAGACTCTTAATAGGCCCCTCGATCATACATATTTACATACATATGTATTTGAAGGTCTATACCTATTCAATAAAGTTTCAAACCCCTTCTTATATACATACATACATACATAAGTATGTAGGTTCATATCAAAGATTCTCACATGCTTCATTGTAAGCAAAAAAGAAGAATATCTGTTCTAACAAATAAACAACTTAATATGGAAATAAATAAGATAAACTAATGTTGACGACCGCTTAGAGGTCGCTTGGTTTAGTCTAGCGCATAGAAAAGCAAAACTAGCAAAACAACAACAACATACACATACACAAACACACATACTATACTTATAGTATACATATATGCAACCAACATGCATAACTCTTTGAGCAGACGAAGAATTGCCGCTGTCGCTGCCGTCGCTGCTGCCGGTGCGCTGTCGATGCCGCTCTATCGTCTCGTTGCTGACACTTTAGACAACAACAACAACAAAGCAGACGTCGACGCTAACGGCGGGCGTCCTTCAAGCGAACATTAGAAGCGTCAACGAATGACCTAAAGTAACCCAATGGAGAAGGCAAACAACAAAACGATGAAGGCAAAAAAAAAAAAAAAAAAAAAAAAAAAACTATAAAAAAAGAGTATTGCACAATGCAATGCAAACGAACAAAACGCTAGAACACACAGCTGAGTCGGGGCAAAGAGAGACGACGAGGAGGAGGAGAAGGAGATGGAGCAGAACCAAACGGAAGTGGGCAAGCTCTGAGTGAGGGGGTGTGGCTTAAAAAAGCTGAAACTTATAGAACAAAAGCCCTCTACTACTAACAATAAAGGTGGAACAAAAAAAAATGGAGTTATTTTTACGAAAAAAAATGTTCAAACTGACATCTCTACCTCTTATGCGGTGTTTACTACTACTTCTACCTAGCTAGCTGGTTACCTTTGTCCCTCCAACCTCTCTCACTGTATCTCCCTCTCGTTTTCCTTCTTTCAACGGGAGAGGAAAACAAGTTAAACCAAACCAAGCAAAGTCAGTCAACTTCAATTGAGGTCAAAATGCGCGTCAAGCAAGAGGGGCAAGCGGTGACACAAAGGGAAGGAACTTGTAGAACGCTTCACCAAGTGTCCACCATGCCAGATGATAACAACCACATAAATAGCATCAACAAGCATAACAGCAGCAACAACGGCCACAACAACAACAGCATCGACAGCCGGGCCAAGCAGCAGTCAGACAGGCGACAAGTCCAACAAGTCATCATTGGGAGAACTGGAACAACGACATTTGGTATATGTTAGTATCAACAGCAATCTAAAAAGAATCTACTTGAAACGAACACTGGACAAACTGCATCTGCTAAATCACATACAAAAGTACGAAGAGAATATACTTTTATTTAGTGTGACGGCATATTTTGATAAAAATTAAACAAAATTCTAATCACGATGATCACCAAAGTCAGAGAAAGACTCTCTGCAATGGCTCTAGTTCAAGTCTTTCAATATATTAGTTAAATTGGCAACAAGTGAGGCTGCATTTTTGAAAGTTTGATAAAAAATTAATCAAATAATAAGAGAGAAAACAATTTTTTTGCATTTTTACAGGCAAGCGATTGGGGTGCAAAGTCGAATATGTCTCTGGGTTTGAATATTATTTTGCAGTTGTTTCTCTAGTTGCACATTCCAATTGCAGTCTAAACTGTGTAGACACACACAAACACACTCATAAACATAGAGCACAAAAAGTAAAAACAAATCAATGGAATGCGAACGCGAATCAATAATCTTAAAGTTTGTGATTTCATTTTTTATTCGTTGTTCGCTTTGGTTTTGTTTTATTGCTTGCACTTTTTTTTTTTTTTTTTTTTTTTTTTTTGCTCTGGAAATGCAATTTGCGATTTCGTTTCATTTATGGCTCCGCGTTGCCCTCTTCTACCACTTTACCTCCTCCAACCGACCTCCAACCACCTCCAGCAGACTCGTTGTGCTGCTGCAACAGTCAACGTGGTGAATTTGCCAATCAAATTGACACGCTTTCCCTTTGTTTCATTTCCTTTCCTTTCCTTTCCCATTCCTCCTTGTTGGGTTATTTTTTTTTTTGTTTTTAATTTTTCTGCTTTTCATTCGTTCCATGCCTTGTCGCTTGCCCCCGGGAGACAGCAGCATTAGATTTAGTCGCTTTTATTTGCATTTAAATTACGTTGAAAAACATGACTGACATTTTGTTTGGGATTTTCCACTGGATTTTCACCCATTTTAATGATTTCCTTTGAAGAGGTCGTCGGGTCGTCTTATCTACCTCTTCGCTTCCCTCTATCGCTCCCTCTCTCTCTCTCTTGTGGGTAAACTTTTGATTTCGGAAATATTTTAGCCAACATTAATAGAATTTTAATGAAACTCTTTACTTTAAACTAGCATAAAAAGGTTCCCTCTCTCTCTGATGATGGGGTTGGATCAAAAGGCTTCATGGGCTTGATGTAGGTTTTACAGATGGATATATATTTAAATATTTTCATGATTTTCATGATAAATCCAAATTTGATAGCCAACGAAAGTAGAAAAGTTTTTAACCTTTAACTGGATCACCTCTTCCGAATTATTTAAATATAATACTCTACTGCTTTTTCTATGTCATATTGTTGACCAACACAAACGAGTGCAAAGTGTGTTGGAGAACCATGACACACACACACACACTCACAGACAGTTTTCTTAATGTTAATGCCTGTGTTTTTTTCTGTGTGTGTGTGTTTTTATTGGCTCTGCTCTAGTAAGTTAAAAATAACAAAATTTCTCTACTTATTGAGGCTCTTAATCACATATTGCTTGATGTTTTCCACCTGCCATGGACTGACTGCCTGACTGACTGACAGACCACTGTGCCTCATTCGTCTCTATGCATCATCATCATCATCAGCAACAACAGAAACAGCAACAATTCGTGGTCCAATATTTGTTTGTGCTGGATTTGTCATTGTTGACGAGCGTGTTGTGGTGCGAGTGCAACGACATTACCCAGTACTCTCCTCCTTCTACTTCACCACCTTCTCCTTTATGCACTACCGCCCCAAAAATGCACTCCTCAATCCCTCCCTTTCTCTCTGCCTTTCTGTCTTGCTTCTCATCGCCTTTTTCACCTCTATCCATCCACTCATAGTCACAACGAAAAATTTGTGTCGTGCCGTGCACTGACGGTCCAAAGTGCTTTGCAACGACAACAACAAAAGCTAGACAATATTGTTGCCTCCTACATACACACACACACACACACACACACTGCAAAACAACGATGATGCCATTTTTGTGGTTATATACATATATATATACATATAAATATATTCAAAATGCATAAGAAACAATTGCAATTTTCAGCTTAAACACTTTAAAGGCACTTAAGCTATACGAGAATGAAAGATGAACCCAAAGATAAGATATATACATATAAGCGAAATATATTTTTCACATAGAATTCTCTCTAAAAACAAACAAAAAAACGTGAATAAGGTGTATTCGAGTAGAAATCTATGATTCCCTCCTTTAGAGGCCTTTTCTGCATTTAAATATATATATTTCTTTTATTGATAAGCCAGGCCTCTATAATCTCTATATTTCTATAAAAGAATCGAGACTTGTCAATGATTTTCCCGTTTGTGATAAGGAACTTTTATTATAGGGTCACTCCTCCTAGAAACAACAAGTATTCCAATCTATAACTACTAGCTGTACCTCCAAAGCCCCCTCCCTTCGCTTGGTCGTTGTTTTCTATTGAATTATTCACACTCTCATTAGCCAATATACACTGCTGCAACCCCCACCATGTCGCCTCCACCACCTCTCTGGCATTCCGTCCCTCTGCCCACTGTTGCTGCTCGCGTCAATAAGACTTGCAAAATAATTCATCATATTGCAATTGGTTTTACGTGTGTGCGCACTCTTATTACATATACAAAATATGGATCGATGCAATCTAAAATATGGCAATAATGCGATAGGAAAAAACAAATTGCATATAGTAATGGATGACTCTACACACTAGTCTCTAAGGGGGGCGGTGGCGGCATTAGTAGTTATCAAAATGGGGCGTGGCTGTTCTACTTAACAGAATTGGTTGGCAGGCAACGCCCCTTTTTTTGAAACAGAATGGTTATGTGGAGTGCACCTCAACATTTCCATTTGTCATTCTATTCCAAAGAAAAATAAATAACAAACAGCACCAGCAAGAAAAACAAAATTTTGAAAAAGAAAAAAGAAGAGGAGAAGGAGAAGGAGGGGGAAATGTTGTATAAATCATCAGGAAGAAATTTAAATTTTTAGATTTCAAATTTCACCACTCGGAATCACGGAATATAGTAGAAATAAAAGTTGCCCACTTTGCGTATACGCAATATGTAGATACGTATATACATATGAGCATAAAAATCACTCATACGCCATGTTATACACACAACATACACACACTGAATGTGTTTCATTTTAGGCCAAACTGCCTGGCCATAAAGAACAGAAAATCAACACCAACAACAATAAGAGAAACAGCGAAAAAGGAACATAAAATGTTATGAGCCGCAAAAACGCCAACAACAAATAATAAGTTCAAAGACCTTCTCCTGGTGAATGAAAGCTGAATTCAGCCTATAAAAGTGGGCGTGGCCATCATAAACCCCCCACAAAAATAAAAAAACAAAAACCAAAAATATATAAATAAATAAAATACAACAATACTAATAATAATACAAGAAAAACAAAAACTCAGTCGCATAGTTCAACGGAAATGAAAAGCTTCAAGAGTTTCCTTTGGGGGGTGTTGAGGGGGAGTCAGTAAATTATATGCATTAAGAGTGCCACAGGAAAAACGCAAAAACAACAAAAACGACAAACCAAAGAAACTTTATAATACGAGAGAAAAGGCAAGAGAGTGTGAGGAAGAGAGAGGAAGAGAGAGAGAGAGAGAGAGAGGGAAGAGAGGGTAGAGAAAACGACCGCGTGAAAAACCCAAACAAAAAAAAAAAAAAAGGAAAAACCAAAACAAAACTTTTTGTTGTTTTGGAAAATTCTCAATGACATTTATGTATTGTTGGGGTGGTCGACAGGGTAAAGGGTGGCCAAGGAAAGGAAAGTCCAGACAATGCTGACATCATTGAAGGCAACGCGCATTTATTATTATAGTCTATTTCTAGTCCAAGAAGTCGTAGAAGAAGAAGGTTATGTTGCAACATTTTGTTAAATGACTAAGACTAAAACCCAGAGAGTGCCCACAAAATATAAAAACAAAAACCTATGACTCAGAGTGCGGAGAAGAAGCCAAAAAGGAGAGCAAACTACAAAAACAGAGAGAAACAAATACATATATACTGACAGAGGGATGGACAGTTTGTTGTGGTGGGGGACCAGAGGTTCCACCCAGACGGTGTTGATGTGGAGGCCGGGCGAACACAAGCAGCAGCAGCCAGAAAGAAAAAAAAAATATATATCAAGACAAGTTTCACTTTAGACTCTTGAGAGTGGGACGACTTGGCTGAAGAGTAACTGGCGCCGTTTGCTGTCCAATGTGGGTTTGACAGTTGGCAGTTTCTAACGTCATGACTGCAAGACCAAGCTAGTGTACCAAGTAACTCTTTCCCTCCTCTTGCTTCGCCATCCCGCCTATCTTCTCCCATTTTTGCTTAATCCATATTTCGCTCTGCTTGCTCCCCCTTCATGCACGATTCACTTGACTTGCATTTCTCGTGGAGAATTGAAAAGTAGCCTACTCAAGAGGATGAGACAAGCAGATGAGAAAAAATATAGAAAAGTAAGGAACATCTCTCTCTTTCTTCACCCTGCCTTTTAATCTCTCTCGCTCTCTCTCTCTCTCTCTGTGTGTGTATTGGAGAGTTTCACATCTATTAACATAATTCAGTGCACAAAATAAGCATTAATTAAATAAATTATACAAAATTTTTAATTAATGTTGTTATTGCCAAAGCGCCAAGCAAAACGGCTTTTGCTCTACGATTTATGGAATGTCGTTTCATATTTAAACAAGTTTAATGAGTTTTGTACATGAATTTGTCAGTGCTGAAGCATTACTTTTTATTTCCAAGCGAGCAAGCTAGAGAGTGAGAGAGAGAGAGAGAGAGAGAGAGAGAAGGGAAGAGACAGAAGTAGGAATCAAGAGGATGCTAAGCGGATTCGAGAAGGAGAATGGAATTAAAATGAGTTCTTACTGTGATGACTAAACTGATTAATGGCTTATGATGGATATGGATGGCAAGAAGTAAATACAAAATTTGATTTGAACAAAATATTTATAAATGTAAACGGCGTCTCTTGCGTCTAGGAATAACAACGAACTGCACTAACGAATACCTAATACCCTTGCATTCGAAATGTATTTAGAACGATTTCTGTGTGTCTTTCAACATTTAATCGTGCATTACAACACAAAAGTTTTGTCTTCTCAAGAAACACACACACACACACACACACACACACACAAGAATATTGCAAAATCAGAATGTTGTTGTCGTTGCTGCCACAGTCGTTTCTAGCAAAAGCATAAATAAAACCACAGCAAAGTTATGCGACGCAAATGTTGGCCCCCGGCTCCCTCTTCCCACTCCATGCCTCCGCACGTTATTTCTAAAAACCAACAACTAAAATAATAAATTCCCGTGCAAAAGTCGTCCATAAAATAGAAAAGTGCAGTCAGGCAACGTTTCTTTCTTGGACTCGGCTACAAACTGTAAAATATTTATATTTTTCTTGACTTAAATTTAAATTTTATTTGAGAATGAACAATTTTACATACTACTCTCAGTCGAAGGGATTGGCCCTCAAAGATACCCTATACTATAAATGAATAGAAGGCAGGAGAAAATTCATGAGAAAGTTCATATCCCTCATCTTCCATTTGAATATCTTTTACGTCTCTAACTCTAATTCCAGTTAGACATTTTCGTCCTTCCTTCAAAGTTTAGATATACCTCCATTTATTTTATGTTTTAAAGGGTATTAAAAGAAATGAAATTTATAATGCAATGCAAAACGATGGCGCCCTCCTCTCTATAGCCCCTCTCCTCACTCTTTGTCCATCCCTTTGCCATCGTGGTCTTGTAATTACGTTGAAAATATTTGTTGGCGGCTGCTTTTTTTAGCGGGCAATTTACACGCATATTTTTGGATTCTTTTCTTTTTGTTTCGTTTCGATTTTTTTGTTTTTTGTTTTTCTTGACGGCAAAAAACGGGCGCCCAACGTTGTGGCAGTTGTTTGACCGCTGAGTAGGGCAATTGCTGGCTGCCATTTGGAGAGACTTTGGCCCACCTTTCCTCAGGCCCTGTCTACCAAATATGAAAATTTGCTGCTGACTGAATTCTTAATTATAGTTACTAACAAAAACAAAAAAGAACAAAGGGACAATGAGTTCGACAACATATCGTAGAAATATTTATAGAAAAGTTAGATTAAGGAAATTATCCCTGACTAACCATATATTTGACTATTTTAATTAGACCTTGGCTAAAACCTCCATACATCTGTTACCACCATGTGCTGGTACACAAAAAAAACAGATACTCCAAACCAAAAAAAAAAAACACAAAACACACACACACACACAGAAAATGAAATGAAAACAAAAACCGAAAAAAAAACCCCAAACCTTGGAAACACTATACAAATTTGTGGATCTAAAAATATAAATATAAAACTGAAATATCCGCCTTTTGAAACAAAAATCAGCACAGAACTTGGTTAAGATACTTTTTTGAAATGGGGGGGCTGGCGTCTATTGTATTATGTTTTGTATGACGAACGCCCCTGCAAAAGCAAAAGGCAACAATAATAATAATTAATAATCGCGAATCGTTGCTACGACTAAATAAATAATAATAAAAAAAACAGTTGAAAACTTGTTTTAAAAGTGCGAAAGAGAGAGATGACGACACGACATGAAATAAAAGCAAAAAAATAAAATCTCCCATTAGTCATCGCGCAACATTGACAACACACCTGTAGAAAGCGAAAGAAGAAAACAAAAACGAGAGAAAAAACAACTGAAAAATATGTATATAAGAACAAAAATATACAATAATAATAATAATAATAAACAGACAGCAACAGCTCGATAGTTCGATAAGAAAAACAAAATAATAAAACCAACACAGACAACAGCGACAGATAGGGGGACAAGCGATAGAGAAGGGGAAGGAGAAGAAGAGAGAAGGAGCACACAGGCAGGTGGGTAGTTCCGCGGGGGAATGGGGATAAAAATGGTTAACTAAGAATAAAGAGTGTGCGAGATAGAATCGTTTTCACAGCAAGCAATTCCCTAGCCATAGCTAAAATGTTAAGCTCTCTCTCTTTTATTCCTCAATCTCCTCATCGCACACTGCCATACCCCCCCTCCATCCCACCCAAGGGCTTTACAAATTAAGCTATGGAAAAAAGGCAACAGGAGATAATGGTATAAGCCATCACCTACACAGGCAAGCACAGTGAAGACTCTCTAAAGATAGACAGACAACGTAACTCAAATTGCATAAAGTAATAGTATCTAATTTAAGTGAGACTTTAATTATATTACGATTTCTAGAATGTAAAGAACCTCACTAATAACAGTTGCTTAAAAATATGTATATTCTGAAGGAAAATCAATTGACCCATAGTGACAACTGCTGTGCTAGTTCACTTAGTAGAGTCCTTACTGTTTTGTTTTGTTAACAGATATTCGTTTTTTTCTTCTTTCTTTTGGGGAGACGGTTGGGGATTGTTGTGAAAGAAATGTTATTTTATCTCCTCACCGTATTATGTGTGTGTGTGTGTGTATATATATATTCTCTAGTCTGCCATTTATACAGATGCATGTGTGTATGTGCTGTGCCGCCTTTAGCAAAGGATTATGTTTACTGGTTGAGTTGCTAAACCAAAGTATCAACGCCATTTTTATTCCAACACTATGCAAAATGAAAATTAGGAACGAGTGAACGCAAATGAACGAACGTACGATGGATAGATGGATGGATGGATGAATAGATGGGTATAGGCAAGGTGGTAGTGGGCCGGGCCGAACAAATAACTGGATCTGGACCTGGCGACGCGCGTGTGTGTCTGTGTGTTGTAGTTATTTGTTCATCCATTCCCACCCGCCCACTCCCTGCCTGCCTTCCTGCATGCTTCACAATTTGCCATCGACATCGACATCAACATCATCATCATCCACTGTCAACTGGGATGGCAACTTTGACGTTGACATCAACAACATATAGAGATGGGTGGGCGGCGGCGGGGGTGGAGTCGGTTTGGGCAGCAGCTGATTTCCTCCACTTCCCCCCTCTCTATCTCTCTCCACCACACACAGTTTCCCTTGGTCTTTATATTTTTCCTTTCAACGCCCGCGCAATTTTACTTGCCGTTGTTGTTGTGTCTCAATTGACTTTCTATAATTGCGTTTAATGTGTTGTGACGATGCGCCCCAACCCGCCCCCTCCCCATTTAGTTCTCTTCTTTGGCCTTAGTTGTGCCTTTTGGCTATGAGTCGCCGCCGCTTCGGCCTCCATCTCCTCCTTCTCCTCCTCCTGATGCCTACTGCCTCTCTAGTTGTGTAATTTAGAAAATGCTATTCTATTTCTGTGTTTCATTTTATTTAGCAACATTTATTTCTTTTTTTTCTGTTTTTTCTCTCTCGTATTTCTATCTATCTAACACAACACACACTTTGTTGCACATTTCGCTTCGAATTTCTTATTTCCTTTTTCGATTTAAGCAGCTTTTCATATTATTTAATTTTCGTTTCTATTTACACTTTTCCTTTAGCTGATTTGCGTAATCCAAATGAGCCAAAGCCAAATGGGGCTACAGCTGCTGGCTGCTAGGTTCAATTTCATTAATATTGATTGAAACTGATTGGATAACGAACAATAAGAAGACAAGAAAGAAACACCTTGAGGTGCAGAAACAGATACAGAAATTTAAGCCAAATGGATTATAGAAAGATCAAAATCAAACGATTTGCGAAATGTAATATAGATAGATAGAGAGAGGTATTCGTATCTGATCTGATTACAATCACGCTATGCCAGGCAAGAAGAAGAAGCAACTCTAACATGATGAAAAGGTTTAATCTTGGTGCAGATCGTCCTTTTTCTTAACTTTACTTTCCTTTTCCTGTCTTTCTGAAAGAATACAATTATTATCAAAGAACCTGAAACGTCAGGGTTTCAGCACACACATTGTCAAGTTCATTGTCACCAAAAAGCAAAGAGGGAGTGAGAGGGAGATACTGAGAGAGCAGCAGAAATATATATGCACATTGTACATACATATAAAAGGTTTCTATACGTAAATTGTCAATGTTTGATATTAACAATAGACACCACAAAGCAGTAGTAACGGTATCTTTTCATATACTGACACTGTACCTACACACTTTTATTATTTCCCTATTCACACATTCTCGTATTTTTATGTCTTTCCCTCTTTTATTTTCTGTGTCCATGTGTCGCGTCTGTAGATGCAGTTCGTTTGATTGTTTGCTCTCATTGTCTGACGGGGGGTGTAGTGGTGACAGGGGGAGGAGCGGAGAACTGTCCATTAACACTTGTTAACCCAATTTAGATTCAATTTCCATAGACATTGCACGTTTTTTTTTTTTATATATGTATGTATCTGAGTTTGTTCGGTCCGTTGAAATAAGACCCTGTGCATTGTCATACAACTGAGCTCAACTGAACACACAAAGCCACAGCAACGGCAACAGAACGAACGACCATTAAACAACAAGTGACGCAGAGACATTGCCATTCGCTTAACAACAATTCAAAAAAAGTAAGCAGCAAGCAAACTAACTTCAAGGTTTATCAACAGTTCGTTCAACAAGAGATCGGACAACTGCCTAGACATTCAAAACTTGGCGAATTTTCTTCTTTCGGCCATTCCGATGATAAATTTTTGTAGTTTTTTTTTTTTAACTTGACCTCCATTTCTTGGCTGCTATTCCTCAAAAGAAAAATATACATACATATATGTATGTACAAGAAGACAGAGTCAGCCCAAAACTCAATTAAAACTCCCAAAAAGAAGAGAGAAACAAAAAATTAAACTTCAAGTTGCCAGTGCTCTGCGAGTGCTCGTTTGTTGTTGTATGTGAAACAAGTTCTCAAACGAAAAATAAAAAACTGGTTCGATTTCTCAACTTTGTTGATGATCTTTCAGAAAAACAACAGTGCGACATCCAACAAGAGCACAAAATACATTGAAATCAATGTTCATACATACATATGTACATATGTACTTTCAGTACTAACTGACTCTGACGAGTGGAACAGAGACAGAAAGAGAGATTTTTGAAAGTTATCAGCCATGAACAATGAAATACACAGAGTGTCTCAGTCTCCACCACTCAATCCCCGTCCGTTCAGTTTAGTTCAGTTCAGTTCCAGTTCTTTCATTAATTACAATACAAAAAAAGTTACTGAAAAAATGCAACACTCACGTAAAGCTGAAAAGTGGGTTCGAAATTGTTGGTTTTTTTTCCCCCTCTGATGCTTACCTAAAACGAGAAACAACAACAAAAAGCTATTAATGATATGTATTAGGACTTGCAATTCAATAAAAATTAAACAAATAAGTACTAGGTGTAACTTTAATCGTTTTTCTTAACCATATAATTAACGAGAAGATCGAAATGTCTAGTTCTAGATGGTTCTATTATTTCCTAGATGGTTCTACATGGTTAAAAACTATTTTGGACATAAGAATCCTATCTTATCACTAAACCCTAAAAAGAAATAGGTACTAATATGAATTTACAATATCGAGTTGTGATTTTTGTAGGGCTCAGAGATAAAGATCATTGGGGTACAGCATTTGCCACTGTTACTGGCTGGGGATTTGTGTGTTTTCTTTTGGTATTAATCTTTCAAGGTAATGTTTTTAGTGATGTATAGATAAGATCGGTAGTGTTTATGGCTCACTACTTTTCTTTTGTTCAATCCATTGTGTTCCACTGTCTATCCCGACAATCTTTCTTGTTGTTTGCCCTAATTTTCTTCTTCCTCTGCGGTTTGCGAATCGCCAAGTCCCTGTGATGTGGTGTCGGCTCGATCACAAAAGTTTCCGCTGCTGCTGCTGCCATTTTTTCTTTTCTGTCTTTCTTTTTCTTTTGATACAATATACTTTCGCTCATAAATCTCAGCCGAGCTCTGCTAATAATAATTTCCTGACCCTGACTTTGCCCTAACCACTAGCAGCAGCAACGCCACCAGCAGAATAACCAGAAATCAAACTAAAATGAGACTTTCTTCATGTAATCTTTGTATGTGTGTGTGAGTGGGTGAAAGGAGTTTAGACAGCTGCAGCTGCAACCCAACCCAATGGTGTTGTGTGTAGGTGTTTTGTGCGAAAAAAGAAGCAAATTTCACCCAATATGGCCAACCAGTATAACCGGGTGATTGTGCCTGCTCCTGCCTCCTGTCTGTGCCTCAGAATGAAGCTTTACTCCCATTCCCCTCGTTAACGTGTTCTGGTTCAGTGAGAAGGCAAAAAAGAATCTTTTCATTTGTATACCTTTTGGGAAATATTTCAATAAATTATGCTAGAGATTCAAACGCGCCCCTCAACCACCCACTCGCCGCCCCTGTGACCCATTCATGGCCTATAGTTTTCCTTATTAAGGAATTTATTTAAAACAGGAATCCTTGGTTAAATAAAAACTGATAGCAGAGAGAACTTACCTATAATTAATGAATCCTTTTGATTAACTTTAAATGGCAATTCAATTGCTTAAACATACTTGACTTAAAACACAATTATATGTTAATATTGACAAATTGAATTTTCTCTGGCAAATGGAAATGCATTGCATTTAGATACTTGCCAGTTTGATTTTCGTCTGACTGAGTGAGAAGTTAAATGAATTTTTCAGTGATGCATCATTAGGGACTAACGAGCATTGTTTGGGCTATGTGATACTTTAATGGTTGCTCAGGTTGCTCTCTGCTCTGCTTTTGGTGCTCCCCCCTTCAAGACAAAAGCAAAAACAACAACTACAATCAGAAACGAAGGTTTCTTCAAAGACATTCTAGCCATGAGAAGCAGCAGCAGCAGCAGCCCACGCACAACACTCAGTTACAGCTGACAGAAAGGGAAGGGAAATGTGGCAAAGTTCCTCGCATGTCAATCATGAATACAGCAGCAACGCGGCAAAACTTGTTGTCAACTTAAAGTTTAATTTAGTTTTTGTTTTTGCTTAATTTTTTTGTTTCTTTTTTGAAATATTATTTAGTCAGTCCAATGACAACAAGAAGCAAAAGAAAAAACGAAAAACAAAACTTCATGTTCGTTTGTTTATTTTGTCAGCCTATACAAACTGTGTGTGTATGAGTGAGAAAGCAGCAATCAACTGTGTGTGTGTGTTTGAATGAACAAGAAAATTTAAATGAAATTTTCATGCAAGACATCACGTAGCTTTAAAATTCCACAAGAAATTTCAGATTCCAAAAAGCCCAACGACCAAGTGAGCGAGCGAGAAACGAACCCAAACTCAACCCTATGAATAATATTGCCCTCGCCCGCCGTGTGCAGAGGCCTAGTTAATTGTGTAAAGATATATGCAAATGAAAATTAAATGAATATTTAAGCAATCGATAAAGTTTAGAAGAAAGGTAGATAGAGTGTGGCTTTGGGGGGCAAGAGGGAAAGCAGAGACTACCTGGCTCCTCCCCACCTTCCTATCCTACCGCCAAATCGATGTTCAAAGTCAACAAATAAAAGTAATTGGTTTTGACCAAGCCGCCGCCGTCACCGCTGCTACCACACCACGTTTCTATCTCTTGTAAATAGGGAGTAATCGTTTGAACTATATATATGTACATCCATAGATACATATATATATATTTCTTAATCATCGTTAAATGCTAAATGGAAACAAAAGACCTTGGCTGGTATTTTTTTCTTCTTTTTTTCGTTTATTCGGGGTGTGAGAAAAAGGTAAACTTGAGATAGAAGAGGCAACTGGTAATGGTCAAGGGGGTTATAGCCATTGAGTGCAAAAAGCCAACACAACAACATAAAAAGGCTAACAAATTTATATGACAGCTGTTGTTTAGCCAGTGAGGCGGTGGTTAGCTATCTGAAAAGGTATATACGAGGGTCATCATGCAATAGTCAAAGAGAGAGAGACGTCCCCAGGACGCAAAAATTATTTCCCACCAGAAGGTCACGGTTCTATCGGCCAACGCAACTTGTTATTCGCTTACCAAATAAGGCACGCTTATGTATTGATTGAATGCCTCACACACACATACATATAACCGATTTGATCTAATACTTGTTGATTGACCCTTGTCATGATATCTATGTATATCTATATATGTTTATACATATGTATGTATGGACAGAACATACAGAAAATAATTTAAATGTGACTTCAATACTTAAGAAACATTCGAAAAACATGCAATATTCTTTTATCAATTCATTTTGAAATACTTTTCGATTCGGCATATAATATAATATTTATCAAGTTTTGTTTAAAATGTAATACCAAGGGGAACAATTCAGTCGATTGTTTAAAAATATCTCAATTTTTGGATAGACTATAAAAAATTTTGATTCATTTCTGATAAGCGGTTTGTGATAATTTGTGGAATTCCGGAAACAATCGAAAATATAAATTTTTATTTATTTTTAATGGCACTTATGTATCATTAATAATCTTTATCAAAGTCAAAAAGAAAAAACCTCAAAAACGCACGATCCGTATTAAAGATAAACATATGTCGGGCATATGTATGAATGAATAGTTTTGATTTTGATAATTATAATGATGATGATCATTTGGTCGAAAATCTCAACTACTCATAAGATAGAAACGAATTGGCCAAAAAGAAGTACAGCAATAAGGTCTATACCAAAACAAAACAAAAATCCATCTCATTTCCAGCAATTCGTTTGATGACGACAACGAAAAACACAAACAACAAAATTTTTATAAGTCGCAATAAGCGAAAAATAAATACAATAAAATGTAGGAAATACACAAAAATAAGAGGGAGGAAAAAAAACCTGCAGACCGAAATTAAAGTAAAAAAAAAGAAGAGCTAGGAACACTGAAGAAGAAGAATTGGAATAACTTAACTTAGATTGGGAGACAATTGGGGTGGTAATTGCGTCCGTTGGAATTTTCAATGAGAAGCAAATTTGGGAGGGAAAAAAAGGCAAAACAAAACACAACAAAAAGAGAGACCTTCCATGTGCTGTGTGTGTGTGTGTGTGTGTGTGTGTGTGTGAGATATCAAACAATAAGTCATAATAATAAAAAGCGAAAAAAATAAGAAGAAAAATACAAAAATATATATGTACATATAAGCAATAAGCAGAGCAACACAGAACACAACAAAAAATATAAAAGCAAAGAGCAGAAGTTTCTATACTCTAAAGCTGTGATCTAAGCCGATCAAACAACTTTAATAACAATTATTACTAGACTGAGGACATTGGAAGATGTCACTGATTATGATTATGATTATGATTTTAGAGCAGACATTTGGAATACTTCTACAATGGTATTTGGCTTATTATCAATATCACAAATTTCCTTTTTTTCAAAATGTTTTCAACACTTTTTCTGAAACTATGTATATTACGCTGCAAATTAAATAATTTGGCCAAAACTATTCATCAAACGGGAGTAACGTTCTCTGTAGTTTTTATGCACATTTTTTGGTCAAGAAGGACCATTATCAATGACTGATATGTATAGTCGAAGTTGCGACATAGCAAGGGTATCAACATACAATCATGTATATACATACATACATACATATATAGGTATGTATACATATACGTAGAAGGTAATAAAAAAAAACATCAACAAAAAATTGTATGACTAAAGTGTGGGTAGGCCTGCTGGTCGAAGTGGTGTGCTGCTGGAGGGGCGGAGAGGGCGGTCTCAACTGTCTCTGCCTCGGCCTCTGTCTACTCTTCACTACTGAGACAGATACAAACGTAATCGGAGATAGCTTGATAGCCACAAGAACGAATGACGTCTGTTCAAAAGTGGGAGAGAGAGAGACGAGCAAAAAGAGAATGAACAGAAATAAATAGTCTTCCTTCACAAATTGAAGCCATGTGAGCGCACTGCCGCTGTTCCTTTCTACGTCTCCTTCTCCTTTTGAGGGTTCTTGCTGATATTTTGTTGGCGTAGCGCTTTAATTTTGATTAGAAATGATAAGCCGACAACATACATACGAACATACGTACATATGTACACATACAGTGTGTTTGTTGTTCCAGCGCACACGGCAACAAATCGTAAATATTGGTTTACCTTCTATATAACAATAATAATAATAACTTCTAACAGCTTTCAATGTGCGTGTGTGATAACGATAACTCACGAACGCAAATCATTCACAATTTCACCAAATTATCGAAAAACTAACAACTATTTTTAGCAAGATACACACGATCCCCGATATGGAACATACACTGTTTTGAAAATACCAAACACACCTTGATCGATGTGCCCTAATTTGCCACTTTATGTCTTAAAGGACCATCCTATGCCTAGATTCCAGACAGAATCTGGGTTTAATTTTTCTAACCCACAGACCTACGCCATTGTTTCCCAGAATATAAATATAGCTAACCAGAATCAGCTAACTTTTCTGATCAAATAGGATTGATCACTCACCTGTTTCACGTTTTCGCTTATTTATGGTGACTCCTGTTTGATCCTTTGGCTTAACAATTACACCACGTTGCTGTAGTTGCTGTTGTTGCTGCTGGTGGTGGCGTTTCTCCTTCCCAATTGCCGTAAGATCACAATTAATGCCAATGCTGACCTGTTGGGGCGTGACTTTCACTACATTTGCTGTTGAAGCAAAGAAATTTGCAGTTTCATTTGGATGCTGCTGCGGATTATGACGTTGTTGTTGCTGCTGATGATGATGATTATTATTATTATTATACAAATACGAATGTCCTAGTTCCGGCTGAAGGACACTGACAACGGTTGCGTCGTCGTAATCAACAAAATTGGACGCGGTCAGCTGATGCGACGTTATCATTGGCGCATGCAAGAACTTTTAAAGATGGTTTCAAATTTGATTTTATTCTGTTTTGTTTGTTTCCTTTTTGGTTTTTTTTTTTTTGTTATGTTATTATTTGTTGTTGCTGTTGATGGGCTTACAAATTAGTTTTGTACAAAAAAAATTTTAAGTTTCATTCTTAATTCTTTAAATATTAATTTAAACTTTTCTCTTAGTTGCTTAGATAAAACTTGAGGCAAAGAAACATATTTACAATTACTTTTCTTTCTTTTTCGTTTTTTTCTTTCTTCTTTCTTTGATTAAAGATTCATACGATTTTTTTTTTTATTTTTATTTTTTGTTGTTTTGTTGTTTCATTAAACCAAAATAAAAGAGAATCTGGAATGAAAAATAGAAGTAAATATAACATTAATAACAATGAAGAAAAGTTTCAAAATTTTAACGAAAGAACTTGAAAGACTTTTCACAGTAACAAAAGTTAACAAATTTTTATAAGAGAACATTCTAGGGAAAAACTCTTTAAAAATGGATTTTTCGAATAATTGATTTCACGTGTTTGTGGAAAAGTTGACTGTAAATAGTACTTTAGTTACTTTTGTTTCGAAACTGTTCCCATGGACTCCCCCCTCATCCTCCTCTACACCCCTTTTGACGCTATGCCTTCTTATATTTGAATTTTAGAATTGATTTCCATAATTTCCCCTCAACAACAAAATGCTCTGTGATCTTTTGCCATTTTTAATTAATTTTAGAAAATTTCCATTCAAACAAAATACACGAAAAATTATCGTTTTGTGCCCAGGCGGACAACTATCAAAAAACAAGACTACAATAACAAGTCAAAAACAAAAAAAAAACAAAAACCACAAAAAAAATTAAACAAATTTGTAGATTATGCACACACAGACAGACACCTTACACACACACGCACACACACACATAGAGACACATAGATGTAGTAAACTTTTTCTACGCATTATTGTTGAAAAGTTCTTGGAACTAAAAAAAAAAAAAAACAAAAATGAGAAGAAAAAAATGTAAGCCAATTTGGCAACTTTCGTTCACAAACAACAAAATTAACAACAACAATATAATGATAAAAAAAAAAAAAACAATAAAAAATAAAAAAAAAATGAGAAGAGAAAAATGAAAAAGCAAACAAAAAGCCGGTTCTCTCACACAACGACAAACACACGCACACACACACACACAGATATGCCGAGGGACAGACAGATAGACAGACGAAAAAGATACTTATTAAGGCCTGCTGGATATATGTATCTCTGGGCGGCTGGCTCTCTCCTATCCCCACCACAGCCCTCTTTTGCGCTCATCTCTTTCCCCAATGGAGTTGCAAACACAACAAACAAACAAGCACACACATATTCACAGAGAAACACTTAAAAACACACATCCAGAAAGAGAGAGAGAGTGTGTGAGATACAGCTATACACTAATACTTGGGCAGTCAGTTTAACTGCGCGTGGAGGCGACAACGAAAAACCCGGCGCAGACGTCAACAACAACGTATCAGCAGCAGCAGCAGCAGCAGCTGAAGAAGAGCGCCACAAGAAAAGGGGGGTGGCAGCAGCGACGGGCGCGACCGACAAGGAGGGGGCGGGGGCGAACGACGAAACAAGTTTTCTTATTATTGTTGCTTTTTTGTATTTTGGGTGTAACTGAATTAATATTAATGTTTGGTTTGAAAATTGCGAAAACAAAATTTATACATATATTTTTTTTATACAAATTTTTTTTTCGAGGCCTCACAAAAATTTTGTTTTTTGGAAAAACAATAAAAAAATGAAGGTAATTTTTCCACACCTTTTGCAGAGCTTTGTGGACACTTGTATTTTTTTTGATTATTTTTGTAAATTTATTTTTTTAGTTTTCCTTTTTGTGGTTGCTCTTGCCACACCGACTTGCAACGTCCGCTTGCCAAGCCGTTCGCTGAGACTCTGATTCAGAAAAATGTTGCCCAAAATGCTTGCCCCAAAAGAGAGCTCCACCAACAAACTGCGCAAGCTTCCAGTCTCTCTCTCGCGCGCTCTGTCTCTCCCACTTGGAATGTCTGACTCTGTCATTCTGCTGTGTCTTTTGTGATGTGTCTCGCGCGCTCTCTCTCTCTGTGTGTTTTTCTTAAAGCTCTGCCCGGGGGACGTTTTCTGCTGCTTCTGCTGCTGCGGCGCTGCTTCTGCCGGTGCTTTGCTGTTGCCTACTGCTTACGTGGGTGGCCCCACCTTGGGCGCCAGTTTGTGGTAGGTGGGAAAAACCGGCACCCGCTTTTTGAAATAGTTTCTTTTAGTGGCGCTGCTGTCCGAAGGGGCACAAAGGGGGGAGGATGGAAATGGTGGCACATTCGACGCGAATCTTGCGTCGTGGGCAGACTTAATTACATACATACAGAGTAAGACTTATATACACATACCCCTCCATATTGTAAGGAGCATATTTTTAGATCACAAAATGGCACAGTTACAAGAAGACCAAGTGGTTAAGACTAGATGGAAGAAGGCGGTGGAGAACGGGTTGAGGTTTTACCAACTTGGTTAATGGGCCGTGTACTTTCCGAAGGGCGGGGGAATAGAGGGTGGAGGTTGCGTGTGAGAATTATCAAAGTAAAACATATGTTGACTGTTTTAGAAAGAAAACGATTTCAAAATGTTGCCAAATCTCGTTCGTAGAAAGTCAAGGGACATGTTTAAAATGCATGGTTTTCTGCGTCAGCTCGACGTCTACTGCAGAATTCAAATAGATAGGCCATATATAGGCAAATAGATGGTGACCCCGACGTTTATACAAGTGTCTACTATGTACATACATACATACGTATGTACATATGTACATATATGAGAAGACACAATTGTTTTAACAAAACAGATTAAGTTATAACTAGATTGTTCCTCTCTCATCTTCTCTTAACCGCCCACTGGAAACCACAATTCAATCAGCAATATGGCTAACAGCCTGGGCATCAATTACAAACCAATAAACAAGACAACCAACCAACTACCCAAGCAATGACGAACCAATTCACCAACCAAGTTGTAATCTCATTTAGAAAACTTTCCAAACAGCTGTTGGGGCAAGAAAAATTAGTCCAAGAGAAGGAGGACTGTATGTCTCATACAGGCAGAGTTAGAGGGAGAAGAAGCTTAGTTTATACCATATGGAAGCCAAGTTGTCAGCTTGTTGTTCCTTTTTCCTTCTCGTTTTGAGGACTAATTGACAGTTGCCTAACAAGAAACTGGAGCCTTTCTTGGTAGTGAGTGGGTCGGATGAGGGAATGGGTGGTAGTAGAGGGGAAAACCCACAATAAAAACCGCAGTTTCTCATCCCTCCAATTTCGAATTACCCTCATTTTGCGTCAGGGAAATTAAAGTTGTGCAACAATTTTTCGCTTTAAATGATTTACATAAATATATGTAAACCTAAGCCGTAATACAGGAAAACCAAAAATAAAGCGTAGCGAGAAAGAGACAAAGTAATCATCCTTCATCAATGAGAATATTCTCGAGAGAGAGAGAGAGAGCGAGAAACCGAATAAGAGAGCGGGGAGAGAAAGTACTTCTTTCAATTGTGAGAGAGAGAGAGTCAAGAGAGCAAATATAGCCGGCGGCGGCATTTTCTTTCATGATGATGATGATGATGACGCAGCATGTGGCTCGCTTTGCGCTTTGAGAAGAGGTTGCTTAGGCTCAAAAGGAAGCAAAGGAAGGACCCTAACACTCTGACCCTACCCTACACACTTCCGTTTCAAGCTTTTGTGTGTGTGTGTGTGTGTGTGCGTTTGATAACTGCGTAGAACGATAATGACAATTCACAAGCAATATGTGAAACAAATACATACAAATGTCGCCAAAAGAAGTCAACTATAAAATTATATGTATGTATATGAACTACTTGGCTAATAACACGTTTACCAAATATCTGAAATCTCAACGAAACTCATTAAAAGTATGGTGAAATTTCTGTATGTAGAAGGACCTTGTATCCTCCAGGGTAAAAGAATTTCACAACATTGCACAAATCTCTAGATACACTGACAAACAGTCGATTAGAACAATAATTCGAAAGGACTAAGGATTGGAATAGGATTATAATGTATGTAGACATTGTTATATGCTTACGTTAAAAGAATATTCAAAGAATTGAAGAAATGAATTCTTTGCTTTTGGAATTTTCACAACATAATTTTTGCAAAAACGTTTTACAAATCGTTTATATGAAAATAAATACGAATTTTAATAGATGCAGATATCGGAATTTCGAAAACAAAACAACAAAAATTCAACAGTAATCCCAACGTGAACTTGACAATATTTTCTTTTATACTGGTATTGACAATTTGCTAGCTGCCTCCTATGACCACCACACACTGAGGCAGAGGGAGAGAAAATTCTCGAATATTTATAAAATATGTACATACATATTTGAAAAATTATTTGAAATAATCATAATCTTAGATTTATAGAAGTGATTTTTAAAATCTCTCTTTTCTATACGCTAGGTTTTAGATTTTCCAACATTTTCTTCTTGAGTCAATTAATAAACATAATGCAAAATTTTGTTTATTAAATGCAACAACAAAATATATACCTACATACATACATAGATAGGTATATTTATTTAAGTTTTCTTTAAATAAACATTTGAGTGCTAGTTAAGGGCACGTGGAGGAAATCTTATGTAGGAGATGTACACCTACATAAATGTAAATAAAAAGCAATAAATATGATAAAAAGAGAGATACAAATACCATTCCAGTAGCCCGATGGCAAGAGAAAGCAGTAAGCGGGAGATTGGGTGTGTGAGTGTGTGTGTTTGTGTAAATATCAACACAATTGCAATCCTTGATGAATGAAACGGACAAAATTATAAGGGCGAGAGACCGGCCGACCCGCATTTTAATAGGCAAAATCGAACAACAACAATAATTATAAGTTCTAGCTAATACTAGAAGTTTTCCATATGGAAACGTCCGTCCTACTCCTGCTTCTCCCACTCCTTCTCCATCACCACACCAATGAGAATTTCAACCATGCGAAGCCACGCCGCACAAAATAAAACAAAAAAAAAAGCAAATGGCGAGGCACCCTGTACACAAAAACAGAAACACACACTCACACCAAAACAATCAAAAGAAAAGAAATATAATAAGAAGAAAAAAAAACACAACACATTTACAATAAAATTGTTGCCAACAAAAACACAAAAAAAAAAACAACAAATTTCATGGCGAAAACAAGTTAAAATGCAATTGAATATTTTTACTTGTATGTACATATGTATATGTGCACGTACGCTCTCTCTTTCGCGCTCTATCTCCCTCACTCACTTGCACACATTCAAACAAATGTGTACACACAGACACACACAACACGCATGTAGAATACGTGCGCTACTTTGAGTTCATCGTTTTCAATTAATTTTCACACGCACTTTTGAAACTGTGATTTCTTTTAATATTTTTCAACTTTCTTCTTACTTTTTAGCCGAAATAACTTGTCGTTTATATTGCTCCGTTTGTAGGAAAGTGCAATTTATTATATTTTCTTTCCTATTTACAACTAAAAAAAAAGCACGTCCCGCTCGCTTGAAAAGAAAAACAACAGTGAAAAAAAAACAAAAACAAAAAACACTTCGCCTCTGCCCGAAGATGGTAACATTAAAAAAAATCTAGAAAATACCAAAGTAATTGACATTATCGGAGCGAAGTTATCGCAATCGATATTATCGGAGCAAAGTTATCGCAATCGACAGTATCGGAGCAAACCTATCGGTTAATCGACATTATCGGAGCAAAAAATTGCGGCGAATATTAATTTTTTTACGGCTCGGGCGAATTCAGCCTTGTGGTTGTTGTTGCACTTGAGAGAAGACTGTGCGCGCCGAGCGAATTGAATTGAATTGAAGAGAGCCGCGGCGAAGTGTTTTTCTTTGTTTTTTTGTTTTTTTTTTTTTTTTTTTTGTTATTGTTGTTTTTGTTTTTAAGACGTGCGGTTGGTATACGGTGTACGTCTGTGGGTGAAATAAATGGGAAATGGAAAATGGAAATGGGAAAACGCCGATGAAAGAACGACAATAACAACGTGAAATATTAGCCGCAGATTATTAAATTTTGTTTATTTGCAAGTGACAATTGGCAAAGGCATTTTTCATGCATTGTTTTCAAATGCATGTGTGAGATTGTGTCTGTGTGCGTAGAGTCGCTTAATGTGCATGTGAAGAAGAAGCAGACAAGGAAAAAAGTTAATAAGGAAACATTTTAACAAATTCTTTCACTCAAAAGAAGAAAAAAAACGCAAAACCCAAACGGCAACTGCAGCGGCAGCAGAGAAAAAATCCTCTTATCTGTGTGCGTGTGTGTGTGTGTGTGTGTGTGTGTGTGGAGCCATGTGACGACAACAATCCACCTCTCCCCGTAGCTCCCGCTCCCACCATAGAGTGCAGTGCTGATTTGGAGCAAATGTATTTCAGCTTGTATTGATTTTTTGTTATTTTTTTGTTGTTGTTTATTTGTTACTCGTGAGCTACGCAGATTGTGTTGTTACTGACTGTGGTATTTTATAAATTTGCTGCTATTGCTGCTGCAATGGGCGGGTCGGTGAGCCAGGTATTTCGCTCAGGATCCGCTCTGCTCTCGCATAGAGATGGCCACAAAGTGTCCAAGGCCACTGAGGAGAAAATTCAGACACTCTTTGAGATACTGCGTGCAAATCCGAAGGTCTCATTGCAAACACTGGAAAGCCTTCTCATCCAGATACCAAAAAACGAGAATATCCTAATAATACACGACGGTTGTGGCTATAATATACTGCAGCGTAGTGTTGGCCTCAATCACATCGATCTCACCAAATGGCTACTGCATCGCCATAGACCTGATGTCAATCGTTCGCCCTGTTCCCTGCCCCTGCATATAGCGACACTCCGGGGCTATGAGGAATGTGTCGAGCTTCTCCTGCGCCATGGAGCCCGCATCGATGTGGACACCAGGATGTGCTTTCCCGGATCCCATACCCACAATTGCGAGGAGAGCGGCAAATGGCATAGCAATGTGGATGATGTCAGCGAGCGACTGAATCTCAATACTAAGCTACAGAATGCCCTATGCTATGCCATAGATGGGGATCAGTATAATGTCCTGAGTCTACTCACACAGAAAATGGAGGAGCCATGGATACCGTTTCGGGCTAAGAAGCCATTACTCCACTTGGCCTGCGAGCGTGGTGCGTGGAATTGTGTTCAACAATTGGTGGTCACACGCTCCGAGGAAATTAATCTCATCATGGATGAATACTATCCCATACATCATGCTGTCCTGCACGAAGGGCGCTTTCTGGAGTTGCTTATCCAGCAGGGAGCAGTGACCACAGTGCGGACATGTACCCAGCAGATGACTCTTCTTCATGTTGGTTAGTTTTTCCAAATAACTAAACCAACTAAAGCATTATACTTAATCATATATTTTTCATCTCATTTTGAAGTGATTTTTGCTGCCCGCAAATCTGCTGAGGACACATTAGCCACATTACGCATATTATTGGAACGCGGCTGCAAGGAGCTGATCAATGTGCCCGATTCATTGGGTAATACCCCGCTGCATGCTCTCATAGTGCGTTATGCCTTGGAGGAGGCACGCTATGGGTATGACAAATGGAGCAAATGGGATCTATGTGGCCTGGTGCGTTTCCTACTCCAAAATGGAGCTAAGCAATCAATCAATCAGGCTGGTAATAGTGCCATGGCCTGTGTATTTCGTCATCTGCGTGACTGGGAGGTGTGCTATGAACTGCTCAATATGCTGATCAAAGAGGATGGTAAACGAAACTCTCTCCCTTTCTCTCTGTCTATTTTATCGTTTATCGTCCCATCTCTTTCTCATTGAATTCTAGGTGACCCCAATATTGTGGGTCGAGATGGGTCTGTACCCATAATGGTGCTATTGGTGCCACTTATAAACAAGGATCATCTGCATCATTTTACCCACTCGATGAAAGTATGCTATCTTAATTGTATACGCATATTACTGCAACATGGCGCCAATCCGAACTGCTCCTATCGGGCGAATCTCAAACCTCTCCATGTGCTCGTCTTCACAGTTAGCGAGAACTTCACGCTCAATTGTGACGCACAGAAACGAACGAATTTCGATTTTATTAAAAACATTTTGCTGCTACTGCTGCAGCATGGTCTCGACTGTAATAAGACATATCAGCATATACTCCAGGCTGTCATGGATATGGTGCAAAATGTGCGCACCTGTCATGATATGGAATGCATTTATGAGCTGACACTGACCCTTATACAATACGGAGCCGATCCAAATATTGTATTGAGTAGCAAAACGACACCCGGTATTGCCATATTCTCGAGGGAAATAGCCAGCTATGGTGAGGCTCTCGGTGGTGGTGGTGCAGCTGCTAATGGTGGCAGTAATGGTGGTGGTGGTGGTGCTGCTGCTGCTGCTGCTCCTGGAGGTGGTGGCGGTGCTGGTAATGGTGATAATTCGGCCTCATTCCGCAATTCGTTTCGCACAAATTCACGATATTTACTCTTCTACTACATAATTTTAATAACGAGAAAGGAATTTATACTCAACGATCCTCATTTGACATTCGCACGAATCATTCATCTATTCTATCTAACCATGGAGCATGAGCCACTCTATAATTGCCTCAAATCGTTGCACAACTTCTATGTGGCTCAAGTGCCAAGTAAAAAGACAGAGCAATTGATAGCTCTAATCTCGGGACTATATCGTAAACCTCGAAGTCTAAAGCAATTATCACGCATGGCCATCTATGAGGCCTTGAATCGTAAATTGGCTCAGAATATCAATCGTTTGAATCTTCCCGGTCCACTTAAGGATTATGTGCTGCAATTTGAGAGATAACCATGTGGATTAAAAAGAGAACAATCCTCCTCCCCCCGCAAAATATGAGTCAAAATGTTGTCGAAATGTTAACGACCACAATTAAGAATATAACCAAGGGAAAAATCAATCAATCATAATTGCAGATCTTAAGATGGATAATTAAGCTACACATACACACACCCCCACAGTATAACCTACACATATACACACCTACTGACATATGTAGTTTATAAAAAAAAACACACACAATAATTAATAATAATATATATATGTATACATATATGTATATGTATATATACAGAAAACCGAAACAGATTTCAATCAAGAATATGGAAGAATTTGATCAGGTCTCTGTTGTGTTTTTTCCAAAAACGATTTATATATATATGTATATACATACATATATATACATATGTATATATACTTATATCTGAAACGCTTAAACGTACCTACTTCTACTACAACACTAAAACTAAAACAAAGTATAAGAAAAGGAAACATTGTGGAAATTAAACTTGTGCAATTTCTTTGATACGAATCTATATATTGTTGCTCATTTATTTTTAATATTATTTTTTTTTTTGTGTTTTTGTGAATTTTTATATCTTTACTTATATACAAATATATATACATATATCTACGTATATACAGTTAGTTGTATATCAGAAATGGGCTTGAAATTTTTAAAGCACGCTACTACTCGACTTTTTAACACCCTAACTAAAACCACTTCCTACATACATACATACATATATATATATATATATATATATATTGCCAATTCCCTTATTCTGTTGCACATATTTCTCAATATATATACATATATATATATATATATATATATATATATATATATGTACATAAATCTCTTAAACATCTGCATACACTTAAGGCTGTTTTATTATTATTTTCTTTTTGTTTTGTTTTATTTTTTACGAATTACGAACAATTCATGTGTATTGTGTATTGTATTGAATGCAATTTAACAAATGTTAGATATATACATAAACATATACATAAATATATTATAAATAATACTATACATACTGTAATTATTGTTGCTAAAAAAAAAACAAATAATGAATAATGAAAATGTTGTTAATATCTATAAAACTGTGAAATGTCATTTCAAATCGAATTGGATGTGTCGATTGTCGATCAATAAACACAAAACCAGATTTTTAAGAAACCTTTGCTGAAATCTCATCCGTGTATCCATATCCATATATGTATATATATAGTTTTTGTGTACTCAGCTTTTGGAAAATTGCTTGTATTAAAGATCACCCTTCTGAGTCCTTTTCGTCCTTTTAAAGCTGTAACAAGGTAAAGAGGGACCAAAAACAATTGATGCAATGGATTTAAATCTCATTCCTGATTCATATGCGATTCGTGTGTGTTTATTAAACATTATTTAGTACAAAGATTACTGAAATTGTGTACTATAATTCACAGCTTTTTGGAAATTTTTTCCGAGTTTTGTATGAAAGGCATAGCGACATATCTCCGACGACATATCTCCGCCCAGTACATTTTTCTGGCGGAGATATGTCGCTTTTTAAACGGCGAAGATATGACGTTTTGAAACGACATATCTCCGCGCAGATCACCGGCGATGATATGTCGTTTCAAAACGTCATATCTCCGCCGTTAGAAAAACGACATATCTTCGCGCGGAGATATGTCGTTTTTCTAACGGCGGAGATATGTCGGCGGAGATAAGTCGTTACCCCGTATGAAAGTGTGTGTGTAGATGTATGTTTATGAGAGAGAAATGTGTTTGTGTGTGTGGATTTTTGAAAAAAGGCAGATCCTTCTCCTCTCCAGATCCTTACAGTTTATATAATATACAAAATACACAAATGTATGTTTCTTTGGGGTGCCTTAAGGCGTTCCTGGTGGTGGAAGGGAAAACGATGGATCATCGGTATTTCCATTTGCAGCTTCAGCGGCGGCGGCAGCTTCATCGGCGGCGGCAGCATCTGCAGCGGCGGCAGCATCTGCAGCGGCGGTAGCTTCAGCGGCGGCGGCAGCAGCAGCCGTTGCAGCAGCAGCAGCAGCCGTAGCAACAGCAGCAGCATTAGTCGCTTCAGCATTAGTAGCATCAGCATTAGTAGCTGCAGCATTAGTAGCTGCAGCAGCAGCAGTAGTAGCTGCAGCAGCAGCAGCCGTAGCTGCAGCAGCAGCAGCCGTAGCAGCAGCAGCAGCAACAGAAGCAGCATTTTGGCGTCTAGGCCTGCCATGTGGGTAAAATTCATAGTAAGCGCTATTATTGCTACTGCTGCTGCTGCTACTGCTAGAGCTGCTGCTGCTGCTACTGCTGCTGCTAGTAGTTGAGGCACCGTCATCTTCCGACTCGGAGCCACTTGTCTCGTTATCGGGCAGAAAACTTTCACGAAGTGAAGCATGATATTGATGGCGATCATAATCCCCATACACTGTCGTGTTTCGGCGGCTAAAATTGCATGTCAATGTTTTCCTCAGGGCATCTGTATTGTAGGGACCCTTTTGTTTTGGTGGGTGTTGTAACGTTAGAAGTTTGCGTGGTCTCTTAATATGTTGTGCTTACAGTTTTGGAACCATGTGGAGCCCATAATTTAACGTCATGTTCCAGACCAGCGGTTGCTAGAATCGGTAACCAGGGATGTGGTTCTAGACAATTGACAATATTACGACCATCCTTCACATAGTTAATAATCGCTTCAGTGTTTTTGTCATAGAATATGATGTTACCACAATCACTACCAGTCACTATGTATTCGGAATGAGGACCAAAGAAGTTAACACCCTTAATGGTACGACTATTGCTGTGAGTGTGAGATGGATTTCAACAAGTGAAGATTAACGAGGCCAATATCTTTGGGGTGATTCAAAACTTACACATGTCCTTTATAAATATGCAGTCTGCCGCCATTTAAATTGCGACTATCATATAAATAGATGCCAGCATCCTTATAGGAGGCCAATATCTCATTGCCGCTATAATTGTAGACGGCACAGGTAATCTGAGACAGATTCTCCTAGCATAGGGGAAGAGGCAAATGCAATCAGAAGGTGTTCTGTTCAATATCGTTTTAACTCACCTCCTGTGGGTCAGGTGTCAATAAGCATACTGGCTGGGATGGCTTACGTTTATCATAGACACGAACTTTGTCGTCCGAGCCGGCGACACAAAATTCCGGAATAAACGGATGATGAGCAATGCTATATAGACGTACAATTAGTGAATTAGTGTCACCGTCTTCAGCTTTCATGCAGCGTATCAATGTGGTGGCTGGTCGACTTGAACGCAAGTCATAATGCATTATGGCCGCATCCTCGCCAGCACTCATCATCTCATGACGCGTCTGGGGAACTACCGCAATCTTTGGCACCGAACCGGCATGCCAATGGAGGCGAGTGGACTTAATGCTCGTCGCACCCGATGGTGGCACAATCGAACGCATAACTTGGCCATCACGGCTGGTCGATACAATATCCAAGTCGCCGGAAGTATCGATAAATTTGGTTTGGGAAATATTTAAGGCATGGCCTGATTTAAATTTATACACCTGCTTCCTTTTGGCCCAATCCCAAACGGCAATGTGACGATCATCGGATCCTGAACAAATCAAATCACCGGCGCGATTAAAATTCAAACAATTCACACAACGCTGATGATGGTTTATCCGTCCCAATAGGGTTATCTGTTCGACCGCCTGGCGAGAGCGATGGAAACCATTATTGAAACTATGCAAAGATGTGTGCCCACCGCGTGCGCCTACGCGATTTATATTATTGTGTTCTCGTTGCATTAGCTCTGCTGTCAAGTTGAATGAGTACGATGGTTTTGGTTTGTCAATCACCGCATTCACAAAGTTGGTAATGATAGCTTGTCTAGGGTCATTATCATCCTGTGCGAGATGAGAATCATGAATTTGAATATATGTACATATATATAGCTCTCAAGCTATGTGTGTAAAGCTTACGTCAATGGAATCACTGGAAATCATAATGCTGCTGCTCCTACTGCTAGAGCTAAGATCGTCAGAGAAATGCCTCTCTGAGTTACGACTCATTCGTAACTGTGAAAAACGTAATCCAGGCAAGAAATAACCATCATCCTCATCGTCGTCTTCGTCGTTATTGGCATTGTGAATGAAAAAATCATTATTGCGATGAATCCTAAAGACAGTTGATTCTCGGCCAAAACCACCAACATTATTGGTCTCATCCGAATCGGAAGAGCTGAAGAAACGTCTAAACTGTGAAGCTTGTGGTGGTGCAAATGATATCCCATTCCGCAGACCCACACCATTAGTATTCTCCGTGGCAGCTGCTTCATGATTTGGACTTTCGTCCTCGGAACTGTGGAAGGGATTTGAAGTAGGATACAAAGCTTCATACGACAAGGAATTACCCAATCACAGTTTGGACGACAGACACATCTTCTCCTGCTGCCTCCTCCACCACTTCACGCTCCGACGCCTCCAGTTGGGCCAGAATATTGTTCAAACTAGCATTATCCTGATCGTTATTGTCATTTATCTTCCGACGTTTGCTAGTTGGTGCCTCATCGCCATCCATTCTATATCTAAATGAGTTTGGTATGTCTTATCAATTCAGTTTCTTTATTTTTGCGGCCCAACTTGCACGAAAACGACAAAAACAAACGGCATTAGGGCTGGACAGAAATGCCAAAGAACTTATCGTTGGTGATGACACAGAAACCGACTGTTTCTGTCCAACTCTGCCGCGAACGATGGTTATAAATTTCAATTTTGAAATGCATTCTAAAGAGTATATGTTCTAACTCTTTATTACAACTTACCAATTTATTTATATACAATGACAAACTTCTAAAATTGAAATCCGATTCTGTGCAAAGTATTTGTATAAATTTGGAGCGCCGAAAAAAGGAAGAAAATTTTCTATTTATTTATTTTTGTTTTTTTCTCCGTGTTGTTCTATGTTGAGCTTACTGATGTTCTGAACTAAATAATGTGAAAATCAAGATACACACTGGCTTTATAGGCCACAGCAATTTGACAGATAAAGTCTGGATAACCTGATGAAATTCCAATTCTCAAATTTCCTTACAACATGTCACAAATAACTATTTTCACTTATCGTTTCTATTTAATAGGAACAAAAGAGGAAAATGTTTACACCGGTCGGTATAAATGTGTTTACACTGTCTTTGACCTTACATTGTTGACAGATGCTGATAGAGAATATATGTATACATAAATATATGTACATATATTAGCATATTAGTTGATGTCTATATAGACGGAAGAGATTTTAATTATTTCTAAATCTTTTATAGCTTCTTAAATTTTAAAGAGTTAATTTTTATTTGGGCTTGGAACAGACTCACTCCACTCTCTCCCACTCTCTCGTTTAAAGTCTTTGCATAGCCGCCACAAACGATTCGACTGTTTTTTTACCATGCACCCATAAAAGGAAGTGGTATATCAAAGTCTCAAACATGAATGTAACAGGTAGAATTAAGAGGGTCAGCCCTCATTGAGTGTGTAGTCACTTCTTGGTTTAGCATTGCCAGCCGAGTCAATCTAGCCCTGTCCGTTCGTCCGTTACGTCCGTTAGAATACTTTAGAGAGGCTTATTCAAATGTCGACAATATATTGTGATCTTTCCCCTGTGATAAAAGGCTGCCAAAGATAAATAGTTTGAGGTTAAGGTTTTTGTGCCTTCTGAGATATGAAATTCAGTTGTTTTTTTTTTGCCTACATGGTATACGAAAGTCGGTGCGAGACATCTTCATTCGCTCGATGTTGTATGCTGAGCACGAGTGGTGTACAAGTCGTCTTGGTCTTGGGGGGACTTCTCTTTGACGACGATGACGACGACGACTATGTACGTTGCCGCGCACTCTGGTCGCAAGAGTTGTTCGACTCGAATGGCTGGCTTTATGTATCAATTTTACGTTGTGGCTACGTTCAGTTCAGTTATTGGTAGAAACGCGTCGCTGGCGGTTTGAAAAGAATTTCGTTCGTTAAACGAGAACAACAAAAAACGTAAAAATACAAAATTTTATAAAAAGTAAAGGAAAAACGCGTTTAGAAAGATAGATTATAAACAAAAGTAAACGGTGACGGGAACTGTTTTATTTTTTATCTTTCTTTTTCAACATTCAACAAAACTTTTCAAGTGTGTACAGACACACACACACACACATAATCGTTCGTGCGGTGGGTGTGCTAATTGGCTTTCCTTCTCAATTTCCTCAATCTTAAGCTGCTACTGCGCATGCGCAACCGCATTCATTTTGAATTTCATATACAGATACATAAATACATACATATGTATGTATGCATGTACCTATGTACACTATTTGCTATTCTCAACATCTTCGAACTGGGTTTTTTCCTCTCATTTTCACCTGTGGACTTCTTTTTAGCCACAAAGGTGATCCCTCCCCTGTGTTTCGGCCCTGATTTGCAACTTTAGCTCGTGATGATTAGCCGATTCCGGTTTAAATAGAAGCAGAAACAACAAACAAATTAATATGCATAAAAAAAGTAGACAAGCCGGAAAGTGAAACTAATTTTTGCTTTGTTTTTCCATCAAATAACACATAAAGAGCAACAACAACAAATTTTCATCATAATGGCTGACTTCCCCCTTTTACATTTTGTAAACTCTTTTGTTTAAGTGCCTATTCATGCCGATTTCTTATCACAAAAATATAGAAAAGATAATGGCAAAAAAAGTATATACTCTTAGATTGTACCTGTGTGTCTATACTTATAAGTTTACTGCCAGAATGAGTGCATGATGATTCATTTTTATGCCGGTTGCAGTCGAAACAAAAACAAAAATAAGTATATACATACATCCATACATATATACTTATTTACCTGGATGCTTTTTAAGGGTGTCCAAGCGAAAGTTGAGAATCAGGTTTGCCCCAAACCCATTTTGAGCTACACCGCAAATGACCCCACAATCGCCACCACAGCCACCAACTGAACGACTTTTTCAATACCCTACACACAAAGCATATGAATTATCGCATGTCTTTGAATTTTGTCCATTTGGTATAATTTGGTCCGATATTCCGAGTTGAGCTGGGAAAATTCTTTTGATTGCTTCATTTACTTAAATTTTTGAACTAAAAATAAAATGTAAAATGTAAATGTGAGTCAAACTATATATGAAAGTGGTAGGAATAATGTTCAAGAGGGTATAAAAACTTCGGCATGTTCGAAGTTAGGCTGGCCCACTGGTTAGTATTGCTTCCTATTTGGCATTTGTGTTTGTGTCTGTCTCTGTAATGTGTCCAATAACTTGAAAGGGCTTTTAGTGAATTCTTGATCAAATTGGAAAAATACATTTACTATATACGCATATACATACATATACATGTAAATATATATGTACATTTGTATGTAGGACAAGTTTCTTTGATTAAATCTTGTCTCGGCCATCTCAGCATGATGATTCACATTGTGGAGTCATTTATATTTACAAGAATTGCGCTAAACTTGATTCTGGTTGCCTTTCACTTTTTTCTCAAACCCAAGAGAGAGAAAGAGAGCAGAGAGAGAGAGAGAGAGAGAGAGAGAGACCCTACATAAAACGCGACTCAATTAAGCCAATAATTGAAATAAATTGAAATTATAATAAAAATGTGTCAACACTTGTCTATGTCTCTATGTATTCTTCCCCAATGTCACGCATATTCATTTCAGCTCATACAACTAAACATCTCATGGGAGTCGTAGAAAAATTCTTTAAAAAATATTTCTGATTTCTTTTGAGAGTAGGGTGCCAAAGACACACACGCATACTATGCATCTAACAAAGTTAAAGTGAACTCTCTAACTGCAAGCTTTGCTCCGCCACTTTCGGTCAATTTAATTGTAATTCTCAACTTGTTTTAGCATGTCGCGTTATGGGCCATGGCGATTCTGAATTCAATTGATTCGAAGTTGACTAGTTTGTAAGGAAAACTCGCGAATATACATACATACATATATCTATACATTTATATGTTCATGTACTTGTGGGTGTGGATGAGTCGCCAAATAATGCTTTGTTTCCTTTGCCTTTTCAGATGCGCCTTTTAGAGGGAGTAGCATGGCGGGAAGGACCGCAGATGTTGCTTCTTCTTGTTTTCTTGGCCATCAGCTCAAACATATTTTTGGCTTCAGTGTCGGCCAAAACTGGTATGTAAACATACACATACATATATATACATATATTTACCACAAAGGGGGTGAAATTTCCACTAACCAGTTAGTTTTCTTGGCCATTCAAGGACCCTCTCATGACAAAGTGGTTGTTTGCTATATATCAACATGGGCTGTTTATCGTCCTGGACAGGGTATCTATGCGATAGAGAATTTCGACCCTAATTTATGCACACATGTGGTGTACGCATTTGCCGGCTTAGACCTTACACATGCAGCCATTAAATCGCTTGGTAAGGAACACTTGATCATTTGATCGAATCATAAATTGAAATTTTGAAACTTTTTCCCGTCGATTCTCTTTTATAGATCCCTGGCAGGATCTAAAGGAAGAGTTTGGTAAGGGTGGCTATGAACAATTGACGGGTTTGAAACGCAGCTATCCACACTTAAAGGTGTCTTTGGCCATTGGCGGCTGGAATGAAGGTTCCACAAATTATTCACGGTTGGTGGACAATGTTCAATTGCGTCGGAAGTTCGTCGAACAGGTTTCGGGTTTTATACGAAAATATAATTTCGATGGCCTCGATCTCGATTGGGAATACCCCACACAGCGTGGCGGTAGTCCACGTGATAGAGAAAACTTTGTCACATTTACCAAAGAGCTGCGAGAGGAATTCGATAACCATGGCCTATTGTTGACCTCGGCAATCGGGGCGTCAAAAAGTGTAATTGATGAGGCCTATGATGTGAGGCAACTGTCACGTTATTTGGACTACCTACATATTATGTGCTACGATTATCATGGCAGTTGGGATCACAAGGTGGGCTATAACGCCCCTTTATCGAGTAACAACAAAGACGATCCACTGACTGTGGTAAGAAGAATGTGCTAGTCAAACAAGCCAACAACTTAGATCTAATCCTTTGTTGGGTTCCGTTTTTTATTCTTCTTTAGGAATTCACCATTGATTATCTGTTGAAGCTGGGTGCTCCGCCATCCAAACTAGTCCTTGGCCTGCCATTCTATGGACGCACATTCAAAACAATTGGTGCGGGCAATTTAAATGATCCAACCGATGCGGCTGGATTTCAGGGACCTTTTACCCGGGAGGACGGTTTCCTCGGCTACAATGAGATCTGCAGCATTTTGAGTAACAAAACATCGGGCTGGTCCGAACAATGGGATCCAGTCGCCTGCCAAGTACTGGCCCGTTCCGAACGCAATGTCTTCACCCAAGAAGTGAGTGTTGTGACCTTCGATAGTACACGCTCGATTGCCAACAAGGTGTTGTTTGCCATGACGAAACGTTTGGCCGGCGTCATGGTCTGGTCCATCGACACGGATGACTTTAAGGGCAATTGTCAACTGGATGAGGATACGTATGCCGATTATAGGCTAGTGAGCATTGCTCCCAGGCGTATCAACCAGAATTATCCATTGCTTCGTACCATTAATGAGGCCACCACGTTGGCCCTGGAGGAATTGGCTGCCAATGACCTGAACAGCCATGTGCCAGACGTGGCCGATAATGAGATCCCCCATGGCAGTAATGCGGATCGCAAGAATGGGGCATCTAGTTTAGTCTATGGCCTGGGTCTACTCATCAGTGTTATGTATGCATTAATGTATATTTCTTAACTGTTAAGCATAAGTCATAATTTACCAAAAACAAAAATTAAGCAACAAATACCCGAACAGAAACTGGTAAAAAAATTTAAAAACAAAATAAAAGCCAAATTAAATATAAAATCTATGGTTTTAGCAAGCATTCATTTTAATGTCAAACTAAAAATTATAAAAGTGGCAAGAAATTCGAAAAAAAATCATTAATTCTAATTCACTTTTCTCATTTTTGATTTAGACCCCGTTTTCATTTAGGGTTTCTTCATGATTTTCCTTATTCCACTCAATCATCCAAAAGCAATACCTTAAAAGGATATCGAGAAATAGACTCCTTGTCATTTTGTTTCGGTAACATGAATACAAGATACTTTTGACCATCCATCCATTAAACCTTTGGAATCCTGCACCCATGATGCATATTCTCTCTAGTTTTGGAAGCTGTGAGTTACGAGCTCACAATGTCGACGGAATAAATAAAAGGATGTTCAAAGTAGTCAGTGTGTATTCGTTTAATAAATTTAACTTGATTTCTAACATTTAACTAACTGTATATGTATATATGTATACATATATCTATTTTATATTTGTATATAAATAATAAAAAAAAAGTATTCTTAAATCTTCTCAATCTTCCTTCCCTGATGCCGACATCTGCCTCGTCATCGTGTACATATATGTGTGTAGGGACTGGAATCGAGGATCCGCAGTTGATACAATTGGTATGCATATGGTCTATTTCTTTCGCCCAGAAATAGGCCCACAAAATTATTTCCAAGACCAAGTGCAGCCTTGTTTCGTTTGTCAAGGATCTGCCAACATTTGTATATAGACTTTATCCATCTCGTTTGTGTTTTGTCAGTGGCGCGGAACTACGGACGTGAAATGAGGGAAATTTGCTCCCTAATGTATGCAATAGATAATCGAAGAATTTACTTTTTTCGAATGTCCTGTTGCTAGAAATTTATATTACCTACTTAGATTTATAATAGTTTTTGTCAAATAATATACTTGAGGGGGCAAATTTCCACGAATTTTGTATCCTTAGACTCGCCTTTGGCCTTTGTATGTATGTATGTATGTATGTATGTATGTATATATGTATGCAACTATGTAAATACGCAGGTAAATGGTAACATAATTTTGTATACAATTATTTTATATATAATATTTATAGATTATTTGTGGCTACAAATTGTTCAACATTGAATTCAATACTACAATATATGTATGATAATAACTAGTATATATGTATCTATATATATGCGTGTGTGTGTGTGTTTGTGTGGAAACGATCAAGTAAAATAGTTTAAGGAAGGATCTTAGAGATGGGGAAGAAAGAGAGACAGAGAGGAAGAAGAGTTAGATAGATAGCAAGATATTTCTATTATCCTAAAATAGTTAATTAAAAATTTCTTCTTATTCTTTTTTTTTGCGGTTTTGGATGGCAAACATTACAAATGTGACGAAACAGAAGGAAGACATTCAAACAAATGATGCAAACCATGATGACGAGGAGTGTGGAAATGAAACCAATGTACCAGCTAAACGAATACTTCATCAGAATTGATGATGGCTTTTGCTTTATCTCACAATCGTCCACCATCGGATGACCAATCGGAGGAACGATCTCCCCCACCACCATAGCTGGTGTCCAACTGCTCACGAGATCGGGATTTTGATTTCGATTTGTGCTTGGTGCTGTTGCAAAATGAAATAAATGGACCACCGGCCACACCATTTGAACGATCACTGATCACTTCATAGTGAGAATCACTCGCACCACCTCCACCAATTGATGCTGAGTTACCGCCGCTTGCCATATTCTTGGTGGAACGTCGATGCGCCTCCAGGCACTGTGATTCCGATGAATATGGAAACGAGGCCACAAAATTGGATGACTGTTGTCCTGCTGATGCTGGTGCTGCTGGTACTACTGATTGTGCTGGTGGTGGATCACTAGCGAAATTAGCTGGCGGCGGTGGCAATACCCCACCGCATGGAGTCGATGGCGAGAGATCGGTGAACTCAGTCTTGGCCTCCGATTCCACAGAGCACATACTTTGGCGTGAGATTTCCTTTTGCAGCTGCTGCTCCTTGTGTGTGGGCACATTTAGATTGGAGGTCTCATAGTCATCATCTTCATCAACATCAACATCAACATCATCATCTTCGTCGCCGTCGTCATCATCATCATCGTCCGCATCATTGAGGCGTCTACTCTGTGGTATGGGTAAACGGCTACGTATAGAATGTTCGCGTCGGCCAAAACGTTGAGCCAAATAGTCCTCATTGGCCGAATTATTATTGTTACTAGAAGTTGTATTGCTACTCTGGCTGCAATTGCTGTGCTGATGTTGATGATGCGATTGTGAGTGCTGCTGCGAATGCGAGTGCTGATGCGGATGCGGATGCTGATGAAGTCGATGTGCATTGTCGTAGTAATTATCATTCTTGACGGACATATTGCAACAGCTGCTGACATCGGCAAAATAGACTTCCGATTCAGCTGGATCCTGGACAACAATATTCTGATCTTTGGCTATGGCCCCATTTGAATCCTGATAACCATTGTTCTCCACACCATTTTGATTTGAACTTGAGTTGTTCAATGGCTGCTGCTGTTTCTGCTGTTGTTGTTGCTGCTGTAGTTGCTCCGGCTTGGCAAACAATTGCTGAAGATTGGGTCGTTGCTGTTGCTGCTGCTGTTGTTGCTGCTGATGATTATGATGATGATAGTGATGATGACTGGAATTTGATTGCGGTCCAATGCTCTTGGCCCCAGTGCCAGCTTCGATGCGTTTCTTTAATTTTCTTGTTGGCAATGTGTTTGAGCAACGATCACGATCTCTGGCAGTACCCACTTGTCTCATATCCATGCCCCCGTCACTGTCTGATGGCGTGTTTGTGTTTTCGTATTCCACTTTTGTTTTATATGCCGCAGTCGCTGTCGCCACCGCCGATCGTGAGCTATTCAAAGAATTAACCAAATGACCACCACTTCCACTAAGGCCATCCATGCGCTCCAAGGTGGCCGATTGTCCTTGCAGACGATGATGTTGCTGCTGTTGCGTTAGTTGCTGCTGTTGTTGTTGCTGTTGTTGTTGCTGCTGTTGTTGCTGCTGCTGCAAATGAGTATGGGGCTGAGGCTGTGAATGATGCATTTGCTCCTGTGTCATGGCTACTGTTCCGACGCCGCCACCACTAGAATTTGTGCCCGTCATTAGGCATGCTCCTGGCTGTAGATACTGATAATAGCCGCCACGCCTGGCCGGACTGTTACTATAGGGCGGTGGTGGTCCCCACACACCATAGGGCAAAGCGTTTGGCGGTGGCAGAGCATTATAAGCACTGGATACCGCCACGTTAGATTCGTCGATTAGCATCTGATTGCCATCGGCTGCGGCAGCTGCCGCGGCTGCTGCTGCCACAGCTGCTGCCGAACTGAAACCATACTGAGAGTCCGGACTGGCAGCTGCTTGACGGAAGCGTCGTCCTGCATCCGGAGTGGTGCGTTGCCATGGCATACGTGGCCAGCTCCAACCGCTGCCACTGCGACTGCCATTAGCACTGCGATCGCCGGGGCCGCCGCCACCGCCGCTCCGACAACCAGTTGGATCCAAATCACCACCCGGATTTGGGGAGTAAAAATTACCCGGTGGCTGAGCCCAGAAACGCTGCTCGGTTTGGCCACCACCACCACCTCCGGCAGCGACAGCGGCAGCTGCTGCCGCCGCCACACTGGCCTCATCCCATGGATAGGCAGTGGCCTGCAGCGGCAGAGTCAATTGTCTGTGGGCATGACACTGTTCACAGCAGCGACAGTTCATCAGGCGCCCCGGTCCCAGGCTTGGCGGCGGTGCCTGGCTGGCATAGAGCGAACGACAGCGCAGCTCCAGTTGCTCCCAGTACATTTTCTTACGCTCATGACTAAGCAACTGATAGACCAGCATGCAACCAAAGACGGCAATCAGGACACCAGCCACAGATAGGCCAAAGATGGCCCGCAAACAGGAATACAGTGAACCATGGACGACACCACAATCGGACAGTGAATCGAAGACAAGGCGCACACCTTCTGAAATCAATGAAAGACATTGAGAGAGAGAGGGAGAGAGGGATGGTCTCACCTTTATCCACACGATCCACTTGCGATTCAATGAGATCAGAGTAGCAGGTGCAAGTGCGAGTTTTCTGAGCATATTCACATTCCCTCAAGGCCTGCAAGCGGCTCATATGAAGGACAGTGGTGGTCACTGTCACAAGGGCACACGTCAAGGCGGACACAAGGCCACAGGCTCCCGACAGTTTGATCTGTAAAATTTTAACCATTAGTTTGGTGTGGGTGATTAAGAGCTACAGTCCTTACCAAATAACTGTAACGATTGCGTCGACGAGCCAGGCTCATGATGCAAATGCCCGTGAGAATGAGCAATGTGGCGGGCACAAAAGTCGGCACCGTTTCAAAATTTCCCACCGTAATCGTATATGAGTGCAGCAGGAAATACACGCCAAGGAACAGGACACCCAATAGGCAACTAAAGCCACCACAAATGAGACACCAGACGACATATTTCTTAATGCCAGCTCCATGCCGATGAGCTGTAAGACACCAAAAAAAAAAAAGAAGAGAAGAATACAAAATCGATTACTCTAGATGGTCAACAAGAAGATTCGTTTTTGGAGTTAGGTCTAACCCAATGCTCCGGCACCACGATGATGGGGATCCATTGCATTGGCATTGGGTGGGGGTGGTGCTGGCACCCAAGAACAGGGCGGGGGCATGCTGTATTGCACAAACTGCATAACCGGATAGCCATGCATCTTGTGGATTATGGATTTGCTGTGCTTTGTTTTACTCTATCAAGGCTATAGCGGGAACCTAACTTTACGACATCACATTACACTTTCACATGATGATGATTCACATCAACAACAAGGATAACAATAACAACAACAATAACAGGAAAAACAATGCCAAAATGCCGTATTTGTGTTTGCTGGAATTCTTAATTTTTGTCACACCGAAAAGCAAAAAAAATATCTACACACTGAGAATTTGTTGTGAGATGCGCGAACACAGGACAAGACTGGAGAGGATAGGATATGCCAGACAGGCTAGCAAGCAGGATAAAGTTGGGTTGGGATAAGATGCTGCGTAGGGTGGAATGCGTGACTTGGTTTGGGAGAGTGCGAGTTGCAATTACAGAACGGTGTCAACTGAAAATCCTGACTGGCATTTACCTCAGTTAGTTTCTGGTAGCCCCCAAACCCCTAGAGAGAGAGAAACAGAGCGCGCCAGCGAGAGAGAGACACCATGTCCTAGCGCAGGCGTCATGCATAAAGAGGAAAGATTGTGTATGATGCTTTCGTATCTCATTCATGTATTTCCCAAGAGAGAGAGCGAGATGCTGTAAATGTGGAGCGAAATCACTCAGTGACTCCAATTAAGTCAAAACAAAAGTCATCTATGCGAAGACCAAATAAAAAAATTGTCCCAAGACAACTAAAATAGACATTTATCGAAAGGTTTGCATTTTAAACGTTGTTACATGATTAGAATTAAAATATTTACAAAAGCGAATAAAGTGAAGAAGTTCAATTTCGGAATCATTGTAGATTTCGTTTTGTCAAGGAATTTATTATATTAGATAGGGATAAATAACAAAGGAAACTATGAAATGAAGAAAACTCGAACTATAAAAAAAAAGTATACATTTTGTTTACTTTTTAGGATCTTTTAGGAGAACTATAAATGCTCGTTTGAAAATTACATATCTTGCCATTTGCTGAGTTCATCAATGGAGTTTGAATTGGTTTTAATATTCGACTTTAGATGTGGCTTAGTCATTGGTTAGTTCCTAAAAGTATGCAAAGCCCAAATTTTGATTTCAAATTCATCTCATCAACTACATATATCACTATAATTTGATAATTAATGAGAGTGAGTCAGTTGGGCATTAAAGGGTTAAACGTCGTTTATTCTGGATCTGAGTGCAAGGCACTGTCAGTCAGTGTTGGGCACTTAACTAAGGGTTTCCATTTAATGGAAATACAAACAGGTAGGTCGGTGGATAGGTACCTACCCTCGACATATGTGCACATTCATGCATATATAAACAAATACACATACATACATGTATATCTATATGTATATTTCTACCTGAGCTGGGACAGCAAAATTGTGTGTGTGAAGGATGGTGTAAGATCATTTTGTGTATGTTTTTGCGTATGACTAACAAGATCGAAACTTACCTATGGATCCATTGATATTACTGCGTGGCCGGGGAGGTGGTCTTGGCGGTAATGGTGGTCGATTATCATCGAGACTTTGGGATTTAGCTCTCGAGCCAGGGCCAGAAGTTGAGGAGATCACAGTGCCACCATCCAGTTCGGTATCATGGTAGATATCATTGCAACTGTCACCCGATGGATGCAATTTAGTTGGCAATTGACCCGCTGCCGCTGCCGTCGCCGCATTGGATCGGGGTTTCTTCTTTTTGATCATGGTGCTATTATTATCCGATTCACTGACTGTAATTTCATCGGCACCGAGCATGGCATCTGCCAGTAAACTACGTTTATGCTGGGCCAAAGAGGTGTTACCGCCACCACCGGCAGCGGGTGAAGAGACACTGGCACCACCATTACTATTTGCCGGGCAATTGCATTCTAGATCACAGTCACAGCTTGTGGCCCCGACAGAAGTGTCCAACTGGATATTGAGATGATCGCGATTGAGCTGATCCTCGTGCAGAGCCTGATAGGAATGATTGAGTAGAGATTGTGCTGACTGGGCTTTTAGTGGCAATGTCATTTGGCTGGAATGCTCATTCGGTGCTGGGGTCGGTGACTGTTGATGTACTACAACGGCCACAGCCATTGAAGCGGATGCGGAGGCGGGTGAGGAGGCTAGTTGTGGACCCTGTTGTTGGGACGCTGCCCGTCCGCAGGAACAGGGGCATTGGCATGGTAGTTGTTGTTGTGTTTGCTGCTGCTGCTGTTGTTGTTGTTGTTGTTGCTGATAATGCGCCGGATATTGTATGTAATGATAGTGATGAGGCGCCGCCGCCACAACCACATGGGTCTGTTGTTGTTGAGCCTGTTCCTGAGTGAGACTAAGACTCGATTCTGAGGCGACACGTTGCAAGGATGACGATGTTGTTGCCGTTGCCGTTGCCATTGCCTCCATGACTAACTGCCTCTTAACTGGCGCTGGCTAAACCGGTTTGACCCTTTAACTTCAAATGCTTTAACGCACACATACACTTACACGCACACACACATCAGATCGGGGATCAGGAACTCTTTTAAGTTGTTGTTGTTCTTGCTACTCATTTGGACTTGGCTCTCACGCTTCGAATTTCATGCACCATAAATTGGCTAATTTTATTGCTAATGCGGCAAAATTTGCTTTTCGATTGCCAACCATCAATATAAATAAATAAGCCATTCGAATTAACATAAACAAAAGATCAATCGACAACACACAAAAAAAAAAACAACACATTCAGTAGAAAATAAAAACGAACCGAGAGCGAGAAAAATTGTTAACTAAGACGATCACAGAATGAAGCGAAAAACAAAAGCGGACCCAAACCGTCCAAGCTCGCAACTCAAACACAACTGCCAGTCGCTTGCGGCAGGAGAGGATCGGAGCAACTGGGAAAACGATGTATGTAGTGAAGAAACATGAACCACAATCCAAACGGTTTGAGCTCAACCTGGGTTTGAACGAACTGCAAACCCCTTACACCCACACAAACAAACATCATACCTACACAAGATGCAGACAGGTGCGGTTCGAGGGTGGATAAAGGAACTCGAATATATATATATTTGGTCCGCAATATCCTGAACAAATGTTACGTAATATTATATTATAATATTAAGTGGTTTTCCCAATCTTTATATATGCCCATATGTCCATTAAAAATCTCATTTAATTTAATCTAATATTATAATAGTTTCAAAACTATTTAACCATTTAGTTCCTAATAAAATTAAATTAATATTATTTAATCTTAAAACTAAATATTTTGGCGGATCAGTGTATGGTTCGATGGAAATCTTTGAGTACGTCCCTGTGATTCTTACACCGAAAAAGGTGCCCGAACGCGCGCTTCAACTTCAAACAGATTCCGGTTCTTGCACTGATTCAGAAAAACTACACAAAAAAATAAAAAAACGAAAAAAACATTTTAAAATTCTAAAAACGCACTCACACACAAACACCACGAGTCGAACAGAGAAAATCAATTTCTTTGTTGTGAAGAGAAGAGAAGCATTTGTTTTTGTGTTGGCTCTTGTTACCTTCTTCTTGTTTTCCCTGCTCACCGGCCTGGCTATCTGGCTACCTGAGCTAGGTGAAAAGGCTAAGGCTTGATGATCGGCAACCTGTACGCCTGTTGTGCGTGTCTACATCCAGAAATCCACGAGAGTCTGAGGTATGTGTGTGTGTGTCTGTTATTGTAAGGTAATCTTTGGATCCAATTTAAATGAGCCACGGTGTTAAAGGCCACACAGTGACAATTGACTATGAAGGAGAACTATGCTGGTACCACAAAATTGAAAATTTGTATAGTTGGTTAACATTCCGATAGGACATAAATCATGCTTCAACACATACTTATAAAATTAAACCTATTTAGTTGTTAAATTTTATATTCAAACATCTTCAAATTTATACAAAAACCTTGAGCAAGGCAATATTTTGAATTTCAAACCTAATTTTTCAAATATCCTTGTAGAAAATAGTACTTCAAACTTAAAACTCTCTAAGCACAAAAGACATTTTACAAGGTTCATTCAAAGGAAAATGTTGTTTGCCCTCTAGGATGTAAAAAATATAATCTAATTAGATTTTATGTGTTATTTGTCTCAATGAATGTATGCACATATGTCCTGGACTCTGTACTGTATGATTTGCGCACACACACATACGTACACTTTGAAACTCTTAGATAATCGTTTTAAACCTCCACCCTCCCACTGCGCGATACTCCCACTAGCCTTGTCGGCCCTCTGCGAGTGCAAGACACACACCCACTGTAATTAGGCAATCGTTGATTTGAGTTATTTATAACTGATACTGACATTTCCGTTGCCGATAACAAAGCAACATGACAGCATTTATTTACTTGTGGTGCTTACCTTCTTTTTGTTTTTGTTGTTTCTTTTTGTTTTTGCAATTGTTTCTTGTTTTAAAGAGTAACTAAATCATTAGTGAATAGAGATAGATTATCATATAATCCACGATATGAAATATTGTGAAATTCTTGGGAATTTTAAGTCGTTTTATTATTCAGTATTTTGTCTAATTAGTAATTACTATATACACATAAATATGTATGTATATAAATGTTTTATATGTGTATGTATGTGCATATATGTGTATTTTTTATAATTCTTGTTATAAGTACTTAATTTCAAAAATAACTTTTGCACTCGGGCTTTATACACATTTTTTGTTTGTTTTAGTGTAGACAAAGTACATTGAATTTATAGTCAATTGACCTAGGACTAAAGACTTCTTAACTGCACAGAACTAAAATATGCAACAAAATAACACACAATATTAATAATAATAATAATAATTATAATGATAAGATAAAAAAAAACATGGCTACTAATCGTAAGTACTTCTAATTTCTATACGGAAATGACTTTTTTCTCTTTTGTTTTTATTTGTTTTTGGTTTTTGCAATTGCAATTATTTACAGAATTGAATTTTTGTTTTTGCGGGAGGTCATCTATCCCCTCTGGTAGTTAGGTAGGTAACTATATACAATTTTGTCAAATGTTAAACGGGAAATAAAACAAAGAGATGGCTAATTATCACAACCGAAAACCGAAATAATGTAAATTGTCATGTACATCATACACATCACTTGTCAAGCTATAACGAATCGTATCCAAGTACTTTTGTGTGCAGTATTAAATACTTGACGTCTTGGTATTGGATTCTAATGACTAGTGAGCTGTTGCCGCTAGTGAATGGACAAGCATGGCAAAGCTACTAATTAGGAATATACTTGCTGGCAATGAGGATAGCATGCGATAGTTCTCCTCGCTATGTTCGCGAGTATTCTTCTGTTTAATCACCCAACCGAGACTACGTTCCACAGCTCGTTTCCATTTGCCATAGCGCTCCTTGCGCTCCAGATCCGTGGTGGTTGGCAGAAATGTATCATAGTGAACATTCTCGTAATAACGTTTCTCGGGCTCGAATTTGCACAAGTTGATGCCATCCGCTTGAGCGGCACACATGGCGGCACCAAAGGCGGTGGAGTCCATCAACTGGGAACGAAAGACTGGCAACCCAGCGGTATCTGCCTGGAGTTGCATCAATAGATTATTTGTTGTCAATTTGCCATCGGCATGCAGTTTATTTATCTCATAGCCACACTCCTGATGCATACACTCGAGTATGTCACGCGTTTGGAAACAAATGCTCTCCAGGGCAGCGCGGACAATGTGATTTTTGCGTGTGAATTGTGTGAGGCCAATAATAATGCCGCGTGCATTTTGCCGCCAATATGGAGCATAGAGACCCGTAAAAGCGGGCACAAAGTAAACATCACCTGATGTGGGTACCATCTCGGCGTATTTTTCAGCATCACGCGAATCGGGCAGTAGACGAACCTTCTGTTGTAGCCAGGACAAAGCATGACCGGCCACAGAGACAGCTCCTTCGATGGCATAGATTGTGGGGGCATGAGGTCCTAGTTTATAGGCCACCGTGGTGAGCAGGCCGTGACGCGAGAATACGGGTTTATCACCCGTATTGCATAGGAGGAAGCAACCCGAACGATAGGTGTTTTTCGTTTGGCCAGGCTTGACACACATCTGGCCCAGTAAGGATGCTTGCTGGTTACCCAATATTCCGCTCAATGTCAAGCCACGAAGTACACTCCGCTCTGAGGTTATTTTACCAAAGATTTCCGAACAACTGCGTATTGTGGGTAACATTTCCTCTTTGATGGCAAATGTCTTTAGCAGAACGGGATCCCAATTTTGCGTTTCGAGGTTCATGAGGAGAGTACGTGAAGCATTTGTCACGTCCGTTATGTGTAGGGCACCTGTGGGGTGGGTAAAAAAAGGCATAACTTAGATACCACGAGACATATTTGATAGATGAGTCCACTCACCATTGGTTAAATTCCACACAATCCAGCTGTCTACGGTTCCGGCCTTGCAGCGATTCTCACGACATGCTCGACGCACCTCCGGCACATTGTCCTTGAGCCAACGTATCTTGAGGGCCGAGAAGTATGTGGATATGGGCAGGCCAGTGCTATTTCTAAAATGATTTGGATCCTGTACTTTGGCCAATATTTGCTCCACAGTGCTGCTAGTGCGTATATCCTTCCACACGAGGGCATTATACAATGGTTTACCCGTTACTGCATCCCAAACGATTGTCGTTTCACGTTGATTTGTAATGCCCACCGTGCTAATGTCACTGGCACTGAATCCCTGATCGGGCAACTGTTTGATAGCCTCCTCGGCGCATTTGTTTATCGAGGCCATTATCTCCAAGGGATCCTGTTCGTACCAGCCATCTTGTGGTGTTATAACGCTCAATTCGACACGATGTGCGGCTATTTCTTTGAAATCGGGTGTTGTGTAAATTGAGAAACCGATTGTCTTGGTCCCCTCGTCAATGACCCCCACCAAGCCAGTGTGCTGAATGAGGGATTGTTTGCGTAGCTCCTTGCTACGGAATGGCACATCCGCACTGGAATTTGGTAGATTCTTGCCCTCAGTCATACTGCTATGTTGCTGCTGTACGATAGAGGAGAATGATTCGAATTCAAGGATTACGCCAACAAGTTTGCTTCATAAGTATTTCAATTGTAATCCTGTTTAGCTAACAACCTATCCAGATTAGTTTGTCTTTATGCCTCGGCTTATTATTACAGCTGAAGCACACACACTTCAAACTCAACAACAACGACCAAAATTTCATCGAAAAACAATTACTGCCAAAATGTATTGCGATACAATCTGAAAAACAATATTCCTAATGTACGTGTTATATATACGTACATACAATGAAGTACATATATGCACATATATATACATACATATGTTGCTATATCTGTATGTATTTAGCAGCTAGTTTGACTTTGTACTCTCTTCTATGTGGGGGGCTGGCACTTTGCCGGTCTAACGGTCGAGCCCTCTTCATACTCATACACTTGCACACACATTTTTTTGTGCTACTGGCACAGCTTATCGCTTCGGGCTTTGCTACCCCGTACACACCCAATACACAGCAAAGCAAAGAGTAGGCTTGCGTTGGATCACATCTCGTATACTCAATTTCAGCGAATCTCGAAGATGGACAGAAACAAATCAATCACAGATGATTTTTAATAAAATATTACAAATTGGTTGCCCAATATCGTAAAATTCAGTTGAGAATATATAAAAGAAAATATAGAGACCTGTTTTAGGTATAATTTTGAAAAGATTTGGATTGTTGCTTAAATTTTTCTTTTATTACAGGGTATTTTTAAAGGCGGCACCTCGAATTGTGTGGGAAATGTGCTTTTATTTATTTATTTTTGTTTTTTTTTTCTTGGGTTCGGTTCATTGTAGGCCAAAATTTCAATATTTGCTGATGAATTAATACATGAAAAATTATACCCATGGCTTGGTGTGTATGTAATAGAAGGTCAAGTTTATAATCAGCGTCAGAGTAAATGATAGAGCAGGGCAAGCAAAGCAGATGTTGATAAGAAAATCCTAAGGATCTGGCCGCCTAATAAGATGTTTGTACATATGTATGTATGTATGTACATTTATGACTTACTACACTATATTCGTATATATTCAATTTGATTATTTCTACTAAATACGTCAGAGTCAATAACAAATTGGAAATTTTCCACATACTCTTGCTCTCGTTTTTCTAAAATTCTTGCAAGAGAGTTCAATTGACTGTATAATAAACTTTCTACTTCCCACTATAGTTTTAGTTGGGAATATTAATAGTAGGCTAAAAAAGAGTTGCTTGGTTTTTTTCGTTTTATTGTTATGTAGCTTAATATACATACATATATACACGTACTTTCAGTTATATGTCTGATAAGAAATTATTGATAGATGTCCCATAAACTGTGTGTTAACCATAATCATTGATTAGATATGACACACACACATACACACACACACACACACACGGCGAGATTAACATTTCCAGGAACTTTAAAGAATCTAAAACGATCTGTTTGCCGGCATATAAAAATATTCTAATAACCTCATATCAACTTATAAACGAAATGTGTACAATATTATAAAATTTATTTTATAGCATTTTATGATTATGATGAATTAATTGATATTTCAAGTTTAATTTATATTATGATGTCGGCGTCTTCTTTACCTTATTTCGTAGATAAAACAAGAAAAAAAAAACACAACAACAAGCACTTGTTAATATTACTTAAGAGTTTGAAAGAATTAGTGATCAGAGAAGATATTGAGAGAATATCTGACACAATTTGTATTACATATATATATTTTGTTTTATCTCTCTATATACACTTTTACAACACAAAAAATCAAGTACAAGTCAGAAGAAAATAGAAGCAACAAACAAACAAACAAATAATATACACACACATCCGTTCGCGTCGAGCGCCAAAAAGTATCTGAAAAAAAAAAAAAAAAACTCAATCAACTGGGACTGGCTGGCTGTGGCCTATCAAGGCGAAGGCGCGACAGCGCAGTGAAAATATATAGGAAAAGAGCTTTTTATATTCCTACACAGTGTGTGTGTGTGTGCGTATTAAAAAGAAATAGCAACAAAAAGCAAATATATTGAAACGACAAATTTACTACCGACCGAACGACCGACCCAGACTGCCGAAAAAAAAACAACACAGTAGCAACAGCTGATAAGACAAGCCGGCTGATTGGAGACACACAGAGAGAAAGAGCGAGAGAGACGAGCAAAACATATGATGGGGAGGGGGGAGGGAGAGGCGCGTAGTGTGGGTGATGCGGATGCGGTCTTGTCTGGCCAGTCGTCTGCTGTCTAACTTGTCAGTGCAATCAACTAACTGGCTCTGGCCTAAAGCACTCGACCAAAAGCATTAGCCTTGGCATTTAAAAGCATAGAGACGGAACTACCAGACTACCAGATACTTGTCTATATAAAGAATATTTGAACAACTACGAGACATGACTTGGGCTTGAATTAAGTAGTTGCCGATAACTAAAGTACTTAGATTATCACAATAAAATGTTGGAAAATTTCCATGTGAATCGCAAATGAGAAATGACTGCTGAGCATCTTTTCAAGACTTATTCAACTTACACAAAGACTCAAAAATTCCGCGATCTATGAAGTTGATTATTAATAAAACGATCTATTTCATTAACAGCTAATTATTGGTTGTATTAGAGTTCTATAGAACTAATCTTTCAAATGATATAAACAGTTTGTTTACAGGGAAAAACGTACCTACTGATACAACTTACATTAAAATTGTTGATAATAATAAACATTTTTCCTCGAAAATGGTCTTCAAATATATTGGACAAGAAAATTAAAAAAAAAAAAACATAAATTAAACCCAATTTCATTTTGGATCAAACGCTATCAATTAGATCTCTAACAATAATCTACATATATCTGCAATAAGTGTCAAAATATTTCTATTCTATACCTCTTGACCACAAGAACTAACTAAATTTATAATAGAAAAGTTTCCAAAAGATTTTATATAAGCAATTTCCTTAAGATCACAAAACTACATTTCAAAATTGTACAAAAAAATGCCGAAAATTTTCCATTAGAAATTTTATTTGCCATTTTCAGTCAGGTTGTGATCAAATAGATCTTCGAAAAATCAATCTGTTTCAAACACCAAACTGATAGAGCATATAAATTTCGTTGCAGTATTCAATAAAATTGTGTTTTCGCTTATCATTGACCAAGTTTCCAATAATGATTTTCTATTGATAATATCATAACAGCAAGAATTTTAAATACATAAATTTCTATATACATATATGTATGTATGTACATTCATACTATACCACACATAATTCTTCTCTTTGTCGCATTGTTACGGAAAATTCAGAATATATAGATATACTTTTTAATGTGGGCGTTCATTCAGCATCTTGCTCACAATGCCTACCTTGGCTATAAATAAATAAAAACACATAAACTAATATCAACCAAATGCAAAAGAAGCGAGAGAAAAAAATTTCCATTGACTTTGAAACAATATTTAGAAATATTTTTGGTTGACATTTTTAAATGAACCAACCAAGAAGGAAAAAAAGAGACAGCAAATATAAATAAACGAAAGCGTAAAAGTCACATGCAAATTATTAAAATTTAAATAATTGCTAGATATTTGGCATTTTTGTTTTCATTATTTTGGCAACTTCAAATCAAACGAATTGCCAATACACTTGGTAAGACTCAGATTGAGACTATACCAATACAGATTTTAATAGTTCTGCTGCTGCAGTGGACAAAGGCCAATTGGAGCTAAGTTTATGGACAGTTGGCAAATAAAAATGAAACTTTTTTATTATCCATGGTTGTAGAATTTTAAAATTTTTCTCAAGTTTCATTCAAGATATTTTGTTCTTTGCAGAAATATACATTTAACTGAATATTGATTCAAGAAAATCTATTTTTAAAACGTTGCAAACATTTGCACAAAATCTATACACACTTTTAATATTTTGTGTTCGTCAAGTGTATTATTTAAACAAAGCAAACAAAATAAATAAAAAAGGGGGAGTGTGCATTTCCATGTATTGGTTATATCATTATACCCAAAACTGGTTCAGACTTCATTAAAAATGTTAAAAACAAACCAGAAAAACACACACACACAAAGACATCACAATTTGTTTAAATGCTGCGTAGTATATATGTATAGACATATATGTATGTGTATATGGCATAAATGCATACATGGCGTATACGTATTTATATACATATTGGCCCAGAAATGAAAGACATTCAACTTGACTTTAATGGGCTACCCTCCCTGAGATGAAAAAATAGGAAATATTAGCTATTAGCTACGTTAGACACATGTACATTTGTTAGAAATGTTTTGAAATTGAAATTGTGTTTCATCATTTGCTTGATGAAACGTTTTTTATATTTATTTAGTGTTCTTTGTTTAAATGAAAGTGGGTAATCATTTAATCTTGAATTTTTTTAAAGATTTCTAGGGTATTTTACAAGTTTTGTGGCTTTCTGAGTTGAATTTAAATGGTTTCTAAAACCCATTTGACTATATGCATATATATTCTTGATTGTTAATGTAATAGTAGTAATTTTGCATTCGGGCAATCCCCTGCAAAACAACAACAAACAAAAAAGGGATTGTACGTGGGTCATCATTTGCTCAGCGTATTGGCCAATTGTAATTTTAAGCTCAAAACAAATGTGATTACAAATCAAAAGTGCAAACATGGGCAAATCGCATGTTTTTGTGAGAATCGGTTTTAATTTGCATTATGCACCTTTTCCTTTCCATTGTGAAATTCAGGTGCATAATAAACTCATTCCCGTTGTCTCCCACTTAGTTCAATCAACTTTTCATGATACGTACAATGTACATATGTATGTATGTATGTTGGTATGTGCTTATCGAGTTTGAAAAATGTTGTAATTTGCACAAATTGCTAAGCAGTTCGATTGTTCGATTCAGTCATATGCTGATTAGTTATAATCAATAGTTCAAGTCATTTCTCACATTCTCTCTGTAAGCAATATTTGTTCTGGACAAATATGTTTTTTGTTTGCCCTTTGCCTGACCATATCACCTCTCTCCAGACGCTGTCGCTGTTCAACAAGTGAGTGCGACATTATGGCAGACACGATTTCCAGATCATACGATGTAATAAAAATGTTTGGATTAGGTGTGTTAGGTTAATTTAGCCGAATATTAAATGTTCTACAAATTAACTAACGTTTTGTATGGGAAGACATTTGTTGGCCTTGGATCTGAAAATTTGAGCAGTTTAAAGGGGGATACTGAGTCTGAAAATTGTTAGAAACTAAAGTTTATTCCACCAACTGATGGAATTGCCGAAAAGCTTTTCTTACAGTTAGATTTGGCTAAGATCTCAAGCATTAAGGACTTTAACCGGGCATAAAACTTGAAACTCAGTCTGAACTCATTTAACGAATTGGCATTATCTACATGCCATTTTGCTTAACCCTCCTACGTGTATAGGGTATATAAATAATCTATCACGTATTCGCACTGTCTGCCGTATTTTAGAGCAAAGGTTATTCACATTTAATTACATATATGTATGTGCGACGGCCTGGCGCCCGACATATTTTACTTCTAATCTGTTTGTTTTTAATTCTCATTAGGTATTTAGTTATAGGTATATGGTAATAGTTTTTCCAATCTCTGGACATTCAATTTTACATACACAATTCTTTTTCGGGGAATTCGTGAATTTCGTTTATGTTGTTGTTCTTGTCAATTGCGTTACGTAAATTGCAATTAGAAAACACACAAAATTAAAGCGAAATTTCATGAAATTTCCCGTTTACTTCCGCGTTGCGTTCTGACCACTTGCGTTGTTGGCAACAAACTGAAGGCAATACGAAAGGTGCAGCACAATGATCCCCCCGCCCGCCCTCTTACGGCCGCATCACACCCGCAACCAACAAGCAAATTAAGAGAAATCAAGTGACACGGTGCTGAACGGAGTTAGATGGGGGATAATCCACCAATTTGCGACTTGGACTTGAGTGTATGAGTGTGTGCGTGTGGGATGTGTGTGAGATTGGGCGCACGTGACTACAACAGATGTCGTTCGACATTCGAGGCGTCCAATTGCAACGTCATTGTCTGCCTTTGCCGGCAAACGTCATAGCTAGCTACGTGGGCGGACAAGCCCCCTAAAAGCAGCTTGCTGATTGGTGAATCCCAACAATGACGTCATAGCCAACAGCAGCAACAACAACAACAATAGCAACCACGACACAAACACAATAGCTGAATGAATGAGACGTACTTACTCACTTTTTGTTATTATTGTTCTTCTGCCCAATGTCGGCATTTAAATAGTTGGCAACATTTTATTACACTTTATGATCCAATTAGACCTTGGCAGCATGTTTATTTTGGATTCTTTCTTTTTGGAACCTTTATGTTTTCTTTTATGACTGCGACCGGCGAGCCCTTTTTTTGTCTCAGCGATGCCACTTCATCGAATTCAGCAAAGCAAAGCGTTGCCAGACCGACAAGCGAATACCGAAATCAACAGTTGAGCAACTTCGTAGCCAGTTTGAAATTAAAATTCGCGCCCAAATTGCAATTCAAATTTTAACTACAACCGTGGAGAACGAACTAATAAGGTTATGACACATGCAAATAAGATCAATTAAATTAAATTGCAAAAATTTATGAAGTTTGTTGCAAATAGTGTGAAGCATCGTTATGCAACTGGCTAAAATTTAAAACTAATATTAATTACTGATTACACTAACAAATTTCTTATGCAAAAGAAAAAAAATCCGATCTATTTCAAAGACATTATTATTTCTAATGAAAGTTTTGACTAATTTAAATTTAATGTCTTTTCTTATTCATAGCTTTTTTAAAATGTTGTGTACGCGGCCCCCCAAACTGAGTTAGTTTATTAGTTATATTTGAATTTTTATCAGTACCTTGATAGGGTATTACTGTGAATGTTGTGGGGCATACGTACTCAGTACGCGGTGAATTGTAATGGAAAACGGATCGGCGGCGGTGGTGGTCGTTCTTCCACACACACAGCTCAATGACAAGGAGGAAGAGATTAAGATATTCTATGACAAACGTTCCTTTGAATCATTGGAACAGAGTGCCGCTACTCTGTTGCTCATTTCATCAATATTTTGGGGGATATTGATAGCCCGTGTGCTAACCCATAATTTGTCAGGTCTAAGATTTAGCATAGAATATGCTTTAATCATCGTGCCTGGTGTCCTCTTGGTGACAGTTGCTAGTGATTATAGCCCACATTTTGTGGCTGTAATGCTTGTGTTGTCGGGGTGCTTCATTTTCGGTAGCAAAGCATTGAAACGGGCACAAAGTCGCGTGCATTTCGATTTGGGCGGTAATCGTCCGACAATGTTTACCTTGGTTAGAGCTTTGACTCACCTGATTACGGCTATCTGTATTTTAGCAATTGATTTTACTAGCTTTTACCGACCGTATCGGAAGACCAGAAGATTTGGGGCCCAGCTAATGGATACAGGAATCGGACTATTTGTTATAACAATGGGCCTAGTGTCGCGGCGTTCAACTAATAATGCCGAACTGCAACGTCAACTGTTCTATTCAATGCCTCTTTTGCTCCTGGGACTGGCACGTACAGTGTCAATTGTAATGATCGGTTACAGTCAGGATGAGCATGAGTATGGTCAACATTTGAATGCCTTTTTCACTTTGGGATTGGCCAAATTATTTGGATCTCTACTGAGCCGTCTGGCCCGCAAGGATATCCAACTATTGCCGATGGCTATAAGTGAGTATGGAGAGAAAGAAAACTGTTTTCGTTTTTATTTTTTCGTCTTTGTTCTTAGGTCTTCTTGTGGTCCATCAGCTGGGCCTAAGTTTAGGTCTATCCGACTATGTAATGAACGATGACCTGTCTCGTTCTACTTTTTGGGCCGCCAATCGTGAAGGCTTGATCTCATTGCCTGGTTTTGTAGCCATTTACCTGTTATCTATATACTTCAGCCGTTGGTTGTTGGTGTCCAGCAATTCAACTTTGCTGACATACACACAAATGGTTAACAAATTGAAGCGATTGCTTTATCTCGTCATAATCAATTGGATTGCGGTTATTTGTAGTGCCTACCTATTTGGCATTTCACGGGTTACATGCAATTTCGGCTATGTCATATGGATTTTTTCCATTATGTCCACCATGCTGTGGTTGAGTCTATTTGCCGGGGATTTCATAATCAATAGTGTTCTGCCCTTGGACACCATGCGGCTAACTGACGCAAATGATGCAGAAGAGCAGGGAGTATTGTTATCAAATGCAAAAACGAAAGCAACTGGAAATGAAGCATTTATCATATGCCAATCGTTAAATATGAATGGTTTGGTATATTTTATTCTTGCCAATGTCCTAACCGGTGGAGTTAATATTTTCTTTGAGCCGGAGGCACGTTCAGATGAGGCGTCTGTCCTAATATTATTGATCTATATGCTTCTGGCCACAAAATTTGTTCACAGTCTCTATATTAGAGGTATGCGTTTGGCTTAGCAGACAACAGAGATCTGGAATAACCTTGTACATATTGTTTACGGACCTAGTCAATGTTCATAGATATCGAATTTCAATTTTTGTACTTTTTTTTGTTTACCAATATATCAAGATAAGAAGAACATAATGCTGTTTGACTGTTATGACAAATTCCTTTGATAAGCCTTCTTCTTTGATAATGCCACCGAAACTAGTCGAAAGATTGAAAGAGAAAGGGCCTGCCCATTAAAATATATATATATATCTAACATGGATGTTAAGGTAAAACGAAAAGCATTTCCACATGACAGTTAATTTGATTCAAATTCTAAGCGCCGTTTGTCGATAACAATGCCATGGAGAGTAATCGAAACATATAAACCTATCGCACTGTGGTAAACTGTTATACTAAAAAAATTTGGTAAAAATAAAACAAAATTGAAAATAAGGATTAAGGATTTTCTTATCTTTCCTTACAAAATTGGGTTGAGCAACAGGGCTACAGAGCTACAGACTGCAAAATGGCTTCCTGGCCACTTTGGGCCACAGATGTAACAACACGAATTTGGTAAAAATATCTCGTCTTTTCCTCCTCTCCTTCTGTTCATCCTGATTGTTCACTTTCTAGCCCGGAGTAGTCACAGCCAGGAGTTCATACTTCATCTGTTGCTGCTTTTGAGGATTCGTTCGGCGCATGCGCAGCTTGAAACGCGCATTGCCATGGCAATAACAATTTGACGTTGCCCAAAGCAAACGGAACATTAAGCAAAACAAACAGAAACTAGAAGCACTAGAAAAGATTAGAAATGTTTGTCTATCTGAGCAAAAAGGTAATTTATAATTGTATGAAAAGGATATAGAAAAATGATCATACATTTCCACATCTTGCAGATAGCCATACCCAACAATGTCAAACTCAATTGCATTGCATGGAACAAGGAGGAGGGCTACATTGCTGTGGCCGGTTCGGAGGGATTACTTAAGGTTTTAAAATTGGATCAGGGTAAGTCACGGAAATTTATAAATACAAAAAAAATGATAGGTATATATAACATTAATAATTGTCTTATTGGACAGCTGCTAATGGTCAGAGTAAAGGTGGCTTAGCTGCTGTTTCCAATTTATCCATGAATCAGACATTGGATGGCCATAAGGAATCTGTTAAAGTGGTCACATGGAATGATGCTCAACAAAAGCTAACCTCATCGGATACGGATGGTGTGATTATGGTTTGGATGCTTTACAAGGGCTCTTGGTATGAAGAGATGACCAATGATCGTAAGAAATCCACAGTGGCTGGAATGAGTTGGACTTCGGATGGTGCCAAAATATGTATAGTCTATGAAGATGGAGCCATAATTGTGGGCTCTGTTGATGGAAATCGCATATTTGGCAAAGAACTCAAGAACACCCATCTCACCGATGTCCAATGGAGTCCCGACAATCGTCTCATACTCTTTGCATTGGTCAATGGTGAATGTCATCTATATGATAATCAGGGAAATTTTGCAGTAAGCAAAAGACTTATTCCAAGATTCAAGTCTAAAGACTAATTATTATTTACACTCAATCAGATGAAACTTCATATACAATGTGTGAGTCTTAGTGGTTCCTCATCATCCAGAACTATGCGCATAGCAAGCATTAGTTGGTTCAGTGGCGGTTCGGCAAATTTACGTTCATTTAATAGCCGAAATCGTCCAGTTTTGGCCATTTGCTATGAGAACGGCAAAGTACAAATTATGCGCAATGAAAATGATGATGGTTAGTTTGTTGGATGGTTAGTTTTAGCTTAGAATAAAATTGACTTAATCTTTGTTTATTTTTACAGCTCCGGCAATATTTGATACTGGAATGCGTAATGTGGATGCCAAGTGGAATCATGATGGCAGCGTCTTGGCCATTTGTGGTACAACATTGGACACAGTGACACCGGCACCATTACGCGACACAAATCAGGTTTGCTTCTATTCACCACTAGGCAGACTTTATAGGACTCTCAAGGTTCCTGGTAGTGATATCACCTCTTTGAGTTGGGAGGGCAAATCATTGCGCATTGCGATGGCTGTTGATTCCTTTATTTATTTTGCCAATATACGTCCGGATTATATTTGGTGTTACTTTGAGAAAACTGTGGTGTTTCTCAGTGGCTCGAGTAGCAGCAGTGGCAAAGATCCCTCCTCAACAAATGTAATTACATTTTGGAATACGGTTTCCAATCAAAGTTTTCTCAAAGAGGTTGAACCAACTCTAAGCCTGGCTGCTAGTAGCGAACACTGTGTCCTGGGTGTGGAGTGTGTTAGTAATAATATTAAAGAGATTGCTCTGAGTATGTTGGAGAGACGGCAAACTAATGATGATAGAGTCTATCAATTGCTACTTTGCAATTCCATTGGAACCACCGTTGATTGTGAGTCAAGTCCTTAGGAAATTAAGTAGTTCACGTTTTGTAAAAGAATGTTTTTGATTATCCTTAGCCAAGTATACAGATATACGTCCCAGCTTTGTGGGCATCAATTCCAGTTATGTAGCTATTGCCTCACAGGAGGAGATACTCATATGGCATTATCATACGCCAAAGGTAGAGTATATTAAAGTTTCCAATTGATAATTTAATGAATTATGTGCATTTTATAGAGTTCATCCACTTTGCATAGTGTTAAGGCGCGCAAGGAGAAGCGTTTTCACATTGATGATACACCCACAGGTGTGGAAATGGCCAAAGATTTAATGCTGAGCACGACCACCAGCAGCAGTGGTGGTGGGGGCGGTGGTGCAAGCTCTAGCGATGCTCAATTCCAGCAATGTGGCATCAATGATCCCATCTGCGCTCTGGCGTTATCTGAAAAACTCCTGCTGGTGGCCAGGGAATCGGGTGTAATCAATGAGTATAGCATTGCAAATGTGGCTCTGAGGAACCGCCATACAATGCACTCAAAGGTCCACAAAATGGCCATCAACTGCAATTCCACGTAAGCAGCATCAAACATTTTTATTTGCTACACTAATTGCATTGCTTTTCTAGTCGCGCTGCCATCATTGATCATATGGGTGTGATGACACTCCTCGATTTGGATGACAATCGTGAGACACAGCTGAATTTTAGTCGTGTGGAACGCAAAGATGTCTGGGCTGTTAGTTGGGCCAAAGATAATCCTCTATTGCTTGCATTAATGGAAAAGACACGCATGTATATCTTTCGTGGCAATGATCCCGAAGAGCCCATTTCCTGTTCGGGTTATATTTGTAATTTTGAGGATTTGGAAATCACCAGCGTATTGCTGGATGATATTATTAGCATTGGTGAGTCACAGAACTCTACGCACATTATCCAGTTGCGTGTTAAATCGCTGCGTGACACGGATGATCTGTTGGAGCATGTCGGACTGGAGGATGCCAAGCAATTCATTGAGGATAATCCACATCCAAGGCTATGGCGTTTGCTTGCCGAGTCGGCTCTAAAGAAACTGGAATTGGACACGGCAGAAAATGCTTTTGTTCGTTGTGCTAATTATCCGGGTATTAAGCTAATCAAGAGGCTGAGAAATATCAACTCTCAGGTTCTACAGAAAGCCGAGATTTCGGCCTTTTATGGTGAATTTGAGGAGGCCGAAAAACTCTATATGGATGCAGATCGTAGGGATTTGGCTATTGATTTGCGCATGACTCTCTGTGATTGGTTTCGTGTGGTTCAGCTTTATCGCATGGGTGGATCAGGAGTCTCAGATCAACAGATGGAAACGGCTTGGCGAGAAATCGGTCATCATTTTGCCAATCTCAAGTCATGGGAAAGCGCCAAGGAGTACTATGAGAAATCTCATTATATTGAGGGTTTCATGGACGCTCTCTATCATTTGGAGCAGTTTGATGAGCTGGAAAAGTGTGTGGAGAAATTGCCAGACAAGAGTCCGCTGCTCACAAAACTGGCCGACATGTTGGCCTCCGTTGGCATGTGCTCGGAGGCAGTTTTGGCCTATCTAAAGTTTGGAGATCAGAAAGCAGCTGTTAATACTTGCGTCAATCTGCGGCAATGGGGTCAAGCGGTGGAGCTGGCCCAAAAGTATCAAATGCCCCAGGTCAACACTTTGCTGTCCAAACATGCTCAACAGTTGCTTAATGAGGGACGTCTTACCGAGGCCATTGAGCTGCAGCGCAAGGCAGGTCGATATTTGGATGCAGCACGTCTTCTAACCAAATTGGCAGAGCGAGAGCTGGACAAGCATGCACCATTGATGCGTATTAAGAAGATCTACATTCTTGCCGCATTGCTAGCTGAAGAGCATCTCAAGTCGGTGGCAACGCCGGAACTGGATTATGCCTCGGGCAGGAATACCCTGCTGGATTCCATTAGCTTGGAGGATGCGGCAAGCATTGAGCGAATGTGGCATTGTGCCGAAGCCTACCATTTTATGCTGCTGGCCCAGCGACAGTTGCGTTTTGGTATTATGCACAGTGCCGTGATAACTGCGCTGCGATTGCGTGACTATGAGGATGTGTTGCCTGTGGAGGATATCTATAGCCTTCTGGCATTGGCCAGCTGCGCCGACAGATCTTTTGGCACCTGCTCTAAGGCTCTGATGAAACTGGAGTCACTGAATATGCTACCTGAGAAGAGTCAGCAGGACTACGAAGAGCTGGCAGTCAATATATTTGCCAAAAACGAGCCAGTTGACAATAAAGTGGACACGGTGGCCTGCTATGCATGTGCAGCCAATGTGCCCGATTGGTAAGTAGAGTATTAGCCCACCTCCATTTCTAATTCGTAATTGACATTCTCATCTCTGGGACAGTTTTCCTTCGTGCACTGAATGCGGAGCTCGTTTTCCTGCGTGCATCTCCTCAGGTAAGCCCATCACACAGCCAACAAGCAACATATGGATATGCACCACGTGTCACCACTGTGCCTCACCCATGGAAATCACTCGGCATCGTACATGCCCCTTGTGCCACAGTCTCATTGTCTCAATGACTGTGGAATTTTAAACATGAAATTCGGAAACGACTAAGACTTAAGTTCAAATAAAGGCTAAGAAATTAGTATTTTTAAAATGAAATTAGAAATCTTTTAAAATCAGCTATGTACCTAGATTTTATGTTTTTTGATAAGCCAACAAAATATGCTGTAAATAAGGCTGACGGTTTTCAAATTTACATCGCGCGCTATTTTCAAATTTTTCCGCATTTTGCCAACCCTGTGCGGGGGGATTCTTAAGTCATTATACAGCACTAAGGTGGTTCTTCTTTTGCCATTTGGTCACACTAGATGCCGCATTTTCACGCCATCAAGAAGCAGGCCACATTGTTGTTTTTGTTTTCAACTTGAGAAGTCGCGCGCGAGTTGTCTCTGCGCTCGTTGGTGGTCAAAATTCTGTCCGTTTTTATTTTAATTTTGTTTTGTGCATAAATTTTAAAATTGTTCTTTTTCACGTGTTCAAAACGTGAGCGACAGTGTGTGCGTGTGTTTTTTTGTGAATGTGATAAATGCAAATGGTAAATGCAAAAAATGAAAAGGAAGAAAGATAGAAAGAGAAGAGAAAAAGTGGGAAAAAACGCAATGAATGCAATTAAATTTGGAGTGCACAAAAAAAAAAAACACAAAAAAGAACAAAACTACATTAAACTCCCGCCCTGTTGGCCTACAGTCACGCAGTCGTCGTCGGCGTCGCTGTCGTCGCCGTAGTTGTCTTAGCCGCAATCCTTCCTGTCTGCGCGCAGGCGCTCACAGAGTTCCCTCCTAAAAAGCTAAAACTACCAGTTCGACCAGTTCTTGTTTTTTTTTTTTTTTTTGTAGTCCCCTTCTGTTCTTTTTCTTCTTGGAGCGCACACACAATTCCTTGTACATACATATATATTCACCTAAACCTTATACGGGGCCGGATTTACATTAAATGCCGCCCTAGGCACTCTCATGTTTTCAAATACAACTAAAACTGTGTGAGGATGAGGAACTAAATCCAGAGGAACCCTTATACTTATTCGATTTTTCATGAATAAAAACTTAATGTTAATAACCGAACCGATAACAAACTATGTGATCTAATATTTGCAAGTTTAAAAAAATTTGGAGAATTCAGACGCTTTGGTCATTTGCCTCCTGTCTGTCCCCCCTGTATTGTAAGACCAGGGCTGACCTTATGCCTTAAGCTCCTCCATTCTGTCCCCTTCGCTTGATTCTTGGCGATCGTCGTCATCGTCGTCGGCGAATTTCAGTCTCTCAAGCTGGCCTACCTTGATAAGTCAGTGTTTTTGTTGTATTTTATTTTTTTTGTTTCTGCCGTCTCTTGGCGCAAGTTCAATGCAATTTGAAACTTCCGCTATGCGCCTGAAGTTCCAAGTGCCCGAGGAGAGTACATATATATGTATGTACATACATACAAAATATATACATATGTATATGTATACACCGAATAAAATGCTTTAAACTTTATATACCTATATACATATATTTTTTTCTCTTCTCTTTGCTTAAAACAACAATGAATTCTCGTATTCAACTGTAAAATGTTCTTGAAAAAAATTAACGTTTGTGTGTATAAGTGCAAGTGTTATCTTACACTATTTGATGAGCAAACAATTAACAAAGCTTATGATATCTTACGATCTTGAGAAACCGAGATATGAATTAACTTAACGAAGTATTAACAACAACTTCATACTTACTAACAACAACAATTTGAGAAAAGGGTGAATAAAGTAGTAGAAGAAGCAAGAGAGTAAAAGAACTAAGAGTAGTAGTGGAATTAGAGCTACAACCTAAATTTAGTTAGTTTTATTACCATCACAATTACTTTATAACAAGTTCTTGTTAGAAAGACATTTTCCATTAAGGAATTAATTAGTTAAAGTTACTAGTTTCTAAATAGGGTGAGGAATCTTAAATCAAATTAAAGTTCTATAAAAGAACTTTTAGCTTCCGATTTCCGTTTAGCTTTAAATTTCAATTTGATCGAAAACTAAAAAAAAAAAAAAAAATTTACCCTGAATATCAATAAGTATGTTTGTCCATTCGTTTGACTTGTTTTTTGCTGTCGTCACTCGTTGTATTGCCATTTATTTGTATAACTTCTGTCTGTTGTCTCAGCGTCGTCGCTCCACATTTGTTTATCCATTTATAATGTGCAACAGAGAGAGAGAGAGAGAGAGATAAGTGTGCTGATATTCCTTTTAAGTATCTACTTTTGTGTTTTTATACCAAATCAGGTGTTTATTTATTTAATGTGGCGCATTTTCTGTATTTAATAATACAATTCTGAAAGGAAATGCTATATCTCTTTCCAATAACCGCTGCAAAAAAGCTTATATAAAGGGTGTAGTGACAAGAGGTAAGTATTATCCTGTTCGGTACCTTCTTCGTGGGCGGAACAATTGTTCAAAACTAATCTAAAGAGCGATATGTTCCAAAGATTTGCTCATTTGTTCTGCAATCAAATATCAGATTCTTATAGATCCAGAAAGAAAGTCTCTTTAAAAGTGTAAGAATCGTCTAAGGATGCGTATAGCACTTGACGTTACTGACGTTTGCGATTGTCCTCAACCAAAGTGCTGTTCGAAACACTGTTAAACATTGTGTGTAATGTGCAATAAAAATTGCAATCTCTTGTTGGTACACCCTATGTGTATCTTGTACCTTGTACATATTTATTTACACTTGCCTCTTATCTTAGGAATTGTCAACATTCTCGGTTGCAGTTTCCACGCACTCACACTCACACACACACACACCAACACACAGTCATCATCGCCCATGGCCCATCTAACCATAGTGCAGCATTTGTAGTGTTGTTGTTTTTTTTTTTTTTTTGAGGCCATTAACGTCGTGGTCGTGACTGAGTCATGAGCTTTTCTTTAGCCTGAACAACAGCGCAGTTAAGTTTACTTAAGGTTAGCCCTCTCCCTCCCCGCTCTACCTTTTTAGCATTTCTTTTTTCTGCCCCTTCTTATGAACATTCTTTCTCCGTTATTTCGTATTTTGACAGCCTAGAGTCTAGACTTTAAACTAATTAAAATGATTTTGCGCTAGTCTTGCCCATGTACTTGGCTTCTAATCATAATTCTGGCCAGGCCAGAAGTCAACAGCTGCAATTTTTATATTTACGTGCTGCTTCTACATTTTTTGTTTGTTTATAATTTTAATTTTTTCATTAATTTTTTTTTTTTTTTTGTGGGTTTGGTAATACCAGCAGCGATATATATGTTTTATAATGCAGTTGCAGTTGGAAAAAATAAAACAAAACACAATACGAACGAACAATGGAACCTTATACGATAATAGAAATAAAAGCGTTGTCAGGTGCTGGAGCTGCTGTTGCTGGTGGTGAATTGCATGTCATCTACTACTCATTGCTGAGGCTGAGAAAATGAAGTCACTCTCCAAAAAAAAGAAGAGATTAAATAAAAGCGAAAAAAGTTACAAGTGCTAACTAAATATATTCCACTGCATAATGCATATAGTATAACTCCACTGTCTGGCCTCAGATCTGGCCTGAGAGGTGCCAAAAGCAAGCAGTGAATCTTATTGTGTTGTTCTCAAAATACCAACCGATCTCCATGGGAACTGTGTGAACCGTCGACGCAAAACAATAAACCCAACATTCGACTCAAAGATCAACAACAACACTCATAGAAAACAACTTTATCCGATATGCGAAGGAATCTATACCCTTAAGTCCCCGTAAAGCCATTCCAGTTCGCAGAAATAAAACAAATAGATTCGATTTTTTGGTGTAGTCATTAAAAACTATTGCTAAAATGCATTTCGCACTTGTTTAAATAACTCGTTTTCACTCACATAATCACTTTCTTATTCAATATGTCTGATCAAAGTGAAGAAACCCTTTGAGCAAGGGTATAACACAAAGTAAGGGAGATGAAGTGAAGCTGTTACCTACTTTGTTTGGGTGTTAGTCGGGCGGGCGCCCGTTTGTGGAACTAAATATTTAGCAAATTATATAATTAGATGATTTTGGAATTGTCTGCAAATTATATACAATTTGACAAAAAGGGAGAATGTGATATAACAAATTAAAATGTGGCCAAAAGGAAAGAATAGAAATGATCTAAAATGGGTATATTGTGACCTTTTTTAACCTTCTTTAAGGCCCTTCACAAAGAACCCATTAAAAATGGTAGAGAACAAAAAATTGCCTAGAACTAGAAACCTGGAATGGCCGTTTATGGTGTCAGTAAGGTACACTGCAGCAAGTAATGATGCCTTAGCACCCGAACCGAAACCAAGCCTCCTCCCTTTCTTTCCTCAACCGAAAGGGGGGAATATAGAATGGCAGAAAGTGGTGCAATTTTCTTAGTCCCAGACTCCGCCTGTTGGCTAGAAAGTGGCCAGAGAGAGATAGACAGAAAAAGAACATGGCAAAAAACAAAAACAAAAAAAGGTAAATGGCTGTGCACTCATTTTGGTAACTGACAGCTCCAACCAACCAGCCAGCTATCCAGCCGAGCCCACACAGTGGAACAAATATTAACAAGCCAAATGGCTAATTAACTTAATATATAGAATAATGTGTCAATAGTTTTATCAACCAACTACTAGAATGATGTTTTTTTTTGAATCCGCCAAAATCGTGATGTGGAAATTCCTTTATTGTTGATCGAAACGATGGCCCACTGTGGCCGGTGGCCTCCAGCTAGAGATAGCCTTAAGAATCTTGTCTGGTTTGGTCTTGCTTTTCACCATGCTCCGAAAATCGTTGTGTATATAGACCGACCAGTTGGTTAGTTGACTCATTTTGATGGGCCCGGTTTTTCAGTGGACTCTTGCCAGAACCAGAAGCAACACAACATAAAGATTAACCGACTAATTATTATAGTAGATTAATATGGAAAGTCCATATATACATACATACATATGTATGTATGTATAAGAGTGTGTGGGGGCGAGGGGGAAAACTCTTCTCTTAGAGGTGCTTGAGGTGACCTGCACGTTTCTTATATCAACTCCAGCAATCTGCTGCTCCTCCACCATTTCCACCTCCAACTCCTCGTCTCAATGTGGTCATCGTCATCATCATCAATAATTCTTATGTTCTATCGTCATGAAATATTTACCTTTAATGCATGCTAAATTATTATTAATAATAATAATGATTGCTGCTTTCGCGTTTTTGTCTGATTTAAAATTAGAAGTGAGCCGGAAACCGGTAACTTTAGCTCGTAGTATCTTCTTCTTCTTCAGCATTCCCGCCATTCGTTTTACCAATTGTAATTAGTTATTATGGGCAAAAATAAAAAACAAGAGTCTTTCGACGGGTATTGAATCATCATTATAAAACTATTTATAACTAGTAGAGAAACTAGGAACTCATTAGCATTACCTGAGAAGAATTTGCATTGTGTGAAAAATCGAAAAGTCAAAATAAACAGAATTCAATTACACGGCTCAAACACACTGAACAGAAAGAGACCGAGAACGAAAACGTCGACAACGACGAACAAACGCAATGAAGTTGTAAAATTTTGTTGACCTTGAATATATTTCGCCACCATGTCCGAAGGGAAATGGAATCTACCTAAATACCTACCTAAACCAAATGATGGTGTTTCCCTCTCTTCCGTACGAGGTTTCGTTTCACAGGTAGAGTTATGTGTATGTGAATGAGGTAGTTGAGACGGCAGTTGAGGAAGAAGACAGGGCACACACACTCGAATGATTAATTTCCTGTTTATGAGCAGCATTTTGCCCTTCTTAGAGTTCTAAGAGTGTTGTGCGGCTTCTCTTTTCTTCAATGGGTAAATGCCCAAAAACCAATTTCAATCCAGGCAGGAATCCAGGAACCAGCGGGTCTTTAAGGTTAACCTTTCAATACAACATTGTTTGAAATTTATATACCTATGTACATACATATGTATGTAAACCTCTTTATCTGTATTGGTCTTCAAATAGTTTGCGTGTTTTGCTGATATTAATGTAATTACCAGACGCTTGATCGGATAGATATATACTTGTGCATTTTTTGTAGTAGTAGTTTATATGCCTGTTACACGTGTTTTTTTTTTAGAGTTGCGTCCGAATAAGCCCAACAACAAACCCGCTGTAAGCTGATTCCCCTACAGCCCTCCCTCCTTCCAATGGTTCCGAACAACCAGCTGACTGACTGGCTGACTGAATACCTGGCCAGGTAGCAGCTCCGTTCAAACAAACAGCAAACAGTTCCTCCTCAAATGTGTTCAGTCTTGCCGAACCTGTCGTCGTCATCACGTTACTTTTTCTCTTGTTACCGCGAAACGACGCGTTCAATTTCAGTGTCTTCTGTGAGAGAGAATCTCACACACATACATATACCTAAACATATGCATAAATACTATATATCGTCACATTCAGAGTCGGTCGTCTTATCGAAACGTTATTTCCAGAAATTCTCATTGTAATTGATTTTCGTATTTATTCCAATTGTGTGGTGAATCGAGTGCTGCTCATACCCTACTTACTACTTGTTAAGCATTCAAAATGTGTTTTATATAGAGCAGAGTGTTTATCTTCTACTACCTCAACAAAAACAAGAAAACAAACGCCGAGGAGTTGAATACAAATTACAAATTATACATACATACTTCCTCCTTTTGATCGTGATGATGATCTTGTGACTTAACATAACAATGTGATTAATGTGTTTCTTTCGGTTTTTGGAATATTTTAAGTGAACACAGTGAACTATCATTGAAAAATCCATGCTTGGATTGTAATGTAAGGTTATTAAATATTAATAAAAAAAATGGCTATTAAAATATCCTTATGAAAACTGTATTCAATTGTTGATACGACATTGACAACCTAGACTTTGTTATAGAACACCAAGCAAAAAGCAAAGATAACTTTAGAATAATCTTTTATTATAAGTATTTACAAAAAAATTCTCAAAAATATCTTCTTCATAGAAAGATTTTTGAAATCTGGTGCCGAAAGCAATCTTTTCATTTCGTGTTTTAAAATTGTAAAAAATTCCCCATTATAAATTTGGATTTGTCTTTAAATGTTGACAACGTTCTAATTCATATAATCAAATACAGTAGAGGGTACAAAACATTCTGGTGGTAATCTTATTAGTCAAAGTTGACTAACGTGAATACATACAAAATATCTGCATTTTTCTCAAGTTAAGAACTTATGAATCATATTGTTTTTTCGATTTTACTTGTAGTAAGTATTTCTAGGAAAGAGAGAGAGACATATGTAGATTGGACTGAATGAATTTCCGTTTTAATGACAATCCTTGAAATATTCTTAAGGCCTGTCTGTGTTTGTCACAGTGCTTACTAGGGTTTTTTTTATTAGACATCTTTATTATGCCGAACAGTTTGATTTTATCTACTTTACTCATCTCCATCTTCGCAAAATTCGCATTCGCTTTTGTATTTGCCTACTTATTGTTTGCCTTTTTGAGCATTTGATTTTTGTTTCGTTGGTTTATTCAATTCGCTTACAACAAAAATAGCAAAAATCTATCTAATGTCAATTTGAGTGCCGAGATTCGGGTGAAGGAGACGGAGAAGTAGTAGGAGCTAAACGGAAAGGGGGAGGTTCCTAATGATTCTGATAATTGCCATTGTGCGAATCTTGTTATTGTTGTTGTCGTTGTTGGATAATCTCTGCCAATTCAATGGAGGAGAATCGCGATTTGAGCAAGTCGAGTGTCTGTCTATCTGTCTGTGCATTTGCCTTTAGTTATGATTGGCAGCTTCAAGACCAAGTCAAGACCCAACAATAACAACAACGAACCAAGTTGGATCTCAAATTGTTTATGCAAACTCATGGCAGGGAAGGAGTTCGACTTGGAGTCATAATAATAATTATTCAATTGAGTTTTGGTTGCGGTTTTATTACTATTTTTTTTTCTTGCTGTGCTCTTGACCCAGTGGCAAGTGTCAAAGTGGCAAGCACAAGAGACAAGTTTTTCTTTAACTCGACTTAACGCCTGAATGGTTGGCTAACGCAATTTGTTTTCAGTTGTATGCAAAATCAACAACAACAACAACAACAGCAGCGAAAAACTGGTTCAATAAAAAACGTTTTAGCTGTAGATCTCTTTTCTTCTTTTTTTTTTTTTTTTTTTGTTGAAAATTTGTAATTACGTAGAGCTTAATGTAATTTGCAATGGTTTAATTGCTGGACGAGAAGATCTCACATCGCATGTATGTACGTATGTACCTCTTCTACTCCTCCACTTCATCCCTCGCTGTGCCTATCTCTTTCTATCTGAGTTTGTGTGTGTGCCCCACTAAATTGTGGGGCAAAATGAAATGAAATCTATGCCATGTGACAATCTGATGAATATCAGAGGGCCTGCAATCACTGCAAACTTAATGTGGCCATTTCTATGCTCTTTCTTCAAGGGATAGAACTCACACTATGTGATCAATCATATAGAGAGGGTGGTTTAAGAGTTTTCATGGTTAATCTCAATACAATATTATTGTGAAGTATTCAAAAAATCTTCAATTTGCTACAAATTATTTAGATTTTCAGCTTGGTCCTTTCTAAAAAGCGCTACTGACTACATTCCTACAATTTAAATTGATAAACGTTTTAATAGACTTGTCACAGCAAAGAGTATCTCTAACAAGAAAAAATTGCCACATGCAAAATGTTCAAATCGAACCAAATAAAAATTTCGTTCAGTTTGCAAATGGAACGCTTCATTGCTTCCAGTTTTGATTTCTTTTATTATGTTTTGTTGTGGCCCCTCGTTACGGACGTGTCGAGTTCCGAGTCCAAGTGTGCTGCGAGAGGAGGTGGGTGACAAATGGGTGGAGAGGGCACAAGCGAAGACCCCATAGCGGACAGCATTAATTACATTCGATTGAACAATCAATAAAAAGCAATCATTGCAAACCGAGAGATACTGCAAAAAACTTACTTTTACTAGTCAACAACAAGAGTTTTTTCAATTTATAATATTTAGACACCGTTTTACATAATCGAGCAGCAGTAAGCAGGTATGAGAAAACTGTGTCATTTGCAATTGCAGAGATGCCGCTCCATACACACACACTACTGAACTACAGATACAGATACAGATACAGATACAGATGCACACCATGGCAATCTAATCACATTATGCACAATTATGCTCAACAAGTAGTTTGTTAGTTTTACTTTCGTTCATAGAGTAGTGAGTTTAACTCAGCTGGAGCTGAACACAACCATAAACAAACAACGACAAACAACAAAACAAACTCATCTAGTTTGTTACTTACTTTCCTTTCTTTTTGCCGACTTTCAATTATAACGATGCAGATACAGATACAGAGATACTAAGATACTGAGATACATTTACGGCTACATGACCATAATTGAGAGTGTCTGCGTCTAAGTCTGCCTCTGTCTCTCTCGTTTGGCCGTGTCATTGCAATTCCCAAGGTTTCCGCTTAGTCTTAGTCTCGGTCTTCCTCTCTCTCGTTCTCTCTTTCACTGACTAGCTGTTGATTAAAAGGAAATATTGCAGCAAATTTCGTTTCGGGTATTCTTTAGCAATTTGTTTGCTTTTTTGGTTACGCTTTTTCTCTCTCCCTCTTCTGAAACTATCATTTAATTAGCCACACAGTTGGATATTATTATATTAGAGTTAATTAGTTTAAATTAAAACTAAACTTTGCTTTTCCCAAAAGTGGAAATGAAAATTGTTTACTGCGACATTTATTAAATGAGCGTTTTTTTCCATAAGTAGTTCCGCCTTTTGGCCCAAAGTTCAAACATAATTAGCCATACTTGGATTTTGCAATTTTGTGAAAGAGAGTGTGAGAAAGAGTGAGAGAGAGAGAGAGAGGGAGACAGGGGCAAAACGGTTGGCATTTTGGCATTCCTTATATTATTATGTATGACATTAATCATTTTATCGTTTGTCTCGTGTATAAATAATCAATATGAGATGCAGTTGGCGACTTACCTTCTTCATTAGATGTGAGCAAGATAATTTGAAATGTTTTCTAAATTAGTTTTTTATGTATTTCACCGTCTTAATGTAGAATCAAAGTTTTCTTTCTTTTTTCATTATTTTCGAAATGTATTCTAGGAATTGAGCTCTTTTTAACACCTTAGCTGACCTCTAGCCCCTTCTACCCTGGCTACATATTTGCCACTCCCCTAAAAGCATACACACACACACACACCTTTGGGAAGGGGTAGACAGGTAGAGGTACAGGCAGCACTCATTGCCAGTTAAATGGCATGTTAATGTAGAACTTGACTTTTTGTGGTTACGCGCGGTTGCCTCTGCAGCAGTCCCAGTGTAGTCCCAGGTCCCAGTAGTAGTAGTTGAATTCATTGTCGGGGCAACAGCAGCAGACGGCATTAATGTTTGGTTGCCCTCATCCAGAACCTTTATCAAGACTTGTCATAGTTTTTTTGTGTTACTTTATTCTTTCAATTGTTTATGTTGTTGTTGTTGTCGCCGTTCAATTTGAGTGCACAAAGAAAAGTAATGAATGCGAGGGTGGGCCACCAAAAGATATCTAGAAGCTACATTTTTCCATACTTTCTTTTACCTGTTAATAACTTGTAACGTGATGCAGACCGAGCGTCCGACCGATCCTCCTGATGCACTCACTTAGTTGTCGGAGGCTACGACTCACTGATTTTCCTTAAGTTCCAAGTGCCTCGACAATGGTGAATGGTTGAGTGAGCCGACGCCGCCGTCGCCCTATCTACTTACTACTCTCGTGTATGTATCTCATTTTCTGTGTTCACACTTAAGTCGGACTCACACTCACAGAGGTATCTCTATCTGTATCTGTATCTCCATCGGCATCTGCACCTGTATCTGTCTTTCTGTCTGCATCTTTTTTTCTTGTCTTTTTTCCAATAAATGCAAATCTGTGGCATTACGGCGCCAAATCCAATCCAAGCACTTTGCTGGACAAAGATCTCGCAAACACACTCGACTGGAGACTGGAGATCTCTCATAAACATTCGTTCATAATGACGCGGAGGAGAGCCCAGGCGTCGCATTGTGTGCCCATTTTGTGGTCAGCGAACTCAACTCCAATCGCATGTTAACAAACAAAAAAAAAAAAAAAAAACTCTCCTCTTCTTCGGTCTTTTGCCTTTATTTTTTCTTCTTATTGTTATTGTTTTTTTTTTTTTTGTTTTGTTGTTGCTGTTTCTGTTGGCTTATTCAGTTTTTATGCAAGCGTGCATAATTATTTGTTAATATGCATTTCAAGTGATTTTGATAAGATGTTTGCTAAAGTTGTCGCCGCCCAATGATAAGATGTTCAAACACTCTCCCTCTCTCCCTACCTCTCCCCCTCTAAGAAAGACTCATTAATATAATGACAAACAACTTTAATAAACAATATGGCCAAATTGAGTCATCAGCGAAAATAATAAAAAAAACAATACGAAATACAATACAATTTCACGCACTTGACTTAATTAATACTTTTTTTTCTTTGCTGTTGTTGTTTAAATTCTTGTTTAATTGTTTATGACAAAAGGTAAAGTCGAATTTAACCCACTGAAAACTTGTGCAAATATTTAATAACAAAAACTAAATTAATAAACAAGAGTTTTTTTAATTCAATGCATGAATTTGAAGCAAAAGTCTTGCCAAATTCGCTGAAATTTCTTCTCAATGCTAATTTATCTTTTCATTAAACCTTCATTGCTATTTAAAGAACTATTTTAGTTGATTCTTTTTTTAATTCCGAATTCCTTTTCTACATTCTCCATATACATTGTATTCAAATCGACGGTGTTAAAAAAGAGTCTCTCAGATATTCATTATTTAGCCACATATGCGTATAATTTTAGGTCAATCATAAATACATATACATATATATATAAGTTGTGAAAACATATGCAACTGATGGCGTTTTCTTGTTGTTGCTTTTGTCTCAGTTGTTGTTTCAGTTTATTCAGTTTAATAATAATATTTAAACAGTTGTGTTATTGTGTGTGTTTTAATACGATTTTATACGTTTTGCGAGCTACGTTTTTCTTGTCAACTTTTGGTGTCTCAATTTTCATCAACTTTCTTTCTGTCGAACTGTCTCTCTGTCCGTTGTTGAGAAGCTGAGCGTTTAGCGAAATTTATGCTACAATTTCTAGTATTGTGTTTCATAATCAATTCAGATCCGAGAACCTAAAGAAAGTCGATCACATTGATAATTTCATAATCCCCACTTTTTATTGTTCGCTAAGGTGGTCGGGGGGTCGGAGGGGATGTCGCTTTAGAATAGCCTAAAGGCTTTCACTTTCACATTAGTTCACTTTCGTTGAACGGTTTTGGCGAATGAACATCACAACATTGTTTGTTCTGTGCCCAAAGCTATTTTGATTCGCATGCAAATCGGATATTAAAAAATTCACGAAAAAAACAAAACACTACCCGAAAATCTCTCATGTGAATCATTTCGTTTGAAAGCAAAAAAAAAACAAAGTTATAAAGCGAATTATTTTTGTATGTTGTTTGTGTTTGTTTTTTTTTTTTTAAGAGGTTTTCGTGTGAACTCAAGCCGGTTGGGATTTGAACTTATTAATAAGCATCGTAAATTTCCATGAATCTTAGTCACCTTTCCCTTCATCTCCTTTTCTCTTTGTCTCTCTCTCTCAGATCTAATCGATGACCAGCAGCAGCTACAAGCAACGCAGTAGTGACGAGGCCCTCGCCGAGCAGCTCAGTCTGCCACGCAGAAGTCACGCAGGAGGAAGTGTTACGCCTATGTATCGTCAAATCTCTGGGGCCATGGCCACCTTACCGCGAAACGAACCACGCGACACTAGTGGAGTGGATCAACGTTTGCGCAGTGATTCTGTGGCCACATCGCGAACATGCGTTTATATTGGTGGAGCAGCGGCGACTTCGTCCCCTATGACAAATGGTGGAACAGCTGCTGCTGCCTCAGTTACATTGGATCGCCGTCAACCACAGCGCATGTCCTGGCTGAACATGCGTAGGGCCAAGGCTGATGCCGAATTGGCTGCCATCACACCATCGCCACAGACTACACGCAGTTGCATCTCTACAGTTTCCAGTGTGGTCGATAGTGGCGGTGGGCGAACCACTGCCACCTCGGGTCGCATTAGTTCTAGTGGAATTATCACACTCAGCGGCAGCAATAACACACTGAGCGATATCCATGGTGGCTATCAGGATCATCACGATAATTTGCATGATCTGAACGATGGCACGATCTCCAAAAACTATTCAGTATCGGCTTCAGCCAATTCAACGCACAATATAACAACAGCAAGCAATGCCAAATTGCTGCCATCAGTCGAAGATGAAGCCAACAAACAGGTGAGAGTTCAAAACAATTATTTTTCTTCTTAATTTATAAAATTCTCTTCTAAAAGAAAACGATGGGGTCCAGAAAGGAAAGTTGGTTATTTAATACATGAGATGGGATTGAAAAATGAGGGAAATTTTGCCAAATTCGTCGTATTCATCAAATTGATTATATCTCAATTAATTTCATCTAGTCAACGAAAATAACTTTAATATCTTTTTGATTGTTTTTATCAGCCACATCAGTCACATATTTATAAGAGTTTTTGATAAATTGTCTAACTGAAGAATTTCCTCAAAGAATGTACTTTATCCAAAGAATCATTTGGGAAATTTCGCTCCCTTGCTAATATTTCCAAAAGATAGCTTCTCTGTGTTGAAATATCATTCAAATAATTGGAATTCATAATCAATGTTGTTCAACGATTGCATTTACAGCTCATTAACCGAAGAGGTTTTTTTAAGGAAATATTCCATAAAAAAACTTAATGACTGACCGCGGGGAGACATAAAATCAAACAAATTGATCTATGAACTTTTAAATCTAGCGGTTAGTTAATCTAGTTAAAAACTCGTCTATCTATAGTCCATTTCGAAGGCAACAACATTTAATTGGCTAGCTGTTATACCAGTTATTAAAAGTCTTTTTTCAAATCTATAAAATTAATCTACATTAATACATATACACACACGTATACGTATAAGGCAAATAATAGGCACTTAATGTTTGCTTGAAATGAATGAATGAAGAATAATAAGTATTATCTCTTTTGGCTTTGTCAATCGGTTTGATCAATTGTTATGTCTTCTTGTGTTTTCGGGTTATGAATGGCGTTTTTGTCGTGCCGGTTTATCAATTACTCACACGAGTCGATTCTGTGTCTCAACACTCTTTCTTTCTTAAATGCGAGCGCGCGCGCGCTTCAATAATGTGTAAAAAATGCGCAATGAGTTCACGTTCTGTACGTGATATCCAAGTTTTCAGTTACTCAGCTCAGAATATGTGCATTTTTTGTCGTTTCCATGAACGAAATCGATCGATTGTCTAAGATTCATTGTATAGATAAAATAATTTCGTGCGATATGGCAAGCGGAAACCCGAAAATAAACAACCAACCAGTTTTCCATAGACTTTTAATCGTTATGTGTTTGTTTGTGTGTGTGTGTGTGTGTGTTGTGTTTGTGTTTAAATGCAAACGCGTTAATTTTCGCGCGTTTTGTTTGTTTTTCCTTATAATTTTCGGTGTAGATTTAGATTACAAATCGCTATAGAGGCCAAAGAAACGGGTTCAGGGCTTTGAGCACAGGCAGCACATGGAATGAGGTGTGGGCAACCTTGATGACATCTTCTCCTCCTTCGCTAACGCTCCTCCTAACAAAATGGGTTAGTTTAGTGCGCTTTGTTTATAGGATTTTTTTCTTTCTTGTCAGCCACACATTGAAAAGATCGTAAAGAGCCATCAACGACAACGACGACAATAATAAAAACTAGTTTCGGCATTAGCGAGCTGTTTTGTCTTTAATTTGGGTTAGTAAGGCATGAGCATGGCTGCTGACCCATTCATTGCCTACACAAAAAACCCTGCCCAAAGGCATCATTGTTCGTTCCAATTGTTTGCGTTAATTGCTGCATTCGCATTTCAAATTTGCATTTGAATTTTTCTTTCATTGCAACGAGAGAGTGCAAAGTGCGAGAACTGCCAACAACTAATTGCCTTTAATTAGATTAGCAAATTTATGGAAATTTGCATCAGTACGATATGAAATGTAATCAACTTTTGTTTGAGAGACTTAATACAACAGCTTCTTGTTAGATGTAAAATTTTGTTTAATACCAGTTAAAATTGATTGATTTATAATCGCCGCGCAAATGTATGCTTTAGATTTTTTCTACACATATTTGTTAAAAAGTGTAGTATATGTTCGCGGCGCATCAAGTTCTTTTCTTAAGTCTTTTGTTTTGTGAATTTGAAAATTTTATTTTTTGATAATTTCATAAGATACGAAATGACAATTTGTATGTGAATCAATGAGCTATTTGTTATTGCTGATGACTATCGATTCAACCCTAACGACTTGACCTTGTTGGTGACCGGCGAGCGGCAAGTGGACAGCTTTGCTAGCTCAAATAGAAAAACAAAACCTAATTGTGACCCAAAAACTAACTCTTTTCATATAAAAATCCAATTAGCGCTCATAATTGAGAAAGTCGTACGCTTTGGAATTTATGCAAAAAGTTTCACAACATAAGTGAAAAGAACATAAACCCATAAACTAAATTCTATCATGTGGAAATTACAAATATTGACCTTAAAAAAGCGATTTCGGGGGAGGCCGATGTATACAAAACTCTCCGATTGCAGATTTGTCAATTTCCATTTAGATTGTCCCAAAGATGTTTATCATTTCATATTTGTGTATTTCGGTTTGCAAGAATTACAAAATGTTTCTTTTTTTTTTTGCATTGGTTTCCTCTGATCCGAGAGCTAAACATTTTAAGCAATTCAATAATTATTCCAATACATATGCATATGTATTTGTAGTAACAATATTTTGTAAATTTGCAATTTGCTTACCACAGTCAGTCAGACAGTTAAGCGCCCGCCCCTTGCTTGGTTCGTCATTGTGTGTGTGTGTGTGTGTTGCATATGTGGCAGCTAGCCAGTGTGGCATATACAAATATGTACATTGCTTATTCGTATGAATGTACTCTCGCCTCAGTTACTTCATCTCTTATGTTTCCAATTCGCTGATTAACAAGTTCAACAAAAAGCCGAAAACAAAACCAAAAAAAAATGTATAAAAAAAAAAAAAAACGAAAAATTGTGCAGCAGCAGATACTTTCAGTGCGAAATCAGCAGTGGCAAGTCGCACGTTTTGTGCGTTAAAACAATAACAACAACAACAGAAATAATAATATTGCTCGATGACGTCATTTGACAGAAACCGGCTTATAGGCTTATAGCCAGCTCAGCCTTATAGCCAACTTGTGGGTAGCAATACGATAATTACCACACAATTATTAGAATTGCACATGACGGACACAGTGAAAGTGCGATCGAAGAAGTACAGAATATAGGCAAACTTTACGGAGTGACATTAATTCATCAGTTGGCCAAGCGAAACTCAATCTGCCAGAGAGCTCCTCCTTTATACATATATATATATATATATATATATACAGCTACACGGTACAATGCGCTACCGGGTTTTGGGTGTAACTGTAACTTGGGAGCACTGAGAGACAAGATATAGGGAGGGAGGAGACAATTTGGCTAGTTAACGATATCACAGTTACTCCAGCTGCTGCTGCTGCTGCATGGCTTCATGACTTCTCCTTTCACTTACTAGCTGATTAGAGTGCCCCATACAGACGTAATGGAGATGGAGATGGCGATGGCGATGGAAAGACAAAGACAGACGGAAACAGAGAAGGCGTAAAGTTGTAAAACAATAGTCCAGTCCATGGTCCAGTGGCGGCTCGTCTCTGTGACAGTATGTAGTTTGTGGAGTAGCCAGCCAGCCAGCCAGTTAGTCAAAGAGATTGTCTTCAAGTCTTCCAACAAAAGGAATATCTCTCTTTTGTCCACTCACACATTTTCACACTCCAATTTCATTTGAAATGAAATCCGAATTTTGCAACGACAAAAAAAACATGAAAGAACGTGGAAAAGTTTTTTATTGTGAAATTTTTGTCATTAGACCAGGTATTGTAAATAAATTCTTTGTAAATAATGCTCATAGAAAATTCTATAGTAATTTTTATGGCCAACTATTTATAGGCCATCAGCACACAAAATTTTTTTTTCTTTTTTTTTCGTTTGTGGGATTTAATTGCCTTTGCATTGGCGGTGGAGGGTGAGTGCGCTCAATGGCTTTTACTTTTTGGTTTTCGGCCACCTCGTTAACGTTAACTTGGCTTATTAACAATTCAAAGCACAAACAAACCACAAAAAAAACGAACTGGCATAGCCAAAATTTGATGAAAATATTAAGCAATTATTTATGCTAAATGCTTCGGTTTCAATTCTTGACGGCTTTTATTTTTTCATTTTTCAGCTATAATAATGCATATCAAATATCAAAACCATAAATTTCAATATTTCCGCTAACAAAATGTAGCCAAATATAGTGCCAATTGAATGCTGCGAGAGAGGTTGAGTGTCTGAGGTTCTTTTTTTGGGGTAGAGACGAAGTTTTTAAGCTCTACAAATCTCGTTTAATTCAATTTCTTTCCTACACATACATACATATTTCACATTCTTTCGGGTATAGGGTATATCAAACTTTGATTATTATGGCAACTGCGTAAGAAACAATATTTTTATTTTCTATTAACGCTTGATTTTATTGTACTTAGTTTGCTTTTAGCTAGCTAACAGTAAGTGCAAATAATTATTTGCCAGCTAAAAATAAGTTCTCCCATCTCTCATTCATTTTCTCTCTCTATCCATGCGTGTGTGTGTGTTTGTGCGCCAATTTCTTTTTGCTCCGACTTGCATGCTTACATAATAATTATGAAATTATAAGTGACTTCTTCATCTTCATGTATTCTTTTGGTTTGTTCTTCGTTCGTTTGTTCTTTCTGCTTGTTCTTAGATTAGAACGTGTTAAAATGAAATTTAATTTAACTATGAGAAACTATGAGTTCTTTGGAGCCGAAGCCAACTGTCAAGACTAATAGACGGTTTTCTCTTTGTTACCCACTTCCTGCTGTGAGACATACAAGTTAATTATGTAAAGTTATATACAGATACACTCGATATACATATACATATGTATGTATATATGTCTCTATTCAAGATATGAGATGGGAACCTGTCCTGAGGGCAACCTCAGAGCACATATCTTTAGAACATTCAATTAGTTTTGTGTGGGCGCCCATCAACATTTTCAAACATACACATTTTGATTAGTATGTATGTATGTTGAGTTTTAAGTCAGGGCCGGATTCAGATGTCCTCAGTTGAAAGGGACCCCAAAAAACACAAAGGATTTCGAGAAGTAATGGATCAGGCTACAACTCTAGATGACAGTTTGATTCTATCTATAACTATTTATACAGCCATATCTAAAGGATATCAAGTTCTTTTTACATTACTTAATATACCCATTTAACTAGTTTTAATGGTTATATATACAGGGTATGTAAACAGAAGGAACCACTGATGCCTGACATGATTTTATTGCAAGCACTGTTGATGGCCAAGCGTTTGCTGTTTTGGCTCTTTGGGTAAGCTAACTTAAAGCAGTGTGTATGTGTTTCCATGTAGAAAGCCATGCTTTTGGAGCCGGCTCCGCCGACTCTGGCTCTGGCTCTGACTCTGACTGTGACTGTGACTGGGCCGCCCAGTCAGTCAGTCAGTTCTGCATTAATGAGAGAGCAGTTAGGTACACGCTCGTCCGCTCGCTCGTCGCACGCTTCGTGTGGTCGCCTCCTACCCAAAAACACAAAACAAAAAATAAAATAAGCCCCAACTTTTGTAGTCCCAGTGAGTGAGTGAGTGAGTGTGTGTTGGAATGAAAACTTGCCTGGCCCAGAAGAAAACTCAACTTGAGCAAGAGACAGATAGAGAGAGAGAGAGAGAGAGAGAGAGTGGAAGAGATATCCAAAACAGAGCACACACAAACACTTGAGGTTACTTATTAATGAAAACTTGTTTTTGGTCTCCTCATTTCTCTCTAGATATACACATATATATATCTAGGTATATTTGTATATATCTTCATATTCGTGTGTGCGATTTTCCAATCAAATTCGTCGTCTGCGCAGTCGCATGTCGGCGCTGCTTCGGTGATGAGTGCAACAGCGCAAAAAGGAAAATCGCTACACCCAGCATCAGCCTCAGTCTCAGCCGCAGCCACAGCCACAGCCATCCCCCGAAACGGGATGGAATAGTGTGAAAAATAGATCGCGTGCCTCTGCAAATTGCAATCGATCGCAAATTGATTCTCTCGGCTTCTTTCTGCTCTGTGTGTGTAATTGAATAACTGAACTAACCAAAACTGATTCCAAAATTGGTGTCACTTTTCTCAGGAAAACAACGAAAAACAAGCAAACAAATCAAAGAAACTAAAGCAAAATCAACTAAAAGCTAAAACAAATCAGCACAAAAATAAAATATAATAAACAAAAACAAAATATATATAACAGACATTCAATAAGCGGCTCAGGGTTATGCCAATGAAGGTGTTTGCCAATTTCTGAATTGGTTATTTCTTTTTTTTTTTGTTGTTGTTTTTTTTTTTTTTTGTCACGTGATAACTTGTTCCACATATAAATAAAGAAATAAATATCAAAAACAAAAACAGCGAAATAAAATGATAAAAATTCAAAATGCTAAATGTCGAGGTTCCCGCTGAATAATTTGCATGAAATTCACAAAAAAGAAGTTAATGGTTTTTTTTATTCGAAAATCCGACATACAAAAAAAGTGAAACCAAAAATAGTTAACGAGAATCAATTTAAATTTTCAAAAAAAAAAAAAATATAATGTCATAAAACAAATCTTTCACCGCAAAAAAGGCAAATTAGATCTTACAAATCAAGACTATTACACAAAACATTAAATTGAAATATATTTAAAATTTACATCAGTAAATTTGATTTTCTCTATAATATAGTCTATTTTTTGTTTTTACTAGCAACGATATACCAATATCTTTCTCCTATGCTCTGAATCAATCAATTTACATAGATCGTAAATAAATCGTTTAAATCAAATGCAAGAAAATGACAAATTTTTTTGTACCTATAAACAATATAAAATCTGTCCAAAGATGGAAATACCAACAACTAAATATTTAGCTGATTATCTCTACGTAGTGCATGAAGATGTGCCCTTTCGATATTATCGCAAAGTAAGTTTGATCAATCGATTGTAATCAATCAAATATATAATACAATAAGACACAATAAGCACATATCCGTTCAAATAGTAGAGACCGAGAGAGTGAAAGAGATGGATCCACCATTTCAATTATAATAAAGTTATAACCGTTTTATTTATATACTTGATTTTATACTTGATCCTATAGTTCCAGGTTAGTGACTTTACTGGAATGAACTGGAATCAATTTCAAGTACTAAAAGCCCTTAAAATGATATAATAATAGTTAGTATCAGTATTTATATTTGGTTAACCCCTTTAAGGACAAGATCCCTCTCTCTCTCTCTCCCTCAGGGGTTGGTTAGTGTATTAGTGACGTAATGAACTTAGTGACGTCTGTCGGAGATGCATTGAACCATTTTTGATCTCTGACTGTGGATAATCAACCACTTGATACTGATATTATCAGTGATATTATACGATCGAAATCGGTGTATCGTGTGTGTGTGTGTGTGCGATGCTCATCAACTAGAGCTACAAATGCCGCTTAAGCTCTTGTTTACATTTTCACTATGCGGTTTTCGCTTTATTAACTGCGTTTACTTGGGCGTCACATTATTGTTGAGCTGGTTGGTTCGTCTTTTTGAGCTTTACTGTTTGCGCTCTCGTGAATGAATTTCACTTAATAGCCGTTCCAGTGGCAAGCGATTTTTAGTTGCTTTTGGGTGCTGGCGTTAAATACTCTCTCTTGTTTTCAAGGGGGTATACTCCCTTATTTACCATTAAAAAAAATAGTTTTGAAGAATCAAAATTCAACTTTGACCTGAAAGTATGCACCTTTTGTAGACTGTTGTAATGAAATTTCTGTGCATAAATTTGAAAATGTTTATGAAGATTCGTAAAGTCCATTGTAAGGGCAATGCATCGTCGGTTTTTGTGTAGGTTTATGCATCTCTTTGGGTTTTTGTTGTTTTCTTATTTTTTTACGCGCGCGCATCTAATGGGCTTATGCTGTACAATTTCTATATAGTTTATATATTTTGCTTGCTTTTTGCTTTTTTGCAAACGACTTATTAGAGCCATGAACCAACCTCTCCCAACTCTCATAATGGCCACTTTCTTTTGTTGCTCATTGTGTGTGGTGATAAATAAACATCAGAACCAGATTAGAGCTCAACTTGAAGGAAATGGCATGAGCAAATGCCATGAAAGAGACAGAGAGCCAAAGAGGGAGAAGGGGAGAGGTAGCGAGACATTATGAATCGTAAGACAAATAAACAGAAAGCAAAATTGTGTAATTAATGAAAATAAAGCAAAACGAAAGCAAAATGAATGAACGAGAGAAAAAAATTATACAAGTTGAAAGCGGAAGTGGCGGAAATGACAATGTGTTTAGTAGGTGTATCTTTGGCTGTTTGTCCTCAGTCACAGCCGGCGGATGCTTTGGCCACCAAAAAAAAAAAAAAGATACACAAAGTCAAATGACAGTTTGCTTGCACTTGTCATCCTTCCCTATCCCCATGCTCGGGTTGTGCAAATATTTTTGTTTTCTCTTCCTTCGTTTCAGTTTATATCGGCGCAACTTAGCGCAAACGTACTTCAGTTCATTCTAGTTCTAATTTCTTGTTGTTTTTACTTTCAGACGAAATGCTCCGTTTTTCGCGGTCTTGTGCTCTGCATTTGCCTGAATGTTAGCTATGCGAATGTTGTGCGCTTTCCCCGCGAATTGGACCGCTATGGGTTGGCCTATCTGCTGCCCTATGTAATACTGTTGTTTCTAGTCGGACTGCCTATGATACTGCTGGAGATATCGGTGGGACAGTTTTTGGGTCAGGGTGCAGCTCACACATGGCGGGCATCGCCCATATTCAAAGGTAAGAACAATTCAACAGGTGTTGCATACTTCTAGGCGGAGGGCAAACACGAAATTGACAACAGCAGGTGCGTGCTGCCACTTGAAAAGCTCAGTGCAGTGAAAGCTTTTCGCAGGACGAAAAGCTGTTGCTGCACTTTGGCGTCGTCTTTGCTCTTATAATTCACAAGTTGCAATTCCGCAAGGCAATGCATTGCAATTTTCTGCAAAAAGCTTTGCTGGGGCTACTGCACTTGTCGTCGTCATCGCCATCGCCGTCATTATAATTCGCAAGTTGCAATTCCTAAAGGCATTGTTTAAATATCAAGTCCTTTTGCCATTCTGTTGGGGTGGTCGAGCATTCCGCAGCAAAGACGGTTGGACACATCCCGTCTATCCCACGCACTCTCTCTCTCTCGAATTGTGTCCCGTTGGTAGCAGCAGCATCAGAAAGCAGAAGTTACGATTAATAATTGCAAACTTTCGTCATCTCTCTGAAGGCAGAAAACAAATGCAGGAGTGCGCATCCAAAGGTGCCCGCAAATGCAATTGCCAAAGCACAAAGAGCCAAATCTCTAAATGAACAAAAGCAACAACAACAAAAAGAAAGAAAATATGAAAAAACCAACAGCAAAAACGCTATACAACATATATATGAAGAAAAACAAAAAAAAAAAACATCACGAAACGTAAAATGATAAAAAAAAGAAGAGACAAAAGCAAAAAATATCAGACCAAAAGTATATCAATGCAAACCAAAAAAAAAAACAAACAAACAAAAAACTTAAAAAAAAAAACACATAAAATACACTTAAAAAAATGAACTAACTTAAATGTGACCTAGTAGAAGATAATGATCATCATCGTGTTATCAGGACAACAACAAGAAAAAACAAACAAAAAAATACAAAAAAACTCTGAAAAAATCTAAAAAAAAATACTTAAAAAACAGCAAAATGCATTGGTGTGTGTGTCCCCGTTCGTGTAAATCACTTGGCGCGCCTAATCCCGCGCCCCCGGGCGGCGGCAGAAAACAGTGGACGGTTGATGGTGGTTCCTAGAGATGGATGCGGAATGAATGTTATATATGTAGATATATATACATATATATATATAATAATACGGTGGGTGGCGCTCTTACTGGTGACCCTCTGGTCGTGGTGGTGGTCGTAGTCGTGCTAGTAGTGGTGGTGGTGTTGGTGTGGTGACAGTGGTAGTGGTGGTGGTGCTGATGGGCGTGTGGTGGTGGATGGTGTTGCAGAAAGGATGAAGGAGATGCGACAACAGAAACCATTACCACACAACAACAACACCACACACACCTACACACACTCACACACACACACACACACAGACAACATACACATACAAGAACAACAACAAACAACAACCAAAAACACCGAACTGGGGAGAACACAAACCTCTCTGTACATATACACATATATATATATATATATAAATATATAAAAACATACATCACGCAAACCAAAACAAAAAAACCAAGCCAAACCATATACCCTGGATCCTGTCGATAGGGGCTCGAGCTGCGGGTGGTCCCGGTGCCGGCGCGTCTACCAAAAAATAACCATAGAGACGTTTAAGGCAAAAAATATTCTAAATGAAAAACAAATACAAAAAGTATAAACCAAAAAACAAACAAACAACAACAATTGTAACACGAGATACCAAAACGAATTCTAAAAAATCGAACAATATATATGATGAGCAAAAACAACAGCAACTAACTAAAAAAAAGAACAAAGAAAAACCAAAAACAACATAAAAGGCAAACAAAAAAAAAAAAACGCAAGCAAAAAACGATAACTGCAAATTACGACACAACACCTTCGAAAAAAGACCTCAGTAAATAATACAACACGTTAAAATGCGCTTTGGTTGGAGGAGGCTGCAATGGAATGTGTCAGATACCAGTCTGTCTGTATCGCCCCTTTTTTACTACCTCCCCACCCACCCATCAATTCTGCTGCTAAGCAAAAGGAACTCTCACTAGCCACACAATCACAACAACAACAGCTCCTCATTGTTTAATGGTGGTCACTTGCTTTCAAACGACTTTTATATCAACAATCAACTGGATCCTCCTGGCTACGCGCTCTCTCACTTGTTCTCTCTGTGTGCTGGCTCTCTTTCACTACCTATCTCCACTCTGTAACTCTTTTTTTTTTTTATTTTTTGTTGTCTTTTTTAACCATTTCTAGCAATCTAACAAAGCCTTTCACTTTTATCATTTCCACAATGTAAAGCACTTGCCGCTTGTCGAGTGTGAGGTCAAACTTAGTCTTAGCACCTGCTTTGATAGTGAGTTTGTGAGAGCCCTAGGCTTACTGCACTTTAATGTGTTAGATCCCACATAGTCGTAGACTAGGAAAACAGACGCCTAGGTCTTGCAGAGTTAGCATCGCTAACCAACTATGTAACTAACTTTCCACAACAAAGAAAAGGTTATTCTTTGGTCATCTATTATGAATGTCAAACAAAGAAAAGATTATAGATGAATAGATGTTTACTAAGGTTAAATCACAGGAAATAGACATAAAGCCATCAAATTCTTAAAGAAGAAACAACTTAATGGCCTATAAATGTATTGAATACTGATGAAATGAACTTAAATTGCTTTAATATTCGAAAAACTTGTATCTTTTCAAGATGATTTTGTTAGAGTCTTATTTACATAATGGCTGGCTACACTTAAGCGATCATAAAATGTAAAAAAAAAAAAAAAAAACTTAACACTTTTCCATATTTTTTACAGGGGCCTGCATTATCAGTCGCTTCGCCTCGTGGGTGTCGGCCATTTGGGTGTCGCTGCAGGCAGTTCTGGCGTTGGCCTACATTGGGATGTTTGCCTCGAACTCGCTGCCCTTTCGCGAATGCGTGGGCAATTTAAAGTTGAATGTGGTATGTAGATGTTGATGACTCTCCACTGTGAGACGAAACTTATGCAAGCTGAAAGAATCAATTCACTTACTCACACGTTGTTTAATATTTACAGAACGGCTACACCGTGACGGCGAACAGTGGACAAGAGTGTCTCCAGCAAACATTTCTGACCCCCTTTTGGCGAAATCCTTTGTACTTTGGTCTATTGGCAGCTGGCCTCATCGGCCTCTGGATTGTGGTAATGCTGTGGTAAGTGGCCGCTTCCAAGACGTCATATTCAAATATTTGAACAAGTATTTTTTCTTTAATTGATAGCACCCACAATGGAAAAATCCTGAGACGTAGCCTGTTTGTATATGGCCTATCGGGTTTAATGTTGCTTTGTGCCCTCACAGGTTGGGAGGTACGCAACTCGTTGACACGTCACTACTTTCCCCAACTCTGGGCTTTTGATGGCTCCCTGCTGGCCGAAAGTAACATCTGGTTCAATGCCCTGATGCAGGTCCTATTCTCCGTGAACTGCGGTTTCGGCTCTTTGCCCATGTTAACCGGCAAATTTCTGTACAAGGGCGATGCTGTGAGAACCTCTGTGGTTTATCTCTGCTTTAATCTGCTGATCAATGCCATTGCTGTGACCCTGTTCATTGTACAGTTTGATCTCTTAGGGAGAGATGACCTTCCAGTGATGGACGAACTCAAGCCACTGACTGCGATCTATGATCGAGCCATGTATGTTGTGAATAATGAGGATGGGGGCAGTTCGCTGATTCAGCATCTTGTGCCAGCTCTAATCTATGCGTTAATCATACTGTCGTGTCTGATCTCAATCACTGTGGCTGTCTACACATCGACGAGGCTGGTGCCACGTCGCCCCAACTATGTGGTGTGTCTGATTGCCCTGGTTGTGGCTGTTATATCGTTTGCTGCACCAAAATTTCTAATTGCTCGAGTCCTCGACTCACGTCTGGTGGGCACAATGATTGTGACGGCTTTAGTCTTCGAACTGATTGCCATCACTTGGATCTATGGGGCCAAGAATATCTACACGGATCTGGAATTCTCGATTGGACGACCCATTTTTAAGGGTTGGATGTGGTTGTGGGTCACTTGCCCGGCCGTACTCACGGGCATTTTGGTTTGGTGGTGTGCCGATGATGATCAATATGATCTGTTGGCCGAATATCTGCCTCGTTGGGCTCCCATATTGTTCGTATTGGCGGTTATTCTCATCATTGCCTGTGTGCAGATCTTCCGACAGGTGGAATATAATTTCTTTGGCATGATCTGTGAAGCCTCCAAGCCGGCAAAGGAATGGGGACCGGCTGATCCCTTGGCTCGACATTCCTGGAAGCAATGGCGTTCTGTATGCCAAGATACTGGACGACGGGATTTCACACTTCGTCGTCGTGGCACACGGGATTACACACATTCCATTAAGAAGGGTCAATACTCCAGCGCCCAAAAGTATGCAACAAGTAATGGAGGCCAGACACAGCTGCAGCAGCAGCAGCATCATCCACATCATCTACATCATCAGACCCATTGGAAGTCCTCAACGCCTGGCAATAGTTCACCCAATTACAGTGGCTCCATGTTTGGCGACTCGGCCATAGAGGAGGACATTAGCGTGGACAAGTTTCCGGGCATCACGCAGCAGCATCATCATCAGTATGTGCCATTCCAGGCCAGTGATGGCAAGCCGCCACTTAGATATTCTCAGCGACAACGCCAAACGGCTCAACCTCAGACCTTAACCCGTCTTCCGCCCCCGGCAGTAAGCAGTACCACAGTAGATAAGCAACACCGAGAAGTGGTCTATATAAGACGACTCTCCGATGGAGGCAACGGCATTGGTGGCGGCAATCATGCCACTCGCATCGAGATTTCTCCATCAAATGAGTCCATTACCTATGGCAATGGCAATGCGAATGGAAAGGCCATACCACCGTCAGCCACCGCCATGTCTCGGAATCCTTTGGGTCGTTCCACTGGCTGCCTGACCGGACCAGCGCATCCGCCACCACCCAGTGTCCACATCAAACGCTCCGCCAGCTCTGTGGTCAATGTTAATTCGCACAAATTACCACCGCCCACCTCGGCGGCTGCCGGGGATCACATTTGCTGGCGTAAATTTAATGTTAATCCCGAGGAGTACTCCACAGAGCTGTGAAGAACATTCACACACATTTAATAAGACTTGTTGCATCCAAAACAAAGCAAAAAAAAAAAAAAACGTATCTGTATTCAACACAAAAACAAAACAACCACTTTATCCATAAGCCACAAGTTTATGAATCATGCCCATATATTATACCTATATGCAAAGTGTATCTTCTAGTTTCGATCTGTATATAGAATGAGTATAGGATAGACATAAATAGGACAACTAGGATCTACAGACAATATAGATTATATATATACATATGTATTCATCTAGTTTGCTTTTTTTTTTTTAGTCATAAGCCCTCGAATATCGAGAGAATTCCGTTGTCATCTGGAAATCTAATCTGGCCTACTTACCTACTATATAAATTTACGACTTTAAAATGTATCGAATTTTTTTTTCTTTTTTTTTTTTTTGCTGTATGCCTGGATAGAAGATGTGTGCGTGAGTGGATGAAAAGAGTATCTGAGTGCCTACAAATGATTATTAATTTAAGAATAATGTAGAACAAAAAAAAAAAAAACACAGCAACAATTTACACTTTAGTTTGACATTGTCCTAAGGGAAAACATTGTAAACTAAATGAAAAACACAACGATTACGAAAACGATCCAATGGAATAAATGTAGTATCGATTAGTAAATTATAGTTCGCCAAGTGTTTTCTTTAAAAGTCAAGTATACTGAGATGGTCTTAAGAAGCCCAATGGCTTCTCTGTGAAAAGTTTCAGATGCCAGAATAAACAATAAAAGGTAATCCCTTCACCCTTTTATAACCAATCTTGCAGATAGGCAACTTTATATATTTCAAAATTCCCACATTTTAGTTCGGTTCTAAAAAGAGTTAAAGAACACACATACTGACCAATTTGTTTGGTCTCTAGAGTCAGGACTTTCGAGTTCTTTCACTGCTGAATCTACAGAAGGATACTTCCCTCTGGTTTGAAAACAAGTTAATTTAGCCCAACCCATATGATGCAACCGTTTATTAATGTTGCCAAAGATTAAAACTAAGTTAAGAAATAAATTTGATTTTAATGAAATAACCAGAATTTTGTTTAACATTCATGTCAAACATGTGGAAACACATTTACAAACTTATAGATAACTTTCTATGTAGAATATCTAAATCGATTCTTTCTACTAACTACGTTGAGCTCAATGCAGATTATAATCTTTTATTTTTATTTATATTTTGGTTAATTGTTGCACGATTTTTGTGCAATAAATTAAACAACAAATTGTGCAAATTTGTTTGGATCAGACAGACGTCAGCAAGTTTTTAAAACAAGTGAACTTTCTGTTTTCTAGATGGCAACTAGAAAATTAATTTGCAAAAACATCTTAAAACCAACAAATAAAAAACAAGTAGATCAAGTTGAAAGCGACGGAATTTCAACAAAAAAAAACAACTACAAAAAAAACAACAGAAATGAAACTAATTATAAGGCAAACATATAAGAAACAAGAACAACGACTATATATAAATTTAGATGTGTTCTTGAAAGGAGATTAACAGTTACGCAAAAAGGGGTTCTGGATTAGGTGGATATTAGATAATAATAATAATGATTCGCTTTCAATTTCCAATTTCGGTTTCAGTTTTAGACTGATAGAGAGAGACCTGTTTCTGTAGCCTTGAAATCCCGGGCACATATCGAATCGAATGCATTAACAAAGCGTGTGATGTGTGTGTCTGAACTTTTAATAGTGCCCATAAAATAAATAGTTTGATTCAAACAAGTAGCTAATGGTAATGATGAAGAAGATGTCGATGATGACGATGATCATGAAGAAGAAGAAGTGCATTGAGAAGATTCACATTCACATGGCTCTTAAGATCATTAATGCTAATACCAAAATGCTAATCGATGCTCAACGATGGTACGTGTGTATAAAAGATATGAACAGTGGCATGGCCAGAATTTTATCTAGTGGGGAGGGGGGTTCGCATACAAAGAGAGAAATTAAACTTGCAATCTTCTAATTTCTTTATCTTTCTATATTAACTGAAAATAATCTCGTTCTTAATGGTATTCTGGTTAGGAAACTAAAGTTCTTAAATGTTCTTGTAATATTTGGTTTCGCATTCTTTCAGGTCTCAAGATATTTTGGTACAGTTGGCACATAGAAGTTTAGTTAACTAGTTGGCCATTCGGTTGCTACGTCCATGTGCAACTAAATATGTATGTAGCTCTAACTATAAAGTTGACCGCTCTGTTTCCTCTGTTTTGCATAACCACCAAAAGACCACAGAAAATAGCAATAACTTCTAGGCGGAGGAGGAGGGGAATTCGGCTGAAGGCAGGGGCTGAGGTAGGAGAGCTTGTATTTCCAGCTGACGTATTTGTTGACTGATGAATTTTATACAAATTTGATACACTCGAGGTGAACTTGATTTCAATTTGGTGTTGTTGTTGTATCTTTATCTATCTTCTTTTCGTCTTCTTGAGGTTAGAGACGCGTAGAAGGCATCTACCTAACTATGTCTAAAAAAAAAAAAAAAATCAAATGTATCCATGCCAGAAGCAGATCTACAAGTTTTGTTCGCAACTTTTATACCACAAAAAAATTCAAATTAAAGCTAATAAATACTTAGGCGCTGTTTGTGCGTTGTTGTATGTTTGCTTAAAGACCAAAGAAAAAAATAAAATAAAATTATATATATATATATTTTTTAAACTTTATCTTAAATTTATTTTAATTTGAACAGAAAAGCTGAAAACTTGCCTAACTAACCTTCAAATAGTTGAAGATGCTCAAACCAAGGGGGGGCCAACAGTGGTGGAGGGGGGCAGCTCTTAAATATATTGAGATTGACGTCTTAAGTTGCATAATCCAATTATAATGGCGTTAAATGCATGAAATGTGATGGCAAATCGAAATCGAAATTGATTTAATATTGGCCAGGATGATGATTTTTGCCACTATCGTTTGCCATAGCATACTCTTAGGAGCTACGATCATGATCATGACGAGACGACAATGATGAAGGTAATGAACTTGTTGCCTGCTTGTTTAACACCATCAAGACAAAGACATGCGGAAGCTGCTGGGTGGCTGATATGAATGGCGTTTAGATAGGATGGATGTGCGATCATGAACCACACGACGAAATGGCCAACAAATCAAATAGAAACGCCTCAAAAAACACAACTAAATTAATTGCTGACATTATTATTATTTATCACTGAGATTCTGAGATGCGCTTTGGTGGTTTGTCCATGCAGAAAAGTGTTAGAATCCACACTCACACACGTTTGTTTGGCGCTTGACGGTAAGTCCGAATTAGCAGCTAGCCGTCAAGATCTCATTAAGTCCAGCTTTACTTTTGTGTTGCTTTACAAAAGAAACCCGAAAGCAGTAAACATCCATAAAGATTATATGATTCTTTATGATGGTGATATTGCCTTTAACATACGTATTCTTATATGGCAAGCGTTTACCGAAACAGACTTGTTAATACCCTTTCTTATAAATGCAAATCAATTCAAGAGGTTAATGAGTGGCGGAAGTTAGAAAATTGGAATAAGGAGATTGAATATTTTTAAACATTTAAACAAGTTGTTTAAAGTTCTACGGATAGAGGAGGATCCTTACGAAGTAAAGTTTAGCCAGAACTAATTTTACAATTTTATTCAATTTCTATTTAAATTAACCTAAGATCATGTATTAAAGATTTTTGTTTAACCCTTTTTACTTCAACTGGCAACTGAGAGATACATATACAATATAATAAACAAAAAAAAAAAATAAAAATTTGCATGTTTGACTTTTAAATAAATGTATTTTTGGGCTGGCAGAATACCAAATGTCGTCAATGACTGCCTACAAGACATAAGTAAATGGCTATATATTATATATACAGATAATATGTGTGTGTGTCCGAACCAGTTAGATTTAAAAATTAAATATGAGCAACAAAAAAGGCGACAAATAACCAGTTTGATTTGAAATTAATTTTCGATTTTTATACAGATAGAATTTATATGCCTCCTCTTGAACTTCAAATCCAAATACAATATTTTATTTCTAATTTGTTTTAAACTTTTGTTTTGTCTCTTCGTTAACAGCCTTGCCTTGCCTTGGCTGGCTAAAAACCGACGCGTGTGAGCCAAGTTGCTCTAATTTTGCCACTCAAATGTATAAAAAGAAAAAAAAAAACAAACGTACAATATATATGTATGTATGTATTGGTATATATTTCATTAAGTTTCGTTTTCATTATCGTTATTTTTTTTGGTTAAGTGGGCTAATTTACAAGTCGGCTCGAAGCAGAGGTGAAGTGCACTCTCGCATGGCCATTAATCAAAGTTTATAAGATCAGGCTGAGAGTTCGAGATGTACACCTTCCGTTTTGACCCAACATGGAGTGCTCTTGTGCTCTTGAAACTAAAGTAGTTTGTTTTTCTTTTTTCGAGGGTATTTATTTAAATAATTAGCTCAATTTCGTTCTTGATCTCTAGCTGCTGGTAGGCTGATGGGCTCACAGCTTCGTAGGCTTAATAGATCTGACGTAGGCAAAAAATATTCTTCCCCAATTTGATTTATGTACCTATGTAAATTCCGACTGTTTGACTATCTGACTATCCGTTTGGTTGGTTGTAAAATTCTTTGTAAATTGACAAGACCAGAAACTTTCGCTTTAAAAGGCCAAACGAGTTTATTAAACTTTCAAGGGTCACACAACACGTAGAGCTCAAAGCTATTACATAACATTGGCTGGCTCCCCTTCCCCTCCCTTCCATCCCTTCCTCCCCCCACATACACACACTGGATTCTGGGTAAACCAGTCTATCTCTTTTCTGTCTCTCTTTTACATTGTCCCAGTCCCCAAATGATAATAATGCTGTGACCCTCAAATCAAAAAAAATTTGCTTGCTCGGACGCCTCGAGCAGTCAGCCAGCCAGCCAATCTGGCTACAAGGATTCCAATGGCAATGGCCTGCAATTGCCGACCGTAAATTGCCTCAATCGAAACTGGTTGTTGGATTGGACCATTCGCCTGTGGTTGACTGGCTCTGGCACTGCCTCACACAGTGTGTCCTTGATAAGGCTTATTAATATATATCGTTTCGTTCGTTCGCATTTGAGATGGGGGAAAAACACGTTTCATGGATCACCTTTAAAAGTTTTTGTTGTTGGCTGCTTGGTTTTTTTTCTTGAGATTTTTGATTTTGCCGAAATTGAGACAGTGTTCAGGTTTTTATTTTACGCAAATTTCACAGATATTATTATTATTATTGTATGGAATTTAAAATGCAATTAATTCCTTCTATTTAATATTGGCATTTCGCAGAATGCCGTTATTATGTACACACGTACACATATACATACATACAATTTGTTGATATTTGCTTGACAATTAATAAGCCATAAAATGAACTACGAGATTTTTGGTTAGCTTTGTTTGTCTGTTTTATAATATCTCTATAAATATAAGTATGTATACATATGCATATTCAAAATGACATTTAGGTAACTTGTTCTTAAATTGAACTCAGGTCTTTTGATTAATGCAGAGCGCAAATTTAGAACTTAGTCAAAGTAATTAAATGTTTGCACTTACCTTTAACGATGATAAAGAGTGTGCCAAAGATGTTGTTTTTGTTGTTTGCTAAAAGAACACAGAAAGAAAATTTAGGTATATATTAGAGATTTCTTCATCAATTTGTTTGAGATCTTGTTGTTTACAGAATAACAAATTCCATGGCCAGCAGGAAGAATTCAACACACATATGTGTGTAATATCATATCGAACTAGAAGCTTCTTCTTGTATTTCTATAAACTTCCTATAATCGAGAGTCCAAATAAAGTTAAAATTCCGAACTAGTTAGTCTGGTTACCACATACATACATATATTTACATAAATCTAAAACTCAATCTAAAACAGCTCGACAAGAGTAACAACAAAAGGTGAAAAAGTAGTCGATGATTCGACGTTAAAGACACAGACAAATGCCTTATTCTCTATGTGGCTATGTATCTATGTTTGTCTAAAGGATTAATTTGCATAAATCATAAGCACAATTAACAATGTCCAAAAAGCGAAAAGAAAAAAATTCAGAAATAAATATATTTATGTATTTTTGTGTGGTTTTATTCTTTTGCTGCTGACGCAGGTGACGTGACATTTGACTTCAAAAGACAAAAATTTATTTTAGTGGTTAGATGTGGTTTTATTGATACCCTAGCCAAGGGGGCATAAGCAACTCAACAAGCTAGAGACTTGAACTTGAGCTTGATTCTTGCTTCCACAGAGTATGTTGGTAATGAACGTTTATAATGAAGGGTATTCAAAAGTTTGTGTATCCAAAGATAGTTTTTACTTTATTTTATTTATAAATTTTAAGTTTCAGTATAGTTAGATCCGCAAAATTTAAATATACGCACATTTCTGGGTTGGGTTTTTGTGTTATTCTTGTTGTTGCTATCGGAGAGAACCGGAGTTGATGGACGATAGGTTGGCGGGGAGGCAAGGCGCGGGCAAAAAGGAGAGCTTATAAATATTCAGCAAGAGTCTTTGAATGGGATGGAAGATTTGGAGTTTGATTTCAATTTTAATGGTTTGTGCGTGGAAATATTTAATTAGAGGATGGATAAGATAGTAACATTAACAGCTCAAGCAAATCTTCAGGTAGCTCTGACCTCTCTCTTTAAAAAGGAATATGAAAGATGACAAGTTCTAGTAGATATATATGCCATTGTTATAGAATTTCCTTACGATTTGTTTTATCTGACTGCTGAAATCATTTCCGTGGCAGAAAAACAAAAACACGTAGACAAAAGATTTCGGAAATGGAATACCAAAATGATTCGTTTGAATTTTGAAAATGGAATGGAAAAATTAAATCATAATCATGTTTTATTTTTTTTAATTTGGATATTGGTTAGCATTCTGTTGATAGATATTCTGGTTATACCAGGGGCCGAAATTCTTCTTCTTTTCTATTTTCGTTTTTTTTTTTTTTTTCTCCACCTGTCTGTCATCTCCGCCGCCTCCGCTGCCGCCGCCCCATGTCATGGACATCGAGTGTGCGTTAATTTGACAAGCCAGTTTCTCAATTAATTTTAATCAATTTTATGCTCATCCAACTCTTCATCCTCTTCCCTCCCGCCAACAACACGGCACTGCGTCTCCCTTTCCCCCGATAAAGGTTTTTTTATGTAGTATTTTAATTTTTGGTTTTTTGCATTTTTACTTTAATGAAGAATTAAATAATCGCATGCTGTAATCATTCGATGATGCGACAGAAAAGCATCCTTTTCCTATGGCCAAAAATTTGCTTATTTGTTTCTTTGTTTTGACAAACAAAAAACAATTCCCCCACAATGACAAATTTGTTTGAAATGTCAACAGACGGCGACAAGTGTCATTGTCTCCTCCATCACCAACCACCATCAAAAAAACGATGATGATAGCTCAAAGCAGTTTATGACCCGAATTTGTCAATTTTTCACCCGCAATCAATCGGAAATTTGTATACTCTTTTAGTTCATTGACAGTTTCTTCCACTTTAGTAATGTTCTATGCTCTAATCTTTGATCTGAAGTAAGCGATAACTTTGAGTATTTTTCCTAACCTAGCAAAATATCAATTTAAGCTGTTTAATCTAACTTTTTATTCAGAAAACTTCTTGAGGATGTCAAGCTAAAATATAAAGCATTTTACCAAGTTTGCAAAATATTAACATATGTCTGTGAAGAACATAGAAAGGTGTGCACAAAGAAGCATTTGTTGCTCTTGACTTTATGTGCAAAGGAAATGTACTCGTTGTGCCAGGGTATTTTTTAAAAAATAAATTGTGCAATAAAAAAGAACAATTATTGGTTGACGGTCACTTAAGAAACAAAAATCTTTTTTTGTTGTTTTGGGTGAGACTTCCTTCCTTTATTGTTTAAGTTGGAGTTGAAGTTGAACTAAAGTCAAAGTGCCAACACTCCAACTAGTTTTACAATTAGTACTTAACTAGTTTTATAATTATTTCATTAATGACCGCAAAGGAACACATGCTTTAAACAAGAGTTCAAAGCCATGAGCTAAATATTTCAAATGTTTTGAGCAGTTTTTTTTTTTTTTTTTTGTTAAGCAAATAGAAATTTAAATTAAAGTTTGAATATTTTCAATACCATTTTCAGTGTGATATTTATTGTGTGTGGGTGATTATTGCTGATTATTAGTATTATATTTTGATGCTGCTTTTTAAGGGTAAGCACACACATGTTAAGAACATATCGATATTCTGGCGTGACTATCCAAAAAACTAAGAAAAAATATTAATAAATTCAACTGCATTTGACAAGAAATGACAAACACAACACACACAAAGTTGAAACGAGTTTTCAGCTGCCTGGCTGCTTGCACATTGCAGCTTCTTCATTTTCAATTTTCAACCACATAATAGGTGTTTGTATGGGCGATCTCGGCAATCGTGTGCGTTTAAAGGTCATTCGGCTATGGGTGTCTACTAATTTCTGACGATGACGATAAGATGAGATGAGATGAGATGGATGATGAGCAAACTAAGGGGGGCGATATGAGGTGGTTGGTGGTTAGTATTGTGCCTACCTTAACATTCAACTCCCAAAATGATGCTCAACATGATGATGATGTGACCCAGGCTTACGCACTTTAAAAACGGCCAACCGGTTCATGTTCATCATCTTTATTTTATGTTGAAAAAATAACAACAGCAAAAACAAAACTGCATTCAATTTCAGTCTACCCCGAAAAAAATAATCTTTTGCCACCTGTCTTAATGTAATTGCCATGAGGTAATCGTCAGTCAATTGGCATTTCTTTGCTCGTCCAAGTCATTCATCTACGCATCGCATCGCATCGCATCTATTTGCCTTGATGGGCACTATTGAAAGCCTTGACTACTTATTGAAGAAATTATTGCTTGTTTTTGCCTCCTAACCCTAAGGTCCAAATCCAAATCTTATTTCAAAATTAGTTAGCTGCTGCATGACCAAATATTTAACACCCTGAGAGAAGAAGCCTCAGAGACTCTAGTCAATTCACGTTTGTTTTTTTTTTTTTGCAGAGTTCGTATGCTTAAAGCTGGGCAATAAAAGTAGCTAAATAGAAATACCAATAGCATAGGCAAAAGGAAAAAATAAAAATAAAGAGCAAAAGTTTTCTACTAACTAACAAAAGTTACTGACACCGATTTACCCTCTAACAATTAACAATATAATCTGATTTTAAAACCCTTCTCCTGACAGACAAGTATCTAAATAATGTCGAGTTTACTCTGGTGTTTTTTCTTGAGCGTGCTTAATTATTTTATTAATTAATTTAATCCTCTATTTGTTTACATCTAACCAAAAACTGTATCCTTACTTCTCTGCAGTGTGCAGCTTTTTAATTTTCCAAGTTCGTCAAGTTGAATCACAATTGTTTATTGTAAGGGGTAAAATTTACTTAAACCTCACTTCTTCATCATTTCTTATCAATTTAAAAACAATCCATCGGAAAAAGTAAACCTAAGGCTTAACGTAATGATGATTTGGGGGGAATTTTTGTTTTAGTTATGTTTCATGTTATGCGGTTGTGTTGAGTGGCTGAGATCAAACAGCAAAAACAATGACAACAATGATTATCAAGAGCAGCAGCAAGTGAATCTCAATCTGAATATCAAACTCAATCACAAAAATTTAAGACTGGTTGGTCAGCCAGCCAACAGTCATACGTTGTCGTCGACGTCGATGTCGACAGAGAGGTGGCAGCGGCAGCATCTTCATCTCGTCGCCCAAAAAACACAGAAAGCAGCAACAACAACAGCATCACCTGAAACAGCAACAGCAGCCGCAAAAAAAAACGGCTTTCGGCCAAGTCCAAGCCGAGTCCAAGTGGTTAACAGCTGTCGCCCAAAAGTTGCCAAGTTGCCGCAAAGTCTCTGCCGCTGTCGCTGTCATCGTCGGCAGATGGTCCGAGAGGTAGTATATATAGAAAATCTACAAGTTTTGATGCTTTAGTTGGTATCCCACACTCGACCTAGAAGTTTAAATAAACCAACCAACAAAAGTTTGGGCATCGATCAAATTCAATTTGACCATTGAATTTTGATACGATCGGTCGATTAAAACGTCGCGAAAGGATTACACCAAGGATTATATATATTACTAGAGAAAAGATCAGGATTAATTTCAGCAAACAGCAAATAAACAATTCCGTCTCTTCAACAAAAGTGCTAAAAATGGTAAAAAAAAAAAAAAAATACAAAAGTGCCTAAAATGAAAAGTGCCAACAAAAGTGTTGCCAAAAAAAAGAATTGCTCTACAATTAATTTTTTTTTTACAAAACAAATTTCCTTTTGAAATAATTTTTTTTTGCAAAACTTTTTTTTTAAAAACTTTTTTTTTTGGTTTTTTTGTTTTGGTTTAAACAATCTCTAAATGGCCGCAGTTTGCTGGACAAGCTGCTAGATTGCCCAGTGACATTTAGACCGCAAATAGTTTTGGTCTCGTTGTTTAAATTGTGCAAGTGGAAATAGGCAGAGGATGATAGAGAGAGAGAGAGAGAGAGGCTAGCAAACGAGTGCAAGTTGATCATATTACGCATACGCCACGAGCGCCCACACGCTCAACGAAACGGATCGAAGTTGCATCTGCATAGAGCATCTCATCCCCCACCGCCTATCCCCCGCATCACGCAGCACCATCTTTGCCATTTTTTGCATATCTGCATATTAAGTCATTTCTTGCTCTTGGGCTGCTGTTTCTATGTCAGCAATAAGATTTGTCTGATGAGATGCAGATGCAGATATGCGAGATGAAACTTGTTTGCCTCTTCGCACCCTCTCGCCATGCGTTCTCCTAGAGAGCTTCAGGTGGATGGTTGGGGGCACTTGACATTTTGTATTATTAGCAGTAAATGCTGCGCAATGACCATGCAAAATTGCCTTTAATTCTGAGTTTGTCGCCTAAGTCTTTTGTTTTATACTTAGAACTAAAAATCAATCTCTACTCTCTCTCTCTCTCTCATGCTTGCTTCTTTTGTTTCGTTCTTGGAACAGAAACACCAAAAAAAAGACATCAATTTTTCCTGCACTAAAAATGGCCATGGGAAACATGAAAATTCAAAGTCATTCAAATTTGCTTCCGCTCAGGAAAAACTCACGAAAATTTTCGTGACATCAAGTCACATTTATGAATACTTTTTTCTGTTTGTTGGTTACACGAATAAAACAGAAATGAAAAAATCACAAATTTGCCATAAAATTGGCTTAATAATAGTTTAATATTTGTGTGCGACTAGGATATGAAGGAAAAAAAAAACTAATTCGTTTCACCAAACACAGAGAGAATTATTAATATGTTAAGAGTCTGAGATTTGTCTATTGGTTTTCAATGCAACACAAGAAACGAAAAATAAATAGTCTATAATCTGACACGCCCTGAAATAAAATCATTAAAGACATTATCAGATTTAGGTATACAATTTACATTTGTTCGATTCATTTAATTATCTCTAATAATATGGGTCTTGACCTAAATGAGCGATAGTCATTGAATCTTCATCCGATGCGAATGCAAGGCCTCATTTGCTCTTCGATTCGGTGTGAAACAGATTAATTAGCCATACATTAGCATAATGGCTGCTGATCTCAAGATCAAGAGGGCCCCATGGGTGTAAGGTCTTTCTGCTCCATATACATACATACATATAACATGCGGTATAAATTGTTTTAAGCCAAACAACTAAAGACTAATAACTTAGCTATTCAAATTTTTGTTTGCGGAACTCGATACTACCGAAAACAAAAAATCCTTTCACTTTCGCAACACTAAATTAAATTGCTGGCAAAACGGCGATTAAAAAAAGCAGCCACTGACCGAAGACCAGAATTTTGAATATAGAATTTCGATCTTCCTAAAGATCATCATCGCTCACCATTGTTTCAGCAACCAAAATTTCGAGTTCTCAAACAAGTTAGATCATTGAAAAATGTTCATGTTCATTAACATAAATTATAGTATATCATTTCAATTTACATACAAAAGTTGATTGAAATTAGCAAAAATTTCAGACAGAACCCCTAAACACACGCTCACATCTAGTGTGTGTGTCTGTGTGTGTGGGTATGCTATAATCAAACAAATTTGGTTATAAATGGCACCAGAGGCGTTTTTATGACTGCCAAATGATAATTCGTTAGTGCGTATGCTAATTTTAAGACAACGACAAAGACTTCTCTCCTAAATTTTTCTCACTTTTGACTTGAGCTGATTATTATATAATATTATGGATAGGAAGGAGGAGGTATATACTATGCTGGATAGAACTAGAAAACAGAGATTTGCCCACAGCCGGTTTCTTGCATAATCATCTATTTTTATCATATATTAATAAACGAAAGATTTCCAAAAAGGAAAACAAAAATTCTGTTGGCCAGCTAATTAATTCCGCTTAACCATTTAACCAATTCACCAATCGAGCGCGATCACTTTCATTGACGTTGACAGGCGAGTGAGCGAGCTAACTTGACCTTGTCGAAATCAAAAAATAATGAAAATGCAAATCCAAATGCAAATGATAAAAGATCAACGGATGATAAAAAGATACAATTTTTCGTTGACAACCTCACAACGGAAGACATAACTCTCCCTACATATGTATATGTATGAATGATGTCGAGCTTCCTTTTTTTTGTCGTTTAATTCGTTGGCCGAAGCAGGTTATTTATGACATGTTGTCTGCTGTCCGTTGTCTTCAGATTGGTCTTGTGTCTTCGATATGTTTTAATCAGAGCCCGTGGGTAAAATCAGCAAGCATCGAAAATTTTAACCCAAAACTCTCCAGCCGTGACCTAGACATGCTGTCAAAGTTGAATGCCTTCTGAAACCCAAATGCGTCGCAGTGTTTTAACATTTTCAAGCAAACTATACAATAGAGTTTTATGGCCCGACTGATTGGCAGTTGACAGTGTTTTTGAGGGTGCTCTTTAACTGAAGCATTGAATGGAGCGTGAAAATGTGATTAGCATTAGCTGATAATTCAATCAGGCAATTACCGCAAACGGCTTAGAGTTTTTCTTCTTTTCCTAATCTTGGCTAATTTTAATCGTCTCTTTTTTTGCATTCGTTCTTTTCTTTTACAGAGAAGTGCACTTTTTGTCTTGGCGCTTTGCGTTGTGGCTGTTGCCACCGCCACTGGCGATAATCATGAGGTAAGCATTCGTTTAGTTATTCTTCTAGTAAGCGGTAACTTGGGATCTCTACAACTATGAAATGTTTTTGTTCCTTTTAGCGCAAGATTCGCGCAGCTGAGGGCTATTTCTACCCGACACCCAAGGTGCCGTTCGATTTGCCCAAGCCGACCACTCGTCCTCCTACAACCAGGCCACCAGTTACATACCTGCCACCCACCAACAAGCCAAATACTCCAGCGACAACTCGTCGTCCTCCACCACCACCACCAACACGACCAGTTACTCGTGCGCCAACCCGTCCACCAACAACTTACTTGCCACCTGTGACTACTCGTCGTCCACCACCACCACCACCACCACCAACGAAAATTGTGACAACTCGTCCACCCCCACCACGTACTCCAGCTCCAACTTACTTGCCACCAGTGACCACTACTCGTCGTCCACCACCACCACCAACTAAAATTGTGACCACTCCTAGACCTACTACTCGTCCACCCCCACCACCAACAAAAATTGTGACCACTCCGAGACCAACAACCCGTCCACCACCACCACGTACTCCAGCTCCAACTTACCTGCCACCCACCAATCGCCCAAATCCTCCAGTTACAACCACGATTCGTACCACCAGGGCTACTATTCCAACAACTCGTAGACCAACACCCCCAGTAACTCGTCCACCTCCACCACGTACTCCAGCTTCAACTTACTTGCCTCCAGTGACTCGTCCCCCAACAACTCGTCCCCCAGCAACTCGTCCACCAACAACTCGTCCACCAACAACTCGTCCACCACCACCACCGACTCAACGTTCTAGCACACCAGCTCCAACATACCTGCCACCCACCAACAAGCCAAACACCCCAGCAACAACTCGTCGTCCTCCACCACCACCACCACCACCAACACGACCAGTTACTCGCCCACCCACCCGTCCACCAACAACTTACTTGCCACCTGTGACAACTCGTCGTCCACCACCACCACCAACGAAAATTGTGACCACTCGTCCACCTCCACCACGTACTCCAGCTCCGACTTACTTGCCACCAGTGACCACTACTCGTCGTCCACCACCACCACCAACTAAAATTGTGACCACTCCTAGACCTACTACTCGTCCACCCCCACCACCAACAAAAATTGTGACCACTCCAAGACCAACTACCCGTCCACCACCACCACGTACTCCAGCTCCAACTTACCTGCCACCCACCAATCGCCCAAATCCTCCAGTTACAACCACGATTCGTACCACCAGGGCTACTATTCCAACGACTCGTAGACCAACTCCCCCAGTAACTCGTCCACCCCCACCACGTACTCCAGCCTCAACTTACTTGCCACCAGTGACTCGTCCCCCAACAACTCGTCCCCCAGCAACTCGTCCACCAACAACTCGTCCACCAACAACTCGTCCACCACCACCACCGACTCAACGTTCTAGCACACCAGCTCCAACATACCTTCCTCCCACCAACAAGCCAAACACACCAGCAACAACTCGTCGTCCTCCACCACCACCACCAACACGACCAGTTACTCGCCCACCCACCCGTCCACCAACAACTTACCTGCCACCAGTGACAACTCGTCCAACCCCACCAAGAATTGTGACCACTACCCCCTAGACCCACTACTCGTCCACCAACCGTGCGGACTCCACCTCCAACTTACTTGCCACCAGTGACTACTACTCGTCGTCCACCACCACCACCAACTAAAATTGTGACCACTCCAAGACCAACCACCCGCCCACCTCCCCCACGTACTCCAGCACCAACATACCTGCCACCCACCAATCGCCCAAATCCTCCAGTTACAACCACGATTCGTACCACCAGGGCTACTATTCCAACAACTCGTAGACCAACTCCCCCAGTAACTCGTCCACCCCCACCACGTACTCCAGCCTCAACTTACTTGCCACCAGTGACTCGTCCACCAACAACTCGTCCACCAACAACTCGTCCACCACCTCCACGTACAACCAGACCACCTATCCCATCAACATATCTGCCTCCCGTAGTTCGTACAACTCGCCCACCTCCTCCTCCAGTAACCCGTACTCAGCCCCCTGTAACTCGCAGACCCCCAGTGCCACCAGCACCGACTAAGCATCAGGGTTACCAGTACCCTAAGCCCAACATTCCCTTTGATTTCTAAGCTATCTATTCAAGATCACCCAGCGCACGTTTTTGCGCTGAGTGACGCTTAATTTCATTTCGATTGAAATTAATTAAAAAGCTATCTTAGAATCGGGATGCAGCATATGAATCAGATGCTTTATATCTAGCAACGCAATACCAACCATATGTCTAGGGCTAGATAGATCTAGTCAATACAGTCTAAATGATTTTTCAACGTTTCACGATGGTGCTAGGGACATGAAGCCACTGAACCGCCACTGAAGCGTCAGCAAGAATTCAATTTGTTTGTTTTTATGAATTAATCAAAACGCATACTCATACAATTAGGGATCATTAGGGTCACAGTACACCGATGTACCCGTTGTTGTACAACTCAAAACTGAAATCCTCAAAACTCTCTTTCCTTATCCCAATTCCTTCCTACCTAGCTACCTACCTACCTACGTATACCTATAACTATCGCAAATCTTGTTCAAATGTTCTATTATTATTTGTCTCCTCAGCGCTTAGTGTGCCTCAAGACTATGTAGCTCTATATATTACGATAAACAACACAACAAAAAAAAATCTTTTTTCGAATCGCTGAAACCTGATCAAATAAATTAAGTTTTTCGAATGTGCTTTGCGTGTGTTTCTATTGGTTCGCATTAAAGAATTTGTTCCGGAGGGGAAAAGGGGGTTTAGTTAGTTTCACAGTTATTAGCGGAAATTATTTCGCCGCCATGTGACGTGACTTGGCCAAACAAGCGGAGCGAAGCGGAAGCACCGACCGCAGTATGCCATTTTTCCAAAAGGCGCATCAGTTTACTTATCTGATCACATGTATGGTAAATACTATCCCACTCTATTTAGAGAAATACCCCCTAAAGTATGCAACTTAATGCAGTTAAAGAGATTCCTTTTTGAAAAATAAAAAAAACGTTTTAAATATTCGGTAGCCTACAACAGAAATGCATTGTTTATTCACTCGGCTATTCCAAGAAATATTCAAAGTTTTCGAAAAATGCATTCTTCAATTTCCTACTTTATGGGGTGAATTTCTCATACTTTTGATGTACATCAGATTTTTATAAATAGCTCTTGTGAACTTTCTTGAGGTGCTCGAATCGATGTCGATTCTATACGTCTGAAGAGTGGTGATTCGGCCACCAACATCAATTGAATGAACAACTATCATACTTTTGATAGGTTTTCGAAAGGAAACTTTTCGAAATGGAAAATGGGAAATAGTAATATTCTTTCATCCCGTTTCCCATCCGATAAGATTGAACTCGGGAATGGATTAGCGATCTAAGAATTGTTTTCGAAGAATAGGGGAATTTAGTTTTAGCTAAGGCATTTCTGAACATATTTATGGTTGCACTTGTGCTATGCGAGGATTGTTTTTCTTTTTTTTGTTTTCTTCTTTGGTTAAGTTGTTTTTTTTTTCATGGTCGATGCGTTTTTCATATCTCTTTCTTTTCCACTTGCCGGCAACACGAAAATCATTTGAGCAATTAATTTATTTGTATGTTTTGGTTGCTTTCGTTAACCAAACTCGATTAAACTTTCTAATTAAGCGGTTGCATTAGCCTTCGCCGCATAGGAGGAGGAAAGGAGATATAACTTACCTTTTTTAGGCGCTGCCAGTGAAAAACTCCATGCAGTCGTCATTGCGATTCGCAATGAAGCAGAAGTCGCACCAGGTGCCAACTGAATTAAACTGAAAAAAAATGTTCATGGAGCAGGAGACGGAGCGACCAGCACTAGAACGTGAATTAATCAGTTACCGGTATCGTAAAGTGGATCCAGAAAGGATCGCAAGGAGGCCCACGGATTGGATTATGGGCCTGATATTTGTGTACACAATTGTAAGAGGCTGGAGGGAATCGGATTGAACGAAAAGCAATGAAAAAAGGGGTTTTCATCTTTTGTTTTTCTTTTTTTTGCAGATGTCTCTTATGGTAGTAAAGGTCGCATCGACAGCAGCATTGTATCAGCAACAACAACAAGAGGAACTACTTAATCACATTGAGTCTTTAGAAGGTGATAAACGAACCGAAAGTAACAGCGATATAGAAAAGATGCGTGCCAAGTTGCAGCAATTGCAACTCGAACAGCAGCAACAATATCGACAACAGCAGCAGCAACAAATGCAACTACACCTGCAACAGATGCAACAAGTAGTGGCTAGTGGCGCTGTCGGAGGAGCGGCAGGAGAGAATGCCTACTTATTGGAGCGTGCCGACGACATTGCGCCGCCTGCACCGATTTATGGCACTTGGCGCACGAAAGCGAGACGACCCCTGCTACAGCACGCCATCTCGCTCAACGAAGTGGATGATAATCATCTCTATGAGCGCCTGCCCAAACGATCTGCCACTATGACTCCATTAAAGGGGGTTCTACGCGATCAGATGCCACGTCCGCCACGCCTAGCCACCCAGATACCACCACCAAGCGGTGGCCCTCAATCGACAGCATTGCTTCGTCGTCAATATTCCGAGACACCGGGAACTCTAGCCCAGCGCCAAGATGACTTTAAGCCGAAACCTTTCCATTTTCCCTTCGATGGCCCATTGCCCGAGCAATTCCACAAAGGAGGACATACTGTCGATGCTTCTGAACGCCCCGAGCTAAATAATATACAAGATATTCTACATCATTTGCATATTGCAAATGGGGCAAGTAAGTTGCCTCCTCCGTTGATGATGATGCCCACAGGGCTACATATTGCTGGCAGTTTTAAAAACTTCAAGTCCAGCGGAATTGGTAACTTTTTTCGTGGTAAGCGACAAAAAAAACAAATGCAATTTAGTATTCCATTGCCAATGGCATTGGGTCACATGCCTATGATGATGCCAATGCCGATGCCAATGCCAATGCAATTGTATGGACCATCGGGACCACATCAGCGAGTGGCCATTGAGCAATTGTATCCATATAAACCACGTTCCCCGCAGGATATTAATCTGTTGGCCATGCAACCGTTGCCCCTGCCAGCCCACAAGCCAGTCTCCAAGAAGAAGAAAAAGAAGCTACAACAGCAGCAGCAGAGTAATCAAAATCTATTGCTGGAGCATGGTAGTCAGCAGCAGCAACATTTTGTTACCGATCCCTATCACTTTCCACCGATCATCACTCTAAATGCCACACGTCAGCCGCAATTGAAGCGTGTGCCCTTTAAGGTGAATCTGGATATTTATCCTGTTTTACCGCCATCGCGTCCTATGTCGGTAGCCTTGCGTCATCCTTTCCAAAACCCAGAATATGCTCTACCCACAGCAGCTGGTGGTGGTGGAGGCATCTATCAGCAGACCCCGTTCAAATTCCCCACTCAACCACCGCTGCCGCCCAGCTCTCAGCTAAGCCCGCAGCAGCAGCAGTCAATGAGTTTTCCTGATCAGGCCACACATTTTAGTCACCATCATCATCAGCAACATCACCATAAATTTCCACCACCCCCACCACATCAGGATGATTGCATCTATGGCGCACAGCCAAGTGGACCCGTTACCGATGCTCAAGCTAATCAAATAATGCTTCATTTAAATGTGTTTCCCAAACAAAAACCAATAGCTACAGCCGCAGGAGGAGCTATAGGAGCAGCAACGGCTACCGCGAGCATAAGAGCCTCTACGAATCCATTTCATAATAATAATAATTTCCAGCGTAATTCAATTCATTCTACTAGCAACAACCACAACAAAGACAATGATCTGCCACTTCCACCCAGCCCTATAGAACCACGTCATCAGGCTATCAATGGAACAATAGCTAACTCGACTCAAAAATCAAACCAATCCATCGACAATCAATCGTTCTAGTTCCATATCTCGCAGTGATAATTTGTCCCTTATCGATTTCGAGCATCCAATTGTGGCCGCCGATGTGCCTGAGTTGCCACAACCTGCTCCACTTGTGGGCGTGGGCATGGCAATGGGAATGGGTCAGCGCTATCCAAAAAGTGCAAATATAGATCAATTGGCAGCTGAGGCTCAAACGGCTTCACTTTTTCGTTTTCCCGTTGAGGATCTAATTCAATTTCAGGTGGACGATGCTCTCTAAAAATAAGAAGAAATTTCATCCTCTCATCCCTATACATTTTTTTTTTCTTTTAGTATATTAAAGAAGCCAAAAAGTATGCTATGCATTTTTATTTGCTTTGCTTTGCGGGATTTTGCGCATGCGCGAAATGAGTAGCCAAAACAAAACCGGCAACAAAAAGAGACCAGCAAACGCGACGCGACGAGACGCAAGACCAAGACCAAGAAAGACCCAAAACCAGTATTCCCAGCTGAGCTGAGCTCTGAGCGACAATCAAACCAAACAAACAAACGACCAACAGGTAACTGGCCAGAAGGTGAGCAAGCGTTGCTCCGATCAGTCGTGTGTCGCTTCAATAAAGAAAACGATTTCGAGGAAAAAAACAAAGAAAAAAAAACGCAAATAAGAAGTAGACAAAAAAAGAACGCGGCGGCGGCGATTGGCAAGATCAAGTTTCGGTACGGACTCGACCCTAGCGTCATCTCTGAGTATTTTTTTGTTGTTTTTTTGCGTGTGTAAAAAAAGTGAAGCAAATGAAAAGTTAATCATCCAACGATTCGTCTAGGGACATTCGATTGCGGGCCTTAAGATTCCTTTAGAAGCCTTTTGGGCTAACACTGATGAAACGAAATTCCATTGGCACTTCCTTTTCATAGCCCCAGTCAAAACTATGTGTATCTCATAGATACCTACATGGACTTAACCAGTTCTGCTTTTTATTTATTTAAGCTGCTTTTGCACAGTTTTTTTTCGGTCTTCAGTTTGCTTCTGCCTGTTTGTTTGCTTGCTTTCTTTACCTATCTCTCTGCCTCTCTCTCCTTTTCATTTAACGTCTTGTCCGTCTGTGTCTCTCTATCTCTCTCTCTCTTTTCCACTCTCCTGTGCCCGTATCTTGTACGTGAAAGCAACATTTGCCAATCGTTAAGAAGAGCCCAATGATTGGAACTCCCAGACAACAGACACAGACTCAACCAGTGGCTGATGGCTGATGCCGCCTCATCATCATGTGCCACTTTTCACATGTGCATAAAGTGAAATTTTAAAGTTTGTTTGCTTCGAAAAAATCTCTATCATTATACATACATATATCAAGATCATTAGCAAAATGTATATTTAATTATACGAAACTAGTAAAATCCAAAAAATATGCAAACTAAACAATTAAACTAAATTTTTTCTGCATTCACCAATTCTTCCATTCTCCCGCTCCCAACGTAGGCTAGGCAAGGTTAACAGGGCGGGTGCGGGAGCTGGTTTTGTTTTGTTTTTCTTTTCTATTTTGGCTAACATTGAAAAATTCTTTATTGTTCTGTGTTTATTTCTTACCTTCAGCGCAGAGAAACAAAGAAGAACAAGCTAATAATCTAAACAACCAAAAAGAAGTAAATTTAAATTGTGCTCTTGGTTCGTGTTGTCGTTGTGCTAAATACTTAAGAAAATAACTCACGAAATTTCGAATTTTTCGTTCAAAACGAAGACTAACGGATATACATATATATATATAGAAATAACGGTATTGAAAATTAGCAACGGCAACATGTTGCTGCCGTCGCTAGTGATGCTGCTGCTGATGCGCTTGACCATGGCACAATTGCTGAATCATCCGCCACAATTTGTACCCGGCACTGGAGACATGTCGCGGTTCAGCCTCTCGGAGCATACACCAGTTGGAAGTCCCGTCTATCAGTTGAAAGGTAAGTCAAGAGTGAGACAAAGAGAGCAGAAGAGCAGAAGAGGGGAATTTCATAACATAAAACATTGCCCTACTCTTGCAAACAATGTAAAACAATAGCCCAATTCCCACGCAAATGCCTTTCACTTGTAAGCAATTTGTTGGCAAGACCTGGAACCAAAAGGGGGATTGGGATTTGTCCATTCTTTAGACGATCCGTAACCCCCCCAACCCTCTCTACTAAAGAAACTAACTTAATCATAACTTAACTTGCTTCTTTTGTTTGCTTGCCAAATTCTTAGTATTTTTTTAAGAGCTTGATTAAACTAAAACTTGTGTAGAACTTGTTTTGACCATTTCTAGCAGTTGTATCTCAAGCCAAGTTAACAATTTATAAACTTAGTAAAATTTGTAGGAATGAAATCTAGAATTTTGCGAGATTTTTTCTGGATTTTCTTATCCGTTTTAAATTTTCTTTTATGTAAATCGAGCCGATTTGACCCCCCAAAAATCGATATCTAGATCCGCAACAGTCGGAATTAGTCCAAATTCTCTAAAGATCAAATGATTTTTGCCTCGAATTCGTTAACTGCCAGAGTTTGCTTGCACAATGATGATGAATGAAAAGCTGGGAATGTGCTTACCAAAGGAAAACTCCCTACTTTTACTAGCTTGTTAGTTGTTGACCCCTATCGACCTCTTCTTCACATAAAAATTTCTTATACAGTTGCGAACTTAATAATAGCACCACTTGCTGAGGTAATGTGTTCAAAGGATTCCTAGACTTATTTTAAGGTTCAAGGAACATGTGAATATGTTTTTGAACGTAGAATATTTCCTACTAATAGATGCCAAAAAAATTCTATCAAAATCCAACGTTTTCAAAGATTTTTACAAAAATCCTTGATATACTCAAAAATACCCGAAACTAAAAATAGCACCACTTTTCAAATATTTACTCAAAATTAAAAAATAACAGAAAAAACCAAATTCATGAACAAGTTATGATTAGATATTAAAAATAGTATTAAATAATAAACTTAATACTTTGTTGCATTGCCATTATTGGCAATAACCGCTGCACAACGTCTTGGCATTGAGTCAACCAGGTCTTGACAGCGTTTGACCGGAATTTTCCTCCAGGACTCCTGGATTACTTTCCAAAGCGCCTCATTGTTGGTTGGTTTTGCAACAGCAACTGCCTTTTTGATGTCAGACCACAGATTTTCAATGGGGTTTAGGTCTGGTGACTGTGCCGGCCACTCCATTACATTAACAGAATTCGTTGAGAACCACTGCTTGGCTTTCTTACTGGTGTGCTTAGGGTCGTTGTCCTGTTGAAAGACCCATATTAGCGGCATATTGTCCTCAGCGTATGGTAGCATCACCGTCTCCAAGATATTCACATAAACATGCTGATCCATAATCGTTCTCACCCAGTATATTGGACCGACACCATAATAGGAGAAACAGCCCCATACCATGACACTGGATCCGCCATGTTTTACAGTCTTTAGGGTGTATTTGGAGTTGAATTCCGAGTTTGGTGGACGCCGGACGTATGCTCTAGAGCCTTTTCCACCATACATGACAACCTTACTTTCGTCAGTCCACAGTACGTTTCTCCACTTTTGGGAAGGCCAATTTTCATGCTCTTTCGCAAACTTTAGACGTTTAGCAATGTGTCTGGCGTTTAAAAGTGGAACCTTTCTGGGGCTGCAAGCTTTTAGATTGTTCTTCCGAAGGTATTTTCGAACTGTTTGGACACTGGTTGACACATTGATGTCCTTTTCAAATCAGTTGCAGCCTTAAAAGGATCCTTATTACTCTCTCGGATTAAACGACGGACTTCATGCTGAGTCAGTTTTGGCTTTCGTCCGCGAGTTTCGGGCTTGGGTTTGAACTTTATGGCATTACGGATCATTTTGTTGGAACATCCGACCAAATTTCCAACTTCGCGATAAGATTTTCCCTCCAAAATCAGGGTTTGGATAAGTTTTCGCTTTTCAACAGAACAGTGTTTACCGCGACCCATTATTCTTAAATATTTTGGATTTTTTTTTCTAAAAGTGCTTTTAAAATTGACTTTGATCCAGGGTCGATTGAACAAGTGTTTTTTACAATGCTACCCTGGTAAATAATACGGTATTTCGCGAAATACTGCAAGTGGTGCTATTTTTAGTTTCGGGTATTTTTTGAGTATATCAAGTTTTTTTGTAAAAATCTTTGAAAACGTTGGATTTTGACAGAATTTTTTTCTGCTTCCATTAGTACAAAGTATTTTACGTTCAAAAACGTATTCACATGTTCCTAGAACCTTAAAATAAGCCTAGGGAATCCTTTGAATACATTACCTCAGCAAGTGGTGCTATTTTTAAGTTCGCAGCTGTATGTATAGATTTTGTTTCTCATTTTTGGGTCTTAAATAGTTGAATAATTTTGTAATAATGCTTTTTAAGCTTCAAATTACCATTGCTGACTTTCATATATGTATGTATGTATGTATCTTGTTGCCCAGTTATTGGTGGATTGGACTGCCTGGCTGACCACAAAGCCACCTACTTTTGGCATAACCTTGGGTGGGGTATTGAGTTTTTTTCCACTTTTTGGTTTTGTTTCGGTTTTGTTTTTTGTTGTTGTGGCTACACGTACATATGTATGTATGTATGTATGTATCTGAATGTGTGTGGCATGCAGATACATTTGTATCTTTTGTTGATTACATAAGATATGCAAGAATTTTACATTGCAATGTAAAAATTTTGTTGTGGTTATTTGTTAATGAGATTTTTTTCGTTTCGTTTTGGCATGCACAAGAATGCAAAGTTTTCGTTGGAAAGAAATGGTCATATATGTACATACATACATATGCAGGTGATAGGAGGGGAGGGGGGATTATTGTAATCGTAATCAATCGTAAGCAAACACACACAAAACAAAAAGACCGGGGGACAAAAAAGAGAGATACAAATGTATCTCACAGAGTGCTTAATTGTGCGGAAATGCATTTGAACACGTTTGTGCGTAGCACTTGTTGATAAACTCACTCTCTGCGAAGACTTGCTTGGTTTGATTAAACATATTGATGTCGATAAACGAAAGCAGTTAATCAATAATGTTTATTGTTTAATAACAAACGCAATCGGAGCCAATTCACTTTTGTTTAGAATGTCAGAAACTTTTACTTCGACTATCGACCAATCAAACGAAAGTTGGCAGCCGAAATTGACTTGAATTTGATTATTTAACAAGACAGTCCCATTCACTTATGTATGTATATAGTTAGATAGATTTGGCACACCTGCCCTTCCCCCCTCCCATGGCACAGGCGCAGGCACTTGCCGATCTGCTTGACACCTTAACACAGAGGCCCAGTTGCCACTTACCAAGTCGACAGCCTGCAATTTGATGCCACAGTGTAACTTCATCAGCAGACAACTTCATAAATAAGACTCTAAATATATGTGTATGAATGTTTGTTGCATTGTCTTACCTGCCAACTGTGGGTTAGCAGGTGGTTGTTGGCAAGTGGGTGCTGCTTTAAGGGGGTGGTAATGGTGTGTGTATCCAAGTCGAGCGAACGTGTGCCAAATTGCCATGTGGATGTGTGGATGCTCAATGACTTGGCCATGTGTCTACTACCATGTCTGACTGACTGACTGGGTGAGCGGCCTCTCAGCGGGTTGAGTTCATTCGTTTGCTCGTTCATTTGGCTTGGTTTTGCAAGCTGCATCCGTGAGATACAAAACACGTTTACCGTTTCTCAAAACTGAAACCAAAAGTGGCATGAACCAACAACAACAACCTAAGCCAACAAAAATTGAATAAAAACGTCTAAATTGCTTGGCCTAAACTGTTAGGCCAGGAAGCAGCAATCGAAAAATACCCCAAAATACAACGTCAGTTGCCATAACATCGACGTCGTTTTCCCTCAAGTTAATCTAGTGCATAATTTCGCTTATTGCCAATAATTTGCATAAATTGTCTGTGAAGGAACAGAAACTACCCAAAAGTTAACTGAACAAACTCAATGAAAGAAGCTGTAGGCGAAAACATACCAGTTCACATTCTTAATATTTGATTCTTATCAAAAAGAAACCGGAAGTTTTTCATACATTTTCATTATAATTTAAACAATGTTTATCGTATATAAATTTCATAGAGATTAAATAGAAACGACACTTCAGATTTCTAGAATCTTTTTAACATTGAATGAAAATACGTTTAGTTATCTAAAATCTTTTTCAAAGATTGGTTTATCAGTAGCAAATTTACAATACATTCAAATTAAGCAGTCGTTTTTACTCATTTTAAAAACTGTATTAAGTACTTTTAATAAAGTTTTCAACTATTAACTTTTGTAGGTTTTTTGGCTTTCCAATATTTATTTTGAGTAAATATTTCTTACCTTTTCTTACCTTCTCCTTGCCAATTCCCCATTCCTATATGCCTCTCTTTTTAACGCATCTTTCACAGCTTGTGTAGCTCGCACACATACAGAAGCCGAAGTCGTCGCTCACCACATTCGCAAAGCAAAAGAACAGTTAAAAATGAAAAGAAAATTTGTGCAATATCCAAATCGCAATAAATCGCGAAGCACTTGACGGACTTTGATTGTGTTAACACCAAAATTATACACATTTAAAGCACTACACCATTGCATATTTATAATTTGGACACTGACCGATTTAGTATGAGAATGAAAAGCGGGTAAACAAAATAATGCAAATTTAAGCGGCCGAACACAGCAACAGGCGAATTAGAAATGAATCGGAACGATGGGATGGGGGTGGTCTACATGAATGCATGTATGTATGCGAGTGTGTGTGTGCCTTGTAGGAGGAACAGTTGAATTAGAACAAATCCTTTGGTTATCTTTCATCTGTCATCTCATTTACATACATATGTACATACATGTGTTTGTACATACATATGTAAGTAATGTGCATTTCAGTCATTTTATATTTCACACTTCGCTATGTAAATTCAAATTATTAATTAATAATTGAGAGTAAATTATGAGTACATGTTTATGTATGTATGTATGTATGTACATATTTCGTGCATTCATATAAATATAAAGTAAAATAAAAGAATAATTGGTTTATAATTGTTACACTCACTCCCCACCATTTGTATTTACATATGTATGTATGTGTGTGTGTGTGTGTGTGTGTGTAATAAATAGCAAAATATTAACAAATATGCTTCATAGAGCATGAAATCACAAGAAAAATTAAAGAAAAAAAACATCCTCTTTGCTTGGGGAGTCGTCGGTAATTATGAGGTAAAGTGAAAAGTAGAAATGCTTTTTATCGCTGTGTACTTTTTCTACTGGTAATTTCCACCATTCCCTCCCCAAATATTGGTGTACATAAGAAATCATAACCAACAGCATACAAAAGATGTGTGTAAACCCGAAATAAGAAATGATTGTGTACATTAAAAGAAAAAAGAAGAAAAAAAATGAACAAAAATAAAGAAAAATGTGGAAACGGCCACTCACGCGCCAAGAGAAAAAGAGAGAGGGGGCCAGACTGGGTGAGGAGGTGGTTTGATGGGGGCCTCTAGCCGGGTTTCGGGTTTGAGGTTGGGTTTTGGGCTTGGGTTGGTGACCGCAATTGGTAAGCGTAAGCTAGAGGAACGTGTTGCTGTTGTTTGCTTCCCGGTTTTAATTTTTTTTCGTCTGGTCGTGCTGCAATTGTTGTTCCCCATTAAACGTTCGCCCCACCACCAACGATTTCCCCCTCATTCCCGTTTACCATCGTTTCAAACTCTCCATAAACGGTTAGAGCAAACTTGAAAAATCTTGTCTGGTTAGCTTGTCTCCAGCCTTTTTTCCAACTACAGTAAAAACTCTTTCCAACGGTCAGTGATCGTTGGCAAAACGGATAACATGCTAATGACAGGGAAATTGCCTTTGCTCAAGCAATAGAGTTGTTCATTTAGCGAGTTTTTACTGTAACTTTTTCATAAGTTTTTTGTCAGCTTTCTTTGGTAGAATTTCTACATATTTCTAATATTTTATTGTTGTTTTTCTTCGCCCTCAAGTCGCATGTAGTTTTTTTCTTCTTCTTTTGTTTTGTTATCTTCTGTTTTGGGTTAAATATATTTCCTGTTATTAGTTGGAGTACACCGAAAAACAAAAAGAGAGAGAAAGAGAAATTTTCTACATCTCTGTGTGTATGTGTGTGTGTGTGTTTTTTTTTTTTTTTGCCTGGAATGACACAATCCACTTAGTCCACCCGCAGAGCTCTACTTTCCACGCCCCACACCAAAGAAACTAAAGCAAGCCCAGGAGGAGGAGTAAGGTGCGCTGCATAGTAGGTCTATAGTAGGTTGTGGGAACTTCATTAGCATTTTTCACACGCTTCCACACTAAAGTGACAGCGCCGACGTTATGACGTTAACTTGAGATTACTCGTAATTAAAGCGGTAAGCGTGTCGTGTCGGGGAGGAAATGGAGAAGGAGGAGGTCGGTCGGTGGTCGTTGGATTGGTCGAGAAACCAACAAACCGACAAACCGCTTTAAGTCGACAACTAATTTGTTATTTTGTTTTTTGTTGTTGTTTTTTTTTTCACACCCAGGCATAGACCCAGAGGGAGGCCGTCTGAAGTATAGCATATCTGGGCCAGTATTCTCAGTGGATCGCGAGACGGGTGTGGTGCGATTGCGTCAGGAATTGGATCGCGAATCGCAAGACACTGTCGAGGTGATTATCAGCATTACCGATGAGGGTGTCTATGGCACTGAACCGAATACCGTATCCCAACGTCGGGAGATTCCTGTTCGAGACTACAATGATAATCAGCCGACGTTCTTTGGCAGACCGTATACGGTTCAGGTTAGCGAATCGCTGCCCGTTGGTTCTGATTTGACCATTGAGCCACCCATAATAGTTATCGATCGGGATGAGGGTATCAATGCCGAAGTTCAAATGAAATGTGTTGAGGTAAGATAGTTTTGTTTCCAATTTTGGTAAAAACACTATCTTAGGGTTAAAATTTCCTTGCAGGAAAACGATATATGCGATATCTTTGAAGTGCGTGCAGTGAAATTGGCTCAGGGTAACTATACAGCACGTGTGGCACTAAAGAAGCCGCTGGATTTTGAGAGTCGCCCCTCCTACATAATGACCATATCCGCTTCGGACAGTGCTTTGGAGAATCGTCTAACATCTTTTGCTACTGTCTCAATCAATGTAATTGATATACAAGATCAACCGCCGGTCTTCACCAATGCCCCATACTCGGCCACTGTCCCGGAGAATACGCCAGCAGGTGTTAGTATACTCACGGTAAAGGCCATTGATGGCGATGTGGCCATACCGAGAGATATTTTCCTCTCATTGGAAGATGAACCATTCGGACACTTTGATTTGATGCCATTTGGCGATCCCAAAGACGGTACAGCAATCCTTCAAACAACTGGCGAGCCATTGGATCGTGAAAATCCAGAAATACTACAAAATGGTGGTGTCTATGTCTTCTCCATACGAGCCACAGAGTTGATTGATGGAGCCATACCGGCTGAACATACAATCACCCGGGTGACAATTGTCGTTACCGATGTCGATGATCATAATCCCACATTTAGCGCCTCTCATTTCAATGTCTCGATTACGGAGAATCTGGCCAATGGGATGCCATTGCCAGGACTTTCAATATTTGTGGACGACCGTGATATGGGTGAGAATAGCCGTTATCAGTTGGCTTTGCGGGATGTCTCCAATTCGGCCGGGGTCTTTGGCATTTCGCCCACAGAGGCTCAAGGTCGCACACCCGTGGTGGTAAGGGTATTAAATTCCAGTCGCCTGGACTACGATGTCTCTGTGCCAGATCAACGCAAATTTGAATTTGATCTTGTGGCCCTCGTCCATGGCGTGGAAAAGGCCAAAGCACGTGTGGAAATTCATTTACTAGATGCTAATGACAATGCTCCGATATTTGCTAAGCCCGCTGGATATCGTTTTAATGCCTCCGAGAATATGCCGGTTGATGCTTTAATTGGTCATGTGAGTGCCTCAGATGCCGACGATGGTGCCTTCGGAGATGTCCATTATGTACTAAAGGGCTTTGGGGCCGACAACTTCTATGTGGATCCCGAATCCGGGGGTCTTTATCTACACAAGACATTGGACTATGAAAAGCAAAGCAGTTACAGCCTAACTGTGGTGGCCATTGATGGCGGTGGACGCGAATCGAATGCCAATCTCTTTATCGATGTCGTCGATGTCAATGACAACTATCCCATATTCGAGAGCAACGAGTACAGTCGCACCATAAGGGAGGGCGCATCGATCTTTGAGCCACAGTTCTTTGTACGTGCCCGCGATGCAGATGGCCCCAGTCAAGGTAATGGCAGGGTCAAGTACGATATTGTTTCCGAGAATAGCATAGCCGGCAATGTGTTTCGCATTGAGCCCGAAACTGGTGAGATTATCATCCAAAAGGCAGCTAGATCAATGGACACAGAGCGTGGTGAATATGAAATTGTAGTTTCAGCCACAGACTTTGGTAAGTATTCAATGGGTTTTTCTTGCACGACTCGAAAGTATATGCTCTTCTTTTTATCTGTTTAGGCATTCCACCGCTGACCAATTCCACCAGAGTTCTTGTCCGCGTTGGCATTTCGGGCAATCAGCGACCCATTTTTAAGGGTCACTTCCAAAATGTTGAGAATTTACCCATCATTGGACCGCCTAGCTATCGCGTTTCCATACCGGAGAATGCCCCATCTGGCTTCAATGTAACCACAGTCTCTGCCCATGATCCCGATGGCTTGGATAGTCTATTGCGTTATCGCATTGTTGGAGCCAACGATAATTTCCAAATCAATGAACTGTAAGCCAAAATCGCCCATTGCTGTGAGTCCATTAATTGAGCATTTATTTTACTCTTTCTAGATCCGGCTTGATCACCGTCTCACCACAGGCTCGCATTGATCGTGACTCGAATATGAATAGTTTTGAGATCATTGTCAATGCTGTCGATTCGGGTATTCCCATACCAGAGACAGCCACCACTACGGTTTATGTGAACGTCAAGGACATTAATGATGAAAAACCCAAAATTGAGCAGGCCAACTATGCGGCATATGTCTCGGAACGGACGGCAATTGGTGAGAGCGTGCTGCGTGTGAAGGCCATCGATAAGGATTTGAATTCCCGCCTGGAATACAGTCTGCAGGGTGTGGTCAAGGCCACCACTAAGGCGGGCGTAAGCATAGCCAATCGTAGCAACTACCGCGCCCAGGAAGCCTTCCGAATCGATCAAGAGAGCGGTGAGATATTTGTAAATAGCACACTGCGTCATGATGTGGCTGCCATTATTATATTTACGGTGGCTGTACGCGATTTGAATGCTGAAGTAGACCCTGACGGTCAGGTGGATACCACCGAGGTGACCGTTTATGTGCAATCGTTCCAGGATACCAATCCCATATTCAAGAATCCCGGTTGGACAAGCTCCAGACCTGTTGTAGATATCAAAATCAAAGAGGAAATGCCCATCGACAGCGCCTTGTTCATATTGCAAGCCGAGGACCCGGTTACACGTCAGCCAATTACCAGTTTCGAGTTGATTGAGCCCAAGGAAGTGGAATATTTCCAGATTTCGGAACGCACTGGTGAGGTTATACTAAAGAAACGCCTGGACTACGAGGCTCTGGCAGAGAGTGGAACCGGCCCGGAATTCGAGCTTCAAGTGCGTGCCAATAGTGCGGATCGCCAGCGATCAACCATTAGTCGAATCAATATAACCGTGGAGAATGTGAACGACAATAGCCCGACATTCGATCAAAATTCGTATCATGCCACAATTGTTGAGAATAAGTCATATCCGGAGCGTGTGGTTCGGGTTAAGGCCCGGGATAAGGATGCTGTGCTCACGGCACGCGATGAGAAACTTGGTTATCATAAGATCATCTATTCCCTGCAAGGCGAATATGCTATGCTGTTCGAGATCAATAATCTTACCGGTGAAGTCGTTGTGGCCCGCCATCAACAAATCGATCGGGAACGTACACCGCACATACGACTCCAGGTGAAGGCTGAGGACTCCCCCGGCAAGCCCACAGATGCTAAACAAAGTGTGGTCGAATTGCTGATCGATGTCCTCGATGTCAATGATAATGCACCGGAGTTTGTGCAGAAAAAATATAGCACTGTCATCCCGGAAAATGCACCGATAGATGCATTTGTAGTGCAACTAGAGGCCCTAGATGCCGACGAGGGACCCGGCGGTGAAGTGCGATACGAGTTGGTTAACGAGGGTGAAGCCAATGGCCTGTTCAAGATCAATCCTCAGAGCGGTTTACTCTCAACGCGTCGCAATTTAACGGGTAAAGGACGTGCCGAACCGTATGTCTTGATTGTCCGTGCCCAGGACAATGGCAGTCAGGTGCCGAAACAGCCAACTCTTTCCACAGACATTGATGTCATCATTTTCATTGGCGATGTGAGTGCAAACGATGGGGTTCCCTACTTTGTGGCTCCACGTGTGGGTCAAATGGCCAATGTATCAGAGGTAACCAGAGAAATTAATCAATCAGACTTGATTTTAATCGTTTTCCTTCTTCTTTGCCAGAACGCTGCCAGCGGGTCTCCAGTCTTTCAGGTGATTGCGCATGATCCAGATGATGAGAATACGCCATCGGGTAGCATAACCTATCGCATATTGCCGGATACTCTAGACGCTGAGGCATTTGCCATAGATGCCCACACAGGGCTAATAACCACCAGACAGGTCTTGGATCGTGAGATAAAGAACATGTATAAAATTCTCCTAGAAGTCAGTGATAATGGACAACCGAAGCAGTCGGTAACTCGAGTTCTACAGATTGTGGTCCTCGATATGGATGATCATGAGCCCCGATTCGCACGAGAGATTGTAAGAGACAGCAACGTTAGACACCCTGTTTAGATTAGGTTACTAATGGACTATTTTTTGTAGGATGAGGGTCCCTTAATCATGTCGGTGAAGGAAGAGGAACCAGCTGGCACAATAGTTGGCAATTTCAGTGCCATTGACGAAGACATCGGCGAGAATGCGGCCATTGATTATGTAATCATTGAGGGTAACAATGAGCAGATTTTCACTATCGAACGAACCAATGAAAGTCTAGCTATATTGAAGACCAACCAACCGATTGATCGTGAGCTAGTCGAGTCATATGGCTTGACAATTAAATGCCTGAAATTGGGTGAACCTGGCTACAAGTTCATTGGTGATGCCTATGACCGTCAGGATCCTTCGCATCTTCGTTTGACCATCAAAGTCCTGGATATCGATGACAATTTGCCCGAATTCGAACAGAAAGATCCCACTGTGGGCATACGCATTAATGTGCCCATCGACACAGTGGTCACCACATTGCGAGCCCGAGATGCTGATGCCGAGGCGCCGCCCATTTCGCTGGCCATTGAGAATGTCACATTTGTGCCACAATTCTACAAGCGAAGTCGCCAATTGGCCACCGGAAATCTGCAGGGTCTTTTTACTCTCAATAATCACACAGGAGAATTACGTACCGGGGGCTCCTTTGCCGACTATGTGGACGGGTATTTCCTGATGCAAGTGAAAGCAAATAATTCTCAAAAATCGAAACGTCAGACCTTTAGCAACCTCAAGATCTTTGTTATCAGAGATAAATCTCTGCTGAAATTTGTCTTTGCTCGCCCACCGAATGAGATTCAGCACAATATACGACCCTTCCAGGAGCAATTGCAAAAGAAATTGAAACCTCTGGGCCTGGAACTGCATGTGCTGGACACACAGGTCTTTACCCGGCCCGATATGAGTCTGGACTTCACATCGACTAGTTCATGCTTTCAAATGTTTAGCAATGGGGCTGCTTTGTCATTGAACGAAATGCAACGTTTGATGAATTCACAGCAATTGCGTCAGGAATTGATTGATATCTACGCTGCCTATGGAGTGAGTGAGGTGGAATCATGTTCGATCCGTAGGACGCACACAGCAGCAATATTTGCTGGCATGTTGACCTCAGCCGGCGCATGGCTAGTCATATTGGCGGCCCTCATAGGACTGGCCGCCCTCGTGTCTCTCTGCACGGCGTGTTGTCTAAAGAAAAAGTAAGCGACCGCAGACCATTTGCAGTAATTGGCGACTAATAACCGATTCTTCTCCTTCATTTGCAGATTCAAAAGGCATAGTAAACGCAGTTTACAGGCGAGTCTGCGAACACCTACAGAGCATACGCCAACATCCTATAGCTACACCATGCCGGCTGTTCTCTATTCGGAGCCCATCTATGGTCCATTGTAGCCGCAGCTAATATTTTGCACAATTAGATAGATATAGATAGATAGATTGATAGATCTACATGTAAATAGTAGTAGATCAAGCCAAACAAGTCCATATATAAGTTATCGTGATCTAGTTTAGGATTGTGTGTGTATATATAGTCTAGACTTAAATCCGAGTTCGAGTCATTTCGTTTGTGTCATTCATTCGAGTAGTTAGACCAAGCAATTTGCATTTATACCTATAAAAATAGTTTTTTTTTTTCTCGATATATGAAAACTCTAATATATATAAATTTTTTACAATATTTATCTTATCGTTCATTTATTTGCCTTTAGCATGTCGAACAAGTGCAAAATAAATATTACCTAAAAAAATATAACTCAATTTTATCCTCCTCTAGCCCAGAGGCTAACTTTGGTTCGCGTGTTGCCTAAAAAACAAAACACATATTCTACCTACTCTACATATGTATATGCATTTCCCTGCTGCTTATTAAGTAAATATATATAAATATTACGAGAGTAAGTAGTTTGTTATTAAATGTGAACATGTGTGCAAATAAATGTGTACTAGAGCTACAAATAAATTTACGTGTAGAAATCAACTAAAACTGACTAAATGAAAAGCCAACGCGCGGCGACCTTTACACTCACTTTTCCAAGGGATTTGGAACATTTATTCGTGTGAAACGATAGTGCAAATGGCTTGCAAACAAACTAAATACAATACAATAACTACTTAGTACCTAACTAAACAGAGAAACTTTTAGATATGACATACTCAAACACATGAAGTGGGTGATCTGTCGATCAATCGGAAGCTAAACATTCAGTTAATGTTGGTAAGTATGAAAAAAGGATAAAGTTTTATTAGCTTCGAAGAGAAATGAGAAACGAATTTAGGTTCTCTTTGATTTCTCTGGAGACGAAATTCTGAGCTCATGAAATATTGGCTTACCCAGATCATAAGAGCTAGTTAGACTACTAGCAATGTGAAATGGGGGAATTTTCGCCCCTCGAAGTATGCAATGGGCTGAAAAAGTATTTACGAATTTCAACTATTCGAAAGATGAGCCGCTCTTCAGCCCACATTCTGGGTATACTTGGTATATTCCTATTTTAAACACTTTTAAGTGTAATTCAAATCGTTTGTTCAAGTTGCTTGGTCATTTCCAATTAAAATTTTGTGAGCTCAAAATAATTGCAAACGACAAAAAAGAAAGATTTCAAAAAGCCTTACACTATGCATGTAAATGTAACGTCTAAAGTACACACACACACACCACACTAAGAAATAACGAACAACAGGAAAAAAAACCCATAAATAATAAATGTTGTTAAAACTAATGTGCGGCGCTCATTAGCCCCTGGCAACGAGACTGACAAGGCTAAGGGATGATGCTGGTCACACAGCACATGCATACTGACACACACACACACACACACACATGAATGCATCTGAAAGGGTGCCAAAGATGTACTCTGAATAAGTGAGGGTTGCTGCTGCTGCTGGTGCTGGTGCTGGTAGTTAACTAGGCAAAGTTGAAACTGTTGTTTTTATAACTTTTTAAAACGAAACACAACAACATCAACAGGAACAACAGCGTCAAATCAAGTGTTGTGTACGGGTCATCTAAGGGCTGGGGAAAGCCTGAACCGGGGGTTGGGGACTCGTTTCAACTTGACTGTCCTCTAAAGTAATCAAAGCAAGTTCTTCATCTCCAACTCTCGCCCTTTCTCTGCTGATTACAATTAGCATAAAATTTAAACTACATTGTCTATCCACTTTTCTTCTTTGACTGGTTTCCACTATTTTTTTTGCCAATTCATTTTCCCACTTGAACGTTGATTGATGATGGGCTCTCATTGGCAATGTCATCCTCATAAATCACTCTTCAAATTGTCAAAGCCGACAACAACAAATCCAGCAAATAAACATTGATCACCTATTAATACCACCTATGTATGTATGCAGCAAGAGGGATCTACGGAAGGCGCCAAAAAAAAGCTTTATACCAATCCTACAATCCACTAACTAAAACTAAAAAGTCTATATAAAACATTGGCTAAACAAATGCCACAAGAAAGCTAAACTGGAAAATAAACTCAATCATTCACTCTGCAGGTGTCCTAAATCAACTTTTTACCCTAGATTCAATTTCATGACAGTTAGTCAGCCATTCAGTTAGACAGTGAGCCAGTCAGGGGACAGTCGGGCCAGATGTCCTAACTGACAAACAATGCAAACAATTAATGACTGAGCGAGCACATTCCATTTTCATTTCCTCTATCTCAAATAGAGAGCAACAAATTTTTAACCAAAAAAAAAAACCTCGCGTGCAAATGTAATCATTAACTTCCTAGATAACCGAAATTGTTATACCCCTTAAACTAAGTCTTTTCCATTTAGACATTTATTTCATTGGATATCCTTCTACCAAGACCAGAGTTTATTTGTTCCTTCATTGGAAGTGTTTTTAAGTTGTTAAACTGATATGATTTGAACAGATATAACATTTACTTCCGGACCATCATCCAAAGCATTTCCAAGCATTGACATTGCTTAACAAATGGACTCCACTTTTTGGGAAAGGGCATTAAATAAAAATGAAATCATAACGGTCGCTTTTACCTACTAGGTGTCATAAAAGGACGTGAAAAAAATGAGGGAAAACGCACCCTGAACACCATTTGCACCACATTGTAATTGTAGTTAACTACTTGTTAGACGAAAATTCATTTAATTTTCCTTATTTTTTGGGGTAATTTTTTTTTGCGAATTTTTTGACGAATTTTTCGCAATTTTTTGTAAGCGTCACAATAGAGGAGCGTTAATAGCCGGATTTTCGCGCGATCTTCTCTGAGTTAAGCCGGAAGTGGAAGCTGTTTGAATGGTAGTAGCTTAGCTTAAGCCTTTGTCCCCTGCTCCCAGCCACCCCAACTATGTGTTCTTACACTGCAAATGCATTGAATGATGTTTACATTGAGCCATAACTGGGCATGAAACCGTTGTTTTGTCTACAGTTTAGGGCCAACCTTTTACACAGATTCAGATGAAAGAAACAAAAAAATGAATTAACAAATATCAACCATAAATTACAAATGTCACATTCATTATGCACATGGCGCTGCATAGTAATTAGGCAGCTCCTTGCTCCTGCTAGCATCCTCTCTCCACGTATTCGAAAATATATTTATGACCACTTGATGAACTGCAGCGAACGCAGTAGACGTAGCAGTAGTCAGTCAGTCCGGGGGATGTGCACTCACTGGCTTTCGTCCTGGTTGTGTCCTCATTTGCATAACAATCAACTCGTCGTTTGTGGCAGTGCCCAACGCGGATTCCAACTACCGAACCAACTACCGAACCCACCGAGGGTTGGCATCAGAACTCTAAATGGTTACCATCTATCCGTTCTGTTCAGAGCGTCAGCGGGTGTGAAGTTGTAAAGTTTAATGTATTGTTTGTCTAACAGTTTATTCATTTGGAAACACAGAAAAAGCGAAAGAGAGTGAGAGTCGAAATATGAAATCGGAATACATATACATATCTATCATCTCGGGGTTGATCCCCAGTCGAAGGAAAAGTAATTTTGCATCTTTTATTTGTAAATTCATTATTCAATTGAAATGATGTGGCGAAAAAAAAAGGAAAAGTTATATTCAAATGCCAGAATATAATCGAATTCATGCAATATGTAATCATTTCTCTTGCTATCTGTTCCATGTGAATCTTTTGCAATTGAATCATTGAATCACATACGCATTCGCTTTCTCTACGTGACTGTTTAACTATCTTTGGACTGGTTTTTTTCTTATTATTTATTATTATTACTTCCCCACTTGTTATGCATATTGAATTCTTCAGCTTACAGTCTTGAGTCTTTATCTCCGCTTCTGTGAATCTCACTTCTTCAGCTGTAAGTCTCGACTTTCTTCTCAAGAAACGCAGCCAAGATACGCGTACTAGCAAAAAATATCTCATTAAGTTGAAGACGACCCAAAAGTAAATCTTTGTTTTTTTCCTATCTCTATGAGTCACTCACAATGTGTTAACAATGTGTGTTAACAACCAAACAACAAATGATCTATCAAGGCATTTCCATTTCTGTCATGGAAATATTTCTCTCTTTCCTTGACAGGCATTTCTATCTCTCTCTCAGAGACTTCTAGGACAAAGGTAAGACGTCGCTGTCCAAATTCATGGAGTTCTCTTACTCTCATCAGAGAACTATTAACAATTAACCGCATCTTCAGAGCCATTGATGTTCTTAGCTGATTTTTGATTTACATGTGTTTACATTTCTCCTTTTTTATTATATGGGGCGCCCTGAAATGTGACATAAATCTGCTTAAATTTGACTAAAACCGCTGTGATCGGATTAGCAATCAAAACTTGCATAACATTTTTACACTTTTACAGTTTCAAACTGCGCCTGTATAAGAGAGACAGAGAGACTGAGAGAAGGATGATTATCCTCATGCACACGAATGCGACAGATTGGCCCACGTTGGTCCTCGGTTAGGGAACTTATTGAGAAATGAATACATAGGTCGGTTGCCTGTTTGACTGGCTGGCTGAATAAATGTAACAAAATACTCGAACGGCTGTTTGTTTATCCAATGTTTTTCGGTTAGATGAGCACACAGAAAAACTCTAAAACGAGTAAGGTAGCAGGGTTCGGAGAAGCTGCCCTTATCCCTCGGTGCAACACAAACAACAGCAGCAACAACAACAACAACACAACGTCACAGATTTCACAGATAAACCAATTCGAGCAGGGCAATGAATTGGTAAAAAGGTCGAGCAACTTGCTCATACAACACCAAATCGAATCTCTGTTAAAAAACCAACAAAGGGGGGAAACACACACAAACACACACACACACACAAAAAAGGAAAAGGGGTAAACCTTCAGGACGTGCACGTGGTACAGCCCAAAAGGGTTGAACCTCACCCATCATCCTGATGCACTGTGAAGGCGAAATGGAAATGAAAATGTGTGTCAACTTTTTTTGCTAAAAAGGCGTAAAACAATCAATTCGGCAAATAAAATTCGATCTGCGAAATGGCCTTATTGGCACGATTCGATGATATATGGACTTGGCAGCATTTCATGCCTATCATGGAGTTATGTGTGTTGCCCGTATCAAGTCAATACTTTATTACGTGAGGTCTCTGCCCTATTCACTCGGTTTCTAGCAAACCTTAACCCTTCTTTCAATGGGCAATATCGAAAGCTTATACATCGATTTGTTGTCTTTAGCTTATAGTTTATACAACTTTTTCAAGCCTACTGCATACTTTAAGGGGCTCCACCTAGGAGTGACTCCGTTTCGGTTTGTAGATTTTTGTTATGGTTATTACCCGATAAAAGATCATCGCATGCGGTTTACAGTTATGAATTGTAATTGTTTCGGTTCATCTTTGCGTCATTAGTAATCTATGAAAGCCATCTACAACAGACTCTAAAAGGAAATCTATTCAATAACCGCATTCGCAAGTGCACCCCAAGGACGACTTTTATCCTGCACTTGTCGCCGTTCCAAAAAGAAGAGGGCGCGGCCAGAGCGCATTGTAGTTGTTCCTTCTAGCATGTATATCGACAACAAATTTGTTTCCATTTTGGGTTTTCCTTATCTACTTAGGGAAATCGCTAAATTATTTCTGTTTCTCTTTCTTTTTTGGCAACATTAGCATAGTCAGCAAAGGACTGGGGAGGGAGAGAGACAGAGCGTAATGCCGTCATTGATCCGAAGATAGCCATCTCTATAGAAATCTAGCTACCCCATGGCAATGCCATACTAATGATGGCCCTTTCCCTCCTCCTCCTCCATCCCCAAACGGACCTTGTTGCATCCCTCGTTGACATTTTTCTTTTGACAAAATAGATTGAATGCAGCTTAGTCCAGCTCGCCCGCTGCGTATTTGCGCCGAGGACACAAAAAGCAGCATTAAGAGGGGGGCGACACAATACAGAATACAATGGAATAGAATATAGGCTAGCGAGAAAACATGTCGAGAGAAGATAATAATGATTATTGTTAAGATAAATCCCGACACCTCCGAACAAAGCTGGCCAAATGACAAACGCGGCAAAGCCAACAACCGAAAGCAAGTAAAAGACATGCAGCTGTGTTAACGGCTTAGTCCAGAGAAATAATCACAACTTTGGTATGCATTCTGCATCTTAAGTTCCACCACCCTTCCGCAATCTCACTCTCCACACTCTCTCTACCTCTAGGTAGGTAAATGGGTAACGGAAAATGTCTGCCAGTCAGTCAGTCAGTCATTCAGTCAGTTAGTGAGTGAGTGAGTCGACTCTTGCCGGTTCATTCAACTAAATAATTTGAGTGCCATTCATGCAGGTCCACTGACTGTTTGGGCTCATGTTTCATGATTGTACGTTTCCTTGTGATCCTTCGTTGTTGTTGTTGTTGCTGTTGCTGTTGCTGCTGCTGCTGCTGCTTCCTCTACATTCAGTTGGTACATTCGTTTTGTAATTCTGTGGCAGGTGACGGGCAATCTTTCCATTGTTTCGACCTCGAACTCACCCCATAACGAATTGTAAGGGCGCAAAAATGCCCCCTACAATAAAAACAAGCTGCAATATACACACACACACACACACACATACAGTCATTCATTTTTATGTGAACTGCAATATACAATATTTATTTGAATTTAAGTCTTTTGTTTGAAATCTGAAATCCGCACACACACACACTTACACACACACACACCCAGCTTAGGGTTGTTTGCTTTGGCTACTACTTACTTTTGCCTTGACTTCTTAGTTTTCTTTTATATGTATATACAAACAACCGATATCTAGAGTAAAGAATAGTTTTATTTTGTTTTGGTTTTGGTTTTTCCATCAACTTTATTAGCAAAATAATCGTGTTACATCGAAATTCATCTTATCACTTTAATGTTTGTTTTGTATATAGTAGACCCTGATTCTCTGACTAGCTGGCTTTTCTTGCACTTGCAATGGCAATAACTTGTTTGTGTATATATAGTACAATATGAATAAATATATATATGTGTGTAGATCTCTTCAAATTTTAGCTACTGCCTAAACTTACAAAAAAAGGTACATAGGTTAGAATCTCTGACTTAAGAATCTATGAACAATCATTTCATCTACAAAGACCAACTTGGAAAAGGAATTCTTTACTTAGTTAGCTTCAATTCCAACTCGAAGTAGGTCTTCGCGATGAGCTCTTAATTATTGTTATAACACAAAAGAGAAACAGAGAGTTTAGAGTCTGAAGGATAAACTGTCTTTTCTCTGCGCATTATTAGTCCTTTCAGGAACAAATACAAGTAGGCGAAACCACAAACTATTTAGGGGTCCCAACTATCCTTGGTTGTTCCTGAAAGGCTTAAGATCTGGAAAAGGTTAACCACAAATGGTTAACAATTTGCAGATCTGCTTTCATTTTTCAAATTTACTTATAAACTTAGCTCTAAAGGAGAAACACAATTTAGAAGTAAATTTGTTTGTTTTTTAGCCTGATTGTTCGAGTGTTTTGTTTGTGTTATATGTAGAAGGAAAGTGATTTAGAGAATATATTTTACATTCCAACAGAAAAAAACGAAAAGAAAGCACTTGATGGACTTTTCCTATATATCCTTTAAATCAGTTTCCTTTTTTTCGAAATTCTCTCAATTATATGCTCGTATCACACAAAATAGCTAAAAAAAAAAAACGTATTTGAGTGCCCTCAAAACTATGCTATACCTGATGGGGAAACGCTTTGAATGTGGCTGATGGAGGTTGATGTTGTGGTGGCTGCTCCTCGGGATAGTCCTTCCATGGTGGCGTCTGGGTATAGAAACTGCTCTGCTGGTGTAGGCCCGTTTCCATGGGATTGGCAGCTGCCTCGAAACTGCCACGGAACAGATCATATTTCTCTTGCGAGAAATGAGTTTGAGTCGGAGTCGGGGTCGGAGTCGTTGTCGAAGTCTGAGCAGCGGGTGGCATGTGATCCTGCTGGTGTTGTTGATAGAAACGCATGCTGCTGGCAAAGTCAAAACCAGGTGGATGCTGCTGGCTCTGCATCTGAGGTTGATAGTCCAAATTGTGCTGGTGGTATGGCGGCATCATCGGTTGTTGTGCTCCATGTCCATGATGCGGTGATGTTGCAGCAGCTGATGGATGAGAAGCAGCATAGGGAAACATGCGTCCGCAACCAAACATGGGAAATGGTTGCGGATTCACAAATAGTGCATCAAACAAATCTTTGGTTATCCTTTCGCCACTCAATGTGAAATTCTGTAGCTTCTCTAGATCCAAATTGATGGTTCCACCGCTTTCCAGAACTTGCTCCAAAGCGAATATATAATTGTGGGCAAAGCGCAGAATCTCGATTTTGGTCAATTTCGTCTCCTCGGGCAGCGATGGGAGTGTCACCCGCAACTTCTCCAGGGCATCGTTCAGAGTATGCATCCGATTGCGTTCCCGATCGTTGGCCTTCATGCGACGAAACTTCTTGATGCGAACCACCTGGGTGGGACTACGCGATCGTGTGACTCTGTTCTTGCCGACGGCATATTTACGCTTCTGACGCGGTGCATCCGGATCTTCGGGTGACTTTACTGGAGTGCTTGTTAATTGTGGCTCAAATGCATTCGATCCATTCGATCCTGCACGACTGTTCAGATGCTCAACCAGAGTGCGTCCACTACGTGTGCTGTGATTGCTGCTAGTATCCAGTAGACCCACAAATCCTGGTGGCGGTGAGTTTCCCATTGTTCCCATTTCCCAGCTACCAGCATATACACCCCCCGCCCCCGACGCTGTTGGAGGAACTGGAGGCGTGGCATTTGCCGAACTATTGTAGCTTTCATCAAAATCCAAGCGGCGCCTTGAACTCGAGCTAACATTATTAGCCGCCTCGGTTTCGAAACTCTTCTCATAGCCGCTATCAAATGAAGCATCATCGTCCTCGTCATCGAACTCGAAGGCTTGCGATGCAGCAGCTCCATATGGATTATAGCAGGCGGCCATGTCTCCAGAAGTTGATCTCAAATCTCTGTCTTTTAAAGTGTGCTATATTCTTCCAACTTGCCGCTTAACTTCAACGCGCATTTTTCGTTCACTACAAACTCGCTGGGTGTTTCGTTTCGTTTGGGTTTCGTTTCGCGTGCCCGCACCAACTAAAAGCTAGCAAGGAGTGCGCACCGGTTTTATGTGCCCAGAGCCATTAGTGTTAGGGCAGTAAGCCCGCTGATTTAGACCCGGCAGCAGCAGCAGCAGCAGCAATGGGTAACAACCCTCGACGCATTGTCGTCGGTCGTGACGGCGCCATGGCACACAAATCCCAAAAGATATGCGCGCCGTGATTGTCGCCAGGGGGTTGATTTTACTCACACACACACTTACACACACACACATACACAGGGTAAACAGATTCGTTCTACCAGCTACGCGCTACCAGTTAAAATACGAGCATTTTTTACGCTCTACCAGCGGCCTCTAAGCTCTAAGCCAATCGGAAAGATGTCTGCGTCGAGGATCAGCAATGACGCCAGCAGTGACCGGGGTAAAGTGGCAAAGTTCAAAGCAATATATTTTTGATGGATACTTACTAAGTTTTTGGCTTATTTTTCCGGCAGTCTTCAAAGGAAATTATTTGAGATATGGACTGGAAATGGGTCTGATCAGTTTTTAACCTAACTAAGACTCTCGATTGGGCATTTTTAAAAATCGTACATAAGCAATTCGATCATCGGTCTTTATTTTATACAATAATTTGCTAAATGATCTCTAGTTCCAGTGATAATGCAAAGCTGATAACTCCAATCAATAACTTAGTGCTAATTGATGGCTTAATACATCATTTTTAACACGTTTTTTTTTTAAAGCATTTACAATTATTTGAAAGAATTTTTGGGAAGAAGGCTCCATTTTATTTAAAAGCTTTCAAAATGGAAAAAACATAACCCTTTAGGGATTTACATATGTATGTATAACCCATATTCCCAGAGAATGTCTAAACAAGTCCTACAAAATCCTCGAATTTCGTTTAGTTTTGAAATGTTTAAATACTTTTTCATCTGTGTAGACATTATAAAGTAGACATCGAATTATCTACTTGAGCCTTTTTCATATTTTAATCATATTTTATCATACTTTAATATATATACATATGTATATCATCATATTTTTTGGGGGTTGGGAGTGAAAGAGTGTCGCAAGTGGTGAAGAGGTTTCAATTACCCGCAACTCTTTGTTTTGTTTTGGCCCATAAACCGCAATAATCGTTTAGGGCTTACGCCTGTCACTAAGCGAATTACTGCCACGTGGCCAACCGGCAAAAACCTTCACCGAAAAGGCAACATGTGTAGGACTACCACAACCATCCACATCCACATCCACTTCTCAGGCTTGTGGCTTTGCTGGTCACGTGACCTGAAGCCTTAGCTTAACGGCTGCTCAAGTGGCCAAGTGTGCCGAAGATGAGCAAGGATTGGGATTGCATCAAACTGGGAAAGCACGTGCAAGCGTGCAATTTGTTATGATATCTCAGCCAATTGTGGTCAAATTATGTGGCACGAGCCAGCGACACTTTCAAGAGTGTCAAGGATACTAATTGAGTCATTGGGCTACCAATTTGCGTGAGTGTGGGATCTTTCAGCTGCTTTTATTAGCCATGAAATTGCATTATCTTTTAATGCTTATGGTTCATTAAAATCTCCACAGGGCAAAGGTATTCCATCACGCACAGGACAAATTTAAATGGTTTCGTTTCGTTTCCCGATCCTTTTTAAAAATAAATCACAGGGAACTGAAACTTTTACTCAAGTTTACAGACTAATCCCAATCTTTTTAAAAAAGACAACACAATTTCAGTTCTTTTTTTTAATTTTTTAAAATTAGTTTTTAACAAGAAAAAATTACAGTATTTATCAGTTTTTCTTCATTTTTCAAATCAGTTTTCTAAAATAGTAAAATTTTTCAAAAGCCAAATCAAGTGGAAATAAAGCTATATACTTTGGATCAGCTAAAGTTGGAACTATTTGAACTTGTTAGTGTATTTTCGACCAAACTAAACGCCTCCTGAAATTGTCAATTAAATTAAGTCTCGATCGGTCTACTAAATATAATACACTTTTCATTTATTGCTAAAATCATTATGTGACAGGAGAGAATGAGAAAAAAGTATATATACTAAAATCGACTTTGATATAAAATTGTTTCCTGTTTATCGGCTTTGTTTGGGCATTTTTGGCTTAAATCCAATGATTTTGTTTAGTTGTATATCTAAAAAATATTACTACTTTATGCTAAAGCTGCCGAATCTTAAAATTAAATTGTAAGAGAACTTTTCAAACTTGTTAACTAACTATGGCAATTGTGGCAATTAGTTAAAAATATTTGAATATGTATATATAGATCAATGGTAAACCGAACAAATGGACACCACCATCATCGTCATAATCTTGGTTATCATCATCACTTTTCATGGATGTCAGAAATCAGAGGAGCCGCCACGTGTTTGTTAATAGCCTTAGCCATTTCAAGTGCTGCTCATCCGACACGTGTGACCAATTTCAGTGGCTGTTTCTTCAATGCGTTAATGCATATCAATTATATAGTTAATTATAAAGTGGTCGGACCAATGTCAACCCAATTCTTATATAGTGAGTTGAGTAGTGGGCCTTTAGGCGTAGAAATCTTGTTTCCGTATAAACAGATGTACATACACACACACACAGACTTTTGATATATGTTTATGTATACATGCATAAATGGATGAATTTGTATGATTTCCATGAGTATTGTAAAGCAAAGTAAATATTAAATGTGTGAGTGTGTGTGTGTGTATGCGAAGTGTGCCTTGGGCTAATTGCATTCTAACAACCGAGGCAAATTCAATTTTGTTCCTCTCTTTCTCATTCCCTCTCTCTGTTATCAACCCCTGAATGCTTCGATTCGTTCCGAGCACGTAGAAAGTGTGCAGACTGAAACTGAGAGAAAGAGAGGGAGGGGCGGCCCTAGGGCAATGCGTCTTAAAAGGGAACAATTTCCTCCTCATATAGTGGATCAAATTCGACCACCTGAGTGTTAAATTGTGATAAAGACGAATCTGAGGATAATTCAATAACATCTGGCGATTGGCCAGTTCCCGATCCTGGCTCCTGTATTGGTAAGCCTCGACTTACACCACCACGTCCTCCACTAACCTGGCCGGTACGATTAGCTCCGCGCCCACCGCGAACACCACGTCCACTGCCACCACCGCCACGGCCACCACCTCCACGTACACCACGTCCTCCACGGCCACCGCCTCCGCCTCCGCCGCGACCACGTCCTCGTATAGTACGTATTTCACGTGCTGTTGTATATCCTCGAGGTGCATCATCCAAATCGGTTGACGAGTCCGAGGTAATATGCTTAAATGCAGGTCGATATAACTTGCCCGGCGAATCGGATGTTACATGGACAAATCTCCTGCGTTTTGTGCCAGATTGCGATTGATCTGATGAATTACTTGCAGATGAATTATTATCATTGGTGGGACTGCGACTCGGCTTGCGTTTGATCCGCCTCTGAATGTACTCCATTGTGAGACGCTTAATGCACACACGAAAGTCACGCAATTGGTGTATATCGTTGGCAGTAAGACGGTTCAGACAAATCACAACTTGACGTGTGAGACATTCCTGTACAAGTTGCAATTGTTGTTGATGATCGATTTGGATTTTCGATTCCTGTTTAGATTCGTAAGTCTCCTCCTGCGCATGCTGAGATTTCTCTTTCTCTTCCGGAAGGGGATCAATCGATTCTTCAATCAACTCTTCTTTTTTGACCAACTCAGCCATCTCTTGGGACTCCCTAGAGTGATCATTGGAGTCGTGCATACTGAATTGACCAGCACTCTGATCTGTATCCGAGATGCTAAATGAATCACGACGTTCCAGTTTTACAATCACTTCTTGGTCGGGGGCTGGAACTGGATTTGTTGGAGTGGGTGATGGATCTTGGACAGGAGCTGGTGCTGCAACTGGGACTGGGACTGAAGCTGGTGGCGGTACTTTTATCTTTGCTAATTTTTTCAAATTTTGAAGATTCTTGAATTTACTAAGCAAAGAACTGCTTTCCATTAAGAGATTCCCACTAACATCATTATTTTCCACACTCTGCAGTTCGTTAGTCTTATAGCTCCAGATGTCGGCGAATGCCTTAAACCCGGTGGTCTCATTACTATATTTGGTTCTGGCTTCCAGTAACTCGACAAACGAACGTTTTGCTGGTGGCGGCAAATCTTGTTGCTCCACTTGTTGTGCCGGTGAGGGCGTTCGGGATGTTTTCTCTTGCTTGATTTCGGTCGATAAGGCGGCGCTTTGAGACGCAGTGGTTGGAGTATCAGCAAGAGGCGAATTTCGGCGACCACTACGCAAGCTTCTATCCATATCAGAGATCATGGCATTGGCCACCATGGCAGCAGCACGTTTGCGAGTTCGTCGGCCAGTACTCAGGGTGAAATTCTCATCACCCTCATCCGAGGCCGGTTCCTCCTCCTCTTCGTCTTCGAAAACAACTGCAAGCAAAACGATTGAAAATGAGTTTGCAAAAATAATGAAGAGGGAAAAGTTATTCAAAATTCTTTACCTTCATCCCAGAATTTACGTGTATGTCGTCGTTTGGTTGGAGGTGGTGGCGGTTTTTCCGCTTCCTCTACTTCCTCCTCATCGGCGCTGACTTCATTCTCGGCCTCCGCTAAGTTGGCAGCATTCTCATAGCCCTCCTCGATGCTGCCATAGTCCAATTGTGGACGATTTTTATACTTGTCATAGTCAATGTTAAGAAATTGCAATTTATCATTGGCTTCGGCCATGTTGAGAGCCACAAATTTATTCTTTAAGTCCTTGCTCTTTAGCAACGCACTGCAGCGCTCGTGCAGCATATTCCAGTCCAGGGCCCAGGAATAGCGTTTATTACGCGGCTGAAACGCCACAGTCAGGAGATCTTTGATAACGCTGCGTGGTAAACGCAGTGCCAGAAGCGCCTGATAAATGGGATCATAGTCCCCGACTGGAGCTTCATGATTCGTTATGGTCACAATTTCATCTACATCGATTGTGGAGCTAAGCAGCTCGTATTTAACATTGAAAGCTGTCCCCGCTGTGGTCGCTGCTCTACTGGAATCCTCATCCTCTCGACGTTTCTTCTTGATGCGTGAGCAACGTTTCACCTCATTGTAATAGATGGAAATGGGATGCAGATAGAAGGCAGTTAGCCAGAACTCGGCCTCCATAAAAGCATGCTCATTGAACTCTTTGGCCAAAGCAGCATAATTATCCGACAAACTGTGCTCTAAATTTAGCATGAAATCTATGGTTAGACCTGGATGATAGCGCCAGATTTCTATGGCATTTAGCTGTTGACCAATTATCTTTAGCAATAAAACAATTTTAGCAAATTGCCAGCCACGAAATTTCTGCAATAAAGACAAAGACAGCATTAGGTTAAACTAGAAAAAGAGAGAGAAAGAGAGATAGCCTTACACGCTGAGCTAGTAGCTGATAGACAAATTTCAAAACTTCCTCGTTATTGGGAACATTTTGGAATACAGGATCACTTTGTCTATCCATTTCATCCTCGAGATCTGACAGCGGCTTCTTCTCATCATCATCATAGTTCTTGTAGTTGCCAATATTACTTGCACGATTCCCCTTGCAGATCTGTTGCTGATAGTTTAGGTTCAAATCGACCGTATGTGGCAGGGCATGACTTTTGTTTTGTGAATCGAATTTTTGTAATTCATTAAGAAGAAACCGTTCGCTATTCTCACGCTCCTCTACATAGCGATGCATAAGAATTTTGAATTGCGGCCACTGAGTAAGAAAATCAGTCTCATTTAGAGCCATTATTTCCAACAATTGATTGCCCAGCAAATAACTTGTATACGCCTCCAACATGACGGCAAATGAGGTGACCATATTTAGAGTAAATTGCTTAAAGACAATCTCCTTAAAGAAGTCACTCTTGCTCAAACGCAATAGTACACAAATCTGGGCAATGAGACGAGCTGGTGTGAAAGTTATGTCATAAGCGACGGGTGCATCCTTCATGCTCTGTGCATAGAAACCAATGTTGAACATCTGTAAAGAGTAAATTGATAAAATGGTTTTCTATGTTCAATGTTCATCCACTTTCTTACCATATTATCAATGACATGGCCACGATTATCATCGGCCACAAAGACAGTCAAGAGATAGAGATGTCCAATTAAGACAATGGCCGTTTGATCTTTTTGCAGTGACTCAAAGCTAGTATTCGCATTGGCCTTGAGCCAAGCGGCCATCATTCGTAGTGAAAACTGTTTAACGGCCTCCCAATTTCCAGCATTAAAAAGCTGCACTAGACGCAACACTATCAAAAGAAGACCCTCTTGTTTATAGAATGTGATATCTAAACGAAAGTAAGTCTTTGGTAGAAATAGTTAAAAATGTATTTTCCATTCGGCTTACCTTCTGGAGTGCCTGCAGGCACCGCATGCTCTATGGACTGATGTTTGTTGTTCTTTAGATTGACAAACAATTGTTGCAGATATGGCAAATTCCATGGTTTTGCACGAAAATTTAATATATATGGCCAATCGACCTCTTTTAGCATTGCAATGTCAGCATAATTTAGACGGGCTACATTTAGATAATATAGCAACATTTGTTTAAGACTATTCGAGCAGCTCTTCCATTCTTGGCTAAAGAGCAACTGCAGTGAGTAATGGGCCAAAACTTTGACCACATGACGCAATGCCTCTTCATTCATCTGCTCCTTACTTTGCAGCTGGCACACTTCCCAGCCGTATATCAATTGTAGGAGTCGATTATTAGCCATTAACTCATAAACATCCACATCGCAGCTGCCGTTGAAGAAGACAAACATTTTCTATGGGGAGCAACAGGAGTTTTTTTTTTTTATTAAACTGATGAAATAAGCCGAAAAATTCACGGTCAACTTACCGCTGAAAATACATCATAGTTTAGCTGGGAGGAGCATTGGAGAAACTTTTGCTCGTCCAGCAGGTTCCTAGGTAAGATGATCTCCATCCTGAGCCCAACTCCTTTGAGAACCCAGTTTTCTTTAAATAATAAGTCAGACAACAACAAATTCTTATTTGTTTGTTGTGGTTTGTTTTGCAGGATGTGAGAGGGATACATTCGATAGATTTAAACTCTGGCGATATATCGATGTTTTTTTATTTATCGATAGTGTACTGTTTGAATTTTTGTCAGGAGGTACTAAAAGGACACTCCTCTCAACACGAAAAGATAATAACTTCAATCATTAACGCTATATTTGGTGCAAAAGCAAATCTTGATAATCTCAAGTATCAAAAAGTATCAATAATTTTGTGGGCTTACAAATAAATATAAAATTTTTATTTTTATTTTATATACAAGCATCACATAAAGAACCGATTACTTATGTTTTGCTTTATTATAATTAAATGATTGTATAATGGAATTTAATGAAAAAGTATTCTATTATAAGAAATTAAAATTTTCGATAGAACTATCGGTACTATCGATAGTTTAATTCATCAGTGGGGAGAACAGTCGAGTTAAGTCACTATCGATAACATTTGGGTAACATGACCAGTGTTGGTAAATTGCAAATATTGCCGGAAACAGTTATCGATAACTAGAGGTATGAGCAGCTTGGCGGCTTATCGAGTTTTAAGCTATTATCTACTCCCCACAATATCATGAAACTATTTTTCACTTCAATGTATCAACTAAATACTAGATCATATATTTGAGCCATGACTTAAGTGTACTCCCATATAAATCTTGTATATTGTCTTACTTTGAACAAGGTTATATCAAAAATAAATGGCGAAACTTAAAAACAAACTGAAAGTCGTTATTCATTCATTCTTAGAGATTCCTAGAGAGAGGTGGTATCAGTTACAATGCAGGACGCAGGACACAGCAGTAGCAGCAACAGTAGCAGCCACTGACTTACAGCATGCCAAAGCCCTTCGAGTAATTAATGGCTTTGAGCAGGCGCTCCTCTAGCTTCTCTTTGCTACTATATTCGGGTAATAGCAAGACATTGAAGCAAGTGTGCGATGTAGGCAATCGATCGCTATCTGGTCCATGTCGTGTGATCAATAGACGCAAACACTTTAATCCACCGACAGGAACACGCGCCGATCCCGTCGTGAATTCGAGCAACTTGCGCTTCGACTCATTTGGCATACCATGGACAATGGCCCAGAAATCCTGAATTATTTGCGTCTCCTTTGTGTAACCACCCTCGTATTCTGTCGAGTGCTCCAGTTCTACAAAATCAAATTCCTGGCATATAAATAAATAGAAAAAAGAAGGAAAATCATTACCCATCAGAAAAACAATGAGACTTAAAAGAAATCATGAATTTTGAATGACTGCTTACCCGACTACCACAGACAAGCATTTCGATTTCCTCTGGGCGGAAGAGTAACTTTAATGGCGACTCATCGGTTACCATTTCGAAACCTTTACGAAACGAATTAAACTGTTGCTTAATATTCGTATTAAGTAGAAAATCTGCATATAGATTGACAAATAATTTCTTATTATGTTGGCCCACGGCCAATTCCTTGCCATTTGGGACAAGGTCATGCTCGACCATTTCACCAAAAACATTGCTGTAGCTGATGCGGAAAGTTTGATCGAATACCTCTTCCATATCCTGACCCTGATAGTCCAGCATGGACTTTAAACTCTTATACAACGTAGGACTCCAATCGCTCAGATCGTAAAAGGTGCCGCGATAGCCCATTAGCTTACGATAGACGACCATGGGAAAATTCACAGCCAGAATCACATTATTATAGATGGCCAATCCGATGATAATGCCAATTAAAGTAAATTGTGCACCATTCTCAAATGGTGTGGCATTGAACCTGAATCACACAAATTTATCAAATAGCGAGTAAAGGATAGTAGTGCCAAGAATCTTACCACATATTATTAGTCTCCTCTTGTTGGACAAACATGCCGAAAGCCGGATTGAATATCTCCTCGACAATAAGTTGAAAAAATTCTTTGGATACGCCACCCTCATCGATGCCCTGCTCACCGACAAATTCCACGACCAATTGTTTTTTTAAATCCTTTGGATTACTCATGGCCACCAATTCCAGCTGGAGAGAGAATAATAATTTGATTAACAATTAACAAATTGATATTTATTCCATTATCTATGCTTACCCCAACGAGAGCATCATTGATCAATTGATCCCTACGCACATTTAGTTTGAGATCAGGCCGCGGTGGGGCTACATCCTGATCGCCATCATGATTTAAATTATGGAATATTGAGTAGAGCGATGAATATCGCTCGCTGTACATACGCATACGACTGTCATAGTAGAGGGCGTCCACTTTGGTCGCCGGCGTCAAGATAAAAGCATACAGCATAAAAGAAAAATAATTGCTATTTGTAGTCCCCAGTTCGCTCTCCATGGCCAGAGTCTTATAGGATACATAATCGTGATGCATTTGAATGCCATCACTCAAAGCATCATTGTAGAATTCCACCAGAGGCACCAAAGGATTCCGGCAATCTATGCACGACACTTGCAATGTCTTCTCTAATTGATCTTCGGCAAATTTCGGCATGTGTGGATTTAAATGTGAGCTGTATATAAAGAAGTCATCCTCAACGGCAGCAACAGCAGATGTTGATGTCGATGAAGAGACACCAGCAGCACTTTGTTCCTGACCGAGCGCCGACTCTAGCTCATCGTGATCGAGCGGTAAGCGGCAAGATGGTATCTCCAATTCACTAGCCAATATATTGGCATAGAAAACAATCTGAGGAAAAAATGTGAATAGGAAATATTTTTCAATTGAGATCCATTCGGCTCCTTCATCTCACCTTGAGCACTTTGGTCACACTTATGATATGCTCGTTCTCCCGCACTGCCTCTTCATCGAGAAGGACTTGCAGTGTAATCTGTTGCTGACACGCCGCCACCAAAGCCTTTAGTTGATCTGCACAATGTGTGGCCCAAATGCGTGCCAGACGCGCCTGTGACCGGACAGGCAGAACGGCAGCAGCATGACACAGCTTTGGCAGGGCACGATCCAAGTATTCCATGTCAGTGACACTGTTTTTAGCTACAAAATAAGAAGAGCGCATTTAAATCTTTATCATGTTGGGTGTAAATATAGCTTCAGGCTACTACTCACTATTGGTGGCCATGTCGAAGCAAATAACCAGGCAATGGAGCACTTGCTCCCAATCGGGACCATAGTGACGCATATAGCGCATACAATCGGCCAATTTGATAACGCTAATCGTTAGCTGTTCGGCCAATGAACGGCATGGGGCAGAGAAAATTAAACGCTGAACCCGGCGCAATCCTTCGAAATCTAACTGAGTGTCACCAGAGATCGCTGTCTCCGATGGCTTTGGCTTTGGTTTCTGCTCCCCCTCTTCCGTATCCTCCTCCCCCTCAGTTGATGTCTCATCGTCTTGCTTAAGCATGGGCTCATCCTCATCCAAAATGTCTTCGTTTCTCTGTAGTTCCTCTGTAGTCGTCTCTGTATGGATTTCGGTCTGTTCGAGCTCTTGCTCTTGCTCCTGTTCGTGCACCTGTTCCTCCTGCTGTTGTGTACTATCCTCATCTTTGTCATGCTCTCTCCTCCAGAGTACGCAATTGCTCTTTGTTCAGGGCTACCGGAGATTTGGCTAAAAGTTTTTGCAATTCCTTCGACGCCGATGTTGTAGATTCCTCTGGTATGGGAGGAGGCTCCTGCTGCTGCTCCTCAATGGGTTTATTAAAGCTTTTGCTTAATCTCTCTATACTAGAGAAGGTATCACTTATTGCCTGGTGTATGCGATCATAATTATCAGCATCAAATCCTTTCTTATAAAGTGTTTCTAGTACATGAGCATCTAAGGATTCTACTGGAGCCAATGTAGGCGTCTCTGAGCTTGAGCTGGATGAAGGCTGTGCAGCAGACACAGCTGCCTCCAACACTCCTGCTGTTGTGGAAGTGTCTGTGAGCAGTGGCAGAGCTCGCTGTGATTGAATGCTGTTGGAACTGGCAGAGGTGATTGTGGTAGTGGAACTATGGCTACTGGTGGTGCTTTTGCTGCTGCTGCTGCTGTTGCTGCTGCTGCTATCATTTGGTGACAACATATCCACATCCTGTTGCTGTGGACTGTAACAAGAGTTTGAATTTTACATTCCATGATGGTCCAAGACGACCTTAAGCTCTCACCTGTTAGTGGGTTCGCTTGAACTGCTGCTACTGCTAGTTGCTGTGGACTGGGTGGAGATGTCACACAGCTGGGCATCTTGTGAGAACAGTTGCAAGGCCCTGGCGGCTACCTCATTTGGAGTCATTGGAGCCACTTTTCCACTGGACGCGCAATTGGCGTTGGTGCATTGGGCATTACCGCAACCGGATTGCAATTGATGAAAATAACGGTGAATCAGGCTGCGCACAGCCGAGCGTTTCATTTCGGGCGTGGCTCTTTGCTCCGCAACGTTTTCCGCAACAAATGCAGAAGATGATGCCGAGGCGCTAAAATAAAATAGAGAATAGAATTTTTGTTTGCTCTCGACATTGTTTCGAATAACTCACCTTGACGGCGCCTTCTGCTCTTGATCATCCCCTCCGCCACTCATTTGGGTACCTGTTCTGAGTCCACCAAATAAATAAGAACCTTCTCGTAGCTGGCTTCGGTTATTGGCTCTCCCGCTGCCACCTTATTTTTTTTCTTTCTTGTTGTTTGCTGCGCCGATGTCAAGTTTCCTTTGTTGTGCCAAAAATGCGTGGCGAAAAAAGGGTGCAAAAAATCGATGTTCAATGTTTTCTCTTCCCCTCCCCTTCACTATATCTTTTTCGCTTTACACCGCTCACAGCTGCTGCTCCTTGCTTTCCGTTACTATGTTGCTATTAGCTTAATTTCGGTTATATTGTTGGCTTTTCGCTCATTTGCCTTTTCTTACCAGCAAGTATATGTTTTAAAAATATTATTTACCGAATTTACTTTTATTCATAACAAAAATTTGATTTGATTTGATTTGACTTGAAAAACACAAATGTGTTGTTTATCAAATAAAGCAAAATATTGAAATATCATCCGTATGTGTGAACTACGGTCACACTCTAGAATAACTTTTGTCGTTTATAGCACTGGCAACTTACAAGTATCGATACAGACAGACAAGACGTTAACAAATTAAATAAACTTTATATTATTATTAGTATTTGATCAAAAACGGGCTTAGTAAACACTTATATATATATATAAATTATTGTACAATAATTTCACATTGCCTGCCGAAAGTTGTAATATATTTGGTAAGCGCTAAGAATTATATAAAAAGCCACAAATAAATTAATTTTTAAGAAATTCGCGTTGAACATGTTAATAAATAAAATAAAACATTTAAAGTGGATCTATATTAACATTTTACGAATTTTGTCGATCTCCTAAAAAATACTTTTTTTTTTCCAGTGCATTTTGTGCTTTCGGACAGTGCTGCAAAGGGTTTTCAGTTTTTAGTCATACACTTATCGATAAGTCCGACGGGACGGTCTTATCAGCTGTCGTCGTATTTTCCACTTTTCCTGCCAAAATAGAAAATAGTAATAAAAGTTTCCCCTGTTTCTTTTTGCCCTCAGAAGATTAAGATACCTCGGAATGTGCAATATAAAGTGAGCTCTGGGTGAAGTGCACCCCGTATTCCACACATCATATCATAATAATTATACGTGCAAGTGCTAGAATCCAAGGCAAATGACAGAAAAGGAGAAGGAAAAGGTTGAGGTGCAGCTGCAGCTGTGCATTCGTGGAAATGTGAGTTGGCAGCAGCTGCCCGTTCATTTGAGATCCATGCTGAACAACAACCAGCGCGACTATGAAAAATATGTGTTCAACTATAGTTTGAAGAACCAGCTACGATTTCGTGGTAATCTGGCCTCAAAGGTGTTCCGGCAGGAGCAGCGCTATTACGAATTGCTCATCCAGAAGAACATCAATGGACTCGGTGTCTTTCCTTATCATCTTGCCGATATAGTTACAAAGGGCTTACGCGTGACGCCATTTAACTACTACTTGGATGTGCTCAGTCAGTTGCTGCGTAGCGACAAAAGCTACGATACTTTGCCCAATTTCACGGCTGCCGATTGTCTACGCGTCCTCGGCATCGGCCGGAATGAGTATTTGGCTCTAATTAGTGATCTAAAGACGCATACAACGCGTTCCATACTGTTCAGTGCGAAGCCAAATCCTTTGGATTTTCTGCCACGTTTTCCCGTTCATGTGCACATCGAACCATGGTGGCGACTGGACATTGGCTATGTCTTGGAGACGGATATACGATACCTCCTGCCAGCCGAACGCAGTCTGATTGATGATTTAATTGATTTCGGTGCCCAACCGGCTGGTAAATGTGACTATCAAGTCGTTCAGAGTCTCTATCGCAAAGGATTGATATATTTGGACGTACCCATCTCTGGCGAGGATCGCATTTGCATACCACCCTTGAGAAATTTTGTAATGAACCGTGTGAGTGGTGATTACTTTGAGAATTTGCTATACAAGATTTTTGTTAGCGCCGATGAGCACATGACCATAGCGGAATTGGCCCAAATGTTGCAGTTAGAGCTCGATATGGTCAAGCAGGCTGTGTCATTTATATGTCGTCTGGGATTTGCTCAGCGCAAGGACGAACTAACACCAGCTGGGGGTCAGCAACAGGCGCAGCCACAGGATCACGCCAGTTGGGCGGACTATAAGCGACAACAAGTGCCAGAGACACCACAGATAACGCCATTGAATTATAATAATTTTGATTTCGAACAGCCGAGTCCAAGTCCCAAGACCCCGCAAAAGGGCGAGAGAGAAAGGGACAAGGACAAGGATAGTAGTTCCATAGGCTATCTTTCCTCCGATGGCAATACAAGTGACTTTAGCTTTGCTCATATGAATGTGACGCCCCCCTCAATAGCGAATCCTCAAACCAGTGATGATCAGGAAGATCTGGTTGATGTAGTTGCTGCTCCTGTTGCTGCTGCTGCTCCACCCAAAAGTGGCAAACGTGTAGGCTTTTTATTCGATTCCACACTTACTGCATTCCTTATGATGGGCAATCTCTCGCCTGGTCTTAAAAATCATGCCGTAACCATGTTTGAGGTGGGTAAACTGTGTGAGGAGAGTATGGATAGCTTTCTAGCCGAATTGGAGCAGGTTTCACTGCTAGATGCCGAGGGTGAAGGTGATGTGTCACGTTATTTTGCTCATGCAGTCATCTTGAGATCGACCATATGCTCGCTGCGTCATATCCTAAGCGGTGGCCTTGATCTCTTACGTCTGGAGTGTCTCGAGGGATTGGACAGACAGACACGAGATCGTGTCTTGGAAAAGAAATATAAATTCATCATTTCGGCCTCCCCGCTAACCGCTCAATTGAGTCATACATTTAGCATTCCATTTTTTGGCCAATTTCTACGCAGTTCTGATGTGGCACCTATGTGGAGTAAACTCTTTTACAATCATATCACGGGTGAGTGACATCAAGCCAAACAAGTTCCATTAATCATTATCATCCTCTTTCATCCCTGCCAGGCTATGGTCCACCCAGTTTGTTGTTGTGCCGTGGAACTGTTTTAAAATCACTGCCACGCCTCTTTTTGGGCTATGGCAAACTTCTGGTTAATATCTTACATTCCGATTCATATGTACTCAGTTCGGAAAACTTTCGCAATCTGAACGATCAGCTGAAGAATGGATGCATTCTGCTCCAAGGCTATGGCATACGTGCTCCCGGTCAACTGCAATACGAATCGTTTCCATTCTCCACATCTAAGGATGAGCGTCAGGCCAAATGGACGGGACACAGGGCCGTGCAAAAGTTGTCGGAATTGATTGATTTGCGTCATCAATGCGGTTATATAACATTCCTCAATACGGGTGTCGATGATCTCGGATGCGAAGACTATGAACTGGAGGTGCATTTGAAATTGCCGCAGGGCGGTAAAAAGCAAAAACAGCAGCAGCAGCAAATCAGCAGCAAATTGAATCATGTGCCAAATAATCAAGAGAAGGGACAACAACAACTCAAGAGTCCCGATGAGAATCATTTTGCCACTACGCCAGATCATGGACCGGCTAACGAGTATACTTCAGACGACTGCAATCAAGTGCTGGCTAGCGAATTGGCCAAATGCAGTGGTCGCACTGGTGACTTGGTATCCCAGAATTCAGTAGAGATACCATTAGCCAGGTCCTTAATCGAGCACGACGGGGACGAAGAGGAGGAGACGGCCGAGGAGTGGACCTTGCTGGACGTTAGTTTTGGTGTGCCCCTCTTCGATGTGGACACAAATACACGGATCTGTGAGCATTTGGTCCGTGACTTGTGCTCGGATAGCAATCTGGAGAGTCTCGTTCATGCCGCCCAACAGACGCAAACGCTGTTCCTTGAGTTTGTGCGTCAGTGTCTGTACTTTGAGAATGATCCATCGATGCCAGTGCAATTAAATGAACCACTTCAAGCGGCACGTCCCTTGCCACATCCGCGCATCAATCTGGCGTTTGAGAATGGTCGCGTTGGTTATTGGAATGGACGCTAAAAGGTTTTTACTACAATAACATTCCCCCCACCCCCCACCACCCCGCAGCCCATAAAAAAAACTCCCATTAACTGCAGAGTATTTGTTTAACCCTCTCCCAGACAACCAATAATCCTTTTCAAAGTCCTTGTACAGTTTTGAGTCCTTCCCTCATATATAAATGCTTTATATACATAGCTACATATATCTATATACATACATATACTTATATAGATAAATCTTAGTCAGCGATAGCGCCTGAATGTATTTTTATTATTTTTTTATTAGTTTTGTAAGATGCGCGTTTTGGCAATATGTCATTCAGAGAGAGGCATACTAACTATATATATATATAATGGTATATATGTATGTATATACCACACATATATATAATATATATGAAATCATTAAAATACATATATAAATATATAATTGTATTATCTGAATAAAATGCAATTTTAAAACCTTCCATGAGAAATCCATTCGTTTTTTCTGTGATTTGAGCGAAATCTGAACTTTATTTCGTGTGAACTGAGATCTGTGAATAGCTTCAGGAGATTCACACTAAGAAAACCAAACCAATCATTGGAAAACTAATTGTTAACTCATTATTTTAATGTATATTCAAAACAAAAACAGAAAAAACAATTTTAACTTGGTGTTAATTTGATCAAAAAAATATGTATTAATCGTTTCCTTTATATTATTTGGTTCTGAAGGAAGGACAGCACATATATTCATTAAACTGATTTAATTTTTCAATCTCATTCATGAGGATTCATTACGAAACTCTAGGATCCCTAAGATGCCGATTCATTTACATTCACTGGGGACATTCTTAAACAAACGAATTTTAATTTCGATTTTAGGTTGAAAACAGAGGGCAATTAATTGTCCAAAAACAATATTTCAGTTTGCATTCTTTGGTTTTAAGAAAATCTATCGAGTTTTGATCAATCCGGAGTATAACCTCCTCATTGTCGCAAATGTAAGTAATTGCCTTTTCCTTGTAATCTTTTGATGTGGTCAGTAGCGTCTTCCGCTGCAACACACACCATTTGCCTGTCTGTAGTCCCGAATTTTGGAGTTCCAGCAGTTGAAACACACTGGCCAAAGGCTTATTCTTCGCAACTTTTGGCAAAATGATACTGCATTTAATGGAATTGAAGTGTTCCAAAAAGGATGTGGACTTATAGCTGCTTAGTGAGCTTAGACTGCGGGTTACCCATTCGTAGGTATCCTCGTTGGCGCATGTCAACCACAGTTTGTCATCGAACTTGGCAACAGAATGCTTCTCATTAAACTGAAAGCGATTACAATTCAGAGAGGTTTCGAACAGGGTATAGAAATAATTAAGTAGGCCACTAAAATCCTTCTCAGGCAAATCTGTGGTGATGACCAGCATGAGATGGCGATGTTCTGGATCGACCCATACATAGGGAGGTGTTGGCGGCAACGGCAACGGCAACGGCGACGAAGCCAACGACGGCGAGAACGTCAGCGACAATGGCGACGACTCATTGGACTTGGACTCATTGGGCTTGGAGCAGTTCTCTAGTGTCTTTTTGGGACATTCAACAACCTTGACGCTAGACGCCTGATTTTGTGGCATGGGATTTTCCGATGATGCATTGCAAATTCTAAAGGTGGAATGCAAAAAACTGTAAATAACATTCGGAATTGAAATCATATGCGAGAAAAGTGACCTTTTGGAAGTTGTCGAATCGTCGTCCAACTTTCGTTTACGTTTAATTAAGATTCCTGAACTACTCTCATCGCTGGTAGATCCATCAAGGCTATCAGAACTGTCAGAAGTACTGCTGCTACTAGAACACGTCGATGGGCAAGAGTCGGTGTCCAGAGTTTCAGTATATTGAGGCACCTGATCAATGGGTGGCAATTTACGTCCATTGTCACCTTCGACCTGATCAAAGAAATTCCCCTGTATATTACCTTCGACCTCATTGTAAAACTGAAGGAAGCAAATGAATTTGTTGTTGCTATATAGGGATATAGCGGCGCCATTGATCCCAATTCCACTGTCATTCATGACGGGAGTCTTCGATATTGTATCATTCGGCTGCACCATAGAAGAGAGGACAACACCATTCTCCAGCGATGTGGACAAGGTGTGAATCTCTTGGCAATCCGCCGGTATATCAATAATGGACTCCATTTTGATTTTCAAATCATGAATTGTGGCATTGTCTTCCAATGAGAAGAAATTCGGCTTAATAGAAAAATTATATGGGTCTTAAATTTAGGGTGGATATGTATTTATTCCTAATTGACTTACCTTGCCACTGCCCGGTTCAAATTTAATTTTGACAAACATTTTCACTTAATTTGCTTTAAATTGAAGCTTTGCTTTGTCAGTTTTTTTGAACGGGACTTTCGCGCTTGAAACGCTTAGCAACACTAGATTGGACTCATCTGGCAGCACTGATGCTAGTTTTATTGCCAGATATACATATGTACATATATCAGCAAGAGGGCTCGCAAACCACCCAGTCTGGTAGCGCAGTCTGTTTGAAAGGACACATAAAAGGCATGACCTGATTGCAAGCCTTTACGTTACGTTACCAAATAGATGCAAGAAGGGAAAGCAAAAGTGAATTTATGTGTTGATTCGTCAATACATACCGTTACTTTTATTTTGGAACACTTGAAACGATTGGCAGCCACTATTGAGCACATCTGGCAACTCTGCGACTGGCTGTGTTGCCAGATATGGGGCAACTAAATATCCGGTAGCACAAAACACTGACTAACAACCAACACCAACAAAGACAAGGACTCGAGAGGATCATTAAAATTAACACAGACCATCCAAAACAAACGCACACACTCACACACAATGCCAAGGAATGGCGAGGACGGCAATTTGGGTGGTGGAGCCGCTGCTAGCACCAGTAGCGACGGATGCATTTATCCCGATAGCGAAATTATGGGCGTGGGAGTTGCATTCAATGTCCGCTATACTGGCTGCGTTGAGGTCAAGACGTCAATGAAATCGCTGGACTTTGAGACGCGCACAATGTTGGCACGGTAAGGCGGCATCCCCCTCATCTCGCCCACTGTCCAAAGTGTTTTATCTTTGCTCTTGTTTTTTTGTAACATTTAGGGAATGCATCAATCGAGTGTGCGAAGCTGCTGGTCTCAAGTCGGCAAGCAAAAGACGATTGGATAAGAAGTTATGTACCTTTATATCGGATCGACCCAGCATGAAACACGCTGGCACCAATATTATCATTAACGTCTCCAGCCGCGCCCTCACGTTGAGTAATGTGGAGACGGGTGAGGTCATTGCTAATCACAATATGCCAAGGATTAGCTTTGCATCGGGAGGTGATAACGACACTCTCGATTTTCTGGCTTACATAGCCAAAAATGAGGATGAGTGGCGGGCATGCTATGTCCTTGAATGCGCCGGCGGGCAGAGTGAGGATCTAATTGTAACCATTGGCAAGGCATTCGTTTTGCGTTTTAATGCACTGAGTCGTCTCAATGATACAGGGGCCGCTGGCCATGATAATATCAATCAAAGTTGCAAAGAGAATGTCAAAGAGTATTATAATGATTTACCGAACAAGCTGCCACCAGAAGTGCCCAACGCCAACAGTCAGCAGCAGCAGGAAACGCAAAAACAGCAGCAGCCTCTGCATCCACATGCCCCTCGAGTGGCCCAATTGAACCTAAAGAAGCCGCGCGATCGATTGAGCAGTAATCTCATTGACCTAAACTCACCGCCTCCTGATCAAACAACAAACAAACTTTCCCTGGGCAATTTTGATCCCTTGCAACAGGCGACAGCAGCCAATTCCTCCTCCACAGTCACATCCACATCATCATTATTGGCTTCCGGAGCAAACTCCTCTGCCCCTCTCTCCCACATACGCGATGTCTTCGATGGTCCTCAGTGTCCGTTAACTGCCGAAATATGGTTTCATGCCTCCATATCACGGCCCATAGCAGAAAGGCGTTTACAACAGGACGGGGATTTCTTGGTCCGCGAGTCTCAGGGCAAACGCGGACAATATGTTCTAACTGGCCTCGAGGGTAAGACACCCAAGCATTTGTTACTCATCGATCCTGAGGGTGTTGTCCGTACCAAAGATCGAATATTCGATAGCATTAGCCATTTGATCAATTATCATTATGCACATGCTCTGCCCATCATATCAGAGGATTCGGAGCTGGTCTTGCGTAATCCAGTGCGTCGCCCACAACAGGATCAACAGCAGCAGCAACAACAACAGCAACAAGCTGTGGCAACTTAAACTGCATATAGAATAACAAACTCGGTTAAAAGGAGAACTTACAACGAGCGAGCTAGCGAACAAGAGAGAGAGATAGAAAGGGCGAGCGAGAGAGAACGAGAACAAGACGAACTAAAATCAAGTACGCTGGGATTAGTTTTTAAGTATCCTACCGATTTCTGGATTTTTCTCACTAAGTTCTCTCAAACATACAAAGAATTCTTCATATACATACATAACAAATCTATATACATACATACATATACATATATAAATTATATACTATATACATACATGTATTTGTGTACACACTTTCTAGATTGTAATGTGCTGCACACTCCTAGAGAATATCTTTTATATATCGTCGTACCATACACAAAATACCATTTATTTATGGTTTATACATACAAACAAATATTTATTTATATATATGTGCATGTGTCTACAGTATTTTTCATTCGAATGAAAATAAAAGTATACAAACAAATCCCCAAAAACAAAATATGTATTACTTAAAATTCAAATCAAATTAGAAAATGTATCCATTAATACTTCAGTATGATCTTTACCTCATCAAACAGATCGACTTCGAGGAGCCTCAATGGGGGTAAATTACATTTTTGAAAAGATTTTAACTTGAACAGAAAAAGAAACATTTACATTCATTGTACAAGATTTTCAATCAGTTTTGTCTGAAATATGCTGTCGTGATGGTAACAGACTTATCTGTGATCAAAGTAGGCAATCTATCCATTAGATATGGATTGATCTTACAGAATTAATACATTCATCAATAGATATAGTACAAATAAACAAAAACATATCGCATTTCATGATAATATATATGGTCAATACCTATAAATGTAGCCTTATCCATTTAAAAACCGATTCCAAATAGAGGCAAGATATTGACACAATATATATAAAAGTGATCTCAGACTTTATCTCTCCATGCATAGATAGATTTAGACATATGCATATTAAACAAAATTAAAAAAAAAAAAACACAATTATCCGGATTTCGTTTACACTTTCACACACACTTTTCTTTATTGTGCTTCCAGGGAAAAACAGAAAAAAAATTATCTTTTATAAGAGACATCATTTCCACTTCACTTCTGGTTAGAATAGTTGAAGATTCTAATTGCGACGTCCAAAATTGTTGGTGTTGGGCTGGGTCAATTGCAGGCCACGAATGTTGTGGAAGTCCAGCAGCTTCAACATCTCCTTGGTATCGGGATCGACCTCGATGATGTCCTGCTCCAGAGCGGAAACGGCGGGCACGTAGTTGTCACGACGCTCGCGCTCTTCCTCCTGCAGTTTGATGGAAATACCACGCACCTGGGAGTGACGCAGACGGCCCATCAAATGGGTAACATAACTGAAAGTAAAGGTAAATATATATATGAATATATAGTAACATTGTCTCACACACAAACACACACTCTAATGGAACTTACCCGGCAATCTTGTTGCGCAGAGGCTTGGTGGGAATGATAGCAACCTCCTCGCAGATGCGCTTGTTGGTGTGGAAGTCCAATGTCAGACGTGTGTAGTACTTCTCAATGATGACCTTGGCGGCCTTCTTTACTGTCTTGGTTCTGACGCGACCCTGATAAATAAAATGGGGAAGTTTACAAATTAGTTAAAATCATCATACCGAAAATGTGCATTCGCCATGCGAATCAACATAAATTTTCAACATTGAGGTTAGGTTGACACAAAACACAATCGGATTTCGTTTCAAATTGCATTTATTTCATGTTTCCAATAATAAGCTACATGATTCTCTCATGTTTACGGCCACTACTTACCATTTTTAATCAATTTACACTTTAATTTCAATCAAAAATTAAAGCAGACCAGCAAAAAAACAACGTGTCGGGACAACGCTCCACGGAAAAAGAACTAGGGACGGCAAAAGAACTGGTGATGGCAAAAATCTAAATGAACGATTTCATCTCTGAAAAGCTGTCATCGCCTATCGGGTTTTCACTTGGTGGAAACCCATCACTACGACTTATTGTCCATCTCTATTTAAAAAAAGTCACGGCGAAGGCTCGACAGCATGGTTGGGTCTGACTCCTTTGCTCGATTCCAACCATTTCTCACGATTTGGATCGAGTTGCATGTTGGATCGAGCTGCGACATCGAGTTGGCGCCATTAAACAACTTTTTGAAATTTGTTAATATTTATATTAAATGCCATCCAGTTTGGAAATCATTCAACTTACAAATGACATTTCGACAAAATTAATTGAACTAAATTGTTAAAAGATCCAAGTAAATTTTATAAAGATTAATAAAGTTCAAATTAGTATTTTATATACTTTTTATATATTTTTTAATATCGCCAAAATGTATGTAATAGGCAGAAGGAAGTTTTTCCAACCCCATAAAGTATATATATTCTTGATTAAATAGAACCGATCTTCAAAAAAATTTCAATGACATACATTCAATGGTGTGTTCGAAACTTGCAATATTTGTTTCACCTGGTGCATGGTATACGGAAGTCGTCGAGACGACTTACTTTCTTCACCTTTGTTTTGGTTTTTTATGCATTTTAAACTTTTTCCCGCAATCGAAAAAAAGAAACAAAAACTAAAAAAAGGCGGATAACAATGTTTAAAGGAAAATTTTAAAATGTTAGTGGGAAGTTTCGTTTATCAGCGCATTTCTTTGAACTTATTTGGTTATGGTTGTCATTCGCAACCAAATTGCACCCAATCAATAAATAAAAAACAATGCATATCGAATCAGAAAGTGGAACATGCAGAGGAACGAAGATGGAGCTGCTGGTGGAGCTACAAATGATCAGCAACAGCAATTTAAATGCTCGATCGATGCCAACTCTGGCACTGATTTTCAAATCAATTTAAATGAATTTCTAGAATTTTTGAAACTTTCTTGTCATGTTAACGATATGATAGCGAAGGCAGATATGGGCAAGTCACACACAAGAGAGCCAATACCACCCATGGAGGGAGCCGGAGGTGGTGGTAATCAGGCCAAACGTCAGACAAAGCGCGAAGAATTCGATTTTGATACATTGGCGGAGAATCATTTGGTCAACGAGCTGTTGGGCCTTAAGAGACTCAAGCATCATCGACATTCCACCACCACCACCACCAGCAGCAGCGGCACTACTACCACCACCAATACTAACACCACAAGCATCACTGCCACCACAAGCTCTAGTCGTGATGAAAGTAGAACCAACTTGTTATTGGCTGGCAATGAAACCAAATCTTTTCGTTCTGGTCCAGGACACGTGCATGGCGGAGGAGGACGTGGACGTCACGATTCGTTAGCCACCTATAGGGGTTTACATCCCAAATTAAGTGAACAATTGGATGCGGTTATTAATGAGGGAGTACTCGATTCGGTTCTTTCGTTCATTTGTCCAGTGCCCGTGCCCGTACCATTGGCCACCAATGCTAGAAATAAACCCAAACAGCAGCAGCAGCAGCAACAACAACAGCCACATATGCCGCCAGCGGCAAAAGAAATTTTAACACTGCCCACGAATCCAGCTCCAGCTATAAGTGCAGCCAAATCTATGACCGATATGTCTTCCTATAACAATTCATCGTTACCGGTGACGACATCGGCACCAGCCCTCCAGCAGCAGGTAACCGAAATGGATGGTATTGCATCGTCCTCCACATCCAATAATTTAATGCGTGCCATGGTCAAAGAGCCAAGCACAAGCAAGGGATCAATGAATACCACAGGACGCCGCAAATCTCTTCTTTTGGTCAAAGATAGCAAACATTTGCGTCAGGAGAAAAGGGAGTAAGCATTGTCCTTTCCACCCATCCTTGTCATAAACCAAGTTCTTCTAATATTTCTTTTTTTTATTTTCTCTTAGGCCCGAGGTGGTCATCCATGTCTGCGATGAGGTAAAGAACACCTCACGTGACTTTACCTGCCCGCAGAGTTTGTTGGTCAGCAAAATGGGTTATTTTGCCGATGTGACAGCTGGCCAGCGGCTCGAAGAGATGGACATATCGGTGCATTGTGACATTTTGATCTTCGATTGGCTTATGAAGTGGATCAAACATAGTGCACAGAGTCAGGAATTACCGAATCCCAGTCAAACAAGCAATCACGCCTCATCGGGACCTCAATTGGATGGCAATAATGTTGTCCCCATATTGGTTTCGGCGAGTTTTTTGCAAATGGAACCCTTACTGCTGGAATGCCTTACCTTTTGTCATGCCCATCTCAGCGAAGTGGTGCGCACATCGACGAATCTTTCGTGCTTGAATGATGCCCTGGTTACCCGTTTAGCTGCCATGTTTACCAATCTGGAGCTGGAAATAGTGCGCGATAAGAAGGAGAGGGTTACGCCACGTCTCTGGACCAAATTGATACAGAGTTTGAGTGAGCCGGAGCCGGAGGCTCTTCGTGGTCATTTCTATAGTATGTCGGGATTGTTTCGTTGCATTCGATGCTTCAGTTGTGTGACCAATACCATGAAATCCTACATGAATTGTACGCCAAGCAACATACGTTTAAATCGTTGGGGACAACTGATGAGTGGTGTGTGCCTGAGATGATTTGCATGGTGGGATCGACTTACATATGTAACTTTTTCAATTTCTCTCGCAGGTCATGTGCGCGATCCCAATTGGGACTTAAATATCTATATAATGCAATTGTTCAAGGAGTTGAAATCGTGGCGAAAAGTCTATTGGAAACTATGGGGACATTGTCACTATCTCTATTGTTGCACTTGTGAGGCACACTTTCCAGTCTACCAGATGAACTGGTGTCGCTATCATCCGGAGGCACCGAATTTCTTGGGACCAGTGGGCAATGCCGGTCCAGCGGGCCGTTATGCCTGTTGTGGACAGCAGGCATTTAGATATGAGACTCTGCCGGGACCCAATGTACGTATCCCAACCCTAAACCCAGTGAATCTCTGTACCACTTTAAGTTCTAATCCCTCTCCCAAAAAGGGTTGTCAATTCCGTGAGCATAGTGTTCTGGTGGAAACCGATCGAGAACGTGCCATATTGGCTATAGCTCAGCTTGTAGCTGAGAATTTTGCATTGTGCGAATTGCCACCATTGCGCATCCAAGAGTTGGCTGCCGCTGGGGAGATAAATCCCAGTTGGCAGGGCATCTCATTGACCCCTCAACGTTGCCGGCAAGGTCTATTGCCACAACTCTGCATGGACAGTGGGTTTAAATAATATTTTGCGCATAGACAATGTTTTCAATTCGATTTGTCTTCCATTTTGCAGTGACAAATCACAGGGTAAGCCGACGAATGCGCGGATCTCGCCATCAAATCGATACCAGCACCGATTCGGAGACCACATCAACAAGCGAGGAAGATGCCCGTTCGTTGCGTCCCAGAATGCGCAATGCCATGAATCATAATGATGATGATGATTCCAGTGAATCAAGCGATGGCTGTGAATCGGAGCATCATCATCGTCCGCCTCCTAGAAAAACACGTGGCAAGAAAGGACGAAAAAGGTTGGTCCTTATCCTGACTTAACTTGCGCTTTTGAATCTTCTGTTTCTGTGCTTTGTAGGCCCACTGAAGTGTCGGGAAGATTTTGGTCCGGTGAGTTGTCGGCCCGTAGCAATCAGGATCATCAGCGTGATTTTGAGGAGAAGATTATGAAACAAGTGGCCACCTATGTGACCAAAAAAACCGGATCCGATCAGTCTCTAGTGCAGAATGCTAAACCCTTGGGTGGCACCTACGTACGTCTCGAGACCGAATGGAAAGAGATGCTAAAGCAGCGTCATAGTAATCACAATTTGACCAATAGTTCCATTGGGGTTGCCGGTGGCGGTTGCGGTGGACCTGGAGGCGCTGCTGGCGGAGGCAGTGGTGCTGGCGGCGGCAACGCAGGCAGCATTTTAAGCAGCAGCAGCAACACCCTAATGAGCGGTTCCATGCCCTTAGGTGGCATGGGCGGTTGTGGCGGCTCCAACCTTGGCTCCAGTGCCCCTTCAATGTCCAAGCAAAAGCACAAGTAAAAAAGGTATTCCCCGTTTTAACTAGCTAAATACACAAAATGTAGTGAGGAAACATCAAAATGTTTGTAGGCACAAATTTATAGTCGAAATGTTCTAGTCAAATTTAATATACCTGTATTAAAATAACACAAGTAATAAATCATTGTCATCTAGCTTTCTCTGAAGGGCAAGAGACGGAGAGCAAAATTGTTATATGTGGCTGAAATACTAACTTCAAAATGATCGATCAATAACTACGCTATATATAAAGTCAGTTTGGTTTATGTTTTTTTTTTTTTACTAGTTTTACATGCATCTCCTCTTTTGATCCTTTAAAAATCGAATTAAAATGGAAATCATTTTCATTATTATTTTATTATGCACTTTGTTTCTTATTCTTCATTTTATATATTTTGTTTTTTTTTTCTTTTTGTTTTTCTTTTCTTTTGTATTTAAATATTATGTGTTAACTTAACGCAATTTACAAAGAGTTAATTTTAATTTATTTATTTATCATTATAGATGATTTGAAAAATCATTAAACTTTTTCTTATTCCTTTTTGAACTAAAATGCATTGACGACACAAAAAAATTAAAATTTAAAATAATCATAATAAAAAAGGGAGGGAGGGAGAACCCTGAGGATTCGTTCCACTCATCATCGATTGATTGAATATAAAAAAAGGCCTTGGGCTCAACCTGTAGCAGGAAATCAACATTAATTTTTGTAAGCTTTTTTTTCTCACAAAGAACAAAATATTTTAACAGAAAAATACGATGCACACATGCAAACATCATGAAACAATTATTACACGAACAATTTATTATTTTTTTTTGTGTTTTTACCGAAAAGGAGAGAAGTGTAAGAGTAAACGGGAGGGCGGAAAATCGGGGGAAATGGCTGCGATTCTGTTTATATGTGCATAAAGATAGTTTTTGCCCGCTCTCGCTCTCTCTCTCACACTCACACTCACACTTTGCTGCGATACGCCATGGTCCTTCAGTCTCAAGTATAAACTTTGCACTCTTGGATTTCTTTTGCTTTGCCGAATTTAAAGTGATTCTACTGACGCTAGCGATGGACTGAGACTGGTCTAACGTTACGATTTTTTTTGTTTTTAGGTGACATTTTTTTTTTTGGGGTTTGTTTTGTTAAGCAAGCTAACTAAACAGGCACTCTGTGGCCTTCTCCAAATTCCAGTTCTCTTTGGATAGAATGGCTCTGGCATCATGTTCATCAATGCCCATATCCTTAAGACGTTGAATTTTTGAATCACAATCGGGAAATGTATGCGGACCACCGGCATAGGCATTTGTCCAGTGTTTGGCAGTTAACAAAAAGAAATCATGCTTATCCTTGAATTGATGGGCCACCACAGCGTCCTGTGGATCATCAGGTTCGGCAGCGGCCAGCAACGCCTGCAGGGATAATAACACAGTGCGCAATGTCATTGCAGCGGCCCAATTATCCTTGAGTATATCCAAACAAATGGCGCCGGTAACCGATGATATATTTGGATGCCAAATGCGTGTTATAAAGCGAACCTTAAGTAAAGTAAAATTAGTTAAAAGACGATTTCAAGCTTAATTAAAACTACGATGGAAATCCTATTACGATTGTTGCTGACTTTTGCCGTTAGACAGACACAAACAACTGTTAGATGAAATTGGAACCCCATGACAAATTTTTCTTTCTTGATTGAGGTTAAAACCCGATTGATATCGAATGTCGGTTCTCTTCTGGGAATTTTAGCCTACCTTTGGTGGATTGAATGGATATGTCTCCGGCACTTTGATCTCCAAAACAAATTTGCCTCCCTCATATGGTGTATCCGGTGGTCCCGCTATTTCGCCGCGCAGCTCTGTCCAGCTATCATTAACCAGTTCAATTTTTATGGAGCATTGGACTATCTAACGAATATATTTAAGAACTGGTTAGATATATGTACTTATGGGTTGGAGTGCATATATTTTTGTGTGATCCTACCAATTTTGGTTGTTATTTTGCACTAACTTCTTCTAAGAGTCTTACCTCTTCGCTGCGCATTACTTCCTTAAATTCGCGCTTAATACGTGATACAGCCATATTCGCCATGATGTTTTTTTGTTTGTCGGTGTTGTCCTTTTTGTACTGGATTCTATTTTTCTAATATTTTTTGTGCCGTTTTCCGGGTGCCGTGTCTTTTTTTTGGCCTTTCTTTCCCCAGCGTTGCGTAAAATCCTCCTTTCTTCTTTTTGTTTGTGTTGTTGTGTTTGTTGGAGAGGCGTTTTGTGCGAGCGTGTGTGTCTGTGTGTGTGTTTGTTTCTTGTGTGTTCTGTGTGTGTTATTTGTCACACATTGAAATGGTGTGTTTTGTATAAAAAAATTGCTAAATAAATATATGATATAACATTTCAAATGAAAAATATAACTACTATATGATTTAGAAAACTTAAATTTAAACTATTTGCTTCTTGTGTTAAATTTACTCGGTCAAAAAAAACAAGGGAGCTGCTGCTGTTCCCAGTGTTGATTAGTTTGGCTATTTTCCCGTCAAGCTGGTCACCTTAGCCGATTTAGCTATAATCTGGCCAATTTGAAGTAACAGTTATCGATAAGCACTGCAATTGGGCGCTTAGTTTCAAATTCTGCGTTTTTTTTTTTTCCATAATTTTTCTTCGAATTCGATACACAATTATGTACATGCCCTTTTTCAAAATCAAGTAATTATGAAAGCAAACAATTGTTGTTAGTCAAAGAGTTTCAAGTTTAAATTAGGAATCAATTCTAACAGAAATGTTTTTTTTTCTTCTATTGTTTATGCGATTTGAGTTTTCTTGGTTTCTCTGATTAAATGGCCATGGAAACACATATCTATTGCCCACACACATAGACAGATCAATTTGAACTTGTTAGACAGAAAACCTCCACCCAAATACCTTTTATCAATTAGCCGCAATATACAAAGATAAATATGTACATACGACGGCTCTCATAACTATTTCACATTAAAGAGTATCCAACTTTATTTAAATGAAATTTGATTAAATCTTCAAGTATATATACATACATAGATGAATCTAAACAATGCCCATGGTAACGATTGAGATCGAAACCTTTAAAAGATATACGAACCTTTAACTAAGCAACTGTATGCGTGCACATACATGCATACATACATACATACATATGTAGACATACATATCGTACCATTTCATATCATTTCAGTTATTTGGTACAGACTGAAGGTTATTTTCCATTGCTACTCTGATCTTGAGCCCTAGAACAATCGACACTTTATTCGACCTTAGTTACGTGGTTCTTATTACGCCTTAATGTTTGGGTCTCTGGGTTTGTTTTATTTTCGTTTTGTCTGCTCCAATGGGATGGTGAGTGTGCGGGGTAGAGGGGATTGAAATTTGAAACTCGTTTTCAGTTGATATATGTATGTATATAATAATTATAAATATTATTGAAAAAGGTCTCCTAGCATGTATGTATGTGTATATGAGTGGGTTGGTTTTTGTCTGCTTGGCAACAGCTTTGAAAAAACAACAAATAGACTTGGTTAATTATGCTGCTAGGTGGCCGATCACACAACTATGCATACATAAATCTCCATACATATATATATGAGTGGATATACATACATACATATGTGCAGATGTCTACAAACACATATGTATGTACATATGTACATATGTATAGGTTTGTATGTATTAATACGCACACGCACGATGCCCATTTTATTGCCTTTCAATTCACGTTTTTTGTGCAAAATGGCAAATTATAAAGCAACAGTTTGCTGCCGCAGTTTCTACGCTCTTTGATAAATCCACTTGCTCTACTTTTTTCACCTTTCATTTATGCCTAACGACAAGAAATTTCATAGATTTTGTATGATCCTTTAGATCTTTTAAATTAAATTGCAGGCCAAGCACTTGCCACAATAAATATACCCTTACCAGAAGGGTATGGGTAGCAGAAAACAAAAATAATGACAGAAACAAAGCCAATTAAAAAAAACGTGTCCGAAATTTTTCACTCTCTCTTCTCTTCTCTCGCTCTCTCTGCCATCTCTATCGCTTTGTTTCGCTATCTCTCTCTATAGTTCTGGCTCTTCTTTTTGGACTTTAAGATCAGGCTTCATGTGTAGCAAGACACCCAATGAACATTTTGTCAATCAGGGTAATCAGTGACCAAAAAAGTCCTTTGAAAACCTTTCTAAAAAACGATCGCAACATATTTATGTTGTTGGCGCCTAAGACTAGGCAACACTTTTACTTGCAGCAAGGATATCGGAAAGCTGCTCGTTTTAAATCATAAAAATGTTGCTAATCTTAAAGACTCACTTTATTATTTTTTATGATTGTGTTAACCTTAAGCAAAAACTATGTCGAATGTTATCAACTCGTTTTGATGTTGATATTTTGTTTGTTGGGGCACACGTGTTGGCAGACACAGTCCCCAAGCCACCCCCTTCCCCTTTCCGTTATATGTATGCTCCCAAACTAAACATTTGCCGGTCTCTCTTGTTGTTGCCTGCTGTTCTGTGGCTCTCATGTTGAACTCTCGCTCGTTCTCTTTTTCTGCTTCTCTCGCTGTCTCTCATTCACGTGCTCTGTACAAACTTCACACTTTGTTAGCCTTCATTCAGATTTTGCAGTTTCGTTAAAGCGGCTGCAATTCGAGTTGAAAGTTAAAAACAAAATCGGTAAAACAAAGGAACATCCATTTATTTAAACTTTTTGTGATTTGTATTTGTTAACAAGTTAATTGCAACACATGTTTCAGGTAAGTTTAAAGAACAAACTAACTGACTAACTTTTAACAGTGTGTGGATGTGTGTGTGTGTGTGTGTGTGTGCGTGTGTGTGTCTATTGTTATTGTTGTGCTGTGTGGTGTGGCGTGGCTATAAGTAGAGAGAAAAACGTGTGAGTTCGGTGTGGCACGTGGTTGGTTGTTTCAACGCAATTTGCGTCTTTTCGCTTTCGTCAGCAAATTTTGTGTAGCCTTTAGTTCGATTTAAATTTAGCCAAATGCAAAAACAATTTGACAAATACAAATGGCATTTCCTTTTGTTATTTTCTTGTTTTTCTTCTCATCCACTACGTTAAGCATCTTTAAGTACAGTTGTACAACAAATGCCAAACAACAACAAAGGGCACTGAAAACAGACGAGCCCCCCCGCCCGGTCATGCTTAAATGGCAAGCGGAGACTGTACATACATACATACATATGTACATACATGCATACATATGTACAAAATACTATATAAATTGAGTCATTCAAAATCAAATGAATGATTTGTTTCTTATTTCCAACAATTTTTCAAATAAAAGTGCCAATTAAATTTATATTCTTAATATTCATCAGTTTTTAATGTAGTAAGTTTTTGCAAATATATATTCTTTGATGTTCTTGAGTTCTATAACTGAATGCAGTGTGCAACCACCTGTTGTGATGAAAATGTCCTGTCAACTCTATAAACCTGCTGATCCTTTTTACATATTTCTAAAAATGTCTTAGTTCTGATTAGTTTTCCTAAAATTTGTTTGTGGTTTTATTTAAATATATTACTTTATACAAATACATACATATAACAAATTGGAAACACATATGTATAAACACTCTAATTGACTGATAGTTGTTCCAATGTGCACTCTCTCACCCCTTTTTTATGTCGATGGAAAAGAGAATATGGGAGAGAGCGAGAGAGCCGTCGTGACTGCAAAACAGCTGAGCATTAGCTTATAAGTGAATTTTTTGCGGCAATTGAAAAGCTTCGTTGAGGCAGAGGCACCCTCTTCTTCATCTGTGCGTCTGTTTGTGCTGTGCCGTGCATGTGTGTGCAGCGCTGCGTATGTGTGTTATTTGTAATGCATACGCCATGTTGTCCGAGGCTTTGCTCTGGCTCCTCTCAGTTGAATTTGCTTGCTCGCTGCTGGCGCTGCCACCGCGCTGCTTTATCTTCTCCAACTTGTCATACACACACTAGACAAATTGCACTGACTTAACTAAATACAAAAATAAAAAACAACAGCTGAGACATTCTGCCGGATTCCGTTTGCGTGCCACAACAAAATCGCCCTCGCTCAGTCAGTCGTCAATTGCCGCTTACCTGACAAACCACCACCTGAGCAGAGCCAGAGCCAGGTTGCTGCATCTACGAAAGTAAAAACCAAATTCAAGCCCACTGCAGAGATTCCCCCCACTCAGTCAGGCATGCCAGATAAGAAATGCTCGGAGATCGAACAAAATGGTGCGTAATAGAACATTTTTGGAAAACAATTTTTGCACAAACCAAAAAGCAAAAAAAAAAAAAAAAAAAAAGAGAATATATAAGAATTTAGTCTGACTTTCTGTGTGTGTGTGTGTGAGTGTGCGTGTATGTTTGTGGGGTTTAGTTTTCATGGCCATTTTCGGGACACTTGACGAACAGCTGTTCGTGCTCAAAAGCTTTCATATTCGTCGTTTTGTGTTTTGGCGCGCGCCTGTTTGCATGCCAGCATATTTTTTTATGTAGAGAGAAAAAGAGAGAGCACTTTATTTAGAGAGTAAGGCTGCAACTAAAGGAGCATAGCCTAAGCCCATTGGAGTTGCCGGATGTCAATACAAAGGATAATTCATTATGTTTTAGCAAGGAGGAAACATTTTACATATGCTGAAAATTTATCGAATCGTAATTGTGATCGTTGTTTAAAAGTGTTTGTCTCATTATTTTAGCTTAGAATATCCTTAACGAAATGTAAAGTTTTCCATTTGAAGCAAGCGATCTGGCTGCTCTATGCTGTCCTCTCTCTTTGTCATTCTACCTACCTCTCTCTCACTCACTCTCTCAATGTTGTCGACAAGAGAGCTTTATCTCACTTTCAACTGACAAACGTCAAAAAGAAATCACATGGCTGGCGCTTGTGGTGGTTTTGTTGTTGTTGCTTCTGCTGTTGCTCTCGCCCTCTTCCCCCAAAAAACACACACAGACACATACAAATGTTCACAAACTTTCCGCTCTATCTCTCTCTCTCTCTCTCTAACTGTCTCTCTTGCTCTCTGCATCTGTCCACGTCTTTTACTCTGCCTTGCAATGTATGAATGAATATTTAGTGTTACAAACTCGCGCTCTCTCACTCTCTCTGTCATTCTCCTGTGTATTCGCCCTCTCTTCCCACTTATACACACACATCCGAACACATAGGAAATGGTCAAAAGAAGAGAGACATAGAGAGAGAGAGAGAGAGAGTGTAAGCGAGCGTGAGAGTGAGCGTCTCAGCGACTGAGCAGCGAATTTTTTTATAATAAAAACTTGTACTCGTAGATTGTGTGATGCCAGTACGTTCTGCTAATCCGATACGCGCTAGAAGTTTGATCCGAGACAATTTGGAGAAACAGGCTGGTTGTCTAAATTTAATACACTCCAGAATGCCGAACATTAAAGTGTTTTCGGGAACCTCGCATCCGGATTTGGCGCAACGCATTGTGGATCGCCTTGGCATTGATTTGGGCAAGGTGGTTACCAAGAAATTTAGCAATTTGGAAACATGGTGAGTACCTACCACCTAAAATTCCTACGTAGAAAAAAAAAAACAAAATCATTTACAATAAAGACAAAGAAACAAAACAGTGCGTAAAAAAGTGTTGCAAGTCCCAAGAAGGTCCTCGCTAAAGACAATCAAGGATAATTCTCGCGCGTGTATGTGTGTGTGTGTGTTTTTTTTTTTTTAAGTGCGTCGTCCTGTGAGCGTGTGTGGAAAAGTGACTATAACAAGATTTATTTCTGCCTTCCTGCCCAAAGGTTGCTTGGTCCTTGACATTCACTGAAGGTTGCCCTGTGGCAAGCGTTCCGTTCGCAGTGTAAAAGCAAATTTACCTTCAGTTGCCTTCAGTTATTTATTAAAAATGATTTTCTTGAAAACAATGTGTACTGTATATTAGTTGCCGTTTTTTTTTTTTTTTTTTTTTTTTTTATTGATTTAACAAGTGGACTGTACGCCGTCTTTTGCGGTGGTCGTTGTGTGTGTTAGTGTGTGTGTGTGTGTGTGTGTGTGTGTGAGTTGCACACACACACAGACACTTATAGAGCCCATGCCAACAAGCTTTGCCAATGTCGCGTGCAATTGAATATTTTTTTTAGTTAAAGAAATCAAAATAATTTAATTTATTTAAATTTTGTTGTGTTAAATTTTTATATGTAAATTTTATTTTTATTAAACTATACATAATTAAATTAGCATATTGTGTGTGAAATGTCTAGACTGGGCGGCCTGCCATGCTCCATCCTCACCTTATGCCGTCGTCTCTCGCTCTCGTTCATTTGGCTCTCTGTCTCTCTCCTTGGGTTCCACACGTTTACACACACACACGCTCAGACAGTCAGCTGCTGCTCCAAAAACAACAACAGCATTAGGCCTTATCAAAAACAGCAAGACAAAAAAAAATTTACCTAGAAACATTTTTGTTGGCATAAAATTAAACAAAACGTAAAAAAAAGAAACGCAAAATTAGCAAACAATTAAAAAAACGACAAAGCGAACGAAATGAAGAATTTAAAGAAGCAGACGAACGATAGATAGAAATTGAAATAGAGGTTATAATGCTCGCTAAGCTTTTTTTTTTCTGAGATGATAGGGCATGCGTGAGTGTGTGTGTGTGTGTGTGTAAACGTGTGTTGTTGTTGTTATGCTCCAAAGGGTGATGATGGTCGTTAAGGAGAAGGGGAGGGGGTGGATGGCAACGCACACAAAGGTAACCTCGCAAGAATCAGTGTAAAGGAAAAAGAAAGAAAGAAAGAGGAAACAAAAAAATTGCCTACAAGCAATAACACATCACGACTCTGTCACGTTTTTCGGTATGCGAAGCAAAAGAATAAGAGATGGAGAAGAAACGGAATGAGTACGAGAGCGAGAGTGAGAGTGAGAGGAAAACAAAAAGAGAGCGCTCCACTGACAGAAGTTGACGTTTACACTAACGTCGACGCCCCCACACACATATGTTGGATCAAGCTCCCTCACTCACTCACTCACTCTCTCTGTCTTATACTCCCTCTCTTCGCCTTAGGTATTCTTGAATATTCTTGCATTTTCCTTTACTCTTACTCTCTCTCTGTTGGTCTGTCTCTCGAGACCCCCACGTGTGTCTAGTGGCACTTGTCGGCTTTGGGTGGCTCGCTCCCTCTCCGTCTCCATGTTTTTTTTCTTGTTACTACTGTATCATCTAATATTTTATTATTGTAACGGGTCATTCCTCAAGCGTTGATTGATTTGTTGTTGTTTCTGCTGCTCTAACTAGCTGTTGCTACGCCTGGGTCGGAGATCAAGTTATAGAACAGATTAGACTTGAAGGGCGCCAAAACTTCAGATGACATCATTAAAACGTATTACGTTAACTACTCAGTTAAACAGGTTGAAAGGTTATATGAAAGGCAAAAAGTCAAAAGATTACCGTACGCTAAAAAAACAAACTTACGCGAGGATCGTTTAGTCAACAAGAAGCAGCGAGAGAGTGCTAGAGAACGGGAGAGAATGAAAAGTAGGTCAACTTACATGCATACAAAATGCAAAAGCAAATCGCCTATAACTTTTAATAATAAGTCACCTTATTGACTATGGAATACAGGGTACTTATTCCTCTGCTTATATGAATGCATATAGTTTATCTGGCTAAACGGGAGACGCCCACGACATTTAATAATACTATTTTTTGTCTAATCATGCTAAGACATAGATAAATAGTTTGTGTCATAAACTTAGTTAATAGACAAACCACACAATTCAGCAATATAAACCAACAAATGACCTTTAGCCGTGGTAAAGGTAAACCAAAACTCAAGACCTTCCATCAGTCAGTCAGACAGGCCAGGCAGGTAGGCAAAATGCAATTTTTCAATAACCTATAAAAGCAATTGGGTTACGACAATTTGAAGGTCCCTGGACACGCAACCCATCCCCTCCAACCCCTTTCAAATGTCAATTACAAAGCCATTTTCATATTGAAAAGTTTGATCGATAAGAAATTTGCGTGTTTACTATAAAACCGAAAAACGAAAGAAATCAAGAACAAGAACAAGAATACGACAACGAAAAAGGGTCGTTTTAAAAGAGGCCCGGACTGGTGGAGTCTCTGGCCAAAACTGATAAGATACAATGAAACTCAGCGAAAGCGATTTAGATAAGCCTTTTGAAAACTACTTTCAAAATAAAAAAGATTGACAATGAGAGAGCAGTTTATTGTTTTTGTTTTTGTTTTTTTGCTGGGATTTATTTTTCAATTTTACAAAACCTTAGTTTGAAATATTTATGAACTTGTTGATAATGAGGCACTTCTCTATTTTAGATCAGAAAGCTATTTTAAAAGGGTCCCTCCGCGACAAAGTCTATGGAGGATGTCTAAATCTTTTAGTTTACATTATCAAAAAAACACAAACACATGCAAAGATTGAGATACACATAACTATGAGTTTTGTCTGCCAGAGATAAAAATATATACTCGTATATAAAACAAAAGAACTTGAACAAATTCTACGTATATATATTAAATAGAAAAACGAAAGAGAACCAAAATATAAAAAAAAGGGAAAATGAAAACGCCGGCCAAACGACAACACAGGCACAAAAACAGCTGGCTGACAATGCTAAAAAATTCTGGCTTAAGGCCAATTTGTTAGACCAAAAAGCCAAGCAACCGACCGAGCGACCATCCGTCCAACCCTCCTAACCATTGCGGCATTCGAACAATGTCAGAAGCAGCGGCAGCAGCAACATTGAAAGAAGTCCTCCTAAAAATGCATCAATTTCACGCCCAACTGCATTTTTCAAATGAAAGAAGCAACAAAAATGATGAAATTGCTTGAAAATTTCCACAAAACATTTCCCAGAATGCAGGTAGAAGAGACGCGAAATGACAAAAAAAAAAAAAACAGCTGACATCCAAAATAATACCGAAACGCAGACGCAGGCCAGACCTCAGACTAAGAGGGAGGTATAGCCTGATAAGATTTTTGCCCAATGCGGTCAATAGTACCAGTATTTCTTCTGATAAGCTTAGTAATATTATTATTATTATTATTATTATTATTATTATGTGTATATATATATATTTGGTGTGTTTTTTTTTTCTTTTTACTACACGATTGTTGCACGCGATTGGCGATTTCATCAACTAGATATATGTACATATATAGTATAGAATATAGTAACAATTAATAATGATTTGTTTTGTTGTTCTTTCTTGTTGGTCACAGACAGAGAGAGAGAGAGAGAGAGATAGAGAAAACACAAGAGTGGGAAGTGGAAAGAGACCTGTCTATGTCAATCGATATTCTCACAATTTGTAATTAAATTAACCTTGAATAGCGTAAAAAAAACAAAAACAATAACACAAAAAACTATGACGGAAAGACAAATAGTGTGCAGGGTTGGCTGTGATCTATTGAAACACCATTTACCATTTGGCCATCATCATAGAGTCTATATGTATGTACATATGTATCTCGTGACCAGAGCAGAGCAAACTCAATCAACATAAAGTTCATTAAGAGCCTTCGTGTCTAAAAGGGAAATGCGACTTTTACTTTTCATTCAATCAGCTGTTGGAATATAACTTAGTAGGAATAAACTATGTGTGTGCGACCCCACGAGGCGTATACTTAATATTTGAAGAAGAATTGTAACCAGAGGCTTAGAAATGGTCCAAATAGTTCCAAAAAGTCATATATCATATATATATCTATACCCTGAAATCTTAATCAATTTTACATATTACGTATACGCACCGATGGCCTTAGGAGAGTGTGTTACATACATGGACAAAAGGCAAGGGCTCTTCTAAGTGCAATGCAAGGACTCGTATGTTTTCAAGCTCCCCCTCTCGTTTGTCCCGTTGACCATCCCTTCATTGTGATATGTGATAGCAGAGTGTCTGTGTCGTCGTCTTGTCGCCATAGATCATAGACAGACGATTACTTAATATTTATATAAACATAATTTGAGAGGTTTGGATGGCGAGGCGGCTTTTCAAAGACATTCGAGGAGAAACTCTTGCTTTGTTTACTCACAATTGCAATTTTTCACAGAAAATTTTCCTCTCTTCTACAATTTCAGTGTGGAAATCGGTGAATCAGTGCGCGGTGAAGATGTTTATATTGTGCAATCCGGTTCCGGAGAGATCAATGATAACTTAATGGAACTTCTCATTATGATAAATGCATGCAAAATAGCATCAGCATCTCGTGTTACAGCTGTGATTCCTTGCTTTCCATATGCCCGCCAAGATAAAAAAGATAAGGTAGGTTTGCCTAACATACATAATGACAATAATATCCTATCCATTCCAAGTTCCTTAAGCCTATACACAGTCTCCTCTTCTCCCATTGTCCACCAACCCCTTACCAAATATCACCTTTTTTGAATTGATCCTTTGAGATCCTGTTTCTATATATATACTTATATCCTTCGTTCTTAGCACGTGCAAAGAAAATTGCAAAAAAAAAAAAAAAAGAAAAAACAAAAGCAAAATAAAACTAATTAATAATATATTACTATAAATGTGTATATATATACCTTTTTTTATCTAAATTGAGTTGATAATACTTTCAATAAATATATATGATAACTCTCTATATATCTTTCCCCTCCCCTCTCTTTATATATACATATACATATAACTTGGCTATACATTTTTTTAAATCTCTCTTTCTAAGTGTTTATTATGCATTTTGACACAAGTTGTTGATTTTGATTATTATTTTTGGTTTTGCAAAAGAAGCTAAGCTAATTTGAAAGAAATGTGGAAAATTTGTGAAACATAATTTTTGTGATTAATCTTGCCAGAGAAAAAACAAAAACCCCAAAAAACCGAAAAGAAATTGATTGAAATTTGTTTAAAAATTAATTTTTTTTTTGTTATTCTTTTTTTGGTTTCAAATCTCTTGTTTGCTCTACATATAATTTCAAACTCTCTACTATAACTTTCTCTGCTATATTCTTTCCAAACTACCAACTACCACTACCGATTGAAACTCTTCCCGACCTCCCCGACCAATCGATAAACCAACGATATATAGTTACCTGGCAGTGAGGATAATGCTGAAGCTAAGAAGCTTGCCAAGAAAAACTACGATTGGAAATTTAGGGTATTTACTATCGTCTACTTTCCTCACTCTCTCTCTCTCTCTATCTCTCTATTTTAGTACAACTTTTACTTTTCTCTTTGTTTAACTTCACTCACAAAACTCTCTAAATCTCACTTCAAACTAGGGCCAACAAAAACACCGCTTGTTTTCGGTTTCGAGTTGAAAATATTGAAATTATCAAGTCCCACGAGGGCTTAACATAAGTTTCTAAGCAAAATTTTCCAACAAGGGCAGAAGCCTTCTTTGATCTCAGCAAAACTTATGGAGCAGCCCTCGTTTAATCATACTAAATCCTAGACCTAAATGTAAACCGAATCTTGAGGGTGACTTTTGCAGCTCTTCTTCAACTAAAAATCGGGGACAAAACTAATTCATTTCCAATAAACTCATTCTCCCGTCCACCAAGGAATCCCTATACATATATATGTAAAAAATATTCAAACTCAGTTTTTGTTTTGGGGCTTCAATTGAAAACTTATCTGGCCAAACACATGCGAAAAACTTAAAGCTTTTTGGTTCATTAAATATATTTTAATATTATAATATTGCATGTCCTTATACTAACTAACTATAACAAATATAAATCAAACGCAAAATCTCGTCTCTCAACAACTCAAAAAATTTTACAAAATTTTCCACATTTTTTTTTTTTTTTGATTATTAATTTGATGTTTTGATTTCTGTTTTATTTGTTGGCGTTGCTTCAAAAACAAAAATTATTAACAATATTTATTTTTCAAATGTTTTTTTTTCTTTTTAATTTATTTTTTTTTGCTTTATGTTTTTGTGTCTGTCAAAATGTTGTTTGATCGTGATCACGATGATAATGATGTTGTTTTTTTGCACTTTTCTTCTTTAATATATAGTCTATGCGTGTGTATTTGTGTGTGTGTGTGTGTGTAACCATGTTGATAAGTCCCCTCTCCTTTACCCAACATTTGAGGGGTGTGTGTGTGTTGTCTTAGCAACAGGTCCGTTTCAAGGGTGAAATAATAAGTTCTAATCGGATTCAAGTCATATATAGGTTTCTATATAATTACACAGATTTGTTATTTTTTGTTTTCTCTATTGATAACCCATTTAAAGACATTATAAAGACGTCATATTTGACGTCAGCTGATGCTAGATGAACCCTACCTAGGGTTACATTTGTTTGTTTTCCTTCGCATCAATTTGTGTAATCTAGAAAACGAAAAAACCCACAGAGACAAGTGCAGTTGCAATGACCTTTCAATGCGTTTGTTGACTTACATTCCAGTCAAGTCAAATCGTATGATTAATGCAAATATTTCAGATTACAGACTTTTGTCGATCAATATGAATATGTGAATAAAGTACAATGCAGTTCCCTGATCTTTTTCGCTCGCCATCTCTCTTTTTCTCTCTTAGAGATCCTTATGTTTCTTAAAAAGAAAGTGTAACTCCATAAATGTATTGACCCTATCCTATCTCTCCAGAAATTTGACTCCCTATTGAAGTTTCTTTATTTGGTTTTCCTACACTGAACACTTAAAGCTGTTCACACTTATATAAAGTGTTGGTCAATGAAATTATAAATTAAATGCATCAAAAGAATATAAATCTCGAAAAATATTTCAACATGAGCATTCGCACATACATGCATACATTAATAAAGAATTTAGCTTAACTTTATGCGTACATATACATATATAAATTTCAGCACGTGTTGCTTCAATTCACATTTAATATTCAAGCTACATATGTATCTGTTTTTTATGGCACTAACCACCAATAAAAAATAAAAAACACCTCCTTTTGTCCAGACCTAATCTGACCTTTTTGTGATCTTAAACTTTTGCTACTCTTCTATTCTATTTTTTAATTGTAAAAATACACAAAAAAAAAAAAAAAAAACAACCGACAAAAAACATACAAAAACCTTTTATTCTGAACGTTTTCTGTTTTATCTTCTTTTTTCTTTTCTTTTTTTCGATCGATCTTTCAACACAAAAATATACGAAATACAAAATCAAAAACCGAAACGTATACCTATCGAAATACCACCGAAATCCGTAAATAAAAAAACAAATTAAAATGAATTAAAACCAATCTTTCCATTACCGACAAACATACATAACATATGAATACATATGAATGTATGTATTAGGAGTTTTCAGCCAAACAATATACTGTGAGTAGAGAAATGTCGAGACTCTCTATATAGAAGACATAGAGGTTATCGAGACTGTGTGGTCGTCGTCGGATAAACGAAAAACAGAATTCAAAAAAATACAACATTTTTTTTGTATATTTTCTTACGACTTTGCTTTGTTGCGTTTTGTTAACGTTTTGAGTTTACTTTTCTTTGCCTTCTGCTCCTACTCCCACTCCTTCGCCGCCTTCTGGTCCTCCTGATCCTCCTGCTCCTTCACCACCTTCGCTTGAGAGTTCTCTTGACCAAAAAAAAAAAAAAAAGTTGCCTTTCCCCCCACCATACACACACACACACTCTCTCACCTACTCACTCACTGACTCTCAGACATTTCACATATGCTATGATACCCTTGCTCTGTGAGAGGGTATATTGAGTTCTTTACCAAGTTGATTGCATGTCTCGTTGTGTTGTCGTTTATTCGAGTTTGTTCTTGTTCAATTCAATGCGAAATCTAATGCAAAATCGGTGAAAAATCTCTACTTTTCTTTGCACTCCTTTCTGAACTCAAAAAATATATATATGTATATATGAAAACATCAAAGCCCCAAATCCATTTCCTTCCATGATTTCCACCTCCACACCTGATGGCACTTACATAAGCTCACTCTCTGTCTGTCTCGCTCTACTATCTCTTCCTCTTTCTTTTTTTGTCTGTCTCACTTATTTTTTGGGTGTCTTGATCACAATATTATTCGGAACTGTGTTTATATGTGTGTATACCTTGTGTGTGTCTCTCTGTCCATGTTAATTATGATTTCCATTGGTGTGCTCTTTATTATTATTATTGATTTATTGTAATTCTTATTTAACTTTCATTATTGAGAAGGCTTAGTCCTAAGATCATCTATTTTACTAACTACGCTAATTATAAACCTTTCACCTTTCCCCCCTCAACATTTTTTACCTACGCTGGCCAATGCGCAGAGTCGTGCGCCCATATCGGCGAAATTGGTGGCCAACATGCTATCAGTGGCCGGAGCGGATCACATTATAACCATGGATCTGCATGCCTCACAGATTCAGGTGAGTAAGAGACATAATAAAAATGCTAAACTTAAGTAGTGTAGAAAGCCCTTTTTTAAATCAATGTGGCAACTCTTAAACCTATAATCAGTGTGCTAAGCCCTAAGAAGGGTGCGAGTGATCCATCGTGTGAAAAGCCCTTTTCAGTTTGGGATCTCTTGTTTGCTGATCGTTGCACTTTTCAAAGACATTTACCGCACAAATCAATCAATTAAACATTTATCCAACCGAAGTTCCATTATTGATAAGAAATAACACTCGCAGCGAGCACTATTTATTGATTTCCAGTTTATTAATGATGAGGGCCAAAGGGAGATTTCTATAGTTTTATTATTAGTAAACAACAATAGTCTGTTTGCCTAGAATTTCTTTTGAGTTGCAATAATTAAAATGTAATTAAAATTATTGATGTTGCTGCTGCTGCTAAAAAATAAATACATACATGATTATTATTGGCCATTATAGATAGGCGAACCACTTCTTGGAGACTTACCTGAATGTGTTCCAATTGTTTCATCAAATCGTCAATTCTCTCGTCCTTAACCTTGATAAGACTTTCTAGATATTGCGACTTGTGTCTAATAGAATTGATGCAAGCGTCCTTCTCTCGCAACTCCTGCAATGCATCCAAATAGTCCTGATGGGCAACAAGCTTTTGTGGCACATTGATCACCCTGCCCCTTATGACTCTTTCCACGTCCACACACTGAACGCTGGGACTCCTCAAAACGATGCGTGCCAATTGTGGTACATGTGTAAGAGAATTGTTGGATTGCGAGTGCTTCTTTGACATCTGAACGGTGGAAATGGCATATCTTTGTTTCTGTGAGCGCTGATTGAAGAACTTGGCATTGGGTCGTTTTGATCGACCCATTGACATGAGGTCGTAAAGCAGGGATTCAATGGCCCCCACCTGACCCTTGGCCAATTGATCCAAACCGAGTCTATTGTGACCCAGACCCAATTTGACTAAAACCCTTTGATTGAAAGTCTTCCAGTTTTGCAATTTCATATCGGCGCCATTTCTGTGCGTATATAAATGCATATTCACCAGCTTTGAATGGAATCTTTGAAATATTCTTGCCACTGGCACCACATCCGTTAGATCTCGTCGCATGCGTCCATCCAAGCTCAAATTCTGCAGCTTTAGCCATTTGGCCAACTCTTTCCTCTCGGAACTCTTTAAATTGCGGCAAGCATAAGACATTTTAGCTAATTGTAAGAGTTTTCCCTTTACTTTTTCTCAAAAATTTCCAAAAATAAAACGACAAAAATTTTGGTAAAAATGTGATTGAAAAATGGAATTTTGTCTCAAAATACAAACGAATATGATTTCTCCGTTTAGGGTTTCTTTGATATACCAGTTGATAATCTCTATGCCGAACCGGCAGTACTCAAATGGATAAAGGAGAACATTCCCGAATGGAAGAACTCGATTATTGTTTCACCCGATGCTGGCGGTGCCAAGCGGTAGGTATTCTCTTCCATTCATTCCATTCTGTATTGAAACATATATAAATTTTCGATTTTCAGTGTTACTTCTATTGCCGATCGTTTGAATGTGGAGTTCGCTTTGATTCACAAAGAGCGCAAAAAGGCCAATGAGGTGGCTTCAATGGTTCTGGTTGGTGATGTTAAGGATAAAATTGCCATATTGGTTGATGATATGGCCGATACTTGTGGCACTATTGTCCATGCTGCCGATCGTCTTGTGGAGGCCGGTGCCACTAAGGTAATATACATTCATGATTTCCGTCCGAACGTGAAGTCCCTAAGTTTAAGGGGCTACACCTTAATCCCACTCAGCACTCCCCCTTTTGAAAATGAAACAATAAATTATTGGAAAGGCAACAGACGGTGAAGTTTCACCAGTTTTTGCTGCATACCCTTAGGCGCACCCACTTTAAATATCATGGAGTCTTAAAATCATTGTAAACCTCTTTCTAGGTCTATGCCATATTGACGCATGGCATTTTCTCGGGACCGGCGATTTCGCGTATAAATAATGCCTGCTTCGAGGCGGTTGTTGTGACCAATACCATACCACAGGATGGACACATGCGTGATTGTCCCAAGATACAGGTAGGTCAAAATAATCTAAACTCACTCGATATTATCTAAACGATTCTCTGGTATTTTCTCCCCTCTTGCTCTCAGTGCATTGATGTATCGATGATGTTCGCCGAGGCAGTACGAAGGACACATAATGGCGAGAGTGTCTCATATCTCTTCTCAAATGTTCCATATTAAAAAGTAAACAATCAACACCAACAACACCACAAGCAGCTGCAGCAACAAGAAAAACAACAACAACAGCAGCTGCCCAAGCAACAACAGTTTGCAAAACATTTTTCTATATATAGAAATAAAATTTTTTTTGCCATTCATTTCATTTCATCGTTATATATTTTTTATGGTTTAACTATTGTAATTTAACAACTTTTCCAAACAAATTTGTGAGTGAAAAACAAAAATCATCATTATGTAATTATATTAAAAATAGATCCTAAATACAACAACAACCACAACAATACACATCATTTAAAAAGTGAAAGCCTAAAATTGAATCCAGAAAGAAAGTACGAAAGGTCTTTTTCTATCACACACACACACACACACACACACACACACACACACATATATACATATATATATACATATACATACATATGTATATGGCTACCTAACTACACGCATATATCCTTTTTATTGTTTTTTTTATAATATTATTTGGTTTTTTTGCTTTCCTTAACTCTTTTTCGGTTTCGAAATTTTCTAAAAAAAAAAAAAACATTGGCCTGCTCTTAGAGAGAAAATTTTAGATTTTTAGGAATTTACATATACATATATCATATATAGTAGAACTCACACACACACACCCAAAACACACTCTTGCATACAACAAAAATTGTAATTTTACACTGTGCAACAAAAACCACAACCAATCTTTTTTGATGATTCTTTAATCTATAAGATCTTTAATGAAAAAACAAAACAAAACAAACGCAAACTTCTTGCAAAAAGTTCAAAATAAAACAAAAAAAATTTAGATAAATTAAGTAAAAGAAAAATAAAATACAAATTGAGAATAAACAAAAAAGAAGGAAAGATCATAGCAAATAGGCGTTAAAAAAAAACAAACAAAGAACAACAACAACAAAAAATTAAACGAAATACAAACCAAAAAAAAAAAAAAAAGATTACAGAAAACTGATAAATAAACAAACTCTTCATTGATCGCGGAGTCAGCAAAAAACACAAGCGACGAGAATCCCCCAACTCCCGAGAATGTGGAATGCTGTCGACTTCCCTAAGAGAAGATTCTCCCATTTCGCTTGCCTTGCAATAAGTATGTATGTGAAGTAGATCGATCGGTTTTGGTTGTTTGTTTTACGATTTCCATTTCATAAATGTTTTTTTTTTTTTTTTTTTTTTTGGTATTTATTATTGTTTATTTCTGCTTTATTATACAAATTTTCTGCTTGGTTTGGTGGAGGTTTCTGTTAATATTCATCGATGTCGCCATCGCCATCATCCTCCACATTATCCGTGCCGACCTCCTCGAAGTCGCGTTCCAGAACGGCAATGTTTTCCCTGGCCTCGGTGAACTCGCCTTCCTCCATGCCCTCACCAACATACCAATGGACAAAGGCACGCTTCTTGAACATCAAATCGAATTTGTATGACAGATTTGAGAAGGCCACACTGATGGCTGTGGTATTCGATAGCATGCAGCAGGCGCGCGATGTGGGCGCCAGATCGCCGTCGGGCACAAAGGCGGGTTTCTCGTAGTTGATGCCAATCTTGAAGCCAGTGGGACACCAGTCAACGAATTGTATATGCCGTTTCGATTTGATGGCCGAAACGGCGGCATTCACATCCTTGGGCACAACATCGCCGCGATAGAGCATACAGCAGGCCATGTATTTGCCAGCACGAGGATCACACTTCACCATCATGTTGGAGGCCTCGAAGCAGGCATTTGTTAGCGTGGTAATGGCATGCTGTTCATGGGCAGCACGGTCTGCGGACATAAGTGGGGCATAGGCAACTAGGGGGAAATGGATGCGTGGGAATGGTACCAAATTTGTTTGGAATTCATTCAGATCGACATTCATGGAGCCACTGAATCGCAGGGAGGCAGTGGTTGAACTGACTATTTGGGCTATAAGACGATTCAAATTGAGATAAGCTGGACGATCCACATTCAGGCTGTTATTGCAAATATCATAGATGGCCTCATTGTCCACCATAAAGACACAGTCGGAGTGCTCAATGGTCGAATGGGTGGTCAGGAGAGCATTGTACGGTTCCACCACAGCTGTGGATACCTTCGGTGATGGATAGACAGCGAAATCTAGTTTACATTTCTTGCTGTAGTCCGTCGACAGACGTTCAACCAGCAATGAGGTGAAACCGGAGCCAGTGCCACCACCCAATGAGTGGAAGATAAGGAATCCCTGTAGGCTATCACATTGCTCGGCAAGTTTTGATAGCCGTGTAGTGACCTTATCGATCACTCCCTTGCCAATCGAATAACGTCCTCGTGCGTAATTGTTTGCTGCATCTTCTTTGCCAGAAATCAATTGTTCCGGATGATAAAGATCCTTCATGCTTCCGTTGCGTACGCCGTCGATAACCGATGGTTCCAAATCAACAAAAATTGTACGTGGCACCTGTTTGCCATTTCCAGTTTCAGTGAAAAATGTCCGCGCATCATTCGCTGTGGTATCGTGGCCCTTGCTCGCACTGCTCCCGCTGGCCGTGAGCTCCTCCTTGGTCTTTAGACTGCCATCCAGATTGATACCATGCTCCAATAGATATAACTCCCAGCAGGCATTACCGATTTGAATGCCGCACTGACCGACTTGTATGGATATAACTTCACGCTGCAAGGAATCCAAAGAAAAAGGGTCGCCATTAAAAGCCCATTCCTCTCTCTCTCTCTCTGCTGGATTTTTAACCTCTTTTCGTGCATCTTTGTTTGTTAGTCAAGTTTTTTTTTAATGCTTAAACTTACCATTTTAGACAATAATTTAAATTTCTATTTAATTATATATTACAACAATTTAAAACTTTTCTCTTGTTTTATAACCCCTTTCTTTTTTTTTTTCGATCAGTTGACCTGATCTTTTTTTCCTCCTAGTCACGCCGCGTAATAGAGAACTTCCACAAAAAAAGATCTCGGTGGGTAGCAAATGGAAAAGTACCGTTCAAATCGGGAGCAAAAAGGAATGTCAAACTTTGCCAAGCAGAGTTGCATTTCCCCCAATCTAAGCGGGGGCGCAAAGTTTTAAAATGAATGTCCTTGCAATTTACGATACAAAGGGAATTCATAACATTTTAAACAAAGCTAGAAATATAACTTAAGTACCAAGATTTCATTTAGGAAGACTTCTACATAAGAACTTGTCCGACGTTTTTGCCATTGGATCGGTTTATCTTCTGATTATAACATTCTGAGAACTAAAGAAAAATCCAACAACTTGTCTTGCTTTTATGAGCACTTTTTTTTATACAATTCAAACGATTTTTGAAAATAAAAATCTACATAACAAAAGGTGTTTTTTTTTCTGGTTTATAAATAATTCTTAAAGTATATAAAAAATAAATTCTCTGAGTTTGTGACCTAATGAAAGATGAAACTATATATATAATTCACCATTTGTCTTTCGATTGGACTAGAACTAGATCTTGTTAATGCCAGGCGGCAACGTTACATCGAACACAATTGGAGGATTATTGGGTAGATAATTAATATCGCATGTGGAGGCATTTACATAGATAATGCGTCCGTCGCTGGTGATGCCATAGCCCTCGTGCACATGTCCAAAGACATGGTATTTGGGCCGGACTCGCTGTTGCACCGTGGACAGTAGTTCCACACAGCCAGCCCTAACGCCCGAACAGCAGAGATCGCCATGTCCTACGGGTGGTGTGTGAGTGAGTAATATATCAATGGCCTCTGGTATCTGATTCCATTTGTCCAGACACGCTGTACCGCGTGGTACATTGAAGGCCCAGCGACAGAATTCCGGCTGCCAAGGTGTCCCATAGATTCGTAGTCCCCAGATTTCTAGCAATTCATCTTCCAGATAGCGACAATTTGTAAGAACTTGACGTATATTTTGCGTTTGAACTGCACTCTCGAGACTTTCCTTGGCATTACCCAGCGTGGGCAAGTCATCCAATACCGACATGCCGGTGTGTTTGGTTCTGCAATCAGAGAGACTAGAGATTGGATTGTATGGACGATGACAGAAGGGATACTCACCTTTCATTGTGTCCCTTGCCTTGCTTATTCTGAAAGGGATGTGTGAATGTGCTATCAAAGCTAAGCTCGTGATTGCCAGCTATCACAATCTTGTGCTTGTGCGGCAAGGCACCGATCCAATTGTTAAACTCCACAACTTCCTCCAGTTGGCCACATTTGGTAAAGTCGCCGGCGTGTATGAATATGTCACCATCGGGTATATCAAATTTGATATAGGGTGTCAATGAGTGTGTATCCGACATGCAAACCACCCGCGCCTTATTGGGTGCCACTGTGGTGGTCGGTGGCTTCATTGTCACTTTGATGACGCGCTGCGTCTTGCTAATGTCTCGCCAAGCGGCAGTCGGATCATGGCTTAATCTATGTACGGGCACTTCCATTGAGGGATTAGAGGCACTGGCCATGGTTAAGGCTATTTGAGGCTTTCAGTGTGGGGGTGTTTGTGTGTATGGCGGTAATTGACTATAAATTGGAACATCTATTGTTAGAATACAAAATATAAATAAATGATTATTAGTTGTCTATACTCACCAAATTGTTTAACTGTTCATGGTCACTGCCACTGTTGCCATTGTTATTGTTGGTCAACAGAGATTACTTTAATTCAAGTATTTAATAGATAAAAAATAATACCGTGAACTGCTGCCGCTGCCTCTGTCGCTGCTGCTGATTTTTTCTGACGTCACTCTTTCTTAGTGTTGTCATACTGGCTGAATTAATGCTAAATTCTGCATTGGCATCACTAGTTGCTAGAGCAGCTGTAATTTTTTTTCGATAATTATTATTTCGATAACGATTACCTGTGCTTAGACCAAACAAAAAACAGCTGGTCTAAGATTGTGCTTCTTCTTGCTGAACTTTTTTTTTTGTGTCGCGTTAATTAAATGTAAAATAAATTAACAAAATCAAAATAAAAGTGCAAACAAGCAAATAAAATAACAACAAAGTGCAATGAAAAGGTGCATCAAACTTAAAAATCTGGTGCAAGACTAAAGAAAAACAATCAAAACAAGACTAGACAAAGGGTGCCGTCTCGTAGAATGCTAACTCGATGGCCGCCAGAAAAATACCAGAAAACACATAAAATACCAGAAAGACACATAAAATACTATACAAAAATAAATATTTTAATTTTTAATAATTTTAATTTGTGCAAGTGTGAGTGAGAGAGAAAGAGAAAATAAAAGAAAATGAATGAACTCGCAAAGTTTTTGCACAAGAACCAAGTGAAATATTGTTAATTAAGACGAGTCGCAGCTGTAGTGTACTATCAGTAAACATTCAATGGACCAATTGGAGCTGCAAGACGATTTGTTTGCGGAGGGAGGTGCTGCCGCAACAGCAGGTGCTGCAACAACAGGAGGAGTCGGGGCAGGGGCAAGTGCAGGTGCAGGTGAGTAGAGTTTCGGCCTCTCTGATAAAGTAAAAACATCAACAATTACAAAATAATGTAAATGGTTCTATTTTTGTAATCCAATAAAAACTTATTTTTGTATGTGGGTACACAGGTTGTGCCTCTTTTTTTACTTCTTCTTCTTCTACATCATCGTCATCATCTTCTTTGTGGTCTGTCTGGGCGCAGCAGCAGCAGCAACAACTCTTTGTTGTTGTTTTGATTGTTGCTAATTGTTTACGCCCACCTACAAAGTGTTCCCAATTTATTGCATCCCCCTTTCTCTTTTTTCCTCTTCCTTCCTCTTCCTTTAACAGCGATAAATTGGTCGGCTTCAGCTGCTTCTTCATTTTCAATAGCTTTAAAGTCCCGTTGACTTTCGGTTTACCCTGCTAACTGTTGATAGCTAAGAAAGGGTATCTCAGGTACCAGGAATTTTCGTGTTTATCGTTATGATACAGGTTTAGGTCAAAAGTGTAAGAATTTTGTTTTTGTTTGCGGTAAAAATGAATCACTTGACAAGTGATAGGTGATAGAGGGTATCTCATAGTCTTTATGTCCCTTTTGATGCTTGCCTTTGGCTTGAATTAAGTTCTTCTTTCTTAAGTGGAATGGATGATTCACTTTAAATTTAAATGACCAAATCTTTAGCATTTGCATAAGAAAATGAAGCAGACTCACCTAGAGTTCCCTATGGAAATTAATTCGTTGGTGTTGGAGTTTACTGAGAACCAAAACGCGTTTAAAATAAGTCAAACTTAATCAAGGAGAACCAAAAAGGTTATGACTTAAGTCGTTAGCGCAAATATGAATCGTCCCATACCCTCTCTCCACTCATAAGGACTATATATTAAGATAGCTTAACAAAAGGATGTGATTATGCCCTCTGATCGACAGTAATGGAAGAAAATTTATTCGAAAGGCCTTAAGGCAATTGTCTCAAAACAAAAATAAGCTTTGGCTTGCCGAAGGATGTGTCTATCTGTGTGTGTGCGTGTGTGTGACTGGGGCACTGTTTGAGGTCACTTAAATTTCATTTATAGTGTGTGGAAGTCATTTTACAATTTCCTACATAATTCTTGTTCATCAAGATTTATTGTTTCAAATTTTGTTTTCGCTAAGAGATTGATTTAGCGTTTGACATGCGGCATGCTTCTCTGTCTCACACGCACACCGTCTCCCTTTCTCTCTCTAGCATAATATTCATTCACAAAAAACTCACGCGCGCAAAAAAATTATACATATGTATATACATATGTGTATATAGAAACCTTGATAATGACATTCAACATTCTGTCTGTATGTCAGTCTGTCTTTCTGTTGGTCGGTTTGTCTCTGTGTCTCTTTGTCTCTGTGTAGCTCTGGCGTCAGTTGGGGTTTTTTTGGGGTTCATTCTGTGGTGTTCTGTGTGTGTGTGTGTGTGTGTATTGTGGATGGATGGATTGGAGGGGGCACAACCTGGCAGTTATCCAACGGATTGTAGCTCAGTGTGGCACAGAAATTAGAAAATTTCACTGCTTGCCAAAGAGTCAAATGTCGAGTCGTCGTACTATTATAGTTTGTAGTTTGTTGTGTGTAGTAGTAGTCGTTGTTGTTGTTGCTGTTGCTGTAGTCCGTCGACGTCGTCGTCGTCACCTGTGCAAAATTGCATAAGTTTGGCCAGCCAAACAACCATCGTCGCACAAGCTCATTTGTTTGCGCGCCTTCAAACCGCTAAGAACGACCGGGGCGAGTGTTGTGCACAACACACTCACACACACAAAAGTAACAAACGAAAAAAGAAAGAACTGCAGTGCGTTGCGGCATCGCGTCGTTTCATTCTCAAGTGTTTCGAGTACACTCATTTCCCTTCCCCCTTCCCACCATTTTGACGGGTGTAAAGTGCGTTCCGGTGGCGTGTTTTTAGCCTTTGCGTGCTTTACTATAATTTTCTAGCACCGCCCCCCTCTCTATCACTACATATGTACATACCCTTCTCGCCCATTTGGCGTGGGCGTGATGTAATTTGCTATAAAAGCAGTTAACTAATATTACTAACCAATATATACATTGGGTATATTGTTTATTTGTGAGATGGGAAAGTGCTTTGTGCAGGAGAGACTCAAGAGAAGAGGTGTCTTCTTCTCAAGCATGTGCTAATTTCTCATATATTTGCGCAAATTGTTGGCAGTTATTATATGTACATACCTATATATACATATACCTTATATATCCTCAGTTCGATTTTCGATTTTGTATAGCAGCAGCAGCAGCTGGCCCTGTTTTTGTTTGTTTGCTTCTTTGGGGTTTTTCTCTTTTCTTCTTTCAATTTTTGTTTTTGTTGTCTTGTTTATTTGTTCGATTTTGTAATTTTGCAAAACCAGAAATGCAATCGCTTTCAATTTGGTTACCAAAAAGAGGAAAACAAAAACAGGGATGGTCGTTTTACGTTAATTAACAATTTATGCAAAAGTCCTACGTCAAATGACAAGAATCTGTAAAGCGATTCGCCCAAGAGGCAATTGGATTGATAGTATTTACGTGACACTAGATTTCAGCAGTCCTTAAAGACACAACACCATCTGTGGGAAGCTTAAAAAAATGAACGCAACTCTGTTATCCTGGAAACTGGTTAACCTTGTTGCTGTCACTTCACTTAAAGGTCAAAAATTGTTTCAAACCTTTACTCAATACTTTTTACCACATGGCGTCCTAAGGATGGAAAGTTTTCTCATTTAACACATGCTGGTTACAATTATACACACCCCCCACATAGACACAAGCACACACAGACACACACTGTTCCATCGGCCTTCCTATAGTTTTTGCTACTAATTTACGCTAAATACATTGTGTAAAGAAAAATACCGGAAGCAAACGTTAGGTACATCGATTCGGATACACTCTTTGTAGTTCTTCTCCTTATGTTCGAGCTACTCTTTTCAATAAAATGATCAAATTTCCCGGCAACACGTCGTATGCGCAATTTTTCACATGCTTATTGAACATTAAAATGAAGGGCATCATCTTGAGTTGCATATGATTTTTTGTCTAGATATAAGGAATATTGCATCTTACCCTAACGAATATCCTTGCCTATTTGTAGAGAATGTAGCCGGCTTACATGTCGTATGAGCAATAAGACCAATGGGGGTGGTATCAGCTGATTATTGATACGTTTGGGGGGGAACAGCAACAGCTGTTTTAGAGCTTTTAATAAACGCTCGCTCTCCCCACCCTCTCTCTTACTCTTCATCTCTCATTCTCACACGCTTCTCTCTCTCTCTATCTTTCTGCCTTCCTCTCACTCTCACACATAGTTAATCATAATTTTAAATAGACAATAATCGTTTGTTTTGATTTTGTGCTTTCAATTTGCGAGCGTGCGCGAGTTGCTTTTGCTTAGTGTTTTTTTCGTTTTATTAATATTACTTATTGCCGTATTTGTTGTTGTTGCTGCTGCTGCTCTGCCCGCTTTGGCCGATGTTGGTGTTGTGTTTTGTGTTGGGTTTTTTTTTTTTTTCGGCCTCTCATTTTCGCCGCAGTTGAAATTCGTCGTTGTCGCCGTCGAGTCGTTTGAAATTTGGTTGATTTTTTTGCCTGTTTTTTTTTTTCGGTTTTTCTGTTTTTGTTTTCGAGAATTTTTGTGTTTCTCGATTTCGATTTTGGTGTCTGCGCTTATATATATCTATATCTATTTATCTATTTATCTTTCGTTATATATACATACATATACATATACAAATTTTATATATATATATATATATATATATGTATAGAGAGTAGTTTGGGAATAATTTCGGAATTGCCTCATTTAACGCGCGTCCCGTCTCCCATTTTTGGTTCTTGTTTGGCCAATGCTGAGCTCATTATTTTTGACTAATTAGCATAAAACAAAAAAAATCGGTAGTAACAAAACAAAAAGAGCGCAAAATACGACAAAAAAAGGTTTAAAGAAACCAAAAAACGAAAATCGTTTTTATTTTTACTTTTTTTTAGACTTTGCTTAATCTCTAATAAAAAAAGTCGGCCCAGTGACACATTTATTGAAGAGGCTCTCTTATCAAACAAAAATAATAACAATAACAACAACAACAACAGTGCCAAAATAATTTACAACTAATAAACACACACTCTCCACTCCACTCAGCTGTGCGTATGTGTGTGTTTGTGTGTATAATCACGTGCCTGTAATTACAATTACAGAAACACAAAGTCATTTCTATTATATTCAACAATAATCTGTTCTAATTTGTTTTAAACTGTGAGCTGTTGTGTGTCTGAGTCTGTTTACGCTAAATAGAAAAAAAAAAAAAACGACCCCGCCCACTTGTTGATCAACTCACCACTCCTCCCGAAAAAAAATACCCACAGCCAGCCGGCAAGTGGCAAGTCTCTCCGTTTGGTTAGCTTTATTCTTAATTGTGATTCCCACAAAATCGGAGGATTATCATTTATCAAATTGTAATTATTTTACAAATTTATGCGCCAAGTTCATGTTATGGAATTTTCAATGGACACCAAAAAAACTAAAAGGTGAGAGGCAAACTTGAATCTAAATATAAAAGAGAGAGAGAGAGAAACATTGAATTATTATTATTCTACTGATTTTCCAAAATAGTTATCAAAAAACAAATTAAATTTCGAGATCGGATTCGGGAAGAGCAATCAGGGCAATCGGGCTTCCAAACAGTTAAAATGTGTATTTACAGTAAATTTGTTCCTTTGGAAGACATAGGCACTGCCTTTTCGATTTGGTATGCCATCAGTAAGCTTCAAAGAATATATTTTTAGTCGTCTTAAGTATAAAATTTCTAAACAAATATGAAAGCTCTAACTAGCAAAGTTTCGATTGAAGTCAAGTTACGAACATAAGGACATCTATTTAACGGTAAAGTTGATATATCCAATAAAAGAACTGATAATTATTAATGGCAAAAGTATCGTACGACAATTGGCCACAAAAAGGCGAAAGGCCCATCTAAAAATGCATAAAAGTGACTCATTAAAGTAAACCATTGGCTAAACGATATTATATAGTCTGCTGCGTTTTTATTATCTATATAGTAATGTAACAGCAACTTCTCAAAAAGAATAGAAATGGACTTTAGAGCTACCGTGAGAATTCGAACATGGGGAAGAAAATTAAATCATGTTTTGTTGTAAGTGTAAAATGGGGAGTAACTTATCAGTTTATGTTCAAGTCATTAGAAACGAAGAGCAAAACACAACACAGAACAAAACACAACAGCTGATGAACGATCGATCGATCTATCGTTCGAACGAACGAATGAACGACTGTTTTTATCAATTGTATAGATCTTATACAATTCGTGATTGTTCTTTGTTTATTCTTATCATCATTAATTTGTTTTATGATTCTCTGTTCCTGTTCAATTACGATTTTTCGAGTGTGATTTCTTCTGTTATTGTTGTTGTGCTTTTTTTTTCATTTTTTTTTGCGTCCAACTTTACTTTGTTGATTTCTTTTTGATTTTCAGCCCATTGATCTCTTTGTTTTTCTTTCTCGTTTTCTCCCCCATAAATTAACAGAGGTTTCCCACTTTCCCGCCATATTTTTCTTTCCTTTCTATTTAGCAAAATCTATTGCATACTTGAAATTTTCAACAACGTTATAAAAATCACCTAAAAATATTTTCCACTCCACTTAAATCTAAATCTCTCTCGCGGGCCATAGACATAAGTTTTTCTTTACAAAAAAGAAGAAAAATTAGAAAATTGGAAAACCCATTTGCTGTTTATCCAAACCATAAAATGTTCTAGACACCATGGCTGTGGCATCAAAAGGGATTGCAAAATCGAAAGCGCTTGAAACGATCGACGTTGTTGATAGTATATTGACCTCAAAAACTTATGATTTCTTATCAGGATAATTATCAAAAATAATGGGATTCAGAAGTGTGCAAAATAATTTTGTTCATTTAGAGTCAAAAATGAAGACAATATTAACAGGAATGGCTAAGTTAAGGAACTGATCGATGAGGAACAAGGGCCTCCAACTGTGGTCCCGTTGTCTCCTCTGCGCCAGTGTGTTGTTTGCTGTTGCACTTTTTTTTCTTCCAACATTCGTGTTCTTTTCTTATATGCTTTTTGGAGAAGGTGAGGAATGGCTGGCATGGTGGGAGGGAGAGTAGGTGGAGGAGGAGGATGAGACATTCGTGTTCGTCACACGTCTTTCAAGTGGCAGTTGTTTGCTGCTGCTGCTGCTGTTGCTGTTGCTGTTGGATGACACATCCAAAGAGCTTTTATAATAGGAAGAATATTGCTCATTGGTAGGAAGATTTGTTTGCCCGACTTGCGGTGGAGCAGAGCGTGTTAATATGTTATTAATAATACAAATGTGAATACCGATGGGCAAGTTTTTTTTTTTGTGTATATTTTGTTTTGGTTTCGATATGGAAGGAGGTTTTGTTTTTGTAGAAATTGGAAATGTGTTTTTCTTCTGTTGATTTTCTGCGCATTTTCTTTTTGCTTTGCTACTGCGACTGTTGTTGCTGTTGCTGCTGCTGCGGCTGTCATGTCATTTTTAGATGTCGAAATTTCTCACCACCCCCTATTCTCCCTCTCTGGGTTCGATTGAACCAAATTGCGTTGGCTTTTTGGTGTGCGTCTATTTTTAAATAGGTATTTATTTAATAGTTTTTAGACTTTTCATTAAATCCCTTTCGGTCACCTTTACTTTATCCATTTGTACTTTCATCCTTCCTTCCGTATTTGCCTCGCACTTGAACTTTATTAATTATGCAAACAGCAAACAGAATGAATCCTTGCCCTGACCTTAACTTGCCTTGACTTTTCAGGTGTACCCTGTAAAAACACAAACACACTAACTGTATGGTAGAAGGGTATATCAAATGTAGCAATAAATAAATGTAGAAAATGTTAATTGTTAATAGTTTTTTCAATAAAGGGTTTGTCAATCGAAACCAATTCCACAAGATTTTCGATTTATTTTCAAACAAATTGAAACACTCAAGGATTCTCAAGTCATGGGTATCACAAAAGTCCTGGCTTTATTTAAGTCTAAGGACACTTTCCTTCTACATCAGCTGTTGTAGTCGTTCCCACATGCCATATACATACGTACACAAATATATTTATATGTAGTTCTATCGTTTAAGGTTTTCCTTTAACATTTATTATTTAGTTTGACTTTTACCTTTTTTGTCTTCTTTGACAAGCTAAAAGGCCAACACATTGAATTTGACATGAAGAAGGGCGAGGATAACATGTTTGTTTCTTTTTTTATTTATTCATTTTATTATGTGATCGATTGGTTTTAAATCAATTGAAGGCATTTCTCTATATATATATATGGAATGGAATTTTGTATAGTTTGGGGCGTGGAAAGTATATAGAGTAATTTGCATTGACTTACACTTAAGACATGGTTTTTTTGTTTGTTTGTTGGTAGGAAATTTGCTAGGGTTTTTTTTTTTTCTGTTTTTTCCAAAAAAAAAAATTCTCCGCACATTTCATCTAAAATGTTATCACAATTGAGATAAAGAATCAACGTGAAACGAAACATTGCAATTTGTTTATTTTTGCATATTGAAAAGTAAATAGTTGACTTACATATTGATTGCTATATGGTATATATGGGAATATACATATGTACGTACCTATACATATATATATATATATATTGATGATAAACTTTGCATGTTCCTAGGAAATTTATCGCGTTCGTTGGGCAATTAAGATATAAATACAGAGAAACATGGTCATATACGCAGAGACAGAGAGAGAGACAGAAAGAGAGAGAGTTATAAAGGGTTGACTGTTGATATTTTTTCTTCTATATTTATGTACATATATACATATATGTATATATAAATTACTTCTTTTGCTAGTTAACTAAGGTGTGTGTATCGCACACATAATGATGACCATGATGTGAATAATCATAATGAAGATGTTGATAATTATTATGATGAATGATATTTCTATTTACAGATTTCTAGTTTTATAGGCGTGTCCTAGAACCAAGTTTTCGGGGTAACAACAACAACAAAATATTTAACCATTTATTATCATAACTCAATTCTCACAAAAAAAAAAAAAAGAAACTCAAATGATGAGCTAAGCTAGAAAATGAATCATCAGATGTAAAAAACAAATTATTACATACATATGTACATAAATAAATATGCTTTCAATGACAACAACACACACAAAAATGATAAGGAAAAAACTTTGAACAAATGGTTTTTATCTTTTTTGCAGGCACAAATCAAAACGTAAATGAGGCACATGTGAATGAGTCTACAACAGTTGTTGTTGCCAGTGGCTCATCAACACCAACAACAGCAACTGTTACGGCCGCCGCCGCCGCTGCTGCTGCTGCTGCTGGTGGTGGTGGTGGTGGGGTAGTAGGAGCAGCTGCAGCTGGAGTGGGTGGCAGCGGCACGCCCACTAAAAGTCCACAGCGTAGTATCTATACAATAGAAGATGCCTATCAATCTAGTTTGCCAGGCAGTGGCGATATCGCTTATGATAATCAGCCCAGTACTGATTTCCAATTATTGGACTTGAATCACAGTCATCAGTACCAGCAGCAACGTCATGGTGGCTCTTCGACACCAAAACGAAATGGCAATAGTGGAACAACATCGCCCATAAATTATCAATTACCTGGCGATGAGTATCCTGAATATGAGTCACAACAACAGCAACAACAGCAACAGCAACAACAGCAGCAACAACAACAACAACATCAGCCAGTGACCAATTTAGAGCAATTGGTCAGCAGTATAGGTCCATCAGCGTCGCCATCGATAACCTATTCGGCACCAGTGAATCGCCAAAGTTATAATTCTCCACCCGCATTGGTAATACCACAACGCCAATCACTTTTACCTTGGGGCTCGCATTCACGCAGTTCAATCATCAACGTCCTGCCCAGCTATACTCAGGCGGAAATGCATGCTCTGGCCGCCAGTGTGGCCAGCAGCATGGAGCTTACAGCAGCCCCACGACCCGGTGAGATTGTAATGCGCAATCTTTTCAGTGATTTCACCAATCAAGCTGAAAAGAAAATCGAATTGGTCATGCTTGAGAGTTCGGATAAGAATCTCTCCAAGCTGTTGCAACGCGGCGAGGACCAGCAATTCGATCAATTGCTCTCCGCTCTGGGATCCGTGGCAGAACATTGCTTACCCTCGCTGTTGCACACTCTATTGGCTTGGCATCGTCGCCAGCTCTCCGATATGGAGATTAAGAATGATCTCAAGAAGCCATCGCATGGAGGTACGGGTGGTGTTTCCGGATCGAGTGGTGGCAACAACTCTCAAGGCAATTCGAATAATCAAAACAAACCACCGGCCGGAGATTTGGATTTTCAACTACAGCGACGCGAGGCCGCTGTGGAATTCATTTTCTGTTTGGCCCTCATCGAGATCCTCAAGCAATTGCCCTTCCATCCCGGCCATGAGGATCTTGTGCGAAGCATCGAAAATTTGGCCTTCAAGCATTTCAAATACAAAGATGGCCTACAGAATAATCCGAATGCGCACAACATCCACATGATAGCTGATCTCTATGCCGAAGTGATTGGTGTCCTGGCCCAAAGTCGTTTCGCTTCGGTGCGCAAACGTTTCATGAGCGAACTGAAAGAGTTGCGCGCCAAGGAGGCATCACCGATGACCACGCAAAGCATCATTAGTCTTTTGATGGGCATGAAATTCTTTCGGGTCAAAATGGTGCCCATAGAGGAATTTGAGGCTTCGTTTCAATTTATGCATGAATGTGGCCAATATTTCCAAGAGGTCAAAGATAAGGATATTAAACATGCCTTGGCTGGTCTATTCGTGGAAATTCTAGTGCCAGTGGCAGCGGTAAGTCATCCACCATAGTTCAATTCATAATCACTGTTAATGTTGCAAGTAAAAGAATGTTTATATTTTTTCCCTTTGCAGGCTGTGAAAAATGAGGTTAATGTTCCTTGTGTTAAGAATTTTGTGGAATTGCTGTATATGCAGACATTGGATGCATCCACAAAATCGAAACATCGTTTGGCTCTCTTCCCTTTGGTCACCTGTTTGTTTTGTGTGTCACAAAAGACCTTTTTCTTAAGCAATTGGCATTGCTTTCTGGCCATGTGTTTGAGCAATCTAAAGAATCGTGATGCGAAAATGAGTCGAGTGGCCTTGGAGTCCCTATATCGTTTGCTCTGGGTCTATATGATACGCATTAAATGTGAATCGAATTCGGCCACTCATTCACGTCTCCAGAGTATTGTAAATTCTCTATTTCCCAAGTGAGTAAATTGTTATATTCCCTATAAAGCGATTACATTAAAAACATTCTCTCTTGTTGTTTTTTAGAGGATCGAAGGGTGTGGTGCCGCGTGATACTCCGCTAAATATCTTTGTGAAAATCATACAATTTATTGCCCAAGAGCGTTTGGATTTCGCTATGCGAGAGATTGTATACGATTTGCTATGTGTGGGTCGATCAATCAAATTGATACTGAATCCGGAACGCATGAGCATTGGTCTGAGAGCCTTTCTAGTGGTAGCCGATTCGCTGCAGCAAAAGGATGGAGAGCCGCCAATGCCGAGAACGGTGCCGGTTCTGCCATCGGGCAATACGTTACGCGTGAAGAAGACCTACATCAATAAGATGTTAACTGACGACACCGCCCGAAGTATTGGCATGTCTACATACTTTCCACATGTTCGTAGGGTTTTTGTTGATATACTGAGAGCATTGGATGTCCATTATGGTAGGCCATTGATGATGACCAATCAACAGAATCAGAATAAGGAGCCAGATGAGATGCTATCCGGGGAAAGGAAGCCACGCATTGATCTCTTTCGTACATGTGTCGCTGCCGTGCCACGTTTAATACCCGATACAATGACTGCCCAAGAGCTGGTCGATCTATTGTCGCGCTTAACTGTCCATATGGATGAGGAATTGCGCATATTGACGCATCAATCGCTGCAGACGCTGGTCATTGATTTTCCGGATTGGCGTCAGGATGTTGTGCACGGTTACACACAGTTTCTAGTGCGCGATGTCACCGACACCTATCCGCAATTATTGGAGAATTGTACGCGTATATTGTTTGTCTTTTTGAATATATGGCGCTGTGCGATTAATGTGAATGTAAATGTAAATGCAACAAATGGTGGCACGGCGGCAATTAGTGGGAATAATGCTGGAACAGGGGGAGCAGGCGGAGTAGCAGCAGCAACAGCAACAGCACCTGGACCGGGTGCGACAGCAACTGGTGGAACTATAGCTATTCAAACAGTGAAACAAACAACAACAACAGCAACAACAGTACCAGCTGTTGCACCAATTACTGCAATTCCAGTGAATTTAGCTACCAGTAAGGATACATCCAATTCCAACCAATTGTCCAAACAGCAGCATCTAAATACAGCCAGTAGTGCTGCCTCTAGTATTACCACATCCAGTGGCATGTCTAGCATTAGCACACAGCATACCGTATTGAATATGACTTCAGATGGCTTGGCCAAAAAGAATGAGATACCCTTGGCCACCACATTGCATTTTGTTGAGGGATTTGCTCTAGTCTTGCTATGCAACTATCGTCCATATCTACGTAAATTGGCCGCCATGATACTTAAAGAGGTCAAGAATTTGATGCGTGCTCTGGGTATCCCAGAAACAGAGCCGCCCCTAATCGATGTCATGGATCGTTGTGTGCCACAGATAATAGAGAAAGGTTTCCTATTCCTTCCGCAGACCGAGAAGCAAGCGGTCTTAAATGCCAACTGCATCGATTTGCAATGGATAGCTGAGCGTTCCACTAGCACGTGGCTGACAGGAGTCTGTGATGGTGAGTCAAGACTCTAAGTGAACTCTGGATAAGCTTTATTGACTGATATAAATATAAAATTTATTTTCTAGATAACTCCAAGTCATCGACTTCGACTTTAAATCTGTCACAAACTAGCTCAGCATCAAATGCTAATGCTAATGCCAATGCCAATGCTAATGCCAGTGGTGCGGCATCACAGCCGCCATTCGATGCTTGGGCTTATTGTTTGTTTGGTCTATTGGAACGTCAACGTGTTTTGCAGCAATGTCCTTCGGCTGTGGCCCAGGCATGGCCTATATGCTATGCCCGCTTAAATGCTTTATATAGTGTGATAGATCCCACGTAAGTTTAACCAGTGTTGACCATTCATTGCAAAGCATTAATTCATCTTTTCTTTGCAGCCCCGTTAGCGATAATCGCGCCTCATTGTTACGCAGTTCAGCACCCACCAAAAAGATGCCCACCGAAAGTCAAAAGAATTCCTATTTACGTTTATGGCGCAATCAGGTGGCCTGTGCCATGCGTTTAGTACCGCAAATACCAAGTGTGGCAGTGCGCTGTGCCTCACCCGATTTGAGTTTAAGGTATGCGTCAAATATCCCCGTCCTCTTCATCATCATCATCATCATCATCAACATGATCATCCAATTCTCAGTGTCATCCATTATACTCTACTCTCTGTGTGTATCCCAGATGAAACATGTTTAATAACTTTTGTTTGATTAACATTTTGCATTCAATTATCATACCGCACGAGTGGATACTCTTTTTCATTTGTCTCTCTCTATGTGTATGGGTGCTTGTGTGTATGTGTGTGTGTGTAAATTCAAAATTGAATTCGAAATCCCGAATGGAAATCCATTTGAATATTATGACATTTTATTGTTGTCATGTTGCCAGGAGGAAAAGTCCTGTCTGGGTGTGTTTGTGTTTGTCAAGCGTAATCACAGTAGCCTGCATATGAACACGTTCAATCATTCACAGCCCCTACCCCCGAGCCATCACCCTCTCCACTCCCGCCGTCATGTCGATACACCTGAATTCAAAATTCTATATTAAAATCAATCGGCAGAGGTAGAGGTAGTGGTAGAGGTAGAGAGGATAAACTATGCAACGAAATAATTTGGCAATCGACAGTCGGCTCACCATCCCCCTCCCCATCAAGCACTTACCTCACCATAATTGACAAATGTTTTGTGGGCTGTTGGTATATCCCTTTATATACATATATAATCATCTATCTGTATACAAATATGTATGTACATATGTATGTATTTTTGTTTGCATTTGATTAGCATTTTTAGATTTCCATATTTTGTGTTTACCTTACACCAATTATAAATGATTTCATGCATTCTACATTTTGTATATAGTATACATGTACCTAAATATATGTATGTATGTATGTATGTAGATTTATATATTTACAAATATACATATACATATGTATGTATGTTTATATATATTTAGTATTTTGTATGTGTTTAATGTGGCATCAGATCTAAACTAAATATTTTCATAATACATTATTATGTGCATAAATTTGGACATAAACATTAGAAAGAGCGAGAAAGTGACACAAAGACACACAGTGTGTGTGTGTGGGTGTGTGTAAGAGAGCGAGAGTGATGTATGTACCTAATTAGTGTAATTTAAATGTTATTGCCCAATGCAATAGTTTGCAAAGCAAAATGCAAGTGCGGAAAACAACAAAGTGCATTGCTTAGATCATATGTATGTCTCCTATTGTTTAAACAAAACACAACACGGCTAATTAAGAAAAGTTTTTGTAAATTTATGCATAAACATTAGATTGATTGTAGTCAGACAATTCTCAGATTATTAACATTGCTTTCGAAAGGCATTGTTTTATGGGATTGGAAAAGTACATATTCTTACACTAAAATTAATTATGATTTTAGTATTTATGTTATTTATGTTAATATTTAACGATAATTCACAGAGGACTAAGAGAAAATCTTGAGAGGATTCTAGCTTTAAGTCCAATTTTGAAGCAAAGCAGTTCAGATTTAATATTATTTTGAGGCAAAGTAAGCGAGAAACATTTCACAATCTTCAGACACCATTTTTCTTCTTACTGGATCCAAAGTTATCCAGCCAAGTTTATGACATAAATGAATTTTTTTTTTTTTGTCACAAAAGTCAAAACTGAAGGTTGAGGGTGTCCTTCTGTTTATACGTATTTGTATATAACTAAGCAACAAGCAAAAGGAGGACTTCAAAAACATAAATTTGTTTGCTATTATTATTCAAGCCCAGCTGTTAGTGTTTAGTCGAAGGTGAAGCGTAAATAATCGATATTATTTGTATCCAACTTTCAGTTCTTGTATAATTCATACTAAGTCCACTTTAAGGTCAAGCTATTAATACATTTAATTTAGATTCCATTTCATTTCATGAATGATGACGGCCACACAAATCCATACATTACACATGTAACATATGTATTTAGTTAATTAATTTGTTAGCCAATTATTTAGTTAAATAATTAGTGTAGTTTGTCGTTTTGCGTGTCCATAAAAAAGCATATACACACACATACAAGAAAAGAAAAAAAAAAAACAAACACAACATTTAACTCATGGGTAACTTGTGGCAACCTCTCACAAAAAACAAAAAAAAATCTCTCACATCACTTGTCTATACTTCGTACACATCTCAAGAGTCGTACAGTATATCAGTCCACAAACATACATATACATATATGCCTTTTTTAACCTCTCTATATGTATGTATGTACATATATACAAACGTATGGATTGTTATTTATATATATCTAGTTTACAAGATCAATCGGACTCACGTTCGCTATCCGATTCTTTGGACAATATACCATCCAATGTCTTTGGGCCCGAGGGAATTGTCACACGATTCACATTGCCGCTTTCCTATGGACGCAAAGAGGCGCGACAAAAGCGACTTGGGTAAAGCAAAAACAACAAATTTCAAATACCTCAAAAAAAAAAAAAAACTAAATAACTAAGAAAAAAAAAGCAACCACCCCCAATTGATTGTTTAAACTATTATCAGTGCGTGTATATATATTTATGTGTGTGTGTGTGTGTGTGTGTAATTGTGTGTTTATCTTGTAGTTTTTAGCATGTTTGATTAAATGTGACTATAACTCCTTTCTTTAGTATTTAGCACACTCACCTAAACAAATATATGTATTTACCTCCTATGTATGTGCACTGCTAGGGGTTTTTTTAGGCGGATTCTGTCCCTTGAAGTATGCAATTATGTTTTAAAAAAGCAAATGCTGTCTATTGCATACTTTAGGGACAAAGTTTTCCGATTTCACGGCTCTAGATTTGTTTGCAGAATTTCCAGCCTAGAACCAGACTTGCCAAAAAGAAAAGTAAACCGAACTTTGAAAGATTCAATTTTATTCTAGTTTCGAAAATTAACTATTTGACATATCAGAAAAATACAACTCAGAACTTAAAAACGTTGAGACATGAGAATTTTACTTCTGGTATTTTTAATCATGGTAATGTTATTATTAGAAGTTAATTGACGTACCTGCTTGCTGTTTAATAATTAAACTCACTCTATAAAGATTACGAATACGGACATTTGTGGTCACTGCAAATTGTGCTCAAGGGATATGTGGGAATAATGCTTGGGGGGAACCCAGATTACAACTGCTTAAGGGACTTTGGCCCTTTGGCGGAGAAATTGCTTAAAGGGTTGCAAAGCAAATTCAAAAGGGACTTTGACTTTAATTTCAAGGGAAATCTGTTGAAAGGATTTAGTCAGTTTAAGTCTAATTGGAGTTCAGATTCTTCTCTCTCGTTTCTGCTTCTCCTTTGAAAATAATTTTAAAGTAAGCTTAATAGTTTTGTTAGGTAACTCTGGTTCGTGGCTTTCAAAATGTTTAAGCACTAAAGTTTCCTTGGCATTTCCTTTTCATATTTTTTTATTTCTACCTGGCCCCAGTTTGCCCCTGTTTTCTTCAGCCTCCTTTTTTTGTATTATTCTGTGTGTGCTTTTATCCTTTTTTCTTTCTTCATTTCTTTATTTCCATTCACACTTTTCGCAGCAACTAGACTCTGACTCTGACCTGGGCCACGGCCGCACAATTTGCTCGTGACTTGTTCTATACGTCTGTCAAAGACTTTTATTTTTTTTTTTTTCTTGTTAAAGAGAAGTTAATTTTTTTTTGTACGCGGCGAAATATGTTTGCTGCCATTTATAATTACTATGGTTCCTTTTTTGTGTTATTTAATTGAAAAATTTGCCTTACTTTTAATATTCATAATGTTTATATAAAGAGAGAGAGAGAGAGACGGAGGGAGAGACGGCTGGCTGAGAATGAGTCAGGTAGGGAGAAGGAAAGCTTCTGAGGACCTATGTACATAAATGAAAGAAATGAAGAAGAAAAATGCTTAACATCAATATAAATTTAAATTTATATAAATTTTATGCCTCCTGACATGAAAGAGACAATGATTCCTCAATAGCCCCGAAAAAAAAAAATAAGTAAAAGAAAACCAAACCAATCCCAGCCCAGTTCTCCCTTCCTCCTGACTAATATACTTGGCCACTGCCTACCATGGCAAACGATTCCAGCTACCGTGGAGCACTAAAATTCAAAATGGTCATAAATTTTTATTTTACAGCTCATCACCCGATTCCCTGAATGCCGATCGTAGTGACAAATCAGCAATGGGCAGTGCTTCCCCCGCAGGCCCTATATAAGTTGGTTGTGCCCCTGCTGCGATGTGAAGTTGTTGATGTACGGGATGCGGCTGTCAATTCCTTGGGCATGATAAACCATGATGCGCTCAAGTGAGTTACCTCCCCAAGATTCGCTTCTCCTCCGCATCGTTGCGATGCGATGTACATACAATGCGTTGCGATGCGGAATGGATATAAACCGTGAACAGAAGTGAGGATTTTATGTGTTAATGCTTTTTGCTTTCGACAGAGATTTAATGGAGGAGCTTGTTGTCTATATACGTGAAGCTGTGGATCGCAAACAGGAAAATATGCGACGACGACGACGACGAGATGCTTTGCGCTTGCAAGTGGTTAGGGTCCTTGAAAAGATAGCCGAAAACGGTACATTCGGTGTGAGGTAAGTCTGAGTCTCACAGTGTGTGTTTTTGTGTGTGTGTGTGTGTGTGTGTGGGTAAAGGAAATTCCTTTATTCTTTGATTTATTAGCGGGTATTAAATGTTAAAGTCCGTATGCCGAGACGAGATTCCTTTGCGTATGGTTACGGGTCAATGCATAATGGAACTTTTGAAGCTGTGAGAAAGCGAACCCAAACACATGTGCCATGGAATGTGTCTCTTACAGCATATGAATACCATGTTTGAATAGATGTTCAAAATACATATATAAACGTTTTTTCATCTGCCATCAATTTAATGTAAGAACTACACTTAATTATTTCAACATTTTGAATCTTTTTTGAGTTCATTTATTGATTTACTTTGTCTTAAATGTAAATTTAATGCTTCCCACATAAAACTCTTAGTTAAGTTTTTAAAAGATATGCAAATTATTCCAGATACTTTTTAACTTCATGTCGTGTATAATTTTTTATATATTTGCTTAATGCCCCCTGAGGACAGATTGCAAGTAAAGCAGAAAAACAAAATAAATTAAAATTCCTGGGGCCAAATACATATGCAGTTTGTTGATTAGTTGGCTTAAAAAACTGTTAATAGGGCCATGTAAATGACATTTGAGTTAATTAAATGCCATTCAAATCATAAATACTCAATATGACATGTTTTTTTTTAGTGTTGGCAATCAAATGAAAGCATTAAATTGATTAAAAGCCAAACAGAAACAGTTTTTAAGCAACTTCACCGACTTTAGCTGGCCTTGTATTAAGGATAGCAAAATGTCAATATTAATGGGTTTTGTTTTTGGTCCATCCATTTTTACAGCACTTGTGTTTTGGAACGTGATACAATGTCCTTGCACCCTACATTCGTGGAGTATATTGAGGGTGCCATGGTCTATTTGCAGGCCGAAACCGATAAGGATAATCTCAGTATACGCGAGGTAAAGGCTCATTTTTGCAATTTCATAAGGAAAATGATTAAAAACTTTTCATGTAAGTCAATCTTTGCGTACATCGGTACACAATGTGTCAATGTTTATAATTTTGTTCATTTCTCTCAGTGGAATCCTGTGCCACGTTGCTGTCGCGAGAATTAAAGCGTAATCTATTCAATTTGTTTGCCACATGGTGTGGCAGCTTCTCCAAGCCGTTGAGTATAAGCTCACAAATTGGACAAACTCTTGAGGAGGAAAAGTTGCAGTTTAGTGCTTTGCAGGCAAGTAAACACAAAAGAGAAAAAAAGGCATAAAGATGCCGCGAATGCATTAGCAATCCATCCTCTATGATTGATGTGAAAAGAGTGAGCGAAAAAAAGAATATTTTACAAAAAAGTTTTTCTGTTGTTTTTGTTTCCCACACACAGGCCATGTCCGCTTTATTATGCTGCGGTCATATTTTCTACGCACAACATTTGCAGGATGATGGCATTATCTATAAATGGTTGGATCTCCTGCTAACGTCCAAGGATGAAAAGGTGAGAAGGCTACAAAATAACTTGAAAGGTCAATATGCTAAGGACAAAGTTTGTCATTTCTTGCGATTTCTCTTTACCCAGATCTATCAGCTGGCACGTGATACAGTTGTCCTACTGCTTGAATCCAATCCGGATATGGGACAATTGTTAGAATGGGTTATCGATCGGTGTTATACCTCAAGTCCACGTGAAGCGGATGCTTGCTTTTTGGCTCTAGCCTCGATCTTCAGTGCCAAGTGAGTTGAATACCATTCTTTATGTGCTCTTCCATGTCATTAGCGAAAGGATGCAGAAGACTTATTTATTGCTTGATTTCATGAATGGGCATTCAAAAGAGGCGATACGGTAATGCGAGTAAAGAAAACTGAACACTCTTAAGTGGCATATCATGTGAAAAACGTTTTAAACCTATCTACCTACCACTAAATGGCCAGATTGCCTGCCATCAACGAGTCCTTCAAAAGATGATAATGATGATGGCCATTCGAGTCTTTGTTTCATTTTTATATCTCTTTGACATGTGTACTTGGCAGTTTTCACAGTTGCATGTCAAATTGCATTTATTGCGTTTATTATGACTTGCTTACACTCTCCACACACAACCGCACACACACACACACACACACACACACAGGCGACAAAAGTTTCAAGAAGCTTTAAAAATCCAAAAAGTCTAAGAAACATACCTAAAAGTATGCAGTATTGTATTGACTCGTGTGCCTTGCAATAGGGATATAGCAAAGGGTATGGCAAAGTCGTGTCGTCTTTGTAAATGTGTGTCCAGTTGGCAATTAAATATATGCGTTTATTTATTATATTTTTGTCACCTGTACACACCCCCTTCTGCCCATCGGGTTGTCTTTCCTTTTTCTTGCATGTGGCACACACAAACAGCTATCGGTTTTTACCTATCTTCTTCTTCTGCTCCTTTTTTGTTGCATTAATTTTCTCTCTTGTTTGTCTGTTTTTTGTGATATATTTTTATTTATACCCATGTATATATATTTTATTTCTTCTTGCAACAACAGCTGCAACAATGACAACAACAAAACAGATTTCACATTTTAATGCTTAAATGGCGAAAACTTTATATTTTTGTGCAATAGTTTGTACAATTTAAAAACTTTGCCAAGTTGCTCAACTGTATTGGTCTTTAATCTCAGAGCAGAGTAGAAGGTTTTCGAAATACGTTTCACGACGATAAAAATCGATTTATCTGCAACATTTTTGCTCAATGCAGGTGTGAAAATATACGAATATGAACATCATGGGGATTGGATTAGTCACAGGACTGTAGAGAGAAGGGGTAGCATAATTGGTTTTTGCACTCCTGTCAACTCCCGTTCCTGTTTTGTGGGATACGTGCGAAAACGTATATGTGTGTGTGTGTGTGTGTGTGTGTGTTTGTGCGGTGTGTATGCTAACATTTGCCAATGCTTCCGCCCACTCACTTACCGTTCGACAGAAAGACCGCAGCGACCACAGCTACAAAAAGGAAAAAAAAAAGCAAATAACTCATTAAGATACTTTGTAAATTATCAACTCTTTTTCTTAAGGTGCAGCGGTAAACACAATATCCGGCAAAAAGTCCTTAAAGAACTTGTTTTCTTTTGTTTCTCTTATCTTGTTGCAGGGAGTATCCTTGCGACCATTATACATCGGTGATAACTGTAACGCTCCTAATGACCGGCTGCCCACGCGTTGAGGTGCATGCCACGGCCTTGCAATTGCTGCAAATTCTGGATAAACGCTTCTTTGGCAGCATCGTTGGCACTCTCCACAGCGAGAATGAGAAAGGTAACCAAACTAACACTACTAACTGGTGATGGGTTTATTAATAAAAACAAAAAAGAAAAGAGAGAAAAAAACACACACACATTCAAAATGAACGAAATTCAACTGAAACTTTATTTTTAAGCAACTTTCCTGTTTACAAAGGATTTTCCTTTCGCCTCAAGTGTTTAGGCGGCAAAAAAGAGAATCTTCTCTAACACATTTTTGTGGTGAACTTTAGTCTAGGGAACCCAGCCAGGTAGCTGGGCGAGTGTGTGAGGTGTTTGGCCATGAAAATTTATTAAATTTTGCCCTTCGGCTTAAAAACAGGTGAAACTAAATCTAAGACTATAAATAACCAAACAGGGTCCTGCTGCCAACCCAAAGCCATACTGTGGCGCCATAATAGACCTACACTAATTGGTAATACATTCGACTGCAATTAAATTAAAGAAATTGTCTTTAAAACCCCAAACCCTCTGAGTTTCTCATCTGAAAGGCATTTTAATTATGAATAGTTACTCAAACAAGTTGAAAAGAAGTTTTGTAAGACAAAACTCTAGACAAAATTGTTAAACAAACTGTAAAGTGAACTATTTATCAAACTATAGAAAGATTGGTAAGCTTTTTTTAGAGGGGGGAAAACTTATAAGACCTCTTTTTCAACTACGTAAGTTTAATATAATTTGTTATACTTTAATGTTAATCCCATTGATACTAATCCAAATAAAAAAACACACGGAATCAATTAATTGAGATCAATTTGAAAAGCTTGAATCAATTTAATTATTTAGTTAAATGTGTGAAATAAAATAACAAACAAGGAGACAGCTTATTAAAGATAAGTTGAGTTAGAGTCAGCTTACTATAATGATATATTGAATCAAAAGTTAACCAAAATAAAACCTTAATGACTTCAAGTTTCTACACTTTGTAAAAAGAAGCCTCTCGTTTGCTTTGTAGATATGTAAGTTCTGATATAAAGTTCAAAAGTTGTTCTTTTTGGGTCTTAAATACAAATAAATAATAAAAATAATTGCATAATGGCTTAGCTTTTTCCAAGCTGAGTATGCAACTTTGTTTTCACTTTAAAATGGCCTAAAAACAATATATTTTAGTTAGGGCTAAAGTGTTTCATGTTGTGAATAGTTCTTGTGTCGCCTTGTAGAGTATATATTTATAGGTAATTTATAAGGCAATTTGTTGTGGATTGTGGAATTCCTTGAATTTGCCTCTTGTTCTCACAGAGGATTTGTGTGTCTGCGTGTGGGTGTGTGCATGTTTGTGTGTGATTGAAAATTGGCAAAATGCATTTGCCATTTAGAATTGCTTCTTTGGTTAGTTGATGGCAGGTAATCAATATGCATAACAAACACATACTGATGCCTTTTGATGGCCTGATTGCATTCTGAAAAGGTCATTGTTGCCCTTTAGAGTCTGTCTGTGAGTGTATGTGTTTGAGCTGTGTTTTGGTTTGCAATACTAGATGTGAGTTTTACTGTTCAAAATGAGACCGTGGGGAGCTAATCATGTATACATTTAATTTTTCGCATCAATTTCAAACAGTATTAGGTAAAAGTTAAGTTCTGTGTCGTACGTCGTATGAGCAACATTGTCATTTCAGTTAACTTTTATGAAACATTTTGCTTTATCAAAGGTTAGTTATTACAGCTACCTTCTTTATAATTATAGAATTCAAATATCGTGTTCATAGATCTTGCGGTTGGGATCAAAATACGATTGATAAACATTCTAAAAGCTAACAGTTTATCATATTGACGCTCATCTGAGAATTCGCTAGATAGTTTTGACTTACTAACTGCACTTATCAATTATAGGACTATTCTTGCTAGACTTTTAATGAACATATGTACATATATGTATAAGCTATTTTTAGACCATAGACCTCTTGGCAACAAGGAATGGTGTATTAAGCAATCAGTTTACTTATTTTGTTAAACTAATGTGCTTGGATATCGTAGAGCCCTACGATTAACTCAAACCAAACAATATACAAGAACTAATTCATTTGTGAATGGAATGTGGGAAATGCTAAACCAAATTCCACCTAGATTATCTAAAAAATGTTAATGGAAAAATTCCTCCCACAAAATCAATGGAATTATACAACCAAACTTCTTCGTTCAATTTCAAATAAAAGAGAAAGCATTGCTTCGAATAACCAAACAGTACGATGAAGATACTACTGGCACTCTTAACTTTAGCTGTGGCTTTAGACCGGGGCATGGCTGTGGAACCCTGGGCTTACCCTCATGGATATCCACACAAAATTATCTTTAATGGATATGAAGCCGCTGAAGGCTCTGTGCCCTACATTGTCGGTTTGGCATTTCAAAATGCCACCGTCATCAGACGGTGCGGGGGAAGCATAATTGGAGATACCTGGATTCTGACTGCCGCACATTGCTTCACCCTAATGGATTCAGTGGAAATCTTTTATGGATCAAACCTTTTTGGGAAATCGGAAATACACCATACAGTAGAAAAGGAACATTTTATTAGCTATGAACAGTATGGCCATTCCGGGTTTAGCTTTGATATTGGCCTCATCCGAACAAGTCGCATTGAGTTCTCCGCCAAAATAGGCAAGATAGCTCTTCCGAAGTTAAGTGATCAAGTTGATAGCATGGTGGGTTGGAACACTAAATCCTGCGGTTGGGGTGACACTACCACAGAAAACTTCCCAGAGCAACTGCAATGCATGGATGTTGATGTTATTAGCAATGAAGAATGTTTTGAAACGTTGTCTCAAAATAATATTGTCGAAGAAATTACCGTCGACATGGCTTGTACAGCACAAACCAATGGAAAAGGAAGTTGTAGGGGCGATTCTGGTGGACCTTTGGTAACCCGTTCAAACCCTACAACTTTGGTTGGTGTTGTTTCTTTCGGCGGCTTTGACTGTAAATCAGTATCTGTTTATGCTCGTGTTTCGTATTTCTTGAAATGGATTCATGAAAAAACCGATATTCCCATTTTAACTTGATTTTCCTAATGTGTATGCCTTCAGCTTTTAACTTTCTTTTGACTATTTAATAAAAGTGATAAGAATCATCAAGGTTTAGAAATCATCAATTTGACGATCATGAAATGAGGTAATAAGAAATGTGCTAGATCTTTTTCAGCAGTATTCCTGCTGGACGTTTCCTAGGTCTTCTGAGCCACGCACTTTAAGCCGCTGTTGTAAGCTTCTCTTCGCTGTAGGGGAAACGAAATAAAACAAAGTGCTAAGCAAGTTAATGTTTTATTTGGTGAGATTAATAATGTTTGACTTTGCTGGTAGGTCAAATTTAAAGCAATGCAAGGATTTCTTTTAATTTGTAGAGTCGTCGTGTCATTAAATGATTACTTTGATTGCTTTAGTTGGGGACTCGGACATTAAAGTTGTGTTGTGCTCATTAATATTCACTTTTCTTTAGTTTTTATTCATGAGTGAAGTTTTTGGGGGGCCCAAGAAAATAAAATCGATAACTCAGCATCAATTTTCCTTATGTACTCACACTTTCGCTTTGCCCTTCTCTCTCTCTGTCTATCTGTCTTTCTCTTGCTTCTCTAATGCGTTGCCTCATTATGATGAGCTTGAAATATTTATTCAACTTTTGTTGCCATGACAAATGCACAGATGTATTCACATTCACTCACTTGGTCCTTTAATGCCTACAAGGAATGAGTTTATTCAATCGTGCTGGTGTGTATTTGTGTTTGTGTGTGTGGGTATGTTTGCAAAGTGAATACAGAATCGAACTGGTGTGGGGAAGGAGGCGGGATCGGAGACGGTCTAGAGACGCATTCACTTAAACACTTAAGGCATTTTTATCTACACTAGATATTACAATTGCGAATTTATGTTTGTTCGCTTGCGACACAAAAGATATAAGGTAATCAGAAATATGTGCAATATTTATTATATACATACAAATATCTGTATAAATTGTATTGTATTATCCAATGCATCAGTTTTGTTGTGGCTATTTGTATTTAAATTTTATACGGATACCTGTATATACTTTGAAGTTTTTGCTGTTGCTCTTGCTCTGCTCGTCCTGTGGTTATACTTACTGAAAATTTTATTTCATTATATAAGCAGCTTTCGTTACACACACGGACACGGATACGGCCACATAAAACGTTTCGCTCTAATATCTTTATTTCTTTTCTTGTTGAGATACCCTAACACCGAGTATATGGGTTCATTTGCGACTCAGTGACGAAATGTTTATGTTTGAATTTAACATTTCTTACAATATCATTTTGCTTGAAATTGATATATATTTAATTTTCAAAATGCTAATATACAAATATTAGAAATACCAAGATTGACAAATATACAAGGGTATAAAGTGTATCTAAATGTCGGCATGATTAAACTTTGACATCATTTTTATTTTTGCCTGCTTCCACTTCATTTTATATATATATATATGTGTGTGTGTGTGTGTGTGTGTGTGTGTGTACGTGTGTCTGTAGGTGTTCTTTGATTGAATTTGAAATTTATTTGAAGGTTCTCAGCGGCATGCATGAGCCAACAACCACGATTCAGATGTTTCCTCCACCAGTTCCTTTTTGTTAAGGTAGTTTTCGCGATATCCTGCACGGAATGCATCCTCTACGGGTATATTAGGCTAGTAAATAGCGCGGTCGGAAAGATTATCATGTTTACCTTATAACATTTTAAACCACAGAGTGAAAACCTTTTTCTTTACGAGCCTTTTCTGTATCATATAGCGGGTTATCTGTTGATTTGAGCAGCAATTTCAAAGATTTTAAGAACAACTAGCCTGTTCTAAATGATCTATATACAGAGGGTATCAGAAGGTCGTTAACACTTTTTGCAATGGGCTGTCTGATTTTCGTTTCCTTTTAAAACTTTCCTTGCCCCTGGGCCATAAATGTTATATATACACGCACACAATTTAACAGGCCCCCATCCCATTATACTCATTTCATTGACTTTCGTTTCCTTTCGTTTTGTTGATTTAAGAATAATTTTTTTTCTCCATAAGCCACTTCCCAATGGCAGCCATAAATGTGTGGAGAGTGTGTAGCATGGGTAATTAATGTTCCTTTATAAATGAATTGTTGGTCAAGTACAGCAAAGCCAAAGTGAGAGTCTGTGCCACATTGGAAAGTTTAAAGCTTTTAAACCAATTAACATGTGTCTACATCTTTTGCCTACAAGGAATGGTATATTAAGCAATCAGTTCATCTATATTGCAAAACTAATCTGCTTTGGTATCGAAGGTTCTGTCACCCAAAAGTATTGACTATTTTCAAGGCGGCGGCGAAATGTGGCGACTATTAAACAAGATTCCACACAGATTACATAGCAAATGTTAATTGAAAAATTCCTCCCACAAAATCAATGGAATTATACAACCAAACTTCTTCGTTCCATTTCAAATAAAAGAGAAAGCATTGCTTTGAATAGCAAAACTGTACGATGAAGATACTACTGGCACTCTTAACGTTAGCTGTGGCTTTAGACCGGGGGCTTTGCTGTGGACGTCTGGTTTCCGGAATACATAATATACAATGGATATGAAGCCGCTGAAGGCTCTATGCCCTACATTGTCGGTTTGAAATTTCGAAATGCCAGCGGCTTCAGTCGGTGCGGGGGAAGCATAATTGGAGATACCTGGATTCTGACTGCCGCACATTGCTTCACCCTAAAGGATTCAGTGGAAATCTTTTATGGATTAAACCTTTTTGGAAAATCGGAAATACACCATACAGTAGAAAAGGAACATTTTATTAGCAATGAACAGTATGGCCATTCCGGGTTTAGCTTTGATATTGGCCTCATCCGAACAAGTCGCATTGAGTTCTCCGCCAAAATAGGCAAGATAGCTCTTCCGAAGTTAAGTGATCAAGCTGATAGCATGGTGGGCTGGAACACTAAATCCTGCGGTTGGGGTAGGACGCTCTTTTCCCTCCATTCCGACCAGCTGTTATGTGTTGATTTGAATATCATAAGCAGCGAAGAATGTGCTAACAGGTTTTCTATTACTGACGATATGGTGTGCACAAATTTTGCCAATTTCAAAGGAAATTGTTATGGCGATTCTGGTGGACCTTTGGTAACCCGTTCAAATCCTCCCACTTTGGTGGGTGTTGTTTCCTTCGCCGACTCTTTATGCTTATCACCATCTGTTTATGCCCGAGTTTCGTATTTCCTTAAATGGATTCACGAAAAAACCGGTATTGCCATTTAAGGCAAAAAATCTAAATAAATAGCGGCTGAGATCCGGCTTAACTTACACTCGATTATATCATTGAGGGGTAGATTGAAAAGGAATCAATCCAATTCCTGGGCTGGGTAAGCAATTCTGCTAGAGCGCAGATAGTTCAAAGAATCTTGATGGCCTGCAGTAGATTTTGATTCTAGGGCACTCAAACCAGATCTGAAATCTGCCATTAAACTGATGATTCAAGGTCCATGTCGTACATATGAAAGAGTTTGTCGTTTTTCGATAAAACTTGCATCGTTAACCTGCGAGGGTATAAATGTTGCGACATGGACATATTATGACTTCCTTCCGGGTTAGGTATTTTTTTGTTTTTTTTGGCTTACAAACTGTCTGCTGACCTTTTTGTTGCTGATGTTAAGCTGCTTAAGGTTTGTGTTTTTTGTGATGTTTATGTTGCTGCTGTTGGCGGTGGTGCCACCTGACCAGGACAGACCCTTTATCATTCCAGAGAAACGAAGAGAAAGATGAAAAGGAAAAAAAAGAAACAGAGAACAAAATAAAAAAAGGTCAAACAGATTTATGCTAATATAAGCGACTTACTTATAATAGGTCAATGAACAACTGGATAAGCCCCTTCTATTTGTCGTCGCACTCTCGGTTCGGCAAGGATAAACTTGTACAATTGGCAAATAAAATGCAAATATTTATTGAGCCATCGGAAATTGTTCAATTTGCCGTTTAACGCAATTAAATGTTGTGTTTCAAAATGATAGAGAAAAATGCTCAATGGATTTGTGGTTTTTTAATTAACCGAATTAACTTTTATTACACTCATAAGTACATTGTGTGGGGACTTAGGCATAGAACAAATTTGATTTGATTTGATTTCGATTTTATTTGGTGGTTAACATTTAATTATTTTTGTGGGGCTTAGCTTAAAAATGGTAGCAATTGCGGTCAAAGTGAATTCAATCTATATATGTATGTATATTTATATAAATATACATATTTTAAATACATTATATTTGTATAAATTTGAATAGATTATGTTTCTTGTAAGTTGAGTTGCTGTGGGTACTTAAAGGGCTTTACTGCATTAAATCAATTAATTGTTATTATTATTTAAAGTATATATTAGAGCTGTTCCTAACTCAAATAATTACTTCTACTACTAGTCACACAAGCAAACCAGGATACCTGGGCGATTTTCAAGAGTTTATAACCTCACTTTGTCCCTATTTCTATGTATTAGTGTGTAGTAGAACTACTTTAATAAAACCATAAACAGCTCCAGAATATAGATTAAACATTCCAGAGTGAATGATCTCTTTTTAAACCTGTAGTCAGCTGTTTGTGCGTCTCTTCGTCACTCATAACCTAACTTTTCTCTCCTACCGATAACACCGTTCGTTCCTAACCTCACTCTTTCATAATGAACTTGCCACTCTTGCTGCTGTGTGGCTTTTCAACTTGGCGATTATTAGAAATTTTTACCCAGCATTTCCAGCATTTGACTTGTATTAAAAAGATGTGTTATATATTTTACTATAAGCCCGCCATCAGATCTCTCAACTCTTTCGTCATACAGCAAGTAAGGATAACCATTCTTGTTAATTGCTCTTAACTATCATTTCTTACAATTTATGCATACAACTTTTTTTTATTTGTATAGGTATAATTATTATAGATACATACATATAGGGTTTATTTGCTGAAATTCGGTTTTTGGTTAAATTGTTTTTGTGTAATATTGATTAAACTACGTTTTCGTAACACACACAAATTAAGTGAATAGGGATTAGACAAACACTTCGCTTGACTACTTTAATGCAATGCTTGCTTTTGATTAATCAAATAATTCTAAATTTTAATTTGCTTAAGTTGCTCTTCTTTGCGTCTTTGTTTCTCCTCTGTTTTTACTTACTTCTCAAGGTTTTTTCACTTCCTTGTGTGTTTGTGTGGGTGTGTTGCATTGCAATTTGCTTACCAGATTTCCCTTCAGGTTACTTACTTTCAATTTAAAAAAGTTACTTCCTTTACTTTTGGCAGAAACAGAAACAATAAACACAACAGCAAAAAACACAAACATTTTTTTGTTTTTGTTGCCCCTTGCATTTTGTTGTAGCTTGCAAAATGCAATTTTTTTTTCGCTTTTTGTTTCCTTTTTTGTTGCTTTTTATCTTATAGTATCTTTTGCATTCTTTTAAATCTAATTAAAATTCGGAAAAAAAATTCCTGGGGGTTAGTTTTCTTTGCTTAATTTTGCAACAAATTTCGCATTCGCTCATGGATGATTCTCCGTCACTTTTGTTGTTCATTTAAGTGGATGCAGCTCGTGCAGTTCATTCCAGCAATGTTGGGTCATCATGCGTCGCCTGGTTGATGTGCCTGTGTTGCGGGAATATTCCGATACTGAAAGATTGGCAGATTGTTGAATATTTGAGACAGAAAATAGGAGAGAGAGAGGGAAATGTTAGACAATTTGACACAATGAGCAGAGAATTTCATTAAGTTGTCCAACTCTGCTCAGAGTTGAAATGTGCTACCATGATGTTTCCCCAGCTGTTTGCCAACCCCCTGCCAACTGCTTCCCTTCTTCTCTACACAATTTTGTACATTCATAAGAGGGTTTAACACTTTTCCCCTCTATCATCTTCGTTTTCCTGTGTTAATTTATTTATATTTCATTTAAAATGCAATGCAATTAGAAATGTTTTGCAGCAGTTTTTCTTAAACAGATTTGAGTTGAACTTTTCTGTGCATCTTTTCCCCCTTTCATGTCCTTCTCTAATTTTGCTTGTCAAAAGTCGAGAAAACTTCATCACCAAGGATTTGCCAGGTTATTAGAGAATGACATAATCTCATGAATCTGTGAAAAAACTTAATGTACCAACTTCAAAGTTATTAATTATACGTACCCCAAAAATTATCTACTTGTGTAACGATTTTTTGGTGAAGATAACTCTAAAAATAGCAAAAGATTAGTTCTTTCTTCGATATGCATCGATTATTGATATAATTAATGTTCTATGCAAGAATGAGCGCTTGTACAGAATGTTTTGAAATCTTTTTACTTTGAGAATTTCATTTCCCCATTCAGAGCCATTTATCCTGAGGATTTATTCATAAATATAAATAATTCTTGAATTTGTCTCTCATTTCTACACTTTTTGCCCTACTGTGTGTCTTGTTCTTCCTCATGTGCTTTATTTAGATTCTCTTTCATTTAGTGTAATTCTGCTTAGGGCCCTTAAAGGTATGCTATAAATAATTTTATTTTGACAAAATGCGGAAATTTTACATAATCATCAATTATATGAAAAGTTAATTTCTTAGGAAAAACAATCAACACGCCAGGCAGTATGGAAACGCACAGAGGACGAAGTGGAAGGAGATAAGCACTGAAAACAGAAAGATAGGGAGAGAGAAAGACTAAATTGAGAGAGTATTTTATATTTTTCAGTTTGGCTTAATCTTGCTTGCGATTTTTTTATTATATGTTTTTGTGTCTGGTGTATTATATTTCTTGCCAATCTGCGCCAATCAATCATCCATTCACAGACAGACGGACACACACACACCACAAGCACATACCCGTACCCCGCACATACACACACATACTCACATACATGGATAGACAGACACATATGGACGGAAGTGCCAATACATTTTACGGGGAAAAAAATTTCAATTGAAATTTGATAAAATGGTTCAGAACGATGATGATGATGATGGGTAAGCGTCTCTATCACCTCTCTCTCTCCCTCTCTCCCTTTCTCCCACTCTGTATGTCTCTGTCTCCCTGTGTGTGCGTGATTGTTATTGTTTGCACTTTGTTTATTTTTTTTACGCTTTTATTCACTTTTATTTTACGCTCTTTTTTCCGTTTGGATATCTTATGCAAAGCGTCAAGAGTTATGCCTGAGCCAAAAACAAAAAGAGAAAAGAAAAAGGTTCAAACGAAACCCTTTTTGCAGCTTTAATTCTGATTCATACCCTCTATCATATATACAAAATATGATTGGCATATTAACTAATCATTAAATGTGTGTGACTATAGAAAGCATTCAGAAATATATTCAACTGATCAGCAGAGGCTCAAAGGTCTGCAAGGTGTGATTAGGTTTCCCTGCAAAATCGAAGAGTTTTCAAACCAAGTTAACTTTGCAGTTGCAGTTGTTTTTCAAAGGATACCACCAAGTCGACATCTCGTTTTAGGTACAAAAGTAATTATAAATTACGAGTATCTGCAGCAGATTTAAGCCTCTTTCACAATGCCCTTAAGGTTAAACTTTTTAATTATTTTTAATAAGTCGAGCGAAGAACAGACATACTTATGTGTATACACAAATCTTCAATGTTTTTACAGGCATACATATAAATCTACACTCACAATAAATAAATAGAAAGAACAGAGAAATTCCCAACAAATGTGTTTCGCTGAAAAACTTTTCATTGAAGATGGGAATTGTTTTTTTTTATTTTTATTTTTGCTCTTGTGTCTTTTGATTGCCAAAAAAAAAAAAAAAAAAAAACAAAAACACAGAAGACAGGAATGCCACCAAGGAAGTTGCCAATTTGTGTTCTGCCATTTCATTGACTGTCGCCAACTGAATTATTAACTAAATTATACAGTTTGTATAACAACAACAATAATAATAAAAGCAAAACCGAAAAATAAATTTTTTTTTTTTTGGAAAAGAAAAACGCGCGTCAGATTCATTTCTTGAGTATGAAAACTAAGTGAAATGTTGTTATTCTTTTGCTCTCTGCTTTTTCTCTTCCATCAGTTATGATTCCTCTTAAGTGGGCTTAGCTTAATTTATAGGCAAGAAGTTTTATCTATATATCATTCTATTATGTTTGCCTACGGGATTGGCACTCCCTCAGCAGAGTAAAAGCACTGATTGACTTAAGCAGGCGACAGACTGGCAAAAAAACCAAAAGGGACAGACAATTACCCCAAGCAGAATGCTGCTGGCAAGAACGCGTGACTGTGTGGAAAGCCATTCAGTAATTTATGGGCAATAAGCAACACCGTAATGATAGGGACCGTTCTGTAGACAGGATGCAGGAGGAAGAGCAGGCAGAAACACCAAACCAAACACTGGGTAACCTTTTTCGATTGTGTTGTAATTAGCAAACTGTTATTCGAAATGAAGTTCAAGAAAATTGCCTATAACTTTTGATTAACAACAGTTTTCCATTCTGTTGTCTGTTGTAGGTTTTTCTTTTGCAATTAGCCACCTAACAGCAATTTGTGAATTTTCCAAGTAATGTTCATAATAACTTCTGAACCACTGTGCACCCGCGAGAGTTGCGGTGGCCATTAGCTGCTGTTGCTGCTGCTACCGCCATTGCATTTCATTCAACGCACGTAACACACTCGGCGTATGAGTAATGTGCGTGAAAAACAAAAAAAAAAAAATTACGCACAGGAACAGCAGAGGCTTAACGAAAAATGTATTGGAAACGTGTAAAACTCAAACTAAACCAAAATAGCTGCCAGCTATGATTAGGTTCTTCGTATCCGAGAATTGGTAGGTGGGCTTTTTTGGTTGGGTTTGTCGAGTGGGTCCATCGCCTAAAGAACATTCATTAACTACTATTGGAATTAATGTTGCTGCTGGCTAGTTTTCAAATGAATCAAGTTTTCTTCACATTGTTCGTTAATACAGACATCACATACTACAGATGATATTTCACTGTGTGATGCCATTCTCTGTGTGGTCTGCAAATAGCAATTTACCATTCATCATGGCATCATCAGGCAGGCCGATTTCATTCAATTTTTCGGCTGTCAATCGATTCGTCACTCGTCAAACAACGAGTGAACAAAATGCCTGGTCATTTGGATGATTTAAGATTATTTGATTTTAGTTTTTTTGAATTTTTTTTGTTTGTTTACTAAGATTGGTATATCAAGCATTCGGTTTACTTAAATTGTAAAACTAAACAAATCTATTGCCTGGGTGTCGAAGGTCCCATGACTCTAAACCGAACAAAATCTAAGGTTTAATTCATTTGAGAATTTTTTAATCAACATAACTCACTGCACGAGCTCCAAACGTATTACCAATCATAGGCGGAATGTGGCGACTATTAACAAGATTATTTAACAAATGCTAATGAAAAAATTCCACTTGAGATATCAATTGAATTATACAACCAAAGTTCTTTGTTAAATTTCAAATAAAAGAGAGAGCATTGCTTCGAAAAATTAAACAGTACGATGAAGACACTTCTGGCATTCTTAATATTAGTTGTGGCTTTAGTCCGAGGCCATCCCGGCATTGAGCGGACTCAGGATTTGGAACGGAACTGGCCTGAAGACTACCTCAAAAAGGGCCTTAACAAACCGGGCTACATGGCTAGATTCGATGACGAACTTCCGGACTATTATATTAGGGGTCACGATATTCCTGACTGGCTCACTAAAGGCAAACCGGCATCTTATCCGGACATCTTCGTTAGGCGTTTTTAAGCCAAACCGGGAAATCGTCCGGGCTGGGTCTGGGATAAATAAACAGCGGCTAAGAAGCGGCTTTTGACTTGCATTTGACTTTTTCATTTAAGTTCACATTTTCAGCTCTTGTGATTGGGCTTAAAAGGCGATTGTTAAAGATTCCAAATGCTTTTAATTAGCAAGATCGTTTCAACTTATCATAGATAAAATCCCCAGTACCGGAAGTATTTCTAATAAACTTTAATTAACAAATGTATGAATGTAACAGGCAGAAGGAAACTTCTCCGACCCCATAAAGTATATATATTCTTGATCAGGATCAACGGTCGAGTCGATGTAGCCTTGTCCGTATGAACACCTAGAATTTGAAGACTGTAAGAGCTAGAGCCACCAAATTTGTTATGTAGACTCGTGTAGTATGTAAAATGATAAAGTTTATTTCAAATTTTTGTCACGCCCCTTTCCGCCCCTGGAATTTAAAGAAAGCGTTTATCTCAAAAACTATTCTAGCTAGAGACACCATATTTGGTATGTATATTTGCTTAGTAAATGCGCACATTTCGCCACGCCCTTTTTCGCCCCCGTAATCTGAAAAAACATAATTATCTTCCGTATTTTTCTACCTTATGCAATCAAATTTGGCACACTTAAATTTGATACTAATATCCAACAAAATATCAAATTTGATCAAAATCGGTGCTTGAGTGAGCGAGATATGGTTAATACAATTTAAAGATTTGCTTTACTGGTGTATGGTATACCTAAGTCCGCGAGACGATTTACTTGCTTTATTTTAATTCACCATACGTGGCTCTAAACTTAATATCAGTGATTGGTGGAGTGTGGAGGCCATTAAACTTTATCTAACAAATGTTAATAGAAAAAATTCTTTTTACGAAATGAATTGATTTATACAACCAAACTTCTTTGTTCAAATTCAAATAAAAGAGAGAGCGTTGCTTCGAAAAATTAAACAGTATGATGAAAACACTTCTGGCATTGTTTATATTAGTTGTGGGTTTAGCAAGTGGCCAACCCTACGACATTGATCGGACTCAGAATTTGAAACGTGTCCATGATTTTCCGAACAACATCATTTACAATGGATATACCCCCGGTTATGGCTCTGTGCCCTACATTGTCAGTTTGGAACCAAACAATGGGACACACTCCTTTGTTTGTGGCGGAAGCATAATTGGACAAAATTGGATTCTGACTTCCGCCCATTGTCTCACTGATATAATATTTGTGAAAATCTTTTATGGATCTAACTATTTTGGGAAATCCAATATAAGCCATACTGTGGGAATAGAAAACATAATTTACCACGAACTGTTCAACACATCCAATTCATTAAGCTTTGATATTGGTCTTATCCGCACTCCCCGCATTGAATATTCCGACGACATCAGCAAGATAGCTCTTCCACACTGGATTGGAGATGATAAATTGGTGGGCTTGGAGGTTAGATCTTGCGGTTGGGGTTTTTTTATCCCTAACAAGAAACGTCAAGAGCTGCAATGTATGAGGGTCAATGTAATTAGCAATGAAGAATGTGATAAACGGCATACTGTTACTATTTATGACGACATGCTCTGTACAGGAAGGATCGATTGCAAGGCAATTTGTGATGGCGATTCTGGTGGACCTTTAGCAACCCTTTCAGACCCTCCCATATTAGTTGGTGTCAATAGTTTCAACGAAAAAAGGTGTTTTGGAGATTCTGGTTATGCTCGCGTGTCGTATCATTTGGAATGGATACTACAAAATACGGGTATTGTAAATAAAGTTCCCAATCATGTATGTATCATATGAAAGCTGTTTAAAATTTGCCAGTAGCCGCAATCGACTTAACCTTTTGATTAAGCAAAACTTTTAAGAATACATATTGTTTTTCACATTTATCAGCAAGTAAAGAAGTAAATTCTCGTCAATGTATGTATCTAGTGGGTTTCGGCTTTAATTTACAGTAAAATTGCCAGAGGCTATTATTTATTTCTCTAACGAATTCTGTTTGCTGGCAAAAATATAAGCTAGCTTGAAGCTCATTGTGGTATATGCTGCAAATATGTTGATAATCCTTAAGCAGGACATTTGCTCACTTGTGTCCGCCTGCGTGCACAATCTTTAATCATGCGAGCAAAAAGTAATGCAAAAACAAAAATAAAATATATTTGATAAGTCCCCAACAATGCAAGAGAGATTACGTGTGTGTAAGCGATATGAGTGGAAGAGATAATTTCATTTGATGTAATTGTAAATATGACAGAAATCTTATAGTGTCCCTGGAATCTGGAACTGCTGGCACCTTGTATTTGCCTATCGTCAATATTTGCATGTTCCACAGACACAGTCAGGGTATGCGACTCTGAGTGTGAACCCCCCTTACTCATGCACTCACGGCACTTCTCTCCACTCCACTCCACTCCACTTCAGTCACTCATTCACCTTTGCCTTTTATCGGTTACCGTGGGCAACTTTTAACATTTACTTTAATTTCATTTACATTTCGTTTCATAAAAAAAAAAAGGAAAGTGATGCAAGACGCTCTTTCCCTCAATCTTTCATACTCGCTGGAAATACGTAGAGTCCTTTGTCCTTACTCAATTTGCAATCAAAAAAAACAAATACTCTAGAGGTACATACATATGTATATACATTCATATATATATATATATATGTTTGTATGTATGCGTATTTTATACATTTTTAATTGAAATTTAGAAGAAGCAAAAAATACTCAAGCTCAAGCAAAAAAGACTTGACATTTTTATGACTTCCAATAAACTAACGAAGAAGTCGCTGATGGGAGTAGTTGGTGAAGCGGGGTTTGCTGGCTTGCTCCCTCTCTCGCTCTGGTTGAGTAAATTTTATTCCTAAAGCATATTTAAAAATTTATGCTCCCCATTGAGGTATGCCCCAATGGCATCGTAAAAAACTAAATTTAATGGCATATTTTTTGCTTTTTGATTTTTATGAGGTGAGTTGGCCATCTCGTCGCCGAGTAGTGACCTTAGAATCGAGTTAAAAGATTGATCAAACTCTCTCGGCCAACTCGACAAGTGCAGTAAAAATGTGTCAACTTTAAAATGCAAATGTTTTGGGAAACTTTAAAACAAACTCAAGCACAGGTCAGTATTTCTTGACTGCAGGACACGCAAATATCGAAGTAAAAGGTCACCATTCCAGCAGTCCATAAACATTCGTGACCCAAGTCATTTCAAGTCAACTGCCTAGGAGTAGTGTTAGAAACGAGATGTGAAGCTTTCGTCTAATACGCCGAAACGAGAAAGCGCCTTACTAAATTGTCGTCGTGTCTTTAATTTGTGATGCCAATAAGCTTATTCGATTCATTCATGAAGTATAGTTTAATCCCTGTTAACAAGTTTGTCATTGACTTAATGGAGTGATCAGCTTTTATGAAATTAATCAAATGTAATTGATACAAACATAAAAGTTATCATTGTAATTGTCCCCTCCGAGTTAGGGATCCATTATGTTTTCCTTTCGGCAACACATTCCAATTTGCAGCCAATTTGGTGTGAGCATTGAACCACTTGTGTTTAATTGTCTGCCTTTTGTTCACCTCAGCCGTGTCAGCAATTAGCCTTACCGAGACCTTTGCATGAGATGATTCATGAGAAGGAAAAGGTGTCAATCCCGCTCGCCGAGTCAAGTCAAGTCTGTGTAATATGACACGGTGAACATTGTCTTTACTTTTACTTTCAGCTATTGTCTATTTGCCGTTTGTGTTGGTTTCCCTCTTGCCTTAGATGTCCTCTTGCAGCACAAGCGCTGATTTGTCTCTCAGTGTCCTTTATGTGCCGTGGTGTATGGTGTAGAGTGTATGTGTGTATGGTGTGTGTGTGTGTGTCTGGCGAAGCGTTTATTGAAAAACTTTTTCTTGGTTAACAACAATGGAAGCAGCAAATAGTAGAAGTAGTAGTAGTTGTTATAGTAGGACAGCAGCAACAAGGACAACGACACCGCCCGCAATTAGTAAACACGACAATCAAGCTGCTCAACTTTCGCCAAAACCCATTCTCATTCTTCTTCTAACCCTGCCCTGATTCTGCTTGGCTGCCTCTTTATGCTGACCAAGGAAATGACCGACTCTGGATCAAGCGGAATTTTAATTGCTCCATGGACAACTTGTGGCAGAAGCAGCTTAAAGTCCTCTGCCAGTTGCAGAAACTTTTGACTCCTGCTGTTGACAGCTCCCGCTGTTCCTTCCCATCCAGCTTTTGCTTTAGCTGCTGCTGCAGCTGGGATTTTTGACCAAAAATGAAAAATATGTAAAAAAAAAAGAAAACCCAAAAGTTTCTTAAAAATATGTCAAATCCTTTGCCATTTACTCTTGTTTCTCTTTTTCTTTCTCTCTCTCTCTCTCTCTCTCTCTGTCTCTCTCTCTCTCTCTCTGCTCATATTGTAAATTTTGATGAACTTAATTAAATATTGCAAGTAATTAACTCACTTTTCTCTGGAAAATTTGCACTTGTCTCTGTAATTTCCCAGCTTAATTTGTGATTAGACTGTATTTGGTTCATTTATATCCTTTCTTTTTTTTCTGTTTTTTATTTCGTTTACATTTTTTCCAACTTAACCAGCCTTGAAAAAATATGCTAAATGGCATTTAATCGGCAGGGAATTCACTTCTACCGGAATGTCATGACATTAACATAAAGGCCAAGCCATTGACTGGTGTAGGGGTTAACCCACAGATTCTTCATCTTAATCAAGCCCAATTTTCTAGAATACGTAAGTTTTTTTTTCTTGTTTTAAAAACCTTTCCAATTTAATTATACTATTCTTAAAAAAAAACCTTTAGTCTCATTTGAGACGATTTGTGGTTACTAAATTTTGAGTTTACTGAAATTAGATTACGATGTGGTTGAGTAGAATAGCAGAAACTCCTCCCAATCCTCTAGATTGTCTTTGATCAAGACATAAACATAAATTACAGTTTGTTTGGGATTGTCATTCTTTATTATAACGAGTTCACGAAGATTCTTTTCTTTTTTGTCGTTGTCGTCTCTGCTTCGTTCTCTGTCTGTTTTTATACCCTTTGTTAACAAAAGGATATATAAATTATGGCGACAAGATTGCAATACCTAAGATGACAGACTATCACGATTTTATATAAACGAAATAGAAAGCAAAGTCTATACAACCTTACCTCATGTCTACCTGTCTGTCGACTCTTGGTAAATTATAATAAAATATGTCTTTCTTCGATTATGAAAAGTGTATTAAAACTTCGTTATGGGTTTGGCCAAACTTTGTTATTTGTGGCCTCTTTTTTTTTTTTTACCAAGTTTCTTTCCAGTGATAAGCCGACATTTTACAAGTAAAATATAAAAGTACGAGTGGGGGGGAAAAAAACGAAAAAGTGAAACTCATTTCTTACCTGTCACTTGGGTGGTGCCTTCCCGTTGAGCCGATGAGACACGTCGGAAAATGCTTAAAACAGCTTTGCTGTGAATGACAAAATTGAGAGGCAAGTAAGCAGGTGTTGCATATTGTTAGAGTTATATACATATACATATATACACATATATATAAAAGCTGTTTGAATGATATATTTAATGAAATATACAGAATATGATCAATATGATAATTTGAATTTTTGCTTAGACCCTTTATAGCCAATACGAATTGAGGGCCACTTAATTTACGAATTACTCTTATTCAAATGCTTCTACCCGGTGAATCCGAAAATGTTTTTGTGTAAATTTCCAGTTAAAAAGTTATCCTGTCACCATATCCATGTAGGCCGATACCCTTTATTTAATCTACTCATTCCCATTAATTGGCTGGCATTTTGCCTACTTACCGAAAATTTTGTCCGCTCACGCAGTAAAGCACAAAATTGATGCCGAAATTGGTGACAAATAACGCATGGAAAACGTATTGCAGGGCGACGGTTAAATTTTCAGTATGTTCCGCTTTGCTCTGAAAGATGGTAAAAGAAATGATTATAGAGATGATATGAGGATATGATTATGGGCTACAAATATTCAAAGAAAACATATCACATGTTGCCGTGGCAATTTGAATTTGAATTTCATTTTCTTTTGTGGAAATTGGAAATGTATATTACTGTTATTGTGCAAAATTTTCCCCATAAATAACTAATTGTCAATGGATATGTCTGTTTGTGTGTGGTTGATTTTTTTTTTTTTTGATTAAGCAGCAATAACCTATGATATGCACACGTGTCGACCCCGCCGTGACCCCAAAAACTAACCCCAACCTATAACCCTCTCATCCCCTTCATGCTGTGGTAGGAGCTTGCCTGTTGCTGCTGCTACTGCTGAGCATGGAAAAGTTTACTTGAAGCTTGGGATCAAAAAATAATTTGGTTTGGTGTCTTGTCAAACCTTTTCCACTCAATTAATTTTGCTGTCGCAATCAATGTTTCCATTTCCCCCTCCTCTTCATGTCAGAGTGTGTGTGTGTGTGAAAAAAGCAATTTTCATTTGCTCTATCAACCAGCCGAGGCAAACCAAACCAGAGCCTGCCGACCAGCCTGCCTTTTGACAAGAAGCGAAACGAAACATTGTAGACAGTTTAACTCTTGACATGTTTTGCATACCAAAAACACCCATAACCAAAAAACGCACAAAACGTGGCGTTAACGCAGAGCAAAGTAAAGCAATGCAAAGAAAAGAAAAGGATACCACAGACAGAAAGAAACGAAGAAAAACCTTGTCAAAAAGAAAAACCAAAACAAACAGAACTAGAAGAAAATTCCCAAAAAGGACGAAATGTCAGTCCAAACTCTCTCTTGGCCCGCCAAGATAGTCAAGTCCATAGACCAAAAGTCACTGAGTCGCCTATTCAATTAGTTAAAGTTCATAGCGAGGGCTACTTCATAAGTAAACGTAAATAAATAGTTCTCAAAGTTAATGTTTATGAATAATCAAGAATAAACTAATATCCTATAGGAGGAGTGAAATGCTGAAAAGTTGTAATAAATTTCTATTACTTACATATGCCACTGACTTTTCATACATATATGTACATATTGACGTATTTACAGTCAACAATATTTATAGCCCAGTTAAAACATTAATTATGTAATTAACTGTCTATGTGTCTCCTTTCTCTCTCTCTCTTTCTGTGTGTGTTTGTGTGTGGGGGTAACACTTGGCAACTGAAAAGGATTTGCTAGGCATAATCCCTAGATGATTATGCTTTTATTTATATTTCCACTTTGCGCCCTTTTTTATGATTTTTTCTCTCATATGTCACTCCAAAGTGCACAAACTAATTAAAGCCTAATTAACATCACATGAACACCTTTCGCTTTCTGATTTCTGCCTGCGTGGCTCCACCGCTTGCAGCATCTTGGGACAATTGGGGACATTGCCATGGCCATTTTATCATGTGAATTGCTTGCTACATTCTAAAAGCCTTCTCATTGCGAAATAAATCAGAGTGAAAGGCAATGAATAGAGCTACCGAATTTATAAAAACAATGACCAACACACTCCTATTAGATGCGATCCTTAGCTTATCAGCTCGAAGAGTTTTTGAACCTAAGCATAAAATGCTTTTAAAAAGTTTCCTTTCCTATGACCCATCCTGGATTCGTCGCTTCCATATATTTAATTTTAGATCGTATAAACTAGTTTTCATTACATTCTCATTTTTGTTGTTGGACTCTGTCCGTACTTTTGTTGGTTCTTGGCTGCTTGGCCTCTGCTAACTCTGCAAACTGCAAATGGCATCTGTGGCCAAGTTTAATTAACACAGTTGACAACAAATGCTGGCTAAGCAATAATAAAGTTGTTGTTGTCGTTTTTTCCTTCTTTCTTTTCTGATTTTTTTTTGTTTTTTTTCACACAAACAATAAACCAACAAGAGAAGACGAGTTTGGCTAACAGCAACAACAACAAGAACATCTGCTGTTTTAGCCATTTCGATTATTTTAATTAAACCAGAACAGGAAGACAAACAGAGGAACAAACCTCAATGAGATTCATAGAGATAATTTCAACCATGACAACCAAACCCAACTCAGGCACAACAGACAAGTAGCCCAATTCCTTTAGACCGAAAAACTTGTTAATTTATACATATATATAAGTGTGAATGTGTGCGTCTATGTTTGTGTGTGTGTGTGCGTCTTTTACCCCTTTTCAATCCAATTTTAAAGGCTTAGCTTTTAAATCCTATTCCCACCATAACTCACTCACTACAAAGTCAAAAGTATTAGTTCACTTACCTCCCAATAGACTTGAATGCGTAGTAAACACGATGGCAAATTGAGAAAAACGAATACAGTTGAGACAATCAATAGCATTTTGGTAACTTTAAGCTGCGAAGAATTTGTCACCTTGCGACGTCCTGTAATACGAAAAATACGAATCAATGAGAGGCGATGTGAGGTGAGATGATATTGGGTGAATGACAACAACAAAAAGAAGAAGGCTTATAAGTTTGGCCATGTTGGCTTTAATGGGTTTTTCAGCTTAGGCTCTTAAGTCTGACAACAACATTTATGACATATCTAATTAGATTTTGAGATAAACTGACTGACTGGCTGACTGACTCAGTGAAAAATTTTTCAGTGTCTGTTCAAACAGTTGGAAAACTTTCTTTCACATGGCATCGCAACGCATGGCATGGCATAGCACAGCATTTGTGTGCCACCTTTGACAGCACTCAACATTTTGCCCATTCTTGTTCTTCATTGATACCCTTTTTGCCTCACTCTCATTCTCTCAGCGAGGATATTTTATTTAAATGCCAATATTAATTGTGAGATGCAAAATTGACTTTGGGATTGCTAAAAAGGAAAGTATTTGCTAATTGTACCTATATCAACAACTCACAATTAGTTGATATTAATGCTAGGGTATTGAATCTTCGGTTTTTGCATGCAATAAGCATTAAATTGGGGCACGTATGTTTATAAAGTTATTTGAGCGAAAAGAAGCTGTTAATTGTTGAGCATTTAGTTGCCAGGCCACACACACACAAGCACACACAACCAACACAAAAGTTTCATCTGTTTGAGTTGACTTTAACATTGGTGTGGCAAACTTTTCATTTTGCCAGCAGCAATATGTTCTGTTATTTCATTCCCATATCAAATGGCATTATGTCATGTGGCCATCTCGAGGGTTCAGACCTACTCTCTATTATGTTCACTTTGTTGATTGTCTATGCTCACTCACCTGGTTTCTGTACTATCTCACAATGATGGGGGCAACTGTTTATATGTTGCTCAAGTTGTTGCTTTTGCTCATGCTCCTGTTGTTTCTCTAATGCTTGTGGAGAAGTTTCCTGTTGTTGTTGTTGCTGCTGCTGCTGCCTTGAGGCAACACTATGCTGTCCACTTGGATGCGTGCCAGTTGACTTTTGGCGTTTCAATGACGATGTAATGCGATATGAATTAACACCAGAACTGCTTGAATTCGATGATGGGACTGCAGTTGCTGTTGCCGACGATTGTTGTTGGGGTCTCCTATGCAAGAGAGAGAAACATTGAAAATGTAATTAATCAGTCAGTCAGCCGGCCAGTAAGTTAGTCAGTCACCAAGTTCCTTACTACACTTACATCTTATGCATTGTCAATGTTCGGCGCACTGTGGCAAATTTCCATACTGTGCATCCGGTACAGGTGTTTAACACGGCTATTGTTGTAAAGGGCACGGCATAGACAACAATTGAGTCCCAATAGTTAAAGAGTTTTTGCAGTTCCTGGAAATACATATTCATATACAATTTAATGCAAGAATAAATTGGATTGCTTTTGGCTCTGATGTCCCTGAGAAATTGATTGACGTTTTAATGTGTTTGTATGTGTGCGTGTTCTCTTTTTTGTGGTTTGGTGGCGTATACGTAATCCATTTTTTTCCACAAATAAAATCAATGCCTAATCTAATTGACTACTATCTACCACGCTATATTTTGACTTCAGTTGGCAGTTGAATCTTCAATAATTCAATTAATTAAAGTGAATAAAATAAAAGTACAAACCTTTTATTAAAGGAACTCTTAATTTCATTTAACAAATGCATGTAAAAGTATACAAATGTGTTTCCAGGGAAACATCCGTGCATCGCCCTCAGAGTAGCAAGCAGTTCACTTATCTGATCGCATTTTTTTTTAACTAAATGAAACTGTTAAAAAAGAAAACGAATCCCATTCTTTTTGTTTCGTTTTGGGTTGCACTAAATACATATATTCAAAATGATTAAATGAGTTAACAGGTTAACAGGAATCTCCCTTTTATATGGAATCCAACTTGCTTTCTTACCTGTCGATTCATTATAAAAATTATATCAAATGAATTTTTTCATTAGCTCTACAGACAATGATTTATTTGGTGGAGATGAAGAAGTATATTTGAATTCTTGTTACTCTTTGGATACACGTAACATTGTTTCATATTTTAGGGACTATATACATCCAGAAAAACGATTAGATGGATTGTCTATCTACCAACAAAAAATACTTAAGTACTTCCGAATAGGTCGTAAAGTCTGTTAGATAAATCCGAAAAAATCCGTTTGATCGTAAATCCATTCCAAATGTGTTGTAACTCGAGTATAGAAGGAATCTGACCTACACAATATGTCGCCAAAAGCCACAATACCAACCAGTATCGGTGGATTCGTGCGGGTCACCAAGGGTCCACCAGAATCGCCATTACAAGTTGATCTACCGCTGACTACCCCCGTACACAGGATGTCGTCTGTAATAGCATCATAGGTTTTAGCACAGTCTTGATTGCTCTGGATCTCCACATCAATGCAACGGAGATACTTGGGCAATAAGAAATGAGAAATAAGACCCCAACCGCAAGCTGTAGTCTTCTGGCCCGCAAAGCTGTTAAGTTTATCACTGAATTTCGGTAGAGCTATCTTGTTAATTTTATCGCTAAATGCGACTCGTGGTGTTTGGATTAGGGCAATATCATAGTTCAAGCTAGAGCCACCAGGACTATATAGTTGATGGGAAATGAAATTCTCGTTTCCCACTCTTTCGACTACCTTTGGTTTCCACACATTATTAGAGCCATATAGAATGTCCACATAAATTCGATTGATCAGGCAATGAGCAGCGGTCAGAATCCAAGTTTCTCCAATTATGCTACCCCCACATAATTCAAAGTACGTAAAGCGTAAAACGACAATATATGGTGCTTGCCCATCTGACGCTTTATATCCATTAAAGATAATGTTCGTCGGTGTGTCCTGATCCCCATTCAGACTTGAATTAATGTAGTTAGGATGGCCTTTTGTCAAAACCACAGCCAGACTTGCGAAGGCAAGGAATATCTTCATTTTACTGAACATTTGAGACAAAATGCGTCTTTTATATTGCAGTGAACTTAAAATTTCGAATATGTTTCCTCGGTGACCTTGCATATGGAATTTTTTCATTTGCTAGTAGAGAGATAATGACACAGTGTACTGTTCAATGAAAAGCCATTTCCATTTGTCTGCCTCAACATAAATTACTCAAATCAGTTTTAAAACTATAGCGCTAAAAACATTTAGCTCCGTCTTTCCATAAGTATGGCTAGCTCGGTGATAAGAAAAATACTTGACTTAAAGATTATCCCAAAATCATGAAGAGCTTTCAAGGAAACTTCTGCCAACCAGCCCAGTACACAGGAAGTCTTTAGGAATGTCTCTAATGCTTCTAGCACATTCTTTATTGTGGAAATTCATTGGATATTATCTAGTTCTAGACCCATTTACTTTGAGTGTGCGGCTGTCACATATAAAGCTTGATTTAAGCAAAAAGCTAATAAGAGAACAACCAAAAAGCAGCCAATTCCATTTTGCGCAGCAATTATCAAATTAGCCAAATTAAATTAGAGCTACATTAATGACCAGTTCTGTCTCTTTTTCTCATTCTGGTCTGGGTCAATGAGATTAACCAGAAGAAGCGCCGGAGACTACTTTAATTTAAGAATTTCAGCATAGAATCCGCTCATAAAATCCGTGTAAATATTACGCATTAAATTTTATTTTATATAATTTCTCAATGCAATTAACATAATTTTACCATTTTAAATGCGAAAGATGCTCGGTAAGCAATGCGACAGTCTATATACCCTTTGCCGTTTGCCATTGGACCTTAAAATATCACTTTTTGGGAAAGCATAAATTTGTGTCTCTCACACTCATACCACCTATGGGCGTTTTAGTTTTGTAGGACTAAAAAATTAGTTTACATAGATAGGAACTGAAAAAATGTTGCTTATACCCTGCAAAGAGAGAAATGAAATTCATAGTTCAGCCACATATTATGGGTGAATGGGTGTCAATTTAAATTTCCATTCATACCTGAATTGAAATTGCATGAAAATTCATTTCAGGTACATAAAAAACTTTTCCACTTGATTTTGCCACAATAATAATAATAATAAAAAAAACACAATCCACAAATTGATTTTTATCGGCCATCATCATCATCATCAGAAAATGAAGAGACAAATAAATTGTTTAGCCATTTATTTTTAATTTACTTGTGCTTCAAGTTTTTGCTTCTTCTTTTCCTTGTGTCCTCGTGTCGTCTTCCGTCTATCACTTATCAGCAGCATTTTTGGTTCAATAAACACCTTGCCCATGAAAATCCATCAAAATGGGCCCGTCATAAAGTAAAATGGAAAAGCTGCTCTGCTTCTATACATCTCGCTGTCGTTCTATGTGTGCCGCCTGACCAAGCCAAAGGCATTAAATTTATTTGCTCTTTTCGTTTCGTTTCGTTTCGTTTATTTTGTTGTGTGTTTCTTTTCCTATTTATTTGTATTGAGTTTGCACTTTTTATGGGTCCGGCCTCTTCTATGTGTTTGTCAAATGGATCAGAGCCAAATGGCTAGTAAATTTTCCATTCACTTGAGCCATGTTTGTATACGATACAAGGGTTCCACCACTCGTCCTAACCATTCAACTGGTCGACGTCGCCTCGTAACTTCCTTTGTTGGGTTTTTTCTATCGCAAGCGCATGTTGCACTTGAAAGTTTTTTTTTCCCCCTTTTTTTTTTTGTTCGATTAACTTTGTGAAAATTTCATCGCAATGATTTATTATAAACAGGGCCAGATTTATTGAAAATAACACTATGGCGAATGGCGAACCCTTTTTTTTACTATTCTGGAAAGCTCTACAAGCTAATACAAATGAAATGATACATACATTTAGTCAGAAATAGGAATATTAGTTTTTTCATGAATCCATTCCAAATATGAACTAACGCGGGTATACAAGGAATTAGAATTACACGTGTCAAAGCTGCCTTTAACAATTCCAATCAACTTGGGGGGATGTGAATCAGCTACTAAAGGGCCACCAGAGTCGCCAGAACAAGTTGTTTGCCCCTTGTCTATTCCTGTGCAGATCAAACTGTCTGTAATAATTGCTTCCTTAGGCGGTTTAAAGCATTCTTCATTGGTTATAATTGTCACGTCGATGCATTGCAGTATTTTGGGAGGTCCGGAATTGCATTTGAGGCCCCAGCCGCAAACTTTACCCTCATCGCCCACCATCCATTCACACCGATCACTCACTGCGGGAAGAGCTATCCTGCTAATTGTCTCACCAAACTCGATGCGTGGTGTACGGATTAGACCAATATCGAATCTTAAGTTTGGATGAGACCTATACAATTCATGTATAATGAAATTAGTGAAAAGCACTCTGTGTAATGTATTTGACTCCCACTGATTGGATCCATAATAAATCGTTGCATATAGTTTACGCCATAGGCAATGGGCAGCAGTTAAAATCCAAGTGTTTCCAATTATGCTACCACCACATACAGAATTTCCGCCAAAGCTTAAATGGACAATGTATGGCACATCTCCTTCCTTGACTTCATATCCATTGTTGATAATGTTATTGGGACTACCCTCCTGGCCACGTTCCCAACACTGAGTCCGATCAATGCCGTAGTGATGGCTGTGGGCAAACGCTACAGCTAGCGTTAAAATTGCCAGAAATGTCTTCATGGTACTGTTTCGTTATACAAAGCAAAGTCTCTATTTTATATAGAACTAAACTCGCCGCTGTTTTGGTTACGTAAATCGAATGTTTACGAGAAAAAGCAAAGAAAAAAAATTTTTACATTTACATTTTCCAGATATGAAATAGTAGGTATTATATACTATCTAGCTCAAGTTGTAAATCTAAAAACTATTTTATTATTTATTAGCATGTAAAAGAGTGATGACATTCGTTGGCAATGCCTTGTCCAGGCAAACACTTTAAATTGCTTTACTGAGTCGTTTAAATGTCCTTATATTCACACTGACTCTGACTATCTGTCTGTCCGTCACTCACTTTGGGTGTGTGGACGAGTGGGCGGGTGTTTGGGGGTAAGTAGAGAGCCGCTCATGTCATAAGCCTTTAATAAACTGACAACTAGTAGTTTCCTGTAAATGGCAGAGACCAATTTCAATTTTATTTTGCAGCTGCTTCTGCTTCTGCTGCTGCATTTCATGCTGAAAAAGTTTATTAAATATTTTGACCACCAGCTGTCATTTTGTTGGAATGAGATTCCTTTTAAGCTTGATGGAACAAGTTGATTAGCTAGCTTAGAACCATTTGATTTGTGTGTGTGTGTGCGTGAGTGTGCACTCTGCAACAAAATGTATATTTTTATTCCTCCCCAAAGTGACATAAATTCACTGCAGACTGCATTTTGGCAAAAGCGTTTATTTCAGCTCATTGCAACCGCAAAAAAAAGAAATAAATGTAAAAATAGACCCAATAAAGCTAATGCATCACTTCGCAGCAACTTGGTGGATGTATCTAGTTGCCATTGAATGTCAACTTTTATGAGTGAACTTGGTGTATTATCAATTGGTCGTGCACAAAATTTGAAAGCCACTTTTAGAGATATTTTATTTGCTAATAGATTATGTATGTGGATCTGCCGACCACTTTAAAAGGCCCCTCGATTCTCAATCATTCAAATTGATTCACAAGAATTCCTAGACTGCTTATTGCATAGTTTAGGGGGCAACGTTCCATCTACTGCTCATTGCGCTATCTTTACACTTGAAATGGCTCACAGTGACTTGCAAATATATTTATTCTATCGTACTAGTCCATCTAGAGTAAGTTAAGCAAGGAATGTTTACCACTTGAGGCTAGTAAGGTGAATCTTTACTTAGTTAGGTACTCTTTGGTTGCCTCTATTCGCCTAAGTAAAGTCACAGGTTCACTTGGACTTTGTGCATAACTTATTAACAAGAGTTAACTGAAAAACCGTTTAGTTCCAAGAGTTACCAATTTGTTTACCCATTTATCAATCGAGTGAAAGTTTTTGTATTTTTTTTTGTTTGTTATATAAAGGATAATTCAAACTTTGATGTGTTTGCAACTTTGTCCTAAAGATACAAGTTTTGTGGTAAAGCCTGGGTCATTTACAAAGGCAAGGCGCCCAATAGATCAATTCAATTTAACTTTTAAACCCAGAAACTGAAGCCGAATGTATATAAATTTGTTAAATGTCTGAATGTATGAATATGAATGGTAAGAGTTGTTTCTCATTATAACAAATTTGAACGCTTTGAACATCTGCGAACAGGCGAAGAAGACGACGGCAACCCAAGTGCCAAGTGCCTAGTACCGAGTGCTGTGTTATGTAGTGCTCTACTGCTGCTATTAAGACAAAAGCCATTACACAATGATTTGTTTCTTTCAATTTTCTTGGAGTCGGCAAATACACAATACACATATATATTTATGGCCTCCATACAAGAGAACACCAAGTGTAATGGCAAAGGGTAGACGGAGAGGGGACACCTTAACATACACATATTGATGTTCAAGTGTTGTCAATGCAAAAAGAAGATAGTAAGAACCCCATTCATCTTGGGGCAAGTGCGACGACATCTATTAAAACTTGCCAAACATCAGTCATACAATTGCTGATTGAATTTGAATTTCCACCTACCTACCCAGTCAGTTATTCAGTCATTCAGTCAGTCAGTTAGGCAGATAGGCAGTTAGGCATTGAGCTGCTCATCCATCATCGGATATGGCTTTGTCTCAGTTGAATGCCTTGTGGGCGTCGACACTTTACGCTTGGATGTAGCCAATTTGGCTAATAGGCTGAAAACCAGAAGGAAATATAAAGAAAGCAAGCGTACAACATTTTCATTCATTCCAGTCGTTTTACTTTCATTTTACCTTGTTTGGTTTTAAATTAGCATTGAATTTCCTTTACACACACACACACATACACAGAAAACGCAAAAGAAAACTAAATAAAAATCTTAAACAAACAAAATGAAATTCGAGATTTATCAGAAGAACAAGAACAGAAACAGAAAATTGTCATCGTCACAATAAGAATGAGAGACAGAGCAGTAGAAAGATGAGAAGTTGCCCAGGGAAAGCAAGCGTGGGAGATAAGGGACATAAGGGACACACCTAACTGCAAAAACCGAAATTTGGTATCACGCACTTAGGGCAAGTTTAGTGCGTGGCTTAGTTGTTAGTTTGTTGTCTCTAATGTCTAAGGTTTTGGCTTTTTCATTTTTTTTTTTTTTTTTTTGGTTTTGTATTTGGGGTCAACAAAAATATTTGTCCTTTGTCTCCTCGTTCATATATTGGTTTATACATATAAGTATAGTTTTCGGATGGTTTTTATTAATTTGGTGGTTGTCCTTAATAAATTGTCAATTTGCGGCTTAACTCACTCAGCAGTTTGCCGTTTCCTCTCAGTGTGGGTTTGATTAATTGCCAAAAACAAAACAAAACAAAACCAAAAAGAAAGTATTGTTATATATAGACTGTTGATCTATTTCTCTTGCTTTTTGCTTTCTACGCCTCAAATGTCAAACTCAAACTCCAAAAGAAGGTGCTGAAGAACTTTCTTGTTTTTTGCATTTGGCAATAGTTTTTGTTGTTGTTGCTGTCGTTAATTCATTAGTTCATTAGCAGAGGCTAATTAAACTGTTTCGAAATGTATGTTAATGACATTTAATTGTACAACATGTCGTATGTGTGATGTGGTTCTCAGATCTCAACAGCAGCAACACTTAAGCCATTTGAAGTTGCGTTTATCTTTAACTTTTCACTTTTGTTATGTTGCTGACAAACTTGAATGCTTCTTACAGTAAACAATCAAATTTATATCTAACCTCGTAAATGTCAACTAGGTCTGTATTTAATTCTGAATACGCTTTTTCCATTTGATACCTACATATTTGTCTTTCCATTTGCCATTCAAAACTCAAATGCAAAGAAATATTTTAGTTTTTATTCACAAAACGGTTCGCTAATGAGCTCAGCCTACAATATTTTATGTAAATTCAAATTAATAAGAACGATTAGATAAAAAAAAAGTAGAAAAAGTCGATTCATTTGAGATGTTGCAAGGGAGGAGATGAAAAAAGGGACATAACCAAATTGTTTTTGAAGAAGAAGAACTTTAAAAGATATTCTCAAACCTACATTTACTTGCCTTTTGTTCTTAACACAGCCCAAGGCTCAATTCTAAGTAGTTAATAAACCAGTTTCTTTTGCCTTTCTTTTATATACATAGATATACAAATATATATCTTGCGAAATATTTCAACAAAAATGACTTATGAATTTCTTATGGGCATGACCCCTTCATTTGGATTTATGAAATTTGATATCCATTTCCACTGTTGACTCTTTTACTACCCCAAAAAAAAAAAAAAAAAAAGTTAAAATTACATATTTAAATTTGAATTGAAAACTTTTTGTGGCCTGAGTAGAAAAACATGGAAGGACGAGAAACCTTTGAAATGTTATTGATAGAAAAAAGTAATAATAATAAATGTTGTCTTCTTTCATCATATCCAAGCACACACACACACACACACACACACACACACACAGACACACACACAGACACTTTGCAAGGTCTTGGCAGGGATGGAAGAGGCCAGAAAGTGGAAAGGCAGACAGAATTTCGAATTTGAATTTGAATAATGTTGAGAATTTTGCCTGATTTGCTGCTGTCACTTTTTAGTTACCTTTTGCATATGTGTGTGTGTGTGTGTGTGTGTGCGTGTGTGTGTTGGATTGGGTTTGGGTTATGCTTCGGTTTTACGGTTTGATTTTAGTGAATTTTTCCAGTGACTAGTTGCCAAGGGCAACCAAACGACGGACCCGTATTCAGACCCCAACTCAGACTCGAGTCGCATCCCTCTTACAAATATGCATTTGATGATGATAATGATGATGATGGTGATGTGAGCTCGTTTGTGTGTGTGTGTGTGTGTGTGTGTGTGTAGTTCGCTTAGACAGACATCAAAAGGCCAAATAGTTTCATGTTTAATGTGTTTTGTACTCACCTCATATTCCGTATTCAGATCGCAAATTGTATTATTCAGCTTCTCAACATAGACAGGCTTGGCAATCACTATATAGGGCAGTCCATGCAAAAATCCGCCCAATGTGAGACCAGCCAATACCATTTTTGCCCTACGGACAGTGCACATAGTTTGACGCTTCAACGGATATATGACCGCAATGAATCGTTCCACGGTGAAGGCGACAACAAACCAAACCGAACAGAAGCTAGCCAAATAGCTTAAGAATGTAAAGAATTGACAAAAGTAATCCAGATTGTAGATATTGATGTTTAGGAAATTCAACCATTGAACCAATAGGCCCAACAAAAAGCAAGTATCGCTCACAGCCAATGCGGCCAAGTAGAAACTCGATGATAGTTTGCGTAGCTTTGTCTTGAAGAAGACAAATACGGACAACAAGTTGCCAATTGTGCCAGTGAAACATAATATGGGTATATAATATTGCTGCACAATATGTCCAATAAGAAAGGTCATATTAACCACATCATCATTTTCAGCCAACGATGGTGCTAGGGAGGAGGAGGAGGCAATGGATGACGGCGATGATGAGGAGGCCGAGGATGAGGAGGAGGTGAAATCCAAATCGTAAAAATTGGTTAAATTGCTGCTGTTGTTGAAGGAGGCTGATGTACTTGTCGCTAATGATGATGAGGACGATGATGATGCGACTGCGGTGGATGATGATAATGACGATGTGTTGGTTGCTCTTGCTGCTTCTGCGGCCGATGCTGCTGCTGCTGCCATTGCTACTATAGCTGCTGTCGCTGCTGTTGTTGCCGTTGTTGCCGCAGTTGTTGCCCCTGTTGCTGCTGCTGTGGCAAGCTCCTCCATATCCGTTACTATTGTCTCACTTGTGGTTGTCATTGTTGCCAGTGCCAATGCCATTGCCATTGTCTGGCTATTAGTTTAGTTGGGGCCTTTCAAGTTCCACTTCCCTTCTTCTCCTCGTCATCTATTTTGCACTATTTATGTTCTTTATTTCTTTATTTTTTGTGGCTCTCGATCTTCTTAAGTTTTCTTTTTCTTGTCAATCGCAATCATCTAGCACTAAACTAAATAAACAACTTTATGATTTAATTGACTCCGTACTTGGTGTTGCAAAGTTTTTCCACTTCATTTACTGGCAAATGTACATTTTGCATATTGCACTCTTCAAAAGTTTTCATCCTTTTTCCACAAGCTGCTAAAGTAAGTTTTAAGCCAAAAATTTTTAATTAGCTGTGCAAATGGCGCAGAGGGACACTTCAAGTGCCAACTTTAAGACCTTATCAAAATATGGCAGTAAGTTCTAAACTGAGTTTCGTTGTTAATAATTGTTGTTAAGAAGATTGCAGTTTGCCTTTAAATTTTTAAAAATTCGAGTTTAAAGTTTAGAGTTTTCAAAAGTGGCGAACGAAATCCAATTACTTTCAGAACTATAAAATATCTACAAAAGTGTTCATATTTCATCTAAATAAATGTAAAGACCAATTTCATTAACGACTACAGAGCTCTGAAATCAGTTAACTTTCAGCTCTGTGTGTAATTGGCAAATCATTTAACTGTTTCAAAAACTGTTAAATTTTTTATTAAAAACAATTTATAAAGAAAAAATCTGAACAACTTCCACACACATTTTATTGGATTCGGTTGAAACTCGCACAAAAAAATGTAATCAAATAACAACAATTTGTTCGTCATAAATTTTCATCACTTGTGAATTAATTATGGTTAAAAGCATTTAAATTTTCACGTTTTTCAAAGAAACCATCTTTTTTTTTTACTGTCAAGCATTAAAAAAAAGAAGCAGATAAGCAGATATTTTCGCGTAATGGGATTTAACCGGCAAAAAAAGATATTTGAATAACACTTTGTGTCAAATATTAAAGAAGTGATTAAAATCCTATAAGAAACGAAAAAAAAATTCAGAAATTCTGTTCACTTTTATTATTTGATGGGGGAAAAAAAAACAAAAATTATAAACACTTGTTTAACCGTCGATCACTATCAAGTTTATGTTTTTTGATTTGTTGTCCTTGTCTGTGTGTGTTCGTGTCCTGGCGGCAAAATTCGACTTGCCTTGTGGACAATAAGCGCGCAACTAAGCCGAGACAATGGCCAAAGATTCTTTATATATAGGTAAACAGAAGTGCCGATGTTTTGGCTTTCGCCGCACAATTCACAATTCGTGGAAGGCGCCAAAAAACGGAAGAAAAAAATGTATGAAACGGATGTAATAGAACGAAAAAGCTTTTCCCAATTTGGAGTCGGCGCAATGGCCATGCATCGTCACTTCATTCATAAACATGCAACAGGTGGCAAGGTCAGGGTCGTTGTCAGTATGGTGAACGGACCAGCCTCAACAAGTGGTCATAATCAACACACAATCTCAGTCAAGGATTAGCAGCAGGGTATAACCAATAGAGCAAGAAAGTGACACAAATATTGTCTTTAGAGAATCGACTAAGATTAACTTTTTACTATTACCATCATTTGGCGGATGACACTTTATTCAATTCAAAAGAATAACAAAATATTCCACTCTAGCCCAAAAAAAAAAAAGAGAAGGAAACAATAACAAGCAAGAAAAGCTTTGGAAAGAAGGCATGGTTGGCTGTTAAATTCGGCTCAGTTGCCTCTGGACTTTCCTACAGTTCAGTTCCCAAAACAAAATACCAATATGACGGAAGAGCAACCGCCGTTACATTCTATATCTAGTATATATCTATTTTCGCCTCGTTCTCTTTGTTTCTTTCTACCAATTGTGTAAATATTCTATATAGTTTGTGTTTCACTTCGCTTTGATTTCAGAAGATGATAAAGTTGGCACTTTGGATGTCCTGCTAAGCAATGCCTACTGCCGTTCTCAGCGTTTCCTGTCAAAACAATTGGCCCAGCTGCGTCCCGAATTGACCATGTCTATATTTTCCGGTAAGTTTATTATTGAGATGGCTCCCTTTTCTCTGAGGTTTAATGATTTTCCTTGTTTTGGTGTAGAAATCACGCATCGGTTTCAAAGTGCACGAGAGGATGTGCGAGCCTTGTTGTTGCAATGCCTTTTACCTTGGCTACAGAACATGGAACTGGTGGCCACTAGTGTACCACCAGCCACACCTCTTTCATACATAATGGTGAGTAAAGTGCTAAATGAAAAGACATTGGCAGGCTCGCTTAAACTCAAATGTTTCCATCTCCCTGCCTTTGTAGTATTTCCCCGATTCCGGCACAAGGGGACGTCGCGAGGGTACTGGCTCCACAGAGGCTACGGAAATGATTCTTAACAATCTATTCTATATAACAGCCAAGGTAGGATTTGGAATTCATTCATCTAACTTGATGGCTATTAATCAATCATTGTTGTTTTGTAGTTCTCTGATGCCCATCCTCGAGATATTGAGGAATTGTGGGGCACTTTATGCCAATTTTGGCCAAACAATCTTAAAGTCATTTTACGCTATTTGGTCATAATGAGTGGTATGGCACCCACTGAACTTTTGCCTTATGTAAGTAGAACAATGGAATTCCTATATCCAAATAAAACCATTAATATTGAATTCAATGTAGGCCAAGCGTGTGGCACTTTATCTGGCCCGCAGCTGTCCGGATCGTTTGTTGGATGAACTTATGGCCGAATTGCAAACGGTGGAAACACTCAATTGCCTGATTGAAAGGACTGAGACCCCGCCGTTTTATCGTTTGACCAGCATGCGCAAAGCCTCGAGTCATAGTGCAGATGGTAAGATAAATGGATAGACAACTAGATTAACATTCACAATCAATTGTCATTTTGGTGATTTAGGTCAAGTGGTGGGCGGCATTAACGATTCACGTATTCAGGATTTGGCTGTGGAAAAGGGAACAATTCACACAAAACGCCATAGTGGCGAGGATCCAATTAAAATTGGGTAAGTAAATAAATACAATGGAAGAAGAGAAACTAAAGCAAGCGAAAATGTTTTTTATGTTCATAGAACCTGCAAGTCGGACAGCGGTATTCGTGCTTATACTCAAGCAGCTGCTGCCGCTGCTGCAGCGGCTGTTACGACACCAAATACCTCAAATATCAGTGGAAGTCGTCCACCCCGTGGTGCTGATAAAATTCGAGCTGCCTCTGGACCCTCCATACTACCAAGACCTGAAGATATACTTATCAATGATCCGGAACTAAGGCAAGAGGAGAATGTCGAATTACGCGGCGGACAATCGGAGGCGCCACCAAATGCACACTTGCATCCGTTGCCCATGCCGGAGTACGGTGGCTACTTTGCACCACTCACCGAATTTCTACCAGATGTCAGTTTGCCCATTAGTGGATTTCATCGGTAAGTAATACAAAAAAAGCTCTTTAATATTGCATATTTGTTTATTGGGGAGAAATGTCTATGGCTTACTTTATGCACTTATTCCACTTATTTGGCGTATCCAGTCCAAGTGGAAACTGACACGAGCAAAAGCAGCTGGAGTGCCTTTCATACAGCCGCGTGCGTCAACCCATGAGGCGATGCCAACCAATACAGGGTTATTGAGTGTGACCAATGGGCCACCAGAATCGCCATTGCATATAGATTTGCCTCCTGCCGTATTTACACAGATGGTATCATCTAAGACAAATGGGTAGACACTCTTGCACTCTTTGGTGCTGATAATCTGCAATTGAACGCATTGCAATTTATCGCTCGACTTGCCATCAGCCATTCGTCCCCATCCGCAGGCCTTGGCCCATTGATTAGCGTAGGTTTCTCTCTTGGGCAGGGCCACCTTATTGACCTTTGCATTAAAAGCATTAGAAGGAGTCCGAACGAGGGCTATATCGTACTTATCACGTTTATAAACATTACTTTTGGCCACCTTGTGCACGTATCCACCCCATTTCGAATTGGTACCATAATGAATATCCACCCAATCTGCACCGACACAGTGTGCAGCTGTAAGGATCCAATTCGAGTGAATTATGACACCACCGCATCCGGCTCCAACGTTCTTGCCCTCGTCGTGTATAAACAAGAAAACTATGTAGGGGGCTTCTCGATCGGCTGCCGTATACCCATTGGTTATGATATCGACGGGATCCTTATCGTCAGAATTTGATTCGGTCGTGGTGGTGGTAATCCACTTACCAGCCTGAACGGTGGCAACAGATAGAGAGAGGAGCACAGTCAGAAAATGCTTCATTGTGATTCTAAAATGCTCGGATGACCCTTTACTGGCTATATTTATACTTAAAATCTTACTTCAACACTAATTAACTTCCTGTGCAAATCTGAGATACACGTTATCATACATTTAGACTCATTAGCTATGCAAATGCAAAAAAGAAATTAACAGTAAATTAGTTTCAAGTTCTCTGCCTTCTCTTCCACTTTCTTTCTTTGTGGACTGGATATGCCCCATTTACTGAGCATTCATTGCAAGGGAAAAGCAGTGCTTTTATGGGTTGGGCGTAAAATCCTTTTACAGGTCCAGCCATTCTTTAATATTTTTAGTATTAAGTCTAAAGATCTTAAGGATTAAAGAAGATTAACTTTTCTAACTAATGTGGGTCTTGTTGTAGATAATTCTTATCCACCCGATGTAAATAATTTCATAGAAAAGATCGATAATAAAAACTTGACTGATGTTTTTTTTTTTTAAATTAGTCAGATGTTTGTAGCAGAAAGTATAAGACGTTTTCGATACCATAAAGCTTATATGTATAACAACAATTACAACAATGATAGTTTCTAAGTCTTTAGAAATATGCTGTTTAAAGCATTAAAGCTCTCAAAAGACAACAAGCTTGGGTTAGTTAACACAGTTCATTCGACGATCAAAGGATCGGCAGAGCAACATAGCATGTTTAGGCCAAAATGATTTGAGACTAATTTAAGACTCCACTTGACATTTTTTTTTGTATAAGCTAAGACGATACAAGGTCAAAACAAAAATATTCTTTAAATTTGCAAATTTCTTTATTTTTATTCTTCTCCTTTTTTAAAATTGGGGTAAGAAATCCATGCTCTTCTCTAAGCAGTAACACCACTTATTTGACGTATCCAGTCCAAGTGGAAACTGACACGGGCAAATGCAGTTGGACTGCCCACCATACATCCGCGAGCATCGCCCCATGAGGTTATGCCAACCAATACAGGGTTATTGAGTGTGACCAATGGGCCACCAGAATCGCCATGGCATGTAGATTTTCCCCCCGGTGTACTTACACAGACAGTGTCATTTAAGACGAAACCGAATGTTTTCTTGCACTCTTCTGTGCTGATAATCTGCAATTGAACGCATTGCAATTTATCGCTCTTTTGTCCAACATCCATTTCTCCCCATCCGCAGGCCTTGGCCCATTGATTATTGTAGGTTTCTCTCTTGGGCAGGGCCACCTTATTTACTCATTCATTGAAGGCATTATAAGGAGTCCGAACGAGAGCAATATCGTACTTATCACGTTTGTAGACATTACTCTTGGCCACCTTGTGCACGTAGCCACCCCACTTTGTGTTGGTACCATAATGTATATCCACCCAATCAGACCCAACACAGTGTCCCGCTGTTAGGATCCAATTCGAGTGAATTATGACACCGCCACATAAGCCTCCAACGTTCTTGCCCTCATTATGTATAAACAAGAAGACTATGTAGGGTGCTTCATGATCGGCTGCCGTATAGCCTCGGGTTATGACGTCAACGGGTTCCTTATCGTCAGGAATTGATCGTGGCGTGGTGGTCGTAATCCACTTACCACCGTGAACAAACGCAACAGTTAGAGACAGGAACAAAGTGAGAAGGAGCTTCATATTGACTCGGAAATGCACTAATGACTCTCTACTGGCTGTATTTATACTTAAAATTAATAAATTTGTGTTTTACCTAGGTAAATCGGAGATACACGTTATCATACATTCATTAGCTATGCAAATGCAAAAAGGAAATTATCAGTTAATTAGTTTCTAATTTTCCTTTTCTTTTTTATGTATTCGTTCGGTTTCGAAGGCCTTTTTTCTGTTTTTTCGTTGATCAGCACTTGGATTCAATTTAAGATGTTCCTAATAAAGATTGAATAAATACTCACTCTATTTCAAGACATCATAAGCATGTCATAATCGCAAACAGTCAAAATGAATACTGGTATCGCTCTTTGGGTTCCTTTAATTGGAATCCTTATACTACATTTGCATTTTCCTAAGGGTATTCAATCAATTTGGTTTCCACATTCTTACTAAAATTAAGGGATATCGAATTAGAAGTGTTTAAAGTTGTTTAGCTCAAACAACAATCGAATGAACTTCTTTCAAAGCAAAGAGTTCCTCTTCTAGTCTGCAGAGTGAAAAAGGGACTAAGGAAGATAGTAAAGGACAATTCTTCTGAAAATTGATCTAAATCGTTTTCCTGATTTTTATTAGCTAGCCAGGAATCTCAAGTATTATATCTTCTTCTTTAAAATTAGTTCAGTTTTACTTTTAAAATTAAATTGTTATTTCCTGCTAGAAAATAATTTACGTATTGATTGCAGTTGAAATATATTTATTGAGTTTAAGGATTGAAAAAAAATATCATAAATATATGCAAACATCAAAGTATATCGACATATGTATTAGTAATATGCAATGCCAGTTTTTTCGCGGATCCAATCGAGGTGGGCCACAACGCGAGTGTATCCCGTTGGTCCCTTGCAGTTCTGACCGGCAACAGAGATCACGCCGACCAGTCTGGGGTCGTCGTGTGTGACCAAAGGACCACCAGAATCTCCGCCACAAGCCGATTTGTTATCAGCCCTGGTACACACAATGCCAAAGGGAAGATTACCATAAGATCTGCCACATTCGTCATTGCTAATGATCTGCACATCCATGCATTGAAGCCAATCGGCCAGTTTTCCATTTGCCATGGCGCCCCAACCGCAGGCCACAGTCCACCAGTTGACCATGGCATTGTTTCTATCGCTGAACTTGGGCAGGGCCACCTTATTAATCCTGTCGTTGAAGCTCACACTTGGCGTACGGATCAGTCCGATGTCATTACCATTGGTACCTGGCCACAAGTGGTGACGAATAAAGTTCTCCTTCCTCACGGTGTGGCTAATCTGTCCTTGCCTGGCCCAATTGGAGCCATAGTAAATGACCACATAGTCCGTCGTCAGGCAATGGGCAGCTGTTATAACCCAGTTACTGGCAATTATAGTTCCATCGCCAACTGCAACAGTATTGCTGCCATCGGTACGAATGGCAAAACTGACAATGTATGGAGCCTTGCCTTCGTAGGCTGCGTATCCATTGACAATTATTGGACTCGGGCCCGCAGTGGTGGCGGTATGGCTTTGGCCATTGGTATAGGCCACAACCAAAGATATGAATGCCAATATAAGCTTCATGGTTATGATGATCTCTAGCCCAAGTCACTCTATTTATATGTATATACGACAAATGCTAATTTAACCATTAACAAAACAGAGCTGTCTAGGTAAATAGTCAAATGACTGCTAATATATTTGAGAATTAGTAACAGAAAGATAAAGCTCATCATGGGCTTTTATCCATTGATTTTAGGGAACGTGGACGTAGACAGTTATTAGGTAACTAACTAATGGGGTTTTCGCATAAATCTTAGGGAGATTAGTCCTCGACGTTTACTTTAGAAAATGGCATCGCAGAGATACATTTTGATGTACCTTTAATGAAGAATTAGTTTAAGGAGTTCATTGGTTTAGTACTGATCCTTGTTTTATCCACTTTTAGGTGTAATGTGGCCGTTATGCTGCTGACAGATATTGTTGTGGATGGAATACCGGGAATCGATTGGACCTTGCACTTGCCACTGATGCTGCACATACTATTCCTGGGTCTGGATCACACGCGACCCATTGTGCGGGAGCATTGCAAACAATTGTGCGTGAATCTACTCATCGTTCTGGCCGAGCACAATGATCATTTGACAGTGGCCCGGATTCTGTTGAATAGTGAGACAAGCAAATTGGATTTGGGTCTGACAGTGCCCGCTTTGCCTGTGATTGATAATAATTTTACCGAGTTGCATCAACAATTCGATAGTTATCTGCTTCATGTAAGTCCCCAGGCGGCAGCAGCTGCCTATGCATTGCATCATAATCTCTCGAGTTCGACAATAATTGCGGGCCATCACCAGTCGACGACTCCAGCGAATGTACAACAGTTGCCGCCTGCCGCTGCCACTGGGCAGATGGGGCCAGGGAATGCTGCGACAACGGCCACTTTGGCTGCAACGCCTGCAGCACTGCAGATAAATCCGAACAATACAGAGAATTCAGAGGTTCCGCTGATCCATGCTGATGAGCATGCTCCACCGCAACCGGGTCCCACAATGCCTATAGCGCATGTAATCAAGAGCTTGCTGAAGTTCCTGGCCCAGGATACTTGCCAGCCATTGTGGAACTACGAGGATATCACGGCCAAGGTGTGGGCTGTCAAGTCAGCCGACCAATTAAGCTGTTTCCTCAAGCATATGGTGAAGGTCTTTGCTGATAGCTATCCCCAGGCACGCATTGCCGAGAGATGGGCTCAGACAGCGTTGCAATTGGGTCTATCGTGCTCCTCGCGTCACTATGCAGGACGATGTTTGCAAATCTTCCGAGCCTTGAATGTGCCCATCAATTCGCGAATGTTGTCGGATATTTTATCACGTTTGGTCGAGACAGTGGCCGAACAGGGCGAGGATATGCAAGGTTATGTCACCGAGCTGTTGCTCACTCTGGAAGCTGCAGTGGATAGTCTTGATTCGGATTTCCGGCCATTGGATGTGATGAAGGATATCTTTAAGAGTACACCCAATTTAAATAATAAAGATGGTGGTCCGAATTCCATATTGCCGGGCAAGAAGTCACCCTCGGGCATGACCCCACAATCCTCAAACTATTCGATTCCAAGTCACGGACGGAGCACAAGTTATTCGGTCTCCTATTGTGGTCGCAAGGCCAATAATTCGCCCTGCGACAAACAGGTGGAGCTAAGGAATCGAGCATCGGGCATTGAGCTGGAACGAAGTGTGGTCTGTAAATTTGCACCTGGCGGCGGTTCAGCCTTGTCGCGTTCCCGCAGCGCACAGAGCTTGAAAATGCTGGGCGATACAGCCACGCAAGACGATAAGATGACCATATTGGCTCAGCTATTTTGGTTGTCGGTGTCGTTGCTTGAATCGGACTATGAGCATGAATTTCTTTTGGCTTTGCGTCTGCTGACACGGGTCCTGCATCGCTTGCCACTGGATCGTCCGGATGCCAGGGATAAGGTCGAGAAATTGCAACAGCAACTCAAATGGTCGGCCTATCCAGGTGTGCATGCTCTACTTCTGAAAGGATGCACCCACAGTTCGACCTATGAGCCGACAATAACGCTTCTATCACAATTCGCACCACTCCTCACGCTACCCGTTTGTGATCCCACCCAGAGTTGTGCCTTTCCCATGAATGTGATCGCCCTGCTGCCCTACATGCTGCTTCATTACGAGGACGCCAACGAGATATGCATACGCAGTGCCGAGAATATAGCCCAAGTGTCCACCGAGCTGGGTGCCAAACTGGAGAACCTGGGTACAGTGATGACCCTCTATAGTCGCAAGACCTTCTGCAAGGAATCGTTCCAATGGACCAAATGTGTGGTGAAATATCTGCACGACACTTATGCCCACATGGGTCTTCATATGCTGGCATTTCTTATTGAAGTACTGGAGAAGGGTCCGCAGCAAGTTCAGGTGCCGGTGCTCAATGTAATCCACTGCATGTTGCACTATGTAGACCTATCAGCGCCCCAGGCACAAACGATCAATGCCGATCTATTACGAGCCATAGGCAAATATTTAGACGTAAGTTGTCCTTTTAACTGACGTTTTTCCATTTCCCATTCGATTTCTCACATTCTGTCTCTCTTTCTCTCTCTCTCTGCTTCTCTGTGTGTGTGTGGGCGTTTTTAGACGGTCAACTGGAAGGATTCATTGAAAATTTTGAAACTTATTGTAACGCGCAGTTCTTCGCTACAAGTGGTGCCACCTAGCGACGGCAGTAGCGCTGGCTTATCGTTCTCTTTCTATGGCGCATATCCGGACTCGGATATGTTCTGTAAAAAGGAACTGGCTGGACGCACCATGGAATTCACATTCGATGTGAGCCAAACCCCATTGATCGGACGACGTATACTTTTGAAATCGGATGACCCATCATTGGCTGTTAGTGCAAATGCATCAATAACGGGCAGCTCGTCGCTCAATTCCACACTGACCAATGCCACGGCAGTGACAATCGCGCAAAGCTCACAGCAGCATCAGCAGCAGGCGAATCTCCATCTACAGCAGCAACGGGCGGCAATTGCAGCGGCAGCGGCAACAGCAACAACAACATCTCAACAGCAGCAGCAGCAACAATTGCAGCAGCAGCAGCAATTACAACTGCAGCAACATCAACAGTTGCAGCAACAGCAGCATCAGCAATTGCAGCAGCAACATCAGCAACATCTGCAACAGCAGCAACAACATCAACAGCAACAACAACAACAGCTGCAACAACATGCCATTGGAGCCGGCAGCAGTGTCGTTGGTACACCGAATTCCCCTAGACGTAGTGCAAGTCTCTCGCCAGCCGACACAGTGCCATTGAGCGGCTGGAAACGACCATGGATGTCACAGTGTCGTGTGCGTGAGTGCCTGGTCAATCTGTTGACCACCTGTGGACAGCGTGTTGGTCTACCCAAGTCCCCATCGGTAAGTATAGAAGAAAGCTTCACGATGAGAATTACGATTCGAATGATGATGAGAAGAAGGAGGAGAAGATAGAAGAGGGGGCCACGGTAAAGGAAAAGATGTGCCCCTCTTCACAGATTGTAAATAGCCAAGAGCATGCCTTAGGCTACCCACTAGAGCTAACAGCAGCCCACTCCCAACCTAACCCCCTCCCCCTTTACCCACCACCCCAACCACCAACAGCATCACCCCATTCCTCCCACTTTTTATTCTTCCTCTGCTCTCTCATCTCTCTCAAAATAGCATACGAAATTATTTATATTACTATTCTAATACTTTTTTTCTTTCATGTAAAATACCAAAACAAAAAAACTAACAAAAAAACCAAAAAAAAAACCATCCATCATCATTAACCAAAAAAAAAAAAAAAAAAACAAACAAAAATCCGAAACCAAAAAAATTGAAATTAAACCAATTTCTAGGACGATTTCATAAACTCAATTTGCTCAAAGGTAAAGGACATAATCGAGTATTCAGTTCTTTCTCTCTCTTTCACTCTATCTACCTCCATAATTTGCTTGCTCCTTACGCATGTAGTTTTGTTTTGAAATGCTTGTAATAATTTTATCCCACTAACCATACATAAGTATTCATCATCCGCCGCACTCTCGTTTAACTTGCACAGTGGGACCACGAAATTCGAGTTCGACAAGGTCCTCTAGACTAAATGATAGTTAGTTTATCAAATGGATCCATGGTGAATTGTTACTTACTTGGTCTAGGAGCAACCAACATTTATTTCAATCATAACAGCAATGTACTTACATATATAGATCAATAGACAATTGTGACCTGGTCTCAGCAGCAACATGGATCAACAGGAAACTGGGGCTTGATCCTGGAACTATGTGTTATTAGAAACCTACCTGGATCTGCACTTATTTCTTTATTATTGTCCGATATGCATAAATTTGTAACTAAACCAATGGGAGAGTCCAGTTTCCAGCCTACAGAGTTTCGAGAATCTTAACCCACTGTGCGATTTTGGCGTGCGAGTGTTGCTGTCTGTTATTTTGTTGTTGTTGTTGTTGCATGTGGTGATTGCATGCGTTTTGTTTCAATTGTACCTATTTTTACTGTTTTGTTTTTTAATCTTTACACACATTCAGTCGTTGAGCACGTCACTACTACTAATGGGATCAATGGCCACCAGACAAAGCGTAAGCTTTATCTCAATACATATATAACAATATTTAAACTCACCTGAATGTCTCTTACTGCTGATCCCTAACTCATACAAGATGTTAAATTGAATTCTCTAATCGATCTCTCTGTCCCTCTCTCTTTGTTCTTCCCCCTCGTTTAGGTTATCTTCAGTCAATCTTCCGATTTAATGGAACGTCAATCGTCGGCCGCCTCATCCACCGAAGAGACCTCCGGGCCACAAGGTGATCTTAGCAGTGGCTCACGTCGTGATGATGGTCAACCCGATTTCACAGTATTCAAGGACTTTGATTTCTTGGAATATGAAGATAGCATAGCTGGTGAATCTACCGATAACTTCAATTGGGGTGTACGACGTCATCAGCTATTCGAAGGCGATGAGGATCGCCTGAATTGTGGCAGCGGCATTGGTGGTTCCATTAAGGGTGGCCATTCCTCGGCCCTGGAGGATAGCTTCAGCGATAAGACACCCATCTTGAGCAAGCGTAAAAGGCAAACGGCCGATGATTCATCGGACGAAGAAGCCGAATCCGAATCCCCATTAGATGAGGACCATCGGCAATCATTCTTAAAGTCCGGATTCAGCGCAGTGCCGCCAACATCTTTGAGCCTGCGCGAAAGGCGACGTCGCAATTCGGTCTCCCGCAGCGATACAAGTGGCTCAAGTGCTGGGGATTTGGGTGATATAACACCATGCAATGCTTCACCGCATTTGCCTGGCATTATACGTTTCGGAGCCGCCATTCACGACGAGGCGGAGGAGAATTGGCGACGTCAATTGCAGGCTATGCTGGTTAACCAGCCTTCGGCTCACACTTCGGAATTGCTGCTCCAACTCTATCGACTGATCAAAGAGCTAACCTTTAAGACCATAAGCATATCGAAAGAAGCAAAGAAGTTCTTCACTGGCATCGGTTCGCAGTTAGGCAATCGCATATCATTATTCACGGATTTGCTTAGCTCTCGGGCTGATCCTCCCAGGGTTTGGTGCAGCGAACAGCAGGCTACCACGCCAAAGCTCTTTGAGACGCTGCGTTTCAATGTGCTGGAGGTGCAAGAGCACTTGGAGACCTTCTTCGATCGCAAGGATCAAGTGTTGGAGGTGTGTTTGCGGCAAACTGAATTGCTTACAATGTATGTACATACCAAATCTTTAATAATTGTTTTCAATTGCAGTGTTTGGATGCTGTAAAGACCAGCTGCAAATTGTCCTTGTTCAACGAATCGGATGTTGCTGCCTCGGGATTGGAGATGCCTAGTAGCTCCAGCATTGCCTATATGCCATTCGATCCGGCGTCAACTGAGGTCGTCTTGGATTTGGGACGCTCCTTGTATAAGCTCATGTTCCAATTGCTTCTATTAATCGAATCGAATCATAAAATATCCTCGAATGTGGTCAATCATTTTCGTATCAATGAAGACGTGAGTAAAGTTTCATTATTTGTTTTTTGATTAATTAACTTTTTTCGATTCCTTCTCCAGATGCATGACATATCCGATCTCTATGCTTTGGTGCGCGATGCTTTGGTGCGTTGTATTAGCGAGGCAGAGCTTGATTGCCTGGAATCTTCTACCTCCACAGAGGGCGAGCATACGCCGACACCATCACCTGGTTTGCCCATGACCCATGAGGAGTTCGAACTCGCTTTGAATGAGCATATCGACCTACAGCGCTGGCCCAGCGCCATCTCCCATGTGCGTCAATATCGTCGCATTTCTACCCTGACCTCAAGCGGGGAACAGAGTTTGACCATATTTAGCTACAGCAATCTGGATAGTCGTTTGAAATTCGATGAAATGTCCATAATACTAAACGCCTATGCGCATAGCATTATGAGGGATCGCACAGGTTAGCTTGTAAAATCTTTCAAAACCATCCAACAAGCAATCTAACAACTTCACTTTTCTTTTGCAGAAGCTTTCATTGTCTCCAAATCGGACTCTGAGCTCTTTGAGGTCTATGCTATATTGTCGGAGAATCTATATCATGTCTCCAGTGCTCTGACAAATATGGAAATCAGCATGAAGAGCTATACGGCAGCAGGAGGTGGCACGGCAACGGGCAATTTGCTGCGCAGCGAACAGGATATTGTGACAAATCTCTAGATCTAAGCAATAGTTTTAAGATACTTTTTTATATATATATACCTACACATATATATATATACATATATACATATGAAATAATTGCTAGTAGTTAAGCAAAAAACCTTGTAAGCAGCCGATTATTATCTACAAGTGAGAAGAATGTTAGTTTAGGTTATCTACTACTTACATGCGATCTAATTGTGTATTGATTAAAATTAAAAAACAAAAACCCAAAAAGAATCAGTTTTCTGTTTCTCTAATAGGAATCCGAATGCTGCTTCTAGTCCGAACAATGGGTTTTTTTGTATTTTTTGTTTTATACTTTTGACTTAGTTTTAAGAAAACTGAACAGATTATGAAAACAAAACTCGTTTATTTATATATACATATATAACATTTATATATATATATAAGTTTGTATGTTTCTATATATATGTCATTCAGGTCCACATTTAATTTAATAGTTTTTTTCTTTTTGTTTTTTTCTTTACACATCTAAAATTATGGGGTAAAAATAGAGCAATTAGTCCAAAATCTCACATTTAATCCACACACGATTTAAAAACGTAAGAGAAAGGCAGGAAGCTTTTCCCTCCTCTCTCTGTCCCTCTTTCTACTCTACTACTATTCAGGCAAATAGATTCTTGAGCGCATTTCTCTGCTGTCGATTATATTCGGCTAGCAGTTTTTTGGTGCTGTTTAATTCATTAAGAATTTGCTTGTTCTCGGGCAAGAGAGCATAGGCTCGCTTTAGATCATTAATCGCTTCCTCGTAATTGCGTAGGGCCCGTTGGGCTTGACCTCGTCTATAGAATGCCTTACTGCAATTGGCATCTAGTCTTATGGCCTCGGAGCAATCATACTTGGCACTCAAATAGTTGCCCAATTTTAGATCCACAGCTGCCATATTTATGTTATTAACAACAGAGAAGGCATCGATCTTACGGATTTCCGTATCCCTGCCACCATTATCAAACTTTTTCTTAAAGTGCGACAATTGCTGCCACTCGTAGTGTTTGCGTAGATATATATAATAGCGATTGGCCTTGCGATATTTGGTTCGAGCTTCATGATAACGCCCCAATTGATAGAAATGATTACCCGCTTGACGCAGTCCAGTGAGCAGGGAGACAATCACTTCGCACTAAAGTGAGCGAGAGAAAAACAGAGAGAATGAGAGAAAAATAAAATAAATTGTAAGTAGTAAGTAAATAAATTCTATATAGAGGTGAGACTAACCTTCGGCTTATCAAATTTCCCCGTCCAATCTTGCGGATATGGTGGCAATGTATCCGGCGTCTCATCACTGCATTCTATGGCCCAATCCTCGCCAGCAGGCACCTCGCCGCAGTCACGTATCACAATCTCAGCCGTTGGATCGCCCTCATCGTTGCAGTTTTGCTCCATTTCGGCCACAATGCCCAGACCACGTAGGACGCGACCTACAACCACATTTTCACCATTAAGATTCTCACATCCCACGGCCGTAATGAAGAACTGTGAGTTGTTTGTATTTGGTCTGCCATAGTTGGCCATGCTGACTACTCCCTCCTCGTTGTGCTAAAGAGGAAAAAAAAAACGAAATTGTTGATAGTGTCGACACAGGCTAACATGAAAGGCATACCGTTAGGTCAAAGTTTTCATCCTCAAAAACTGGTCCATAGATACTCTCACCGCTGGAACCATCATTTTTAACCAGATCACCGCTTTGGACGGCAAAGACTCGCTTTATCTTGTGGAAACGATTGCCCTTGTAGTGCAGTGGCCTGCCCAGCTGGCCGATGCCACATTCGCCTGTGCATAAAGCTCGAAAATTTTCCGCTGTCCTGGGTACAACGTCCTTGCGCAATTCAATTATCATGCGACCCGCTGTGGGAGAGATTGAGAGCATGAGTTAGGGGGAGGAAAGATACATAGTAGGGGGGTTGGGTAATAAAAGATAGTGGAAGGAGAACTTTGATCCTAACCATAGATTGCGTATACGCACCATCTTCTTGGCCGATGCTAATGTCCAAAAACACAATTGGATTGGTGGACTTCACTGGCTCCAGCAACTTTTTGGATTCCATTGGAGAAACAAACACGATACTATTTGGTCAATTAAGGCAACAGTTCCAATATTGTGTGGGCTATTCCTGTACTTCAGTGCGAGGATACCTTGGTATCCACCCTTTGGAGTACACCAGTAATTGGCGCAATCCAGGGATCCAGGTCGCTTCACACGGGGGGTAGTCACGTTCCGGGTATTTGCCAGCAGATGCGTGTACCTAACCAACGTATACCCAATCCAAGCAAACTCAAAAGTCGCCACACTGTGTTAACAGTAATTTTCCCGCACTGAACAAATAAATACGCATTCCCCACATACAATCAATTCTCACCACAGCTATACCATTGCCAATCAGCTGCTTGGCGGTGGCTTGTTTCGATAGTTCGATAAATCGACTTGTTGCGCGCCGTTATTTAAATTTCAGGCACTCAAAGATTGTAGACATTTTGAAATAGACACTCAATAAATTAAGAATTAATTAAATTAGAATCACATTTTATTATACCATTTTGGCATTACTTTGTTTTCCATATAAATTTTAAATGAATGAGCCAACAATTGATAGTTATCGAGATCGTTTTTAATGTTGGCAACGCCGCTCAGTTTATAAAAAGTACGTTGCGCTAAAAAGTTTTCTCCGTTTAAGAAAGTGAAATATAATAAGGTTTAGTAGCTTTGTGATCTTTAAATTAATTGCGTTTACTAGCAAAGAAGTGTGTTTATCTAACAATGGCAATAGGGGGAAGGAAGGAGAAGAAAATATTTACAAAACATTGTGGGACCAGGTGAGACATTTGGCGGGCAACGCATCCCGTTATGTGGGGCTCCTATGGGCAGTTTGGAAAAGTAACGCAAAACTGTTGTTGCGTATGAAAAAAGTTAACAACAAGTTAAAAGCAGAAAGAATGAATACTGATTGGATAGCTTAATATCATATAATTGAAAAAAAGGATAATAATCAGATTGACTAACATCTGCAAAACTTGAAGGAATGTTAATTAACAGCAATGTTAACTAATAACATGTTAATCTATATATATAGAATCCATGTTATGTATCGATTAACGATAGCAAACAAAAAAATCTTGGCGCGCCATTTAAAAAGGGAAAAATAAGAAATAATTATTTTGTTTTGAAATCAATAAAGTTTGCAAAAAAGACTTAAAATTATAGAATATTTCATGTGGAAGTTTTAAATTCCTTTGTTCTCTTGTTTATATGTACACTTGTATTTTATTTGTTTTACTTTCAATTTTTGGCTTAAATTTAAATTCAAAACCTTGATTTATTGACTCATTTCCGTTAATAAGCACTTTTGAGATTATAATTGGTGTTTAGGCTTTGATTGCTCATGTAATTTGCTTATAGTTTACCTTCTCAGTCTCTTTTTCGTTCATTAAGAAGCCTTTTGTGGAAGCCTGGAGGAAGCTTTAAATTTTTAATGTTTTTAGGCAACGCCCAACCAATTTTCATAATTATTTCTATTCTCTAACCCGAGAGTTGCACAATGTCCATAACAATATAGCAATTTGCTGTTGTCCGAACATATAATTTTCGACTCCTAGTTGACTTCGAACCCCAAATGCACATGGCATAAAAGTCTACGACTCTAGGTGCTGCTTAAACAGTTGGCAATCACTTTTCTTAAGGATATGCAGAACGTACTTGAAGTGGAACTTGAGAGGATTGATGAGCAGCCAAAATTGGGCTTGGCTTGGGTGGAGTTCAGTGCCTATGCTCTGGGCATTAATCTGGCACCAAGAAAGCGCAGCTCTAAACCAATGCCATTGTGAGAATGTCTTACCGAAAAACTGAACGAAAACTCTAATGATTTTCCATTTTCAGTATACGAACCTTTGCAGTGCTAATCAATTTGTGGATCATCTATAGTTTGGTTGCTTTTATTATGGCCAACTATCAGGTGTCCTTTGAGGCTTATGTTGAGGTTTGTGAGTCTATAATAAAAATATTATATGATTTATAGACATTTTTCCAACTTAGGCTGTCCTGCTTACCTTTCAATTGTCCGTGGGTGTTGTGAAAATGTTTCATTTTCAAAATTGCCTAGAGTCCTGCATTCAATTGGTCTATGCCACCGAAACAGGAGATGTGCTCAAGTCGCTGGGTCTCTTCGATTTGAGTATGAGAGACAAAGAGTATTGAGGGATAAAACTTACCTAAAATTGACTAATTTTGTAATTTACATTTACAGAATTGCCCAGAAAACATCTCTTAAGCAAATCTTTGAGTACAATAATTGTGGAAAGTTGGCTAATTATCGATCGGCAAGTGATGTTCTTCTTTAAAGTTGTCTGCATGCCTGTTTTATATTATACAATGAGGCCATATTTTCAATATATCTACGATTGTTATATCGTGGCAGATGACTATTGTGAAATGACACTGAGTAAGTCAATTCAAGTTGAGAATCGATGCCAATCTATCAATTAAATAATTATTGCCCTTAACTTTTTAAAGCCTATCCAGCCATAGTGCCATATTTTCAATGGGGTAACCATGAATATCCTTCATATGCCATAAGGTTTTTTCTTTTACAGTCAGGTCCTGTTTGGTGCTTTTTTGGTAAGTTGTTAAATTTGACTAAAAGCCAATGTATAATATAAAGTTTTGTTTTTATTTTTTTGCAGCCGTCTTTGGTTTCAATAGCCTCTTTGTAATCCTAACCAGACATGAGGCTGGACTTTTGCAGATTCTTCGATATCTGGTACAAAATTCGACCTCTGATGCTGTTGTACCAAAGCATTTGCGAGTCAACTACTTGCAATGTTGTGTGAGACTTTTTGCTCGCATTGCCAGGTGAGACTCGTGAACATGTTCCTGAAAAATGTATTGTAATGTAGTATGATCTCCAGGCATCACAATCAAATAGAGAATCTTTTCAAGTACATCATTTTGGTACAATGTGCTGTCAGCAGTATATTAATATGCATGTTGCTCTATAAGATTAGTACAGTTTTGGTAAGTTTGAAACCCGAGACTAAATTCGAGGAATCAAATGCCAGCTCATTTCTTTTTGGTATATTTTCAGGATGTTGGCTGGGTATGGATGGGCATGATCATGGCATACTTTGTAACCATAACTTTGGAGATCAGCCTATATAATCTGAGTGCCCAAATTGTGGAAACGCAAAGTGAATTACTTTATCTCGATTGGTACAACTGCTCTTGGTACAGCGAAACAAATGAGTTTCGATTCATCATTAAAATGATGTTGATTTTCTCAAGACGCACATTTGTTTTAAGCGTCGGAGGATTTACCAATCTCTCCCATAAGTTTTTGGTTCAGGTAAGTTTCGTACCGCAATTTCATGAATCAATATTAAAATTTGAATATTTCAAAGGTCTTTCGCTTAAGTGGAAATTTCTTTTTTACTTTTACGTAATATGAACAACAAATAGAAAAAAGAGAAATTCGTTTGATAATAAGGTCAGAGAAAAGTTACAACGTTCGAAAACTTTTTATTTTTTCTTTTTTTTTTGTTTTTTTTTTTTTTTTTTTTTAAGAGGAGACAAAAAAAAAAACACTTTCATTTTAGGCAAAAACTTATAGGCAAAAAGGAAAAATATTGTATAAAAATTGGCACATTAAACGTAAATGTTAATAATATTAATATATATATTAGAGTGAGAATATGGTATAGAATTCAAGAGGGAAAGGGAGAGGAATCATTACGGAGGAGAGGGTGAAATGCAAATTGCAAATGGAATTTGCCGATAGATAAGGGAGAGATTTTTAATACAGTCCAGTTGGCGACTTTTGGGCAATCTACATGGATCTATTGGATCTACATAAAGCACAAATTGGCAGTTATACAAAAAAATTTCATAGTTACGAATCATCATGCATATATGTATGTATGTATATATATTAATATAGATAAATTTAGTTGGTATATGGCATATAGTATGCAAAACGATCAGGCTTTAAAGCTTTACGTTTCATTTGTATGTTCATCTGATTTGAGTTTAGGTTTTGTTTCCGTTTCGGTTCGTTTTCGGTTTCGGTGTCTAGAGAGAAATGATTCAACTAAAAGGAGAACTAATATTACATATAATTTCATTGCAACGGCTCTAAACTATTATAATCCGAATTTGTTCGTCTTGTTTTGTGTTACTTAATTGATAATTGAAGTAGTTGGTATTTTTTGTTGTTGTTGTTTCAATTTTAGTATTAGATGTGGCATTTGTTTATGTTTGTTTTTATGGCTCTAGGCGATTACGTCTGAAGCAGCCATCGGGCAGTGCATCGGATATTAAACGTATATTGTCCACTTCGTGTATAAGTTCCGTTAACTCCAATTCGTATTTATCGATCAGTTTCTTTTGTGCATTTCTTTGTTCTCGATACTTTTCAATGCGACCCGTTAGATTGACACGAATAATATCATTCTCCACAATGGCCAGACGATTTTCTGTGAATATTAATATACATATATATTATAGATAAAGTTTCTTCTTGAAGTTTTCCAAATGGCTTACCCAATTTATCCAAATCAGCTGTATTGATATCCTTTAGATTCTCCAACTCATCCTTAATGGCAGTTAGATCCGCATTGACCTTTTCAATTTGCTTCTGGGCCTCTTGGGTATCAGCCTTGGCCTGTCCCACTTTACGCTTGGCATCATCGACCAGATTATCATCTTTGGTAGAGTTCTCTTCCAATTTGAATATGTCGTTTTCGGTTAATCCGAAACGATATGTTAGCTGATCGGCCTCATAGCGTAGATTACGAGCAGCCACCTTAGTTTCATTGGCCTTGCGACGTATTAGTTCGGCATCCTAAATTAAAGAAGACAAAAAAACCAAATTAATTGCATTTCTCTGCCATCATAATCTATCGAGGTAATAACCTTTGAGGCCTGTTCAGCATATTTCTTCTGGGCCTCTTGGGCATTCTCTTTGGCTTCGTTGGCATTCTTATTGGCACCATCGAGAGCCTCATCCGCCTGACTAATCAGATGTTTGGCATTTTGAATTTCCTGCTCAATGCTGGGAACCGTTTGTAGGGCCTGATCAGCCTTCTCCTTGGATGCCTCCACATCTGACTGGAAGCCAGCCAGAGTGTTGTACGTGTTGTTGGCTTCCTTTAGGGTATTATCTCCCTGTTTTACAGCCTTGGTGGCCTTTTCGAAGGCTGCCTTGGCCCGCTCCAAAAGATCAATGTCATCTTGTTTCTGTTTAGCGGCCCTGAAATAGACATGTTTGTTAAGTTTTTTCCCAGTCATAGAAATTAGTGTCCACCTACCTCTCCAGCAGCAATGTGCCCAATTTCTGTTCATTCTCAAAATCGGCATAGACTTCTCCATTGTTGTTGGTCAACTCGTTTATCTGTCTAAGGAGTTCGTCGGCCTTTTCATTGGCTGCCACAGCTTCCTTTTTCAATTGGTTTATGTCAATGTCGGGCTGGGTCTGGCGATTGACATCATTGAGAAGCGTCAAGGCGGCGTCGTAAACCTCATTGGCCTTACGGAGAGCCTCCTTGGAAGTTTGAGCCACAGCGCCCAATGACTGCTTCACTTGATTCAACTCGAGACGCACCTCGGACTTCAATTCCACACTGACCTTCTGCTGCAGATCGATGGCGTTCTTGGCCAACAAGAGGGCCTTCTCGACGGCATCCTTGGCATCTTTGGCATTCTGCAAGTCGAATTGGGCCTCCGATTCGAGGCGATCGGCCAGGGCACGTGCCTCACGGGAGATGTCCGATATTTGCTGCGATTGCTGACCAAATTCCTCGGATTTATTCTTGGCCTTGGCTAGTGCTTGAGATCCCTCTTCGTTCAGTAGATCAATGGCCTCCTGCAGCTCCCGTTTGGCATCCTCAATGATGCTGTGGAGTTCGGTGTAATTGCGTCGTGCCTTGGCAATCTCCTCATTAGCATCCTGCTGCAGCTTATCGGCACTCTCCAAATGATTACGCATGCTGTCCAAACGCTTATGCAGATCATCAATGACCTCCACATAAGTCTGACCACTCTCGCCCGAATTATCGCGAGCATCCTCAGCCAGGAGCGCAACCTTCTCTTGCACTGCCTTCAACTTGGCCTCAAATTCCTCATCGTTGGTCACCGGAGTGCGGGCAATCTCATCCAGAGTTGCACTGAGGTTTGCCAATTTGGCTCTATGAAGATTGGCGGCATCCTGCACAAGATTATAACAGTCTGGACAATCGACGCAGCCGCGATGGCGATCGTATTTATTCTCTTTGCATCGATCACAGCGACGACCCTCGACATTATCGTTGCACGGACACTGACCATTCTGATCGCACTGGAATCCCTTTGAGCCGCTCTCATCGCAGTCGCAAGACTTGCAACCTTCCGGCGAAAAGCCATAGAAATAATTGGCACACTGATCGCAACGCAGACCCACCACTCCGGGCTTGCAATGGCACTGACCGGAATACCTATCGCATGTGGCATTGTAACTGCCCACAGGATCGCATAAACAGTTCTCACACCCATTGCCCGAACGTATGTTGAAATAACCCGGCTGGCATTCACCACAATCGCGTCCAATAACATTGGGCTTACATTGACACTGGCCAGTGACCTGATCACACTTGGAAATGCTTTGTTCATCTTGTTCTGTGCCGGCGGCATAACAGCTACACCGATCGCATTTACCATGCGGCAAGGCCAACGGATCGCCAAAGTGTCCGGGCAAACATTGATCACAATGCTCACCGGCTGTATTATGGATACACTTCAGACACTCACCGGTCGTGCGGTTACAATTGCCCACTGCATTCGGATCGACATTGCCATTGCAGTCGCAGCTTTTGCAGGTCTGGACAAAGCCCAGTAGCCCGGTGGGGTCGCCATAGAAGCCATCACTACACTGCTCACATCGAGAGCCAAAGTAACCGACTGGGCATTCCGTACAGATTACCGTATCGCCATTAATCTGCAGACAGGCGCCATCATTGGGGCATGGGCATCGTTTGCAGTCGTAGGGAGTGCCTCCCAAGGCGTTGCCATAGTAGCCCTTGGCACACTGATCGCAGTTGTCCCCGAAGGTATTGTGCTGACAAATGCAGCGACCTGTCTCCGAGTCACAGATATCCGCATGTCCATGGCAATCGCATGGAATGCAGGGCATGAAAGGTCCTCCACGCGCCGGACTATGGCGATAGCCCGGAGCACAAGACTCACAGAATTGACCGAGATAACCCTCTGGGCAGGTACACTGTTCTATCCACGTGGCCGGCTGACCAGCTGCTCCACGATGCGCCGTCTGCAATTCCACGTCATCCAATATAGCCTCACCCTGCACCGAGTAGGTGGCCCGTATCTTGATGGCCGTCAAATTCGATAGAATCGAAAGGAATCCCCGTGCGGATTGACTTGGCTGCCATTGGTAGTCATGATGCTCATGCAAACGGAACATATACTCCTTGACTCCCTGATCTGGGATGCCATTGTTCTGGGCAAATATGGGCAAAGAGATTTTACTGCCGGCTCCCTCGAGGATCACATCACTGGCACTTGTGCTCGGTCCCACCTGACCAACCAGTTGCAATTTGAATTTCAAGTCCCGATTATAGGAGGCACGCTGATCGCCCAAGAAACGATCGGGCGCCTGGAAATAGACATATTCATTGCCCTGGGCTGTGGTGCCTATACTACGGCTATATTGATTGTATTTGATATCGACATCACGGCGATTTAAATCGATTGCTGTCCAGCGTTCCTTGTGTTTATTGAAGTTCGAGGTGACCGCAACAACCGAATAACCAGGAGCCGTCTGACACTCAGAGGTGTGACCATAACAGAAGCAGGGTGTGCAGCCAAATCGATTAGATTTGTCCAAATTGAAGAAGCCCGGTTTGCATCTGGGGAAAAAAGCGGAATGCAGTTCTATGAGATAGTGCCACGTAGCAATTGCTCAATGAAGAGTAGAAAATCTTGTCCGTGTAAATTTTAGAAGTTTCTTAAAAGCAAAACATACTCATTGCATCGTCTGCCCTCGACATTCTCCTTGCAGAAGCAAATGCCGCTCTCCGCATCACAAGCTGGCGTATTATCCTGAGAGCCACGTCCATCACAGCCGCATGGCTGGCAACCATGTGGGCCAAACTGATAGTAGTTGTTGTCGCAGCGATCACACTTATCGCCAGTCACTCCAGGCTTGCATTGGCATTTGCCATGACTGTTGCATTGCAGGGAACGTGAGCCCACGGGGTCGCAGGCACAGTTGATGCAATAGCCATCTTCCCGCATGTAGAAATTCTCCTTGCAGCGTTCACAATTGGGGCCATCGCGGTTCTCACGGCAGTCCAAACAGTGACCACCATGGCCAGTTAAATTGAAGAGATGTGAATCAAAGTAACATTTGTCTGCCAAGCCATTGCAATTGCAGGCTACACACAGCGGCGGGGGAGGATAGAGAGAGAAAAATTGTATTAAACGTAGATTCCTTGAACGGATTTTCGGGGTGGGCGGTTAATTACAATTGATGAGATACCATTGGGTACCAGAGGCTATGAGATTTGTTTCAAGACTAAAGTCTTTATAGCCTTGAGTGAATCCCACTAGATAGCCAACTGCAACAAGTGGCCACCACCACAGATCTAACATGACTGAGGCGATTTAAGAGTGACTAGACCACAAGTTCAACTGTTAAGTAACGGCAAAGTGGATTGTCCTTTTTTAGAATAGACACTCCAAGAAAAAACTAGCCAACGTCTCAGTAACCTGTGCCCAAATGCTTTGTGCTCTTCTTCAAGTGTACGTTCCTGCAAACCAGTTTTACCTACCTTTGCACTCATTCACCTCGGTGGAGGTAGCCCTCTTCCATTTGACGTCATTGTACAACGGCAAACAGCGATCACAATCCGGTCCATCTGTATTATGACGACACTCGCAGACTAAGGTGCGTTCACCATGCATTCCGGTGCTGGCCACACATTTGCTGGCATGTCCATTACACTTACAGCGCGCACCCACAGCAATGTCACTGATGGCATAGAAATACGATTTGAGTACCTGTGAATCACCAAACAGCTCATCACCAAAAGTATTCAGGCGATCCAATGTGATGCGTATATCGGTGGCAGTGACCCAATCCTGCAGTTCGAGACTACGCTCGAAGTTAATGCCACTGGGGCGACCCTCCAGCGTGGAGAAGGCAATCTCACCGTCGCGCAATGGTGAGATATCACTGTACTCGCTGGTGCAGAGAGCATGTGCCTCGCCCTCCCCCTTACGGATGGCCCGAGAGTCGGGTAATGAATACGTATCCCGGCAAGTGGCACTATAATATTGGTACGGAATCCAAGCGCCATTCTCCGATGTTCGTTTGTAGATGGTAAACGATTCGGGACGCGGTGAGCGGAACAAAATGCGCACATAGGTTATATCATACGACTTGCCTGTTGGATAAGCCATCAAATAATACCATATAAAATTGATCTTTCGATCGAGTAGGATCATTTGTCTTGAACTTACGCAAATGTAATGTCAAATTTACATGATTCGGATGTTGAATGCCTTCGAACATTGTTTCCGATTGCCACCAGGTGGGATTCTGTGGATCATGCAGATCCGTGAGGAATGAAGGATTGTGATCTTCGTATCTGCAAAATTATATAGCTATTTTGTTTGTTTCCTCGCAAAGAATCTAAGTAATTTACCTGCAGAATTCACAATTCTTGTGATTCGGGTTCATGGTCTGTATGCAGAAATGATTGTCACCCAATTCGCCGCAAGTGTTGGTGGATTCAATTTGCAGTTGATAGGCAGCATTGATGAACTCTGGTAAACATTTCTAACAGATGAGAGAGAAGTAGAAGAAGGGGAGTTAGTTGATAGTTAGGCAGCTGTTCCCCCAATTACAGTCACTTCTAGTTGAGTTCTCCAAAGGATACGGGAAAATTGATCAAAAAATGAGATGGATAAAGTTCGATGTTTTCGGATGCTCGAATTGGAATTGAGCGATCGTGTGAAAATGGAATATGGCTTTGCCGACTCCCCATTATCTACTTCCATGTTGAATGCTCAATTAGTTTGTATGTCTTCATTTAAATTAACGCTTAATTCGCTTCAATTGGTTGTTTTGGGACAAAAGAAATTTACTCGAGAGACATTGGAGAGACTCAATGATAGAGACATCTCCCCCTCTACTCACCTGCGGTCGGCCGTAGGGATCGTAGCATTCCAAAGCCGGCATAAATGTGGTTCCTCTCAACTCATGTCCACCCGCTGAATTGATGGGCTGTCGCTGAACTGCTAATGTGAATGATGTCCAACAGGTTAACAGTAAGAGGGCACTTAGCAGGAAAGACAAACTCGTGGAACTCGAGGAGAACGAGGAGGAGGAGGAGTAGGAGCCGCCTAGACTCCTCTTGCTAGGCTTCATTCTACTGGGTGGGAATAATAGTCTACTAGCTAAAGGTGGGTTGGTTTCTCTTCTATGTTTGTTGTTTTAGTTTTGTGGCACGAATATTTGCTTTAAGGTCTTTGTTTGTTTGTGGTTTTTCTCAAAGTCTTCTTTGTTTTTTTTGGTAAGTTACACGCAGATTCAATTCATAATTAAGAATTTTGTTTTCAATTGCATTTCCTATATGAAGCTGATCTGATCTTCTGTTCTTCTTCTGGTGGTGTTTGCTTTGTGAGCGGCCTCATATGTACGCTGAAAGAATGGTTAGAGATTGAATATGTAGTCAGAGGGTATAAATATATACATATACATAAGTATGTATGTATGTGTGCAGTCGCATCTCTTAGCATATGTTGTCCATATTGTTGCTTTGAGTTCAGTTCGTTTTATTTTTTAATTAGTTTTCGTTCATCAAATAAACTTTACTTCCACCCGATCTCCCTCTGCCCCCGCTATTTACTCTCCATTCTGTCTGTCTGCCGCAATTTGTGTAAACAAAAGAAAAAAGAAAAAAACTGCAAATGAAAAAAAAGGCAAAACAAACTCAACTGGAAATGAGCTAACAGCTGAAATTTCCTATAGGAGAAGACTATATTAGATGTGCCTCCCTCGGAATGGGTTGTCTATGTGTGTGCTCTAAGCTATTTTGAACCTTGAAATAATTCTCAACGATGATTTCATCTACTCCGCTCACACACACACACACACACACACACACACACACTTGCATACATAGACAGACGGACACTAAATGTTTGCAGCAATTACATGGAGGCACATTTAGGTTAGTTGGAATGGTTTTTTATTTTTGATATCTTAGTAATGCATTTTAGTGACTTGGTCTTGCCTCGTACAACAAGGTTAGATTCATTTAGTTAAAGTCTTTACTTAAGATGCTCTTTCTTTCTATCTCGTTTTATGTATGAATTCAGTTAAGTTGAGGCACTAATTAACAAATATTTGTAGAGTACAGTAATAATGTTGACTTTAATAAAGCTGATGATATCACTGAGTTTTTAAAAAAGATGGCCAAAAAAGACGGTCGAACTGACAACAAACCCAAATCCATCTGTTTAACTCATTCATTTCCTTCAATACAAGAAAATTCCAGTTTTTGTGAGTCGAAATCGGTTCAAAAACAAAAGGGCATTGATAACACCCGACGATCATGTGCATCCCAAGATTTATCGGAATGTGCTGTATACATACATATGTACATACATACATACATATATCGAATTTTAATCCACTTAAAGTATTGCACTAGACTAGTTTTTACTGAATGAGTTAATATAGTATATTTTAGATAAGAAATCGATTTCCTTTTTTCTCTTAGTCTCTGTCTTTCTATAGTCCGCACCTTCTGTAAGGTGTTCTGAATAATGTTGAGACTTGTTTTATTGCAATCAAATTTTTTGAAATACATATGTATATGACCAGATGGGATAAGCATAAGTTTTACTTAAATCTATGAAAACCTCAAGATTATGTTAGCTCGTTCTATTCCATGTGCTGGGTTTAAAGGACTTCAATATTGTTTTCACGTAATTATTATTATCAGAATTTGTTTTATCAATGATTATTACACAAACACAACTATTCAGAGAGGAACTCACACACACACACACAGTTCTTGTTGATCAGGGGATTTGAGACTTTTAGAAGAATTTTTGTTGCTTGACTTTTTTTTTTTTTTTTTTGGTTCTTATCTCTGGTTTGAATTTCAGAAATTAGAATTAAGAATATTTTTAGTTGATTGTTGTCAGGTCCCAGTTTCGATTTCGGTTTCGGTCTTGCTCCCAGTCCCGGTCTCAGATTTCTCAGCTACCATATGAACCCTTTGCTGCTGCTTTGAGTTGAGTTGAGTTCAGCTGAGGCCAACACATAGCGATATATATATGTACATATAGATGTATATAGCACGGAATGAACGAACACATCCGCTCCATTCAGATTTCATTTCATTACTTTAGTGTTTCTTTCTTGAGCATCTACCAAGTTGTCGACGAGATATGCGCGCGCGGCTATGAACGAACACGAGTTCCTTTTGCGATAAGAATTTGGGTCTACGAACTAGAGCGGGGCGCGTATTAAATACATAGTTTTTCTGTTTTTTTATGGGTACAAATGGGCAAGTAAGTCATCTCAGTCAGACTGATTCGTGGTTTGTATGGGGAACAACGTAAAAAGACGTTCATATTTTGGATGTCACCTTTTGCTGTGTATCTTTATTGCAGTGTTTGTTTTTATCCACTGTTTCTTCACCGACAGATACACTCACATACGCACACGCACACACACACACAGGCACACTCACTCAAGAGCAGGTAGAGGAAAATCAAAAGAAATCACTCAACAAAAAGAAGGAGGAAAAAAATATAAAAACTGCACTCGGCAGATACTTTTACACAAAACTTCGTTTTCTTTGGTTTTTTCTTCTTTTTTTTTTGGTATCTCACAGATGCTTTAGGGCGTTTATTTTCGTTTCATTTTGTGTAGATACATTTTCTGTATTTCCAACTGCATCAAAAAAAAAAAAAGAAGAAGAAATGAAACAACAAAAAAAAAAACATCAGGAAAAAACACATGCTGCACATTTACAGCAAAAAATTGACTTTTGGTTAGAATATTAATTCTTGTTGCATTTGGTTTGTCCGTATTATTTTGGTCTTTTTTGTATTCCTCTTTAGCACAGTTTTTCACTTTTCTGCTGACTTTACCTCATTTCTTTAAGTTTTCATTAAAAATTGTTGCCGTGTGTAATTGAATCACCACATTGAAGGCAAGAATTTTTTTTTTTTTTTAGGTAAACACTAAATTAAAAAAAAAAAAAAAAAAAATGAAGAGGAAAGATACGTTTTGTTGTTGTTTTAAGGTTTTCTTTTACAAGCAAACAAACGAACAACCGAACAACAACAATCACAAGAAGAAGGTGACCCAAGAAAACTTGAGATTGAGACGACAACTCCTCCGCACAGAAAACTCCAAGCGGAAACCGACCCGTCGGTCGTCGTCGTCGATGATGATCTTCACTTACTCCGTCCGCACAAAACACCACAGGCAACCGCTAACGAGGACGTCCAATGCTCAACTGACTACCTAACCACACAACTCGCACTTGCACTCATTCAACGATCTTTGCTGTTGTTTGTTGCCTCCGCCTCCGCTGCCGTCGTCCGCGTTGTCGTCGTCGTCGTGATCACGATCATGCTCAACTCGACTCATGCCTTGCCATGCCCTGTCTTTGCCACTTCCCACTGAGTGAAACTCTATGTGACTATATGTGGTTCAGTTTTTTGTTTTGCTACGGCTTTGTCTTTATCTCTCTGTGTGTGCAACATACTATCTGGGCCTCTGAGGCTCTGCAATCGGAAGCTTTTCCATACATATGATCCATCGATCCTCACTTGCCAACATTCCAGGCATATATAATCTCCGATTACTATATACATATGTTATGTATGCATAGAGAACTCGTGCCCAGACAAAATTCATCTCATTTCCATCTTATTCTCGAGAACTGTGTTCTACTTATTATGCTTAGTTTGTAGTTTTTGGAGTTAGCAGGTTATCGGGAATAGAAGCTGATAAGAAGGTTATTGTACCACACACACACAAACACACACAACTTTGAAACGAGACTGAAATAAAACTTTCAGTTTCATTGAGGAACTCAAAGATTCATGTTTAATTATAGAATTTCATTTGTATGTAAATGTAAACTTTGGATTTGTTCTCTCTAACAAAATGATAATCCTAATCAAATTTTGGAGCCAAATTCCAAGGTGGCGCCACCTACATACATGCATATACATTGATAACTTATGCCTGGTAGAAGAAACGGAAACGGAAGTTCAGAGTTATCTTTCGAAAAAGTTAAGGGTTTTTCCTAAAGAAAACTCTTTACCCTTAACCCTCTTTACCCATACAAATTTGTTTCGAAATTAAAATAGGTTGACGAATTTATAGAGAATATTGCCTGTTTGGGTCAAGCTCAGCGCCCAAAAACTTTTCTCTCTGTGTAAGTGTGAAAGCTTTAACATTACCGGTAAGAAACCTGGCTAAAAGCTGTTAAAAGTTAAAGGAAGTTTTATTTCGAGTAAAGGAAAAGTCTGAAAGTCTTTAAATTTAATGATTCTTTAGATATTTATTTGCTAATTGGTTTGATTTTATTTCATTTTCATAGAGGGAAATATGTATTTGGTATAGAGTTTTTTTTTTGTGTTTTCCTTGTTGACTAGATAAAATGCAGATAGAATAAGTTTCTAGAGATTTTCAAGCTATAAATTATTAGTTTAGTTTGCTTTGGGTTTAGCTTTAGGTTAAGTTTAGTTTATGTAGTAAAAGAAGAAGACAATCTGGCGTTAATTAAAAAAAAAAAAAAAACACAACTACTTCTTTCTTTTCTCATCATCGTTGACATCATCCTGATCATCTTCAATGGTGATTTTGATAATATTCACATTTGGTGTGGGTGGGGAATCTCTGCCATTGATTACGGGTGCTTCTGGTGCTGGAGGTGGTTCCACAATGCACTCATCACTTCCCGTGGTGCTAATGGTTATAGTGGGTATATTATCCGACCAAATGGAACTCTGTGAATCCTGCCTCATGGCACGTCGTCGCTGGGAGGCGCTGCGCTTGGGAAATGTGATGGGCCCTGGCATATCCAATTCCTCTAAATCATCGTCCAAGGTGGCCAGAGTGGGTGTTGATGCAGCATTTGGGTGCTGGGGTGGCTTACTAACGACTGGTCGACTGGATGATGAGGATGTAGAGCTACTGCCAAAATGCAATGGGGCACTGGGCGTGGGTGATTCCGGTTCCGGTGTCGGTGGCATCTCAAGAGCCGTGGCACTCGAATTGCTCGACAATACTGATGGCGGCGGTGGTGGTGTATAGGCTAAATATGTGGGCGTGGTTGGGCCCGGTGACTCGTCGGAACCCTGTTCCACATCATCCTTTTTCAAATTGACGGCCTCTCGCACTAGGGCCAACAAGGAGCCTATCTTCTTGCGTCCCTGGCGAGAGAAATTGGCCAACTGCCGTTGATGCTGGCTAAAACTGGGTGTCGGCGATGGCAGGCTAAGAGCCTCTACAGCATCACCCTCCGCTAGGGGAATGACAACTGTTGGCGCAGGATCTGCTAATACAGATGCAGATGATTTGCTTTTTTCCAAACTTTTATCATCGAACTTAAAGACTTCTGGCTCCGGTTTGACGATGTTTGTCGGATGGTGGTGGGATTTGATACGACTACGTCGAAATTTAAATTTACTTAGGCCACCGCCACCGCTGCTGCCACTTTCTTTTGCTGGTTTCTCACTCTGGTCGACAGTCCCTCCCTCTGGTGGGGATGGCGATGGCGGCTTCCTTTCATCAACAATTTGAAATTTACTAGGCAAAGACTCGTCCAAGGTCTCAGCTTTTGTCTCGACTGCTGCAACTGCAGAACCTGTTGGCGTTTCTGGTGTTGGCTGGGTGGAAGATGTTTGCTCTTCATTGGGGTTTTCATTATCATTCTGCAGCTCCTGCTCCTGTTCCCTTCTACGCCTCAGCAAACTGGCTCGTCGCTCGCTGACAATTCTGGAATTTGTATCCGGATCATGTTCATTGGGTTCCTTGGCTCCTTCCTTGGGCGATTCATAAGGTGGAGGTTGTCTCCCATGCCATTTGCTTCCACCAGCACCGGCATCCTTTTTGGTCTCCTTTACACTGCCGCCTCTCTCGTTGCGGCGTTCGTGTTTCTCAACTTTGAAACGGCTTTTGGGATGCGGTTCTTTTATGGGAAAATTGCCACCACCACCACCACCTGATGTTGAAGTTGGTGCTGTTGCTGCATCTGCACTGGCACTCCCACTGGCTTGGACAATCGAACCCGCTCGGGCCCTTTCTTGCTTGGCAATCTGGACAATGTCAACTAGGGATGGCTTGCGTGTGCGACGAATTTGCTGCAATCGTGACAGACCAAAGCGCTTATCCTTCGCCTCCTCGTCATGGGGCAGTGAGTCCTGGTGTTCAGTGTCCGTGTCGTCGTCATCGCGACGCACAAAAGAGTCCTCATCGGAGGTGGCCGAGCCCTTGCGTAATGCCTTCTTCATGATACGCGAGATGAGCTCTGAGCGAGCACAAAAGAAATAGAGGAAAGGAGGACAGAAAGAATGAATGGAAAGAAAGAACCAAATGATTTGTGAGCTTTAGAAAAATCTTTTCTCCGCATTGGTCTGTCTCTGACTGTGTGTGTGTGTGTGTGTGCGTGTGTGTATGTGTGTGCAATGACTTGTTACCTTTTCTGGCCTGATTCTTGTACTCCTCCGTGTCGAAATCGGGAGGCTGTGTGGGTGTTACAGGCGATGATGCCTCTAAGACCTTACGCCAACGATTTGTCAGTGTTGTGGCCGTTGGTTCTGCCTGTTTGACCTCCGGTACTTTGAAAATCTTTTTACGTTCCTCCTCGCGTTCCTTTTGCAATTGCGTCCGTAGATCCTGGTTGGCCTCACGCAATGCTCCAGTCAGCGAGACCAAATAATAAATGATGAGTATGAGTAAAACTAGAAGGGGAATGACTGTGCTAGATGAAGTCAAATAGTCCAATGGTTCATGAAGTTGCCTGCGGTGATTGAAAACCAGAACGAGAACGGGACTCAGTTAAAAAGGTTTAAAGCAGAGCAAATGATTTTGTTTTATTTTGGTTTTTTTTTTTTTTGAGAACTCACTTGGGCAAAGCATTTCGTGTGGTATTTGTGATGAACTCGGCAATCCGATTGTATTCAGAAAAGGGTCCACAATGCCAAGAAGGACGGAGCCAAACAATGGCATAACCCACTGGCAAAACACAAAGGAACAACATGGTCAGCAGCAGCGACAAATAAAAGTTGTTCGACTTGGAGGCCCTGCCAAACAACAAAAAAAAAAAAACCAAGGAGCGTTTCAATTTTACTTCACATTTCTGTTAGCCACAATTTCTTGAATTGCTCACTTGAAGACCACCTCGTGCGGGACATTGCAGGTCAAAACTATCCAGGATCTAAAGTACATCATAATCATCAATTTAACTAGGTTGATTAGCACGAGACCAGGTGAAAAGAATATGCCCATCCACACCTGGCCCTGGTTATTAATCAAAGTCAGAATATTCTCAGCTATCTTGAAGTCGCCATACTGCAAATGGGGACCATGTGGTTAAACGAGATATTATTAGGGTATTAGTCACAATGCTGTCAACTCACCTGTGGGAATGTTTTCTCCATGTCCCAGCACCAGTTTTGATTGACATAACGCACAAACAGTGCACGCAAAAAGTCGATGCACAGCGGTGCCACAATGGACATTAGCTGCAAGGGCAAAATGAGAAAAAGGTAAAAAAAATCGTCAACCTAATAAACGGAAAGTGCAACTCCCTAAAAACCCAAACAACTGCTCATGCTGCTTACTTGCTTGCTAATACTGCTTAAAAGTTTCTACACGTGTTCACTTCTGCATCTTTTGCTAAAGTTTACGGCTGATTTGTTTGGTCTATGGGCTCATGGGCGTGTAGTCACAAGGGGGCACAAGCGAAATAAAACGAATGTGTTAATTGAGAGTAAACTTTAATGGAAATGGAATATGATTGATTAGAGTTTACTTTACCCCGAGAGACTAGAAGGCATCACAGAAGATGGTCTTAGGCTTTATTGACCAATTTTATTTCCCAGATCGAAAAATGACACATTTATAATGGACCCCTCCACTGACCATGGCTGTGATTTTAGTTACTTTATTGTGTAGACTATGCTGTGTAAACTCTGGGTATCTGTATATCTCGACCAATATCAACCCATTCATTTTGTGGCCACCATTCAGAACCCCCCCATCGGTCATCCCCCATAGAGCTTCCCAAATTCATGCACGAACACGTGACCGAAAACTGAGTTAAGCCAAAAACCGAAACCGCACATGACCAAACTCAATTTCCCTTTTTAACGAACATTTTGTTATGCGTTAAGCATAAATACGCTTAAGTCCGTCCCGTCTACCTACCCGGTCGGTTTCCCTACCATTGACCCCGGAGTTGCCTCTCCTGTATCGTAACTTGTTTAATTTATGTGCTTAAATCGTTTAATAGAGATTATGTACGCCATGTTTCGGGGGGTGACATAATCAAATTTGCTTGTCCTTTTTTTTTTTCGTTTCTTAAGATTGTTGGACAAATGTTGAAAAATGTAATACAAAATGGAGAGTTGGAGCTGCAAGATCTAAATCAAAGGCGAGAAGTGAATACCCTTTATGTGTTTGCGCGTATCACAGAGCTGACCCTGAACTGCAAACTTTCGCCGAAAAGCCAATGAATTTGTTTGCGATTAGGCTTAAAGAGGATGCGGGAATTGAAGCTGGGGGATTGGGATTTCGATACGGATTGTTGGTGGGATTTGGAAGGTAGTCGGCAGCCAATCGACACATTAGTCAGCCATGCAAATGGGCAAACAAAAACTTCTTCTTCTTGAAGGCAATCGAAGTCAAAAGTTCACATTGATATTGTTGTTGGTGGCTGCCTCTTCTGCTACTTATGGCTTATGTAAATTTTGCCTCATCTCTTTATATATTTTTTGGGGGTTTTTTTTGTATTTTTTGTTTGGTGAAGTTTTTCAAGTAAAGACTCCCGAGAGCGATTATTATGATAAAATGCTTTTCGGTTTCGTTTCCTTTTGCTTTACTTTCGTTACGTTACGCTTGTCTTTCTATTTTATATTTCCTTTTTCTTGATTTGACTTTACTTGGCTTGGTTTTTTGTCGGTTTTCCTAGTCGAAACAAAAATGGCAAGATTCTCTTAGCGCGATGGAAATAAATTTTGTTCGTTGATAAATTTTCCGGATAATTTAGCTAAACGGGATTTCATGCTCAAAATGTTTTTCTGGGATGTGGCGGAGGCAGGGACGACATGGGAAGGGCTTTAAGTTCAATCATATTTTAAGTTAAATAGATTTTGTGACTTTGTCTGTGTGTGCCAAAGGGAAATTGATAGCTAAAGATGATGGCCCCAGATGATGATGATGATAAATTTTACTTTAAATTGTGTGGACAGCTGTGGATGGTGCTGCTAACCCCATCCCAACTCTCTCTTCCTTCTGCTTACCCCATCGAAAACGATAACCTTTGACAGCTCTTGGCCCAGGGAAGTCTCCCAACACATGGTTGTTAAATTTGTTCGTGTTCGGGATATTGCCAAATGCACTTCTTTTAGACGTTCCATTTGCCGTTCCAAAGGAGTCAACTTAATGGTGGTTAACTGTTTGCTATCACTGCTCTGTGTGGATCCGCCCAAACCACTTTCGGTTGTGCTACCACCACTGAAAAGAAAATCATCTTCGGTTCCCTTGGGGCATACAGTTATGATGCATGTTCCCATATTCTCGGTATCCATATCATAGCTGAGACCACCGATTTCTGATATATCTCGGTAGTCAATGAAATACGGTGTAGTACCATCACCTTCATCTTCTTCTTCACCATGATCCTCATTATCCCGGTTCTCATTCCGTTCCTCATCTACTGCCTCATCATTGCCAGTAGTAGTAGTTGTGTCCTCTTTAGTTGAGGTACTCCAATCTGTAGTACTATCACCTGTTGTTGAAATATCCGCCTCGGTGGTTGTTCTAAACACAAAACGTCTGGGTTTCCTCGTCGTGGTGGTGGTGCTAGTACTTGTTGTGGTTGGTGTTGTTGATGGTTTTTTGGTCAATGGTCGATTATATAGACGTTCCCATTCCTCTTTAGTTAGGATACGCGGCTTAGACGGTGGTTTGTGGGTTGTACTCCAAGCGGGTCTAACTGGTGGTGGTGCCAGATACAGCGGTGGTGGCCTATGTATGGGTGGAGCGGTATCATTCCGATGTCTGCGACTATATTTACTAGTACGATAAATAGGTGAATCCGCTGCATCAGCTCTCTTCCTGCGATGCTTGGGCACTTGCAGTTCGTCTAGCACTTTGACCAACGAATCCTGTGTTTCCTCTGTCGTTGTTTGCTCATAATAATCAACTTCATCTTCCCCAGCCTCTGGTAAAGCAATACCTTCAAAGTAATCTACATAATTGAAGAAACTATCATTGCCCGGTGACGCTGTGGTTGTTGTTGACGGTGGAGTCGAACCAGTTGGCTCATCACTTCCATAATCATAGATATCATCATCTTCATTTGTGGTTAAGAAATTATCATCTGGTTTGGCTGTTGTTGTTGTTGTGCTGGTGGTGCTATTTAGCGTTGATATTGTGGGTGTTACCTAAAAAATAATAAAAAAATTTTGATGATTCTAGTGGCTAGGATAAGAGAAAAGACTTGGCAGCCTAAAAGTATACATCAATTATTTTTATGGAATGGTAAAGACGCGAAGTCTAATTAAGATCTATTTTAGTCTCACTAATGTTTACTTTTTACAATTTTAACTATGCGATGAGAAATATTACCTTTTTGGTAGTCGTAGTGTTTGGCTCTGAAGTTGAAGTAATTGTTGTTGTTGTCGGCTCCTCAGTGGTTGCTGTTGTTGTTGTTAGCCAACTTGTTGTCGTTGGACTGGGACTGGTTATTGGCAAGGTGGTTGCTGTCGTAGTTTGTGTTGTTGTTTCTTTTGTTGTAGTTGGTTTTTGTGTTGTTGTTGTTGTGGTCGTCGTCGTCGTTTGGGTTGTGGTTGTTGTGGGAGTTGTTGCTGGTGTAGTAGTCATCGTTGTTGTTGTTGTTGTCGTTGGTGTTGGCACCATTGCAGTTGTCGTCAAATTGAGTAACAACAAAGCAGTGGTTATATTCTTAGCACTGATCATTATCCTTCGTGGTTTTGAGCATTTCACAGTCATGTTATAGCATTTAATGCGCTGCATTGTGGTTGAGAGTAATGCAGCCGCCGTTGTGGTAGAGAAAATACCATCGTCACCTCCACCGCCACCCCATAGGGAGGCGGTCGATGATGCTGATATTGATTCATCAAAGAGTCCATCTGTCGTACTATCACTATATAAAGGCGTTGTTGTGGTCATCTGTTTCAATGCCTCAATGGAGCTCATTAGGCTTTGCAGCTCCATGGTATTGGTTTCATTCTCCAGTTTAAGCATTTGCAAAGGTTTCTCTTTGCTATTGATTTTGTAGATGAACGAGAACATTAAGGAATACAAATTCAGCATGTTCAAGATCATGATTCTAAAGGCGAGAAACAAAAACCAAATAAATCACTACACACACATGGCATCCATAGGTTTTATTTACCGCGCCAATTGCAAGCGTAATTGTTGTCTAGGATGCCAGTTCTCAAAGAGACCCAATGCCTCAAAAATCATGGGTAGAAAAAAGGATAACAGAGTCATGGTAACATTAACAGCATTGCGACTTATCCAGTTGTCATGCTTAGCCAATTCCTCTGAACTGCATTTATAGCGGAGGGGGTAGATTATTTGACAAAGAAAACCGCTTTTTCTCAATCTACTTACTGATTTACTAAAAGGACAACTGTAGCTCCCGATAGACCCAGCAAAACCAAAACCAATATATTGACCAATATTCTTTGTAAAATTACACGCCAACTGCAATAAAGATGATAGTATTGAATGAGTATTTATTTTAAATTGTTGGTCAGGCAATCGCAATTCCGCCGCCTTACTTGCGATTGTCCTTCTTCTTTTCCGCCTCCTCCAACAGAGCCTCCTTAAAGCCCACCACAACAGATGCAATACGATTATGGGCTGTCTCCGCATGTCCTGTGGGATTTCACGGGAGAGAGAGAAAGGAGAAAAGTTGATGTAATGGCAGCTCAGCATCAACATCAGATTGCTGTTGCCTGGCACTTACCAATCATAAAATCCCAGCCGGTGAACAATTTCCATGAGAAAACGCACTCATCATCCTTTGAGGAAAGTTTCGAGTTGCGCGAATTCTCTGCCATTCTGCAAAGAGATGTGCAGGGAATGTGTGTAAGAAAGAGGGAGGGAGGGAAAGAAAAAAGTTTGTAGTCATAATTTGCCCTCAAATCCTGACAATGCCACGAAGCCTAATGCCACATAAGCAAAAGAAAAAATAATTCACGCAGGCCAAGCACGTGCCACGGGATGAGGCATGGCTAGGACCAGAAACGGGTCCAAGAGCGCCAGTGCCAAGTGGCTAGGTCAGTGCCAAATGTTGACATTGCTACTTTGTTCAATTACGAAATCAACATAATGCCGACAAAGCCATTAAAAGGAGCAGCAACAGCAGCCAGCCAGCCCCAGCCTAAGACCGAGGGTAGGGCCAAAATGGCGTTTTGCCATTTCCGTATCCTGCCTCACAAGTCGCCTTCCTACACTTCTGCTGATTGTGTGCGTGTGTAAATCATAAGGGGCAACTTTCTCGTTCAGTTTTTTTTTCTTCTGCTGTTTTTGTCTGGTCACGCCTCGTGTCAAGATTTTTGTATTATTTAATCAGCCCTTCAGTTTCGGTTTAATTAATTAACAAGCATTTCTGAGTTCGATGGCCACAGATTTGTCTATTAGCGTTAGTAGACGGTGGAAGAGGCGTTGTTCGAATCTAGGAGAATACTCACTTTCTTAATGTGGCCACAAAGCTATAGACATAAACCAGCACAGCGGTTAGAAAATAGGCTAAGGGCAACTTATAGCCGGATGTACTAATTCCGGATGTGCTTGAATAGTAACTGCAAATACAAACAAAAACAAGAGTAATTAAGATTTTGATTAAACGACAGGACATATGTGCCTGAAGGTAGGTAAATATTATGTTATACTTAAACATTTTTAAAACCTTTCAATGACTCGTGACTTACAAAAACACGACTAACCGAACACAATTTAAGCTGAACGATTTTATTTAAAGTTCTCTGAAGAATGAGCTGAAAAAGAAACAACTTACCCGTAAAACATAGGCGAATACTTTAAATATCCTTCGAACTCCCAAAATGTAAAAAGATTTCCAGCAACTTTGGATTCCGGTTCAGACATGCGTTTTCGTGGATCCGTTTCATCATGCTTGGTGGCGAAATACTGCGAATTGAGGAAGAGTAAGAGGGAAATTAAAGATAACCCAGGATACATAATATATAGTATATGCAATAAATTCATATTTAATTTCTGTTTCGAACCTCCGGTCCAATGACAAAGGCCACCAATGGTATGGCTATCATAATGTTGACCCACATGAGCCAGCGCAGAAATGTAAAATAGGATGCAACCCCAGAGCCAAAATGCGATTCGATTTCCTTAATACGCAGCTCCCAGGGTATGAGGACGGTAAGGAAACTGGCCGTTTCACGTTTCCAATGTCGCCAGCGCTGCAAAAGAGGCCAAGTGAAACAAGAGTTGGTTGGATGGTTGGTTGGTGGTCTGGGTTTGCTTTTGCTTGGGGTTGCCTTCGAGGCAACTGCAAATGCAACTTGGTTTCGTATTTTAATTGGTTTTCGACACAGAGAATTCTGCCTGGCAGAATGTCGCATAACTTTTGTTATGAATTATGCGAGTGTTGATTTATTGTATGTCGTCTGTGCTTTTCCGGGTCACTGCAAAAGTTGCTCATAAATTGTGTAAACGTTTACATAGATATATACATACACATACCTATTAAATATACACTTACATACATACACTGAATAGGAAAACTTTCTCATGTATTTTCAAGTTTAGTTTTCAACTTAAGAAAATCTTACAATTAGTTTTCATAGCTTTTTTGTCATAAATTTGTTCGAGTGTATCTGCATATTGTTTGGTTTCTGGTTCCTATAATACAATTTTTCGGCTAGCCTTGAGCTTGTTGCATTTTGCAATGTTTGCTGGGCTGAATTATTCGTTGGTTGCTGATGGGGGAAATCACTTACCGCTGCCATTAAAATTTTAAACCTCGCCCACAAATCCCTGGTGCTGCGTGACATGGCAAAGCGCTCCTGGAGCGCGCCCTCGTGGCGTGCCACATATGTTTTGGCCTGTCAACACACACACACATGGTGGCAACAGGAAAGATCCACACAAAAAAAAAGAAAGAGAAAAAATTCCAGTCCAAACATCATTAAAAATGCCATGGGCGACGATGACGATGACGACGACGACGTCGAGAAGAAGGACGACGATTTGATGATGGTAGCAGGAGAGGCGTTAGGAGAAAGATAAAGAAGTGTTGGGCATAAAATCGAAAAGTTTGTTCAAGAATTTAATGGGGTTTCGAGAATGGAGTAGGCCAAGAGGACGCCCCTTTTGTCGTAATATTTTCAACGAGCTGACAAGCAGCGTGAAAATGAACGCACCCAGTTTTGGGCTTCGATTTTGCTTTGGTATGGTTTGAGTTGATTTGGTTTGGTTTGGCCAGCCTCACACTCTACATACCTGTCGCACCAACTTGAGTTTCTTGCGTATGGGCCATGGTTGTAATTTCACCGATTGTATAACCTCCTTGTGAAGGCGTATATTCTCAAAGATTTGCTCTTGCGTGGACTCCTGATTGGTGCCCTCCTCTGAAAAAAAAAACAAAAGAAATGAAACAGAAGCAGAGAGTCAGAAGAAGAACAAAGTAAAAGTGGAAACGAAAGCGAAAGCAAAAGCACACGCACACTCATATTACACATACGCCGCATTGGCCACGTTCTAAATGGCTGCACGTAGCATGAAAAATTACAAATGGCCCCCCAGACGTTGATTAGGCTGTTGCTGCTGCCGATTCCGCCGCCACATTTGCCGTTGCCGTTGCCACTTGAGGACCATTTCCAATTCCAATTCAGTCTTCTCTCCCACTTCTCTTATTGTGTGGCTCGTTAGTTAAGCAAAATGCTAAATCTGTCTAAACAGTTATGAGCATTGGAATGGAGAGGAGTGTAGAAGTGAAGAAGGTGGGTGGGATGCAAAGGGATGAGTGCAAAGTGCGCTTAGGGGAAATGTTGATGTTGTAGGTGACTTGCCTGAACTAGTCGTATAGACACTAGAGCGTCGCCGCTCCACACTATCCAGCACGTGATCCATGGGACTCGATGCTCGCCGTGAATTCCGACTGCCACGTTTACCTCGATAGCCTCGTACACTGGCACGTCTTTGCATTATTGCCGATACGGAAATTGAGTAGTCCTCCTCATCGTCAATGTCACCGTTGATGCCATCTTCTCTTAGTTGAAACTGCGATTGTGACTGTGGTGACTGGTGTGCAAAACTGCCTTCGTTCTGGTGGTAGAAGTGGCTTTCGCCGTCGCAGCTTTGATTCTGTATATGGTAATCTGAAGTAAATGAAAAAAAATTAGAAGAAATGGAAACACATTCGACTTGTTTATCGTGTTTTGCTAAGAACAACTTACCGTTTGACTCGTACGATCGGTTTTCCTCTTGTGATGCGGTTCTGCTTTAAAACATAAAGAAAAATTTGAATTTTGCAAATTATTTAAACAATTTTTCAACAGTCTTGCTAACAATTTACACTGCAGATAGATTACACTCAGTGTAACCATATCAGAAACCGTGACATATCTGTCTTATTAGTCAAAAGTGAATGTCAAGGTCAAAGAGCAAAAATCCTTCAATTTAAATGAAAAAATGTTAGAAATGGAAAGAGCTTTGCCCCTTAGAGTACGCAATAGGTGACAAAAGTATTTATTTCTCCATAAACAATGTTTGTTTCACGTATTAGTTTTTATCCGCAGGACATTCAGAAATTTCATTACTTGTTAAAAAAAACTGAGTGTTAGACTAGGTATTGCATACGATAGGGGGCAAAGTTCATCCTAGATTCACCACTCAGCCATTAGCATCAAGTACAAAAAAGGAAAATCATTATAAAAACTTAAGACAAACACAAAATGACTTTCTACTTTTGTGATTGAAATTTTGCGCCGCTTAAAGTAACTTAGTGGCTTACCTTCTGCCCCTTTGGCCTCTGTAATATTCCCTTCTGGCGTCGGCACTACTCTGCATTTGCCAATGATCGCCTCTACTTAAGTCGCATGGCGGTGCCCAGGTCACAGATAATTGATGGGGCGATGTAACACCCGATGAGTTGTTCTACAAATTGTTATATTGCAACTTATGTTTAGCTTATAGTTTAAGGTTTAGTAAATTGCGTAGAAATTATCGTTTGCTTATCAAATTAGGGTCACGTTCTAATTAGTTAGTTTAGTTTACTTGAATTGTTAATCACTAGTTAATACTTTGCAATTGCTTATCAATTAGGGGACGGTAGAAAAAAACTGCAAAAAAATATGTATGATATCAACGACGACGGCTAAAGAAATGTGGCACTAATACATTTTCCTAATATCTTAGTTTTCGATATTTTAATTTTAGTTCTTAGTTATTGGTTAGCCGTTGTAACGCTTTGAAGCAGCCCTATGAGCAGACTGAACGGCTTAGTGGCTGACCATTTCCAGCAAGGCGTAAAAAAAGCAGGACAGGACAAACCCACACACAGACAAAGACTCACACACACACACCTAGGAGATATGTAGAGCGAGAGTTAAATTTTTTCTAATAATGAATGAATATGAATGAAGCTAGAGCCCGAGAACCTTAACCCGAATCCGAACCCAGATCCAAACCCAACCCAACATGGCTAACTTATCAAAGCCAAAACGTGCCCAAAACTAACACATTGAAAAGGAGCAACGTAAAGGAATTTACATAGACACGCGCCACGACATTGAGGTAGGAAGAGAGTGGGGCGCGAGGATTTAGCTAGATGATGAGGTGGGATGGACTGGACTGAACTGGTCTGGATTGGGCGATTTCCAACACTCCCCACGGCCGCCCCACTCCCCGCCGTCCAGTTGAAACGAAGACGAATGAGTGTAAAAATCGCCCGAGGCATGTGATAACAACAATGCCGTGTCCAGCCACAACCAGAGAACTAGGACTTCGAATGTCCATTTAGACCTGCTGGACAGGAGTTTTCACTACCCTCACACACCACGTGGGTGAATGTCTCTGTCCCTATCTCTCCGTGTGTTGTGTATATGTGTGTGTGCTGGAATTGAGTCACCTGGTATTCTTGGCCTGGTCCCATGTAAATGAAAATCAAACATGCAAGGTTTGATAAAGAAAATCGCGAATTTCTAAGCATGGGCGTAGATAGACCTTAAAAACAGAAGAAAAAAAAAACGAAAAGGAACGCAGACGGTTGACATGCTGAGTCCAAGAAATTGAGTTTGTGAAGAAATCCCAGATAAGTGATGCACTTGGAATGCAAAACAGAGGTAGTGATCTTGGTATTGCTTATGGATGACTCGCCGGTTATGCATGCGCAGCTCTGCATTTGAGTCCCTTTATCAATAATATGGGTTATTTGGCCGGCGCCTGTGGTTATGCCCACTCATGGGGTTCTCTAGTCATTTCTGGTTCTTGTTTCTGTGTTTTTTTTTTTTTTTTTTCGCGGCGCACCCCTTATTGAAATATGTTTTTGGTTCTCTCTTGGACTTGTTTTGCTATGTTTTCCTCTGATTTTCACTTTCATGCCTTTTAATTAAATAAAGTCTTTTCCATTTGTGTTTTTTTTCGGCTACTTTAATTAACATCAAATTTATCTGTGCGTGTTTCGCTCGCACGTGTTGAGCGTCATTAGCCGCACACACACACAGGTGCAGATGAACTTGAAATGAAGTTTAAGCCAATGAAGGTTCAATGCCGCTGACCCAAATGCTGTCACCTACCTACCCTCCAGTAGCCTATATTCTCACTCATGGTAGACAACGACAATCTGTGTGTGTGTCTCCTAAGTGGCTTTCCATGTTCGATTGCAGTTTTGAAAAGTTGAGACATAAATCTTTAGGCTAAACATAAGCGCCCACGCCCCATCTAAAAATGGGGTTAACTCATATAAGGATTCTCTATTATATTTAGGTCAAATAATAGGTCAAAGAATATATGGCGTTTTTTAATTTACAATCGGTAAAAGTATGAACTGTAGGTGTGTGTGTGTGTGTGTGTGTGTTTGTATGTATGTGTGCTCGTGTGTGTGTAACTAACACGAATTGGGCTCAGTTAATGCGACAGACACCACTCTCGCTGGTTAAATGCATCACTTGAAGGTTTCTACTTTTATAAAGTGATTGTGGAGGCTTTGACTTTAGATCCTTGCACTTTCCACGCGACTCTCGCTTTATCTCCTTATCCATCTCGGAGGTGAAAGTATCCGAAGTGCTTGCCATGTGTGCCCTAACCGCTTTTCCTGATTCGGAACTCGGTTTGTCTGATCGATCCCGACAAATGGGCGATTTGTGCCATCGTGTTTCCTGATGTTGTGTCGCACATTTCAGATCATCCTGATTGTCCATGTTGTTGCGTATTATCTGTCTGGCATATTTTGCTCGTATCTGCTGCTTAATGTGCGAATCGAACAATGGCCCATGGCGGCAGTTTTCTCGAATCCAACGACGAATTTCCCTACACCCTATATAAAAGCTAGACATATCGCTCATATGATTGGGTACATCCATAAGGAAGCCGTGTTGATTTAATTGGCCAAAACCCAAATCGAAAATATTTCTATCTAAATGTGGAGCAACTGGACCATCTTTTGTTATAAATTTATCGGGCCCCACCGGCGTCAACGGTGTGAGAATCTCACCACAAAAGCGACGATCTTTTTTTCGAGCAATACGACCAATTATCGAATGCCATTGTCGTATTATTCTCATCCATCTTAAAGTCAACCATCAAATCATCGCTGAAAACCATGTCGATGATTTTAGTTAACTTGCCGTGAAAATGCTCCACTTGATAGCTCATATTGTACGGTTTCTGTATTGTAATGCAGCCCAGGCCATGGAAACGATTGTTGTGAAAGTAACCCAAGTAGCGAGTTCCATCGGGGTATACATAGAGGCCATAACCCTGCATGCCAAGCTCATCATTCACGCCAGAAAATTTTGAATCGGTGGGATATTTTGCATTGTACGAAACCTGCGGCATCTTCCCTCTCAATTTTAATATTTTGTATTCTGAAATTGGATATCATATATAAATATGTATAAACCCTTGTAACACAAAGTCTACTAGACTGTTATCTAAGCTAAATTGAACTAATGACTAGCTACTATATTCCAGTTTGAAGTAAAATTTTGAGAACTTCAGCATGAACTACTCTTCAGGCGAGTTTGTTTGTCTCTTAAAAAAGCGTTGCTTATTGACTTTAATTTGATTTTATTCGTTTTCTTTTGTTTGGTGGATTATAATTCGAATACGGAACGTGTAAGATCGACAAAACTTGCAGGACGCATCAAATTCGACTGCACCACATGGAAATCATCAGCTGTTCTCTTGATTTTCATAAGATTGACATTATCGTAGGCCTCCTTCACATTCATGCGTATCTGTTCGTCTGAAAAGCTTTCCAATGGACAACTAGTCTGATAGTCGGAACCTAAACGCCTGACATCTGAAGAGCTAGTCCACTGGCGATAGGGTTCCGTTAAATTCTGATCCGTTTTAGCTTCCAATGCAGAAGCGTTATATGCATTAGCTAGGCCAATTTGTCCGCCGTCGGCGCTCTTGCTCTTAGTCTTTTGATCGTCACCATGTTTCTGATTGGCTCTCTCTTTGCACAACTTGTGATAGTAGGGCTTGCTTGGCAATCGCTCATTGGGCGCATATATAGCTATTTCGGGCAATTGTTGTTGCTCGGTCCACAAATTATTTTGAGTGATGCCGCGACAGAAACTCGGCAACGGTTCAGTTATGTGATCCGTTCGAGCACGCCGGCAATTATGCACGATCCACTCGCGCTCTTCAGTGCAACCCACATAGGTGTTACTCGGAAACGGAGCCGGGCGATTGAGTAGATAACCACTGCGGGGATTAAAGATACCCTCTTCGACGTCATAGCAGCCATCGGGTATGGGACGAGCCATTAGATCGTTAGTCAAATATGATGTGGGCCCCACTGGTTGCTGGCCATAGCGCCGTTCCGCCTGGTAGCGGCGATCGTTGGCTGTTAGATAATCCCATTGATCGCATTTGAATTCCGATCCAGAGAAAGTGCCCTGGACATGTAGGCCATCATTGAACCACATATCTTCGATGCTCACAAGTTTGCCATGTTTGAATTCGCCCTTTATGGTAAATCTATACGGCTGGGCTAGTTTCAAATGGCCAAAGCCATGGAATTTACCCTGGACAAATGGTCCGCGATATTCACTGCCATCGGGATAGCGATAGCTACCGAAACCATCCATCATATTGACCGCACTATTCCAAGCACCCTCGTACGAGCTATGCGTGATGAAAGTCCTCAGTGGCGTTACCTCCAAGCTCTCCTGCGACATTATCTTCCTATTTTCACTTTCGTCAAGTCGGATGTGGCTTGGTGACTAGTTCTAGACTGGCGTTTCCTTTCGTGTACTTTACACTTTACTCGTTTTCCTTTTTTTTCCTTTTATTTCTTTTTTATTAATATGTTTACAGTGTGTGTGTGTGTGTGTTATGTGTATTTTTTTTTTTTTTTTTTTTTACGGGAAGAGAAGAAAAATTTAACAAATTTTGAAATGTCTCAAACTCACGCTGACTCTGACTTACTTGGCTTAGACTATCCTAGCATTGTTCAGATTACGTATCAGCTTTATGACTAAATAAACATGTCTCTTTCGTGTAGATGAGGGTATGGGTGTGGTCAACAAGTCCACTCCACTCTACTCCGCATCCAGGCCAGGCCATTCATTCGTGTGTTTGTCTAACTGTCGGGTCATTAAGCGTTTAGTTTCGGTCGCATGTCTCCTCTTCAAATGAACATTTTCTCTAAACATACTCTTCTCTCACATAGACATAGTGCTGCCATGGTCGGACATAATGAGTTTATGGTCAAGTATAAAACATTTATATCAGATTTTTAGAGCACATTTTATTTTAAGCCATATAATTTTCCTCTTTTTATTTATTTTACTAAGCCTACAAGTGGAATGGGACTATGGAAAAACAAGAACGATCTAAGAGTTCGCTAAGAGAAAAAGGACTTTCGAAATGCTTGTTATAGTTCTGATATAAGTCTTTTTCAAGACTTATAACCCAAACTTTTCAACACCACAGCCAAAATTAAGTACCGTTTTTAAGTGGATTCAAGCAAATTAGATTTTTTCAAAGCCCTTTAAGTCTTCTCAATCAAACTTTGACTTTTCAAATCTTTTCATAGTTTTCATGTTCTTGGGAAATGCTTTTCACGCTTTCCAAACTCCTTATAGTCGTAAAGAGTAACTAAAGGTCGTTTGAAATGTTCTGGAAATGCCTTTGGCAAACTGTTCAGTCAGTGGCCTGCATAAAAAATGATTTTATCTTGCTGTCCTGACTGTTGGTTGGATGTCCTGGCTGCATTGCTTAATCCAAGCGTCGTCGACCAAGTTAAGTGAGACTCGGCTGCTCTGCTTCTCTACTGGTGTTTATGGGCATGGCTATTGGCATTGGCATTTGTGTTGGCAAGCCACCAACCAAACAGCCAACACATTGGCGAACCAACTTCCATTCATTCTTTTCACCTTTTATGGGGCAACGCTGCTGCTGTTCTTGCACGTGCCCCGACCAAATCGTAAGCACTCCCTGGCGTGCAGTAAATCATGTTCACTTACCTCACTGTTGGGGCCAGTGGTGTTGTTACCGCCACCACCAGTACCACCACCAGAAGGAGCAGCAAAAGTGCCACTGCCATAAGACACACTGCTGCGAAAATCGACAGAACCACCTGATGAACGTCGTGGTTTACTGATGTCTAAGCGTAAAATTCCTGGTTTCGTACGACGCGGAGGATCAGGCGGTGGAGGAGCAGGTGTGGGTGTGGGTATGGGTGATGGTGCTCCGCCACCATCGTCTCCTGTTGCCGCCACACTTTCACTGGCCTCGTTTTGCATGGCCGCAGAAGCAATTTCGCAATAGTTAACTTAAACTATAAGCTATGAATGCGCGTTTTTCGAGGCACACACGTCCGCTGTGCAGCGCCAACGCGAACTGACTATATCCATGTCCTGTCCAGGAGCCATGGAAGCAACAATTACGCGCGCAACGCTGAAAATAAAATGTGAATTAAAAGCACCACCCACGCGATAAGTGCGCGCGAATATATGTGAGTTGTTGTGAGTGCTCGGTGTACTTATGGAATGGGTCGCTCCAATGTAGATGATGTAGTACCAGCTAGGAGGAGTATAGTGTGTGTTGTGTGGCAGAAGGATGACGTTGGACAGGACATGCGGCACTTTCAACTGTTTCTTGTTGCTGTCACATCGCTCACATGTTGCGTGTACGCTCGTCTATGTGTGTATGTGTGCTATGTGCCATATAGCAAAGTGAACTTCCTGTTTTCAGGGTCATCTTGCTGCTGCCTGCCTACCTTTGTGTAATTATGTCTGGTGTCCAGGCCCCAAAAAATGTCAACAGTTATTACACACACACAAACACAAACAACAAAAAATATCGCATGTCACATTTTTCTCTGTTTTCGCGTGTGTCTGTGTGTGTTTGGGCAAAATTTTAATTTTTTATTTTCCTACCATTAGTAAGTTACCTTCTTTTTTTTTTTTATTACGTTTTTCGGCGGGGGAGGATCTCCTTCCTGTCCTTAATTATAACCGCAGAACACTTTGCCTTGTTTCCTTATAATTTTTCAATATACATAGAGCCCACCTTCAACAATGGTTTCGCCTACATTTTCTCCTTCTTGCAACTGACTAACTAACTGCCTGACTAGCAGCCAAGCCCACTCGCTGGGCCAACGATGTTCAAGCATATCCCATATCCCATGTCCCATGTCCACGTCGATGTCCATGCTTCTCTCTGCTTGTCCCTACATGCATAGCGCGTTAAATTAATTGAACTGCCAACAAAACGAACACTCGCCACACAGCAGGTTTCAGTTGAATTTTTATTACATACAATTCACTTAATTCTATTGTACAGGCTAATTTAAACTACAAATACGAACACGATGCAGAAAAAAATATCAAGAACATGTGTTTGAAAAAAAATTGATATTAAATTATGCTTAATATAATGTTTAAATTAGTTCATCAAGTGTAAATGTTCAAGTGGAATGCATTTGTTCTGGCATGACACACACATACACACACACACGGCACATTTAATGCGGTTACACACCATGTGTGTATGTGTACGTGTGTGTGGGTGCACTTAATGTATATGAATGATATTTTGATCTCTTTTCTTTTTTTTTTTTTTTGTTTTATGCTTAGTACGAAAAATTTCAGTTTCAGTCTCAAACAAATTGTCTTTTCTTTTTCATCATCGTTCGCTCGTTGGCTTATTCTCCTCTTCTTTTTAAGCATAAATTAACTAAAACCATAAAAATTTATTCGTTTACAATTTTGTACCTAAATTTTGGGATGATGATTTGGATGATGGTAGAGTGGGAATGAGTTGGGGTAAGAGAGATTAACTGGAGGGCGAAGTGGGAGTTAAAGTGGGTGTTTCTTGGGAACGGTGGCAATGTCATAAAATCGTTAGGTAAATCGTCGTTTTTCATTTGAAAAGCAATAAAAACAAAAAAGCAGCTTAAAAATGTAATAGAAATTCGGCTTAGGTTGATGAGTTAAGTCTGTCGAGAGATTCAAAGTGAGCGAAAGATAGAGAAAGATAGAGAGAGAGACAGCGGTTGGCCACAATTCTATACCTCGTACTGAAGGGTATATTTATTGACTCTAAGCTGATCTGAATAAACACAACTGTCTTCTATAACTCTTATACCAAAGAATACATTGATTAAAATACATAAATGGGAATAAATAGAAATTTTTAAAAACATCCATTTGGTATTGCCTGTTCCCCCTCTCTTCACCTTCTAGCCAAATTTAAATTTCATTTTGTTTTGTTTCTCTTGTTTTTTCGTTTTCATTGTTTTTGTTCCCACAGTTGAACTTAGCATATGTATATCTACTTGAACTAAAACTAAATTGATGAAGATTACTAGCTACCTCTCTATTACTACTACTATCATTCCCCTGTAACCCCCGCAGTGAAAAGAGACCCACAAAAAGACAGAACATTTTCATTTTCATTTTCATGTTCAGGCTTTGTTTTATAGCTCGAACGGAATCTACATAAATTTGTGGGGTAAATAGCTTATACGCCACGTATGCCGCAGACTTTTCAGTGTATGTGTTTGTGTGTGTGTGTGTTAGTGTGTATAGGTTTCTTGGTTGCAGCTGGTTACTGCCCCCTTCACGTTTGCTTCTCACAAACTCATGCTTGCCGAAAATAGGTATAAAGAACAATTTATAGAGTTGCTTTTCTTTTTTGTTTTCTCTTTTTTAGCTACCTACAACATAAAAAAGTAAAATCGATTTATGCATAAAAAACAACAACTCTGAAAGGAAAAACCGAAATGATGCTTAGAAATTTATGAATGTTGAATGTTGTTTGTGTTGTGTTGTTTTTTGTTACATTTTGAATCGTTGTTGTCCTTGTGGCCAAAGAAGCTACTCTCACACCTATATATGTATGTTTGTATACATGGATGTATGTATGTATGTAGTTGTTTCTGGATGTGTGAGTGTGTGTTGCTTAGCTTAATAACCAGTTTTTCTACTTCAAGGAAAAGTTGGCCAAGTTAAGCTTTTACTTCTTCGGCTGCTGCTGCTTCCATCTCTCTCCTTTTCTGTTTTTGTGTGTGTGTTATACGTGGCGTATGATTAATGTTTTCTTATAATACTTAAATACCCATTTGAGCTTTAGCTAATTGACTTATGTCTAACTAATTGTCGAGTTAATTCTGATATTTTTTTTTTGTTTCTTTTTGTTGTGAATGTCTGTGAATGAGTGTGTCTGTATGTGAGCTGCATGGCATTTCAATGAGCATGTTTCGTTTCGTTTCCATTTTTGGGGTTAATTTGGTCAATTTAGTCTATTGATTTTCATTAGATAGCTAAAACTTATTAGTAGTACATTTATCAAAAAAATATCTACCACTTAACAACTAATAAACGCACACATTACGGCGGATCCTCTCCTACTTCTTGGTGGGGTGTGTGTCTGTGTGTGTGCGTTTGGGGCTCCTCTCTTCCCATTTCCATTGCCTTAGAATGTTGTCACTTTGCCCAGACGCATGCCAAGCAATTTACGACGCTTTTTGGCGCTTAACTTTGTCCAAATGGTGCTGCTGCCTTCGACCAGTAAAAACTCATCGCATAAATCATCCGTTTCCTTTGCAATGTTACCAATACCAACACCACCGCCACCAACGCAGGCGCCGCCGCCGTTGCCGCCGACTCCACCAACACAGACACCGCCAGCTCCTCCATAGAAATGATCCTCTTGATATTTCTCAGAACGTGAATCGCCGGAAACGAAACCGCTTTCGGGCCGTGAAAGGGAAGCTGTGTGCCAGGGTAGCTGTTGAAACCAGCGGGCCACTTTCGCTGTCGACGAGAGCTGTGAATGAAAATGAGTGTGACAGGGGGGAAGAGAGGAATAAGTCAGTGTGTAAATTTATGCAAATGAGTTATGTGCGCAAATTGCCATGCTTGCTACTGCTGCCCACCGCTAACAGCACCGTCAACAACGAGCCGAAGCAGCAGCAGCAACGATGACAAAAGTAAAGTGAAAAATGGCGGCACTTGTTTTTTCTTCAATGTTTTGCTACTTTTTATGGCAAGATAGACCTCTTCGCCTCCCATCCGTCCTCTTCTGGTTGGAGGCATCATTTTTCATTTATCAAGCGCGCAAATTTATGCACTGCCAGCCCATAAATGTATGCTATACTTTTTCACCCAACGCTCTGCTGACCCTTTTTGGATGTGTGTGTGTGTGTGTGCGTGTAAAAACTCATTAGGAAAATTGCTTACTCTTGCATTAACTTTCAATTGTTGCCCATGATTAATCGAAACTCTGATAATCCGATGTGGTATATATGTATATATATATATATATATATTTAAACCATTTTTATTATGTCTGCTCTCTTCTTTGTTTGTTCTCTTGGTTGTTTTGTGTTTTTTTTTTTGGGGGTGGGGGGTTGTAGAGGAATTTTTATGTTTTTGTTTAACTTAATGCATAGAATTAAAATAATAATTTACAAAAATACAATAACATTTTTCTTTTTTGTTGTATTTGCGCGTGTATTAATTATTATTATGCTAAACATAATTGGAAATTTCGTATTCAAACTAAAAAAAAAAAACAACAAAAATTTAAAAAAAAAAAACTATTTAAACTAAATCTGGTTTTTTTTCCTTTTCTTTTTCACTAGTTTACATTCAAGGCTTAACAATTTAAAAATATTCATATACAATTTTAGTTTATATTTATTATTTTTGGGATTTTTTGGGAAGAGAAAAATACTTGTGTATTATTTTTTCATTTCGATTTTTTTTTGTTTTGCACAATTATTAATAGTTTTTGTATTTGATATGCTGCTTAGGGTTTTCATATCCCATATGTAAATTATGTTTAATTAGAATAAATACTTTCACTTGACTAGACATTTAATTGTTTTCGCATGATGGACATTCATTTTGCTGGCAAAGTCTCTGATGAAACAAAAGATTGGTGACAGACAATTAACAATCACATTGAGTATATTGAGAGCTAATTTTTATCGGTTATAGTTTTTTTTTTTTTTTTGTAAGTTGAGCAAATAGTTTGTACAAATACATACATATATATTTCATCATTTCACAGAATTTGTACAAATTGTAAACTTAAACAATTTGTCTTTCTTCTTTTTCCTTTGCCTAATTATTTACCATTTTGCATATTGCTTCTTCTGCTATCGATAAATTGAGCTAACACTGAAATTTGCTCAAATTGTTTTGGCTATACAAGAATTGTTTTTTATGCGTATTTTTGGCACATTTTTCTGAGCATTTGCCTCAGTAATTTGGCACAGTGATTATTAACTTAAAATGCATAACTAAATTTAGAATGAGTTTTGTTTTTTGATTGATTTAAATTTAATACTGTTGCAACACATTCATGCATCGAGCAGCTGTTCGCACTCACATTCACATCATTCATGGTTCTCACTCATTCACTTAATCGCTCACTAGTTGGGGGGTGTGTATGTGGGGGGAAACTCAATCACTAAAACTAACTTAAGACCTGGTCCATCATTCATTTACATCTGCATCCTCTGTCAACGCCTTCTCCTCTTTCTGATTCTCCCATAATCATTTTGTTGTGTGCCGTGCCCAGGCTGTGCGTTGCACTTGACTCATCATTTGACTGCGATTTGGTACTTTTTCACTTGTACTTCGCGTTATAAAACTGGGCGTAGCGGATAGTTTGCGCTGATGACCAGCTTCATCGGTGACTCTCAACAGAACCGTATTGAAGCGAGTTTCTCTGCCATTGCCGTTGCCATTCGGGTTGCTATTGGTATTGCCATTACCATTATTATTGTTGCCATTCAATTGACTGCTACTGCCAGGGCTTATGTTGTTGTTGCTATGCCTCAAACGAGGCGATGATGGGGAGTCCAATGTGGATGAGCTGCGACTTGTATCCCTGGTGCTGGTGGAACCACCACAGGCCAAACCAGCCAAATTGCCATTCGAAACGGCCGCTTTTAGTTGCTCTTCAAGATTATTCAAATTCTGTTCGATGCTTAAGCGTATATCCTCATTGAGCGAGGAGCTCCCCGCAAAGGAATTGCGATTCATTGTACCCAATGGAGATGGAGTAAGAGTGCCGCCAGTTGACGGCGATGTGAGAAAATTGAAACCTCCGCCAGCTCCGGCTCCAACACCTGCGCCAGTCAGGCTGTTATTGTTGTTGTTGTTATTGGGTGTACCTGGTGTGCAAGACAATGGATTGACATAGAAAAATGAATTGTGGGGCGAGGCTGATGGCGTCTGCTGCTGCTGTTGCGTCTGCTGCGTAGTGGAATTGGCATTGAGATTGAGAGCCTGCAGACGATTGAGCAGCTCCTGATTAACCTGAAATAGATCCTTGGACAACGCATCCTGTTGCTGTTGCTGCTGCAATTGATTGCTGATAGTTTGCAATTGACCCAACGTTGGATACGTTACACCACTTCCAGTAGCGGCTCCACCACCACCACCACCAGAAGCAGATGGTGGCGGTGGTGTTGCCGGTGTCATTTGGTTTGCCTGCTGCTGAGAGGATGATGGCGTCTGTTGCTGATGTTGCTGCTGCTGCTGTTGCAGATTCTGTAAATGTTGGCTCTGCTGATTCAGCCCGCTTAATTGATGACTGAGTGAGGTGAGCTGCTGGTTTATGTTCCCCAAATTGTTGATCTGCTGATTAATTGTGGCCAAATTGTTGTTATTGCTGGTTGCCTGAAGCAGTAATTGCAATTGCGATTGCTGTCGGATGGGGTGGAATACAAAAATGTGTTGGCCATTAAGAGAGGCTTGCCTCACACTATATCGATGAGAAAACACAACAACAACAACAAGAGGAACGAGAACATAATAAACAAACAACAAAACAACACACGTGCAGCAAATGAAATGCAAAAAAAAAAAAAAAAATGGGCAAGAAAAAATTAAAGAAACACACATGCAAATCGGGCAGCGCTTTTTTTCTGGGAGGGCATTTTGAAAGCTTCAACGAAATCTGGCTTAAAAATTTGTAATTGCTATAGGATTTTTACCTGTGGTGCCATCCCAATATTGGCCGAGGTCAGTCCAGCGCTTTGCTGTTCATTGTAGGCCCCCAATGAGGCCAAATGCTCAAGTAACTCACGATTCTGTTGCAGCAGCTGCTGCGTGCGCGCCTGCAATATCAAAATGTTATTGAAACAATTGCATATGCAATTTGCTCGATTCTTTGATCGTTCGATCCAACACCCACCTGAGCCTCAATGCGCGCATTTGTCTCTGATATGAGCTGCTCACGCACCAGCATCAGTTGAGCCAAGGCCTGACGCGTCTGAAGAGCTTGCGCCTCCAGCTGGTCCTTTAGATGGCAAATCTCTGTGCGGGGCGATGAAGGTGAGCCCAAGGACTTGTCATCCACATCACACTGCAATAAATCAAATTTGTTTTAGAATGGCATTTCCCCCACTTTGTTGTTGATTGTTACAACAGTTTTCTGAACTGCAATGTTAAACATTTTTATGCGGAACTTTAATCTCTGAATACTACAAGTTTATGTCCTTCTTGTTGAAATTTCCTAACATCGCATAAGTAGATGTTTTCATTACTCGGAGTTATATTCCTACCCTATATGGAGGCAAGTGTAAACATTTGTTGTTTCTACGTAGGAATTTAATACTTAACGTTCTCGAATCTTTCGTTTTGTTTGCTCATAAAAATTTGGTATCTAATTGGCATATTAATTGGATTTGAATTGCTTTTGATTTTAAAGCTTCGAGGCTAATATAAATATTTCGATATTTCTACAAATAAGCTGGCCATTATCCTCATATAAATACATTTATACAGAAAGAGAGAATGAGAAAGCAAACAAAACAAAAAGAAATACATCCGTTGGATGATTACGATTATGATTGCGATTACGGGTTGGATATGAGTTTAGTATACTTGATGTTACTCACCAGAAGGCTGGTCGATTTGCGTAGACTCGACTGGGTTGGCATTAGCTCCAAGTGGTTAGGTCGTTGCGGCTGCGTGTGATTCAAATCGGGTGAGCAAACGGCCAAGTGTTCTATAAATAGAAATAGGGGAAAACAATGAAAATGGGTGTAAGGAAAAAATCGAAATTGAAAATTAGAAAATTCAAAATAGCAAAAGTAAATTTAGTGGCTAAATGAAAGCACTGGCGGCGGTCGTTTAGTAAACAACTAAAGTGACTGAGCGTGTGTGTGTGTGTAAATAGAAAAGACCAGACCGCCGTTACCTTCATTTGTCAAGGTCACACACATACACACACTCGCGCACACTTGAGAGGCATACACCTGGGGTGGTCCCTCGATTATTTTGCCATTAATTACAGCGGTTGAATTTCATTTTTTATTTTGATTATTATGGTTCCTAAATGTAAACATGCGTTACTTGGCCAGATCTCGACATGGGTGAGACATGAAGAAATTGATAGGGAATGGTATAACACGAACAAGAAATGGCAAACTAGAAACAGAGAACTAGAAATAAAGAACTGGCGTGGAGATATTAGACAATAGAAATGACCAAAATGCGCCCATAAACTAAAAAGTTAGATTTAACTTGAAATATTCAATAAATACATTTGATTCTGAGATAAATGAAAAATTATTCACATTTATTGCCTCGAAATCATTCTCTGATAGGGAGATGGCATTTATCCCCGTTGCCTCCTCCATGCCACCATGGATGGGATGGAATACGGCATGCCAAAAAAACACATCAGAGGATCGCATACTAAATCCCAATCGATTCTTCTTCCTGGCATGGTGTGCAAATTGTTTACATTGAAATTCTCCACAGTTTTTTGGTTTTTGAATTTGATTTGTGTGTGGAAAATATTTCAGCAAATTTCTTCCACGAACTTTATGAATATTTTGTGTAAATACAAGCAATTCACTAAATATGTAGACGTATGTATGTATGTATATAGAGTTGAAAATTATTGCCATACAAATATTTGCGCTGATATTTGGCTTCACACCTTGGGCGCACGTGTGTTAATGGCTCTGATGAGTTCGCTTCTATATTTGTTGTTGTTTTTGTTGATTGTTAATTAATGTGGCATTTCATAGATATTATTCAAGTTACGCTTAAGCATTTGGTTAAATGTGTTGGGATAATAAATTGATTGAATCGTCCAAATTTAAAAACAAAATAGAATTTTATGCCACACATGTTGTCTATTTTTAGACAGTATTTTTACAATCGAAATGACCCATTTAGAAAGATCCATTGCTCAAAATACACATTATCTAGTCAATTGTGATGGAATGAACAGAATGAATTACTCAAAGAGTTGGCCTTAGTTGTTTTGCCGATGTATGTACATAGCTATCCGACTTTCTAAATATACATACATACATATATTATGTACATATATATATATTTGTTCGTTCAAGTTCAATGAGTGCCAAAATAAATAGGAAAATGTAATTAGCCGCCAAAGTCAATAAATTTTCACTTGTTTCGTTTATTTATCTGAATTATCTTTAAAATTTTCTAGAACAAAGTGAAGAGTATATTTCATTACGAGACTTTCCTGGAATAAACCAATTTGAAAATGTTGTATAGAGCTATATTTACTATATTCTTTCAAATTGTTCAGATCGTTTGTGACAGGGTTTCAAAGTTTTAATGAAAATGAATATTAAACCTAGGACAACAATGGTTTCGACATTGTTACGTATCAGACAAGCTTTCCAGGACAATTTCGTAAGAAATCCTTGATATGATCGGGATGCATTTATTATAGATCGGTATGTCATGAGAATTCAAGAGTTACACGAATAAAGTACTGCCTCACCTTTGGAGGTGTTCACGAAATACTTTGCATACTTTTGGGTGTTCCCCCCCATTGTTATGGCTTTTTTGTTTTCTTTTGGCATTTGTCTGAGAATTCGAAAATAAAAACCAATAATAATTCATAATTTGAGTGCTTTTCAGCACTGGCATTGCCAGCCATTAAAAAGTCGAGAAACGTGGGCGTAAAAAGAATTACAAGAATATATATATGCCTATATATATGTATATATGGAAATAGATAAATTATTTTTGGCACACGACTTTGGGCATTTTGGGCGTTGATGATAAGTGATGGTTAGTAGTAGGTGGGTTACGAGTGGAGGAGGAAATGGCGACGCACGGCCACGTGAGGCAGTCGTGCCTAATGATTTTGGTTCTGCCTGTGTTCCTGTGTCATGTCACTTGACAACAACAACAACAGCAACGACGGTAATAATAATAATAATTTCAGTTTTGCGTTACCAGCGATATCATCTGTGTGTGAAGAGATGATGCCATGGCTATGATGAAAATAGCAGGCAATTCCACCAACCAGCAAGTCAATCTAACCAATCCATCTACCTACTAACTAATCCATCTTGCCCCCAAAGGCATGTTCTCTATATTTTTTGAAGTACATACCTATACATACATATGTACGTATATTTAGATATATATTTTTGATGCCTTTTACATATTTTTTCCACGAATGATGTCGTTTGCTTGTTTTAGATGCCAAAAGAATTGAATTTGTGAGGTTTTCTTCATACTTATTATATATGTGGACCATCTCTCTCGCTCTCGGACAGACAGACATATTCGTTGATGACGTCAAACGCCAGCGAAACAAAAAGAAAAAAACTGAGGAAAAAAAATGAAAAGCCTCTGCAAAGATTATTGAAAATTGAAGCAATACGTGGAAATTGCTTAACGGCGCAGTGAAGTGTACGAACAAGTATGTCGAAAGCAGCTCTGCCATCTTTTCAAAAAAAAAAAAAAAAAAACATCTCTCCTCCCGCTTTTTGCCCCTTCTCCTTGTTGCTTTTCACTTGTTCTTGCTTCAAGTGTATATGCATATACTTATGTATGTCTGTCTGTCTGTTTGTATATATATACATATGTATATGCGCAGTTATGTTTCTCATATGTTTCAAATCACCTTTTTGTTCCTCATTTCGAGTATGATGCATTTGGTGACCATGGTTGAAAATTATTGGCGCTATTAGCATTGTGACTAAGAAATCAAATTCCTTTGACTTTTGTTTATAAATGCCTTTTACTTTGGTTAGAGTATTTGAAGCTTCTTTGTTCCATTTAAAATCGTATTAAATTGATTTAAATTTCGCATGCTGATGCTTCTTTTTTCCGTTTGTTCTTATGCCTTGTTAATTGCTGTTTAAAATCGTATTAAATTGATTTAAATTTCGCATGCTGATGCTTCTTCTTTCCGTTTGTTCTTATGCCTTGTTAATTGCTGTTAATATTTAAAGCCCTTAATGCTGCTTTCAGTCCCTTCTTTCATCATATAAATATACATATAAATGTATATATATGTATATATAAGATGTCCGAACACCTTGGTTTTCTCCCTTTGGTCCGTTTCGTCCAATGCAATTTAAATGCAAATGCTGCACTGAACGCGCCGCATTGAACTGAATTCAAAATTAAACACCAAAGAAATTTGCATTGAAATGCAAAAATGAATAGCAAACTAATGCAGCAAGCATCGAGAAAGCAACGGGGTCGAATCAACCAACCAACGGACGGACGGACAGACAGTGAGTCGGTCGACCAGCAGTCAGCCAGGCAACCAGCTAGCCAGCCATCAATTGGATGAACCGGGAAGGAAGCAGCTGCCTTGCTGCTGGACGAAACGTAACGAAACGACAGCAAAAGCTTTTCATTTATTTATTGGCCAGGCAACGACCAGCGGAGACTCGAGTGCTCCTTCTACCCGATACAATCCAGCCCAACCCAATCGTTCCTTCCCTTGCCTTCCATCTTACTCGTATATGGCATTTACCTTTCTTTGGCGTCTCATTGTCGTCAGCGTTTCCACCGCCATCTTCGCTCAGTTGCTGCTGTTCGCTGATTTGCTCTACATCGAGCAGCTCAGATGATGATATATCCGAGCGTTCGTCATTGGGTTCCAGGGAATTCTTATGAAGATTAAATTTGTGGCACACTTCAAAGGCTTGTCCCACAGTGCGAACTATGCGCATGGCCTGAGACTGCAAGAAGATGAGATGAGAGAAACACAAAGAGGAAAGGGACAAGATTAATATAATTGTTTTCATTTACATGTGTGTATGTCTGTGTGTTTGTGTGTATATATAAAACAATACTGGATGATGGATGAAGGGGAGAATAACGATGAATAGGGGTGCACAGGAGGGACAAAAAGGGTGGGACAATTAAGGCATAATGCAAATTGCGTATACGCCCCATGGCTTTCAACCCACCTCGGGATCGCTGCAGGAAATTGCATCCTTTGTGCGATGATTATTGCATAAATTATCACAGTTGCTTAAACCACTTCCACCACCTCCACCGCCACCACTACAACCACCCATTGGACCCAATCCACCCATGGCAGCGATGCCACCTAAGCCACCCATTGCCATTCCGATTCCAATTCCCGCAACTTCAGTAGCAGTAGCAGCAGCCGCAACAGATGCTCCACCACACCCACGTGTCCGTTCCAGTGGCGAACTGCGTCTTCTTTGTCTGGCCTGACGCTGCTCAGTGGCCATTACCATCGATTGAGCTTGCTCAGCCGCCACAATGGGCTCCCGAAAGGATAGCTTTTTGCGTGGCTTGTCGGTCTTTGGTCGCTCCAGCATAATGCCTCCTGTTGCTGCTCTATCGCTGCCTCTTTCGTTGCCCCCGCCGCCATTGCCGCTGCTTAAGCTGGAGCTACTTTGCTGATCACTCAAACTCTTTCTTCGCTGCAACATATGACGCTGCTGATGCAATTGGTGAGCCCTACGCAGTGCCTCCGGTGAGGCAGCATAATGATCCCCACTGGGCACACGTTTAAATTTCAAGCGAGCCTTTAGCACGTCGCCGTCGCAACCATTCGAGGGCTTCACCTTAGACTGGACTGGCAAATCCTTTTTAATAATATAAACTGTATTCTCATCGTCATTGAATAATATATGCTTTGGTTTGTGATCGATGTAGGTGTCATCGAGAAAGCGACCACCCGATGAACCACTTGTTGCCACCGATGATGGCCTGGCTTCCATTTCATTCTCCACACAACCGATGAGTTCTCTAATATCTAAGCTTTTGTTCCGACTCAAGTGCTTTTGCTTTTTTCTACTCGACGGAGACTGTGGTGGCCTATGACCACCAACACCACCACCACCATTTTCCTTATCACCGCCAGCCAAGATATCCCTAATCAGGCCACCACCACTACGAAATATATTCCGATGATAATGCACCTCTGACGATGCGGCGGCGTTGGCATTGGCTATCGATCCCGATGTGTCCTTGTCCACCGTTGGGGTCTTTGACATGTTCACCTTGCTGCGACTTCGAGTCCAGGGTAGAAAGTCAAAGGCCTTGGTAATGGGACTGCGTGGTGTTTGCTGCTGCTGCTGATGATGTTGGTGGGTCAGGTGGTTTCCCTGCTGTTTGTGGTGTTGCTGTGGTGTTGCTGCCATGCTGAGGCTGGTCGTCTTCTCATGCTTCATGGTCATACTACGTTCAACGATCCTCCTGAAGGTTTCTCCCAATTCTTTTTAGCAATTTGTCAACGCAAGCAAATATAACAATTTCAAAGAAAAACTCATCTACACGCACAGGGAGAGGGTGAGAGAGAGGGATACTTTTCACGCACTTTCACTTTTCGAGTTCAATGTTCAAGAGTTTTTTTTTTATTTGTTTATTTAGTTTTTCGGTTTCGGTTTTGTTGTTGGCTGTTTGTTCCAATAATCTTTGGCAATTAGTTAGCAATTAATTTCATAATTGTTTTTGCCACTTGGCTTTGTTGCTGCGGTCAGTCGGTGATTGCCTCCTTGATCCAGGTTGTTCACACATTGCCAAAATATCCATTTTTATTTCACACCTTTCCGTATTTTTTTTCATTTCTCATCTGTTGGTTGGCAAAAACAAAAAAATATACATATGTATATATTTTTAAACCAATTTTTTTGTTTTGGGATTTTTTTTTGGTCTTTGGATTGTCGACTTTTCACTAATATTTCTGCTGCGATTGCATATTTCTGCAATATTTGCCCATTTCACTGTGAGAGAGAGGGGCTAAAGGAGTGAGACCTGTCAATTTTCTCTTCTCTTTTCTGATTGTTGCTGTGTTGTTGCATGTCAAAAATTGGTTTTTCATTTGACTGATTTGAGTTATCATGAGTCAGTTGATTGACACAAGTTTATGGACCGAAGGTCACAAAACAATTGAACGCATTTTCAACAATAATATTTATCTATATTTTTATAATTTAAGTCTATTTTTAAATTAGATTTGAGAATTCGAGCAGCTAAGCAAATAAGTACTATATCAAATCTTGTGGATGTTTTGTGCTTCAGATTTCATTTTGATTAAGCAAGAATGACGAGAAGGTAATGAGTTAGTTAAACGAAAGCGATTGTCTAATGGAAATGTCAATTTTACAGTGTTTAAATGTTCAAAAAATCCTAAACGAAATGAATCAGCCTCATAATGCTCAAGCTTTTGGTCATTTCACACACAAATTGCTGTCAATGAGAAGGTGTGCAAAAATAGAAAAATCATGAAGGGCTGGGGCTACTTTTATTCTTTGAACCGACAGGCATTAACCATTAGCCAAGAAGCAATGAGCAGACATTTTGCCCAAACGACATTAACGACAGACATCAATTTGAATTATTTTGACAAGCAAAATGACACATACAAGATACACACACACACATGTACACAGTGTTATGTGCAATTTAAATGTACTGAATTACAATTCAAAAATGAGAAAATAAAAAGTAATGAAAAAAACACGGCGAAAAAATGGCATTTTGAAGCAGACATTGAGTATACGCCACGTGTGCCCCACGCGGCAGTCATAAGGGAAATCTGTCTAACGAAGTGGCAAATGAAGGTGCCAACTGATTGTCTATCTGCTATCCTATGCATACATAACTTTTTCTCCCTCTCCCCATTCCCCCTATCCGCATACAACGTCTATATATGTATATATATCCAGTCGCTTGTGCAATTTCGCATAAATCAAATCACAAACTATAAAAATTCTGTGGCAATTTACATTTGCTAACAGACCAGAAACGAATAGAGATAGATCGAAGATGAAAGAGACTCGACGAAGTTTATATACCCTGTTATATCGGGAAGAGAGTTTTTCAAAAGAATTTCATTTAAAGGTCACCAATTATGACATAATATGAAGATAGATAATCTTAAAGTTTGCTTCTATTGATTATAAATAGAAAAGACTACGGGTAATTATCAGTAAAATGTAATGATAGCTCGTGTCGATCAAGAATATATGTACATATTCATATGAAGGTATAGCTATATAGCTATACCTACATATATACCCTATGCTTATGTCAAGCGAAAAGAACAAATCGTGGAAAACTACTTGAAAATTTATGGCGTTAAAATGTACAAAACACGAAAAACAAACGAAAACACAACACAAAAAAAAAACAAATAATAATAAAGGGAAAAATCAAAATAAACGTTCTTTTTGGCATTTTGTTTTATGTATTTATTTGAAATTTTTAATTTCCAATTTTACATTTTGTGTTTTTTGCAATGAAATCTTTAGCTGGTTTGTTTTTCCATCGCATTTTTCCTATTTTCTTTGTCTGTCATAAGGGAATTTTTTTTACAAAAAACATAAAGGAAAAAATGTGGAAAAATGTGTTCTGTAAACTGTTTAATGGTTCGTTTAAACGAAACTAACCAATGCGAAGAAATAAAAAGAGAGAGAGAGAGAGAGAGCGAGAGAGGGAGAGTGAGAGTGACACGAGGAGGAGAATGGAGGTTTTGTTTTGGTTGCTTGTTTTTACTGCCGTCGACGTGCCAAATTATAGCCATGTTTACTCATCAGTTGCCGCCACTGAAACCGCATCTGCAATAAGGAGCCCCACCAAGTCCCGTCCAACCACCAACCAGCAACCACACCCCATGCACTGCACTACACACCATGAAAGTCTTCATCACTTGCAATTTACCGCGTCTCTACTGCAGTTTCATCTGTGTCTACTCATAAATTCTGCACATTGTCACGTGGTTTTCGCTTTTGGTTTTCAGTTTTTTCTTTATGCATCTTGTTACTACATAATTAACTTTTCATTAGTCATGCCAACAAAAAAAAAAAAGGCAACAATAAAGGAAAGGAAGAACAACAACCAGAACATGAAAAATTGCACTTAAATTTGTTCGCCTTCCTTTTTTTTTTGGGTTTAATTATTAAATTTTAAATTTCAAGCGCGAGAAATTGGCTTATGTATTTATAATTTGCTTCTTGTTAGCCTCAAGTAGCCCATCGCAAGCATAGCGAAACACACATCAGCCCTCCCATCCAAGACTCCCGCCACCCTTTCTACCACTCCCTCCAGCTTTCTGACTCTGTGTCTCTACTATTGCCGTTTCCATTGGTTGTTCGATTTTTGAAATACTTTAGAGAAGGCTATTAAAATAATGGATCTATTTTAGCCAGAGGGAAAAATGTGGAACAAAAAGAAAAGAAAGAGAAAGCGTAAATAAAATGACACAGAAATTAAAATGAGACAGGAACAACAAAAGCATAGATAAATGGAGAAAGAGAAAGAGAGGACAATCGTAGCAGCCATTTTGGGATAGAAAATAGGAGAAAGGTTGCAATACATTAGCAGGCACCTAAATATGAACTTATGTATGTATGAGTAAACATATCTACTATATTGTTTTCATATTCTGTTGTAATTCTAAAACTGATTAGGTTTGGTATTTATAAAAAGAAGAACCTCTTTGTTATTTTGTCCTATGATAACTTTCACACGGTCAGTGTTTAGGTAGCTTATCCAAATTGAAGTTTCAAGGATACTTTCAGCAATTAAGAACTCGGTTTAACTTGGTTAGAATTGTCACAAAAGTAGAAAATACTTTTACTTATGTATTTAGAATTTAGATTGTGAGCTCTTGTTCTATAATAGGATTTAAGATTTATCTAAACTCCAAATATGTGTATGTACATAAGAAAATACAATTGAGAAAGTGAGTCCTGGTCTCTGATTACGATTGCCACTTCGATTTAGAGCTTTTTGGTTTATTGTGGTCTTGTTTAGTTTGATTTATTAGTTTGGCTTTTGATTTTGTTTTGGCTTTTTTGCTCTTTGTTCACTTTCAACTAAAAATAAGCAAAGCGAAATCATAAATATTTCAATCTAAATATCACGTGTTGTGTGTTCATTTCAAATATATGTATATTGGCTATAATATTATTTATTTATACGAGAGTTTTCTCAATATTTTGTTTTTCTTTTTTTCGTGTTGCTTCGTTTGGGTTTTTTTTTTTTTTTTTTTTTTGCCTAGGTGCTACCTGGGGGGAATTTAGCTCATTAAATTCTTGTTGGTTTTGGTTGCGTGGGACTGGGACCTAGTATTGGGCCTGGGATATTGCGGTAATTTTTATGGCCATGGTCAAAAAGGAGAAGTCGAAGAAGCAGAGGCGAAAGAACTAATATGCGCGCATAAACAACAAATTTTCATTTTCAATTTTCCTGATTATTATTATTATTGTTGTTGTTGCTATTATTGTTGTTGAGTGCGTCAGTAAGTTAATTTGTTTATTGTGTTAATGAAGGCCTGAAACATTGAATGAGTCGACAATTCAATGAATAACTTATTCACAAATTTCGCAACTCTTTAAATCAATTGCTTGAACAAGTATATATCTATAAATCAGATGCATATACATATTATAACGTCAGCAGCAGCAGCAGGAGAAGGCATGACAAACAGTTCTCAAGATGATTTCCAACTTTTCTTTCTACGCAGATTATGATGATGATGCGACTGCTAAAGCTGATCTCTGATTATCTGATTATATATATATTTATTTGTGTGTGTGTGTGTGTGATTTATTTTCTAATTTAATTCCAAGTGACATTTCTTAGTGTTGTTTTTCTTTGCCGTTCTCTCAGATATTTTCTATGCAAAGGCAGCAGATATTAGCTTAGTTTTTCCCACTTGAATTTTTACATTGAATGCACAGTTTAAGATTGTTGGTTGATTTTTCTTTGTCACTTTTTGCACTTATATTCACTTTCTTAGTTGCATAATTAACAACATCACTTAGTAACATAAAAAAAAACAATTTATTAGCAAAAGAAAATCATACAAGTGAAGTTTTCTTCTATTTTCTTCTTATTTTTGTATGTGTGTGTGTTTTTTTGTCGAACAAATTTGCACGTCTGCAAAGGCGCGGCGCCTAGAACAAACTGGACAAAGCAGCCAGAAACAAAATGAGAGCAGAGCAACACACTTATACATATATACCAAAAGATATATATGTATATATAGCATTTTGCCGATCTGACGTTCGATCAGTGCCAGTGCCGGCTAAATAGGGAGAGAAGCTTTTGGCGATCTGATAAAGCTTTTTGCTTCTCGCTCAGCTGGTTTAAGGTGAAGTGCTATTTGAACAATAAAATTCTGAAATTCAGTAAAAATTCGGTGGGGAATCATTTTGAGAGCGTCATGCTGCGTTTGTTTTGGCTGGTCAACTAGGCGTATGGGTGATTGCAGTTAACAGATTTTGTGACGTCATTGCACCATTGTCGGTGTGTGTGTGTGTGTATGTGTGTATTCGAGGAAGTAAACAACAATGTATGAACTTTAAGCATCTCTAGCCTTCTGCTCTTCTCTTCTCACTTGCCCGTGGGGATTTTCTGTGGTTTTTTGGCCCATAAATCATTTACATTTCAGCACATTGTGTCTCATCTGGTCCCTCCCATTCGATCTGCTTAACTTCTTAGTGTTTATTTGGAAATCATCATCATGTAGAGAGAAGCATTAAGGGGGAGCAGCAAAATTTTATCTAGGCGAATTGCGTTGCATTTTCATCATTTGTTTATTGTTAAAGACGGTGGAGCGAGATAGAGCGAAAGAGAAGGAGCGGGGATACCTGCCATCAGGTGACGCCAGCAATTTTTCACACGTGCATGGCAGCATTTTTCCCCCGTATTCCCCACCATTTTTCCACTTATTGCCAAAAATTCCCCAAACTGACTTCACTTTGGCCCTAATTTTCTTTCTCGTTTTTTCGGCTTTGTCCATGTCAAGTCTTGTCAGACATTTCTTCATGTCTCTCGGCATGTCATTCGTTTTCCTAGAAAATTCGCTTGTTAATTAGAAAACCAAAAACGAAATAGGAAAATGTCAATGCCTGGCTGACTGTGGGACTGCCTGACTGGCTGGCTGACTGGTTGACATTGTCTACCAATTGAAGTTGAAGGCCGAAAAAAACCACAGGGAGACCACAAATAAAATTAAACTACAAAATCCCAAAAAAAAACTGATTTATTCATTTGCCAAATCCAAAACCATTTCATTTTGTCGCAGCAATGAAAATATTTCCCATATATATTTCACATATGTATGTATGTATGTACGTATAATATTCATAGTATATAGATATTTAAAATCTAAGATCTTAGATCTCGGTTCGGTTCGGGTCTGTCTGGCCATCATACGGAAATGTGGCTATGTAGTTGCGCGTTACTTTTCATTTTCGCTCCCCTCCACACACACATACAAGAGACTCGCAGTGTTTTATTTAGTTTCTAATGTGCGCTGTAATGTGCTTACCATGTAATGAACAATTCGTCTGGATCTGATGTTAGTCGATCTGACGAGTGTTTGATCTAATGAGATATGGTCATAAATTGTTAGATACTTGGGCGTACAAGACCTCAGATTGATACAAAGAAGAAAGTGCAGCCAACGAATGTAATTCCTCTAAATTATTCAAGGGGAGCACAACTGAAAAATCATTCGGTTTATTGGTCTAGTTTCCGGAGCATTTCGAGCTTACAGAATCATTAAAGGCAAGAGGTACTATTTTGGGTTAAGAACAAAAATTTTATCAGTTAGAACATTGAATTAACGTCAATTTTTCATTTTGATACCTGAACAACCGATATAACTGAATTGCTTTAAAAGCTGCTGCTAGGATTCAACTATTTTATTTAACAATTATAGTAAATATGCAATCTAAATAACCGAAAACCTTTGTTTAAATTATGATTATCCGATTGTTATCGCTAGTTCTTAACTTCATCTCAATTTTCAAATATATACTATTCTTAAGATATAAATGGAAAGCGCATTTAATGATTTGTATTTTCTGTTGTCCATATCGCACTTATTTGTTTATTCGCTAGTTGTTTTCGTTTCGGTTTTCCGAAATGTTTCTGGATGCAAGCCAAAAATTATGCATACAAATCGAATAGATATTTTTGCTTATTTATAGAAAATTTCACATATGGATAAAAGAGGAGGAGGAGCGCGCACGACCACGACCACGAAAATCAGGCATCCAGAGTGGGATACAGATGGGGGGAGTGATACAACAAATAGGTTTACAGTAAGTCACATGTACAATATGTGCATATAGTATTATCTGACATATTCTCACAAATTGCGGTATAAAGTTGCTCTAAAGTGTTCAAATTTTGCATCATAAACCCTGACCGACTTACCTTTTTGTGACTTTTGAATACGGAACATTTGAATGTATCCGTACTGGCATCGCGCGCTATATAGCTGAATATCTTGAGATCGCTACTATCATGGGATACATAGAAGATTCTGTAAATGGGATGATTGAGCAATTCGATTTCCTCGGGATCATTGGTCCAGTTTTTTTTCTAAGTTTAAAAGTTTTATTCAAAATTAAATTAAAACAAAATAATTCATTTAGCACTTACTTTTCGGCGACGTTTCTTTAGCACAACACGTACACCATTTACCGATATGTGTATGGTCACCTTGCGTTTCTTTAGATTCTGCACTTTGCATTCGTACTAAAAAGAGAAAGAACAACACGAATTGATAGATTTTGATTAAGAAACAAAAAGTGGGCCGAGGGAGGGGTGCGAGGGGAAAAAAAATCAAAAAGTCAGCAAGTTGAAGATGCCGAAGCCAAAGCTGAAGGAGCTTTCGCTTGATTTGTGATTTTTCAATTAACATTTGACTGCCTAATGGCAAGAGACATGACAATAACAAACGCCATACTTATTTGAAATGCGCGGCAGACGAGGCTAATACGCGAATACACACACATACTCTTATGTCAAACACAACCAGGCTAACAATGTTTAAGCCAAGGCACGCACGAACTGACTCGCAGGGAGTATTTGGCTGACAGGAGATAAACAAGCCTCGTTACTTTTTATGCCGTCACGAGGTTTTTTTCCTCCATTCATCCTTTTGCATGTTGTTGTCGTCCTCTTTGTCAACGGCCAGTGGGGAGGGTGTCTGAAAGAGTGTATGTGCTTGTAACTGTAATCAAAGCATGTGACGATGGTGAACACACAAACGCAAAAACGGCTGAAAAAACTTGAAAAATGCAATCAAAAGCTTCGACATATGTAGTACCCCTTAGGCTCAGTTATTCAACACAATTTCAGGAAGCCTAGGGGCTTGAGGACCTCAAATCATTTATCATCGTTAACCTAAAGTGAGCGATCTCTTAGGGCTTTAAATGGCGATCTTCATGAAAACACAGCAATCTGTGCCCCTAAAATATATAGTATAAAGAGATTAATTGAAACCACTAATCAAATATACCAAAAATAATAACCACTTATTATCGGCTTAGCTATTTTACAAATCCTATTATATACATATGTACTTATATGGCTGAAAGCATTTATGTTAAAGTCAAATAAATTCATTCCTATAAATTCTCAATCTTTACTTATATCAAAGCGCTTTCAGGTATTAAAAGGAATATCAGGGATTTCTTATAGAAATGTTAAGTGTCTTTAAGAAATAATATTTCCATAAGAGGGTCGGAATGGTGATCATGCCCTTAACCCCAACCCCCAATTGGTGGTTGCAAGGGTGTGTTTAAAAAAATGTTGCCTGCTTTTCGGAGTAAAGAATTTAAAATCCCCAGAAGGCAATGGCGAAGGCAGAAGAAGAGCCAACCAAAGCCCGGCTAAAAGTTTCTTTAATTGGCAGCCTGAGAGAGATATGCGTAACATCTGGATGTGTGTGTGTGTGTGCGTGTGTGCAAGTGTGTTTGAGATGCGGGCTTTAACATTTCTTGTTAGATTTCAATTTGCCAGTGGCTGAGGGTAAGAGAACTACGTAGAAAGTAGAATGAGAATCGCCTTCCCTACGCATCACACACACAGGGCGTATGCTTAATATATAGAAATTGAAGATTGAAGTAGCGGGGAGTTGGGAGGGAGGAATGATGGCAAAGAAGACATGTACTTACCCTTATGCGTCGCATGGCCTGAACGATTTCCGCTCGCGTATTTGGTCGCTGAACCTCCTCCCAGCCAACAAACTGCAAAGAAGAAAAAGATGTAGAGAGGAATAATTTTGTAATGTTATTGTGTGTTTTGTGGTACAAAGAAGTGGGGCCCAAGAGCCCTACAATTCAAGTGCAGTAGCATTAAACAAATTAGTGGTTGTCGCGGGACAAACTTTCCACCATACCCCACACTCTCTCTCTTACTTTCTCCTACTCGCCTCTCTCTCTCTCTCACACCCTCTGAGCCTATAAGTTTTGTGAATTTTCTATGGCGCGTGTGCATTTTATGTGTGCGAAATTTTCTATATTTAGTTATTTACATACATATATGTATGCGTATGTATGTATGCTTGTGTGTGTTTATATGCAGTCAGTCCATAGCCTCGACACAGTAAACATTATTTTTAGTGTGACAATTTCTCTTAATTTTTGTCTACCGGCTCCCCGTTTCGCTACTCTTTTATCTCTCTGCAGTCTATTCTTTTAATTTTGCAATTTGTGATTGCAAATCTGCCCTTTTCTGTGACGTCATTAATTTCATTTGGAATTTGTAGAAACACTTGAGGACCTGAGATGAAATAAATTTATGACTTGGTTTTACCATGAGCTTCATAAGTAAAGCAGATGTTTTAATACCCTTACCATTTGTTGAAGATGTTTAATATTTAAGAGTATTTTGCAAATTAAAAGATTTTGCTCTATTAAGATTCAACGTCATCTCAGTTTTAGGTCTTGTTTTCGGCATTTGCAAACTACTGGCCATAGTGAGGAAACAATTTCTGTTAGGGTATACGAATTAATGGCAAATTGCACAATTGTTGTTCGAAAGAAATAAAACGAAAATTGTAAATTGTTGTATTCTGAATGCAGCTCAAGGATAACAAATGCGAAGATATGGACCTAGATATACGCATTTATTCTCTCCCTCTCACTCCCTGTCTCTGTCTCGCTTGCTTTCGCAACTTTTTTATTACAGTGACAGCAGCAATTTTTAGTGACAGTGATGACGATGCTGCTGATGCCTGATGCCTGATGCCATTGTCAACTGTCGGTAATAAAATGTGCATGAGATAGCAGTTGAATGTGACACGCCCACGCACACATCCATACACTCCCCCCGTTTTACCACCGGTTTAACGCACAGTAATAATAAAAATAAATATTCATTTGCGGTCTGCAGATCATCCACGCTCACATTATTCATCTGAACTATGTCAAATTTTATTCTAAACAAATCAAAAATTTCACTTGTCGAAAAAATTTTTATTTTTCTACGAATCATAATTTTAATATGATCAATACGATTTCTGAGGAGGATTACGACTTTGATGCCGCCCAGGCAACGCCACGCTTCATCAGAAATCAATGTCGAAAATCCAGTCTAAATATAGAACAGTTAATTGAATTTAGCAGAAAATAGATGAACCAAAAAAAAAACAAAATGTATGTGAAGAAATAATCATAAGTCGACGGTAAAAAAGCAGACTATAATTTAAACACATTGCTGTTTTTCCCTAACCACCCACCAAAAATGAATTGACATATGTATGCTAAGCGAACATATTTAAAGAAAAGTTCATTAACTGACTAAATATTTGAACCAAGCAAAAAAAAAGAATAATTGTTTATTTATAAACTACAAGTCATTAGAACGAAGTATGGAAAAGAAAACTAAGCTTAGAAATTTACCGCGAAAACAGAGTCAGAAGTCAAGAACCTCTATTGGTCAAGTCAAGAATGCATCCACCAATTACAACCATTCATCTCATGTTTAAACGATCTTTTTATTAAAGAACTCTTGAAATTGGATTGAAATTGATTTTATCACGCAGTGAAAGGTCTACATCAAGGAATGCTACTCTAGGAGATTGATTGCTTACAAGTATAAGACCTAGCTTAGATGCCATACTGAGTGGTAGAGGCTCTCTCTCTCTATCTCTGTGTCTGGCGATGAATCGAAAATGGAAATATTTATAGCCAGTTTAGATCAGCAGACTCGTTGCCACCTTTTGCAGAGCGCTGCCTTCCCCTGTAAGTTGGCTTGCTGAAGTAGAGCAAAGGGAAAAAGGCAGCTTTAAAATTCTTTAGCTATCAAGCACTTAAACCCATAAAAAGCCATTTATAGTACAAGAAATGGAAAATGGAAAATGTGCAAAGCAGAAGGAAAGCAGAAAAGCAAAAGAAGCAGAGGAAAAAAAGGATGCGACGGCAGCGGAGACGTTGGCGGTATAAAACGTCGTCGTTCTCACTCTCACCCACAAATATTTAGATTGCATTAAATTCATGCAAACACAAAAGGATAAAAGGATACAACCAAACAAACAGCGCTTATCCTCTATGCTCCCGCTACAATCCCCTCGCCTTCTCGCCCACCCCCTTATCTCCATCTTTGTGGAACCGAACAAATCCCCGCGCCAAATAAAACCAACTTTAGTATCCTCGTTTCATGCTCTTCAGAGTTAGTTGAGAATGGAGCGGCTAAGCGCTTTTGACTGGCTCTTCATCTTTTTTTTTGCTGTTTGTTTGCCATTCGTTCTAGTAGATATAGTTCGTAGATGGGTAGTTAGGTGTAGCTGGTATCCTTTCGTTCATTTGTTGGTCCATTCGGTTCATTTTTTTATTTTTTTCACTTAGAAACCATTTCACTATGATGTTCGGCGACGTCGGCGCGAGGGAAAGGGATCTACCGCCGCTGCTATGCAAATAGCCCAAAGACTTTTTGTGTTCGTCGCTTCGTTTAAATTCATTTGCTTTGATTAAAAACCCAGGGCTGAAAATGGATCTAACAACCTTTTTTCTCCCTTCGTTCTTTCTTCGTTTGCTTCTTTATCTCTCATTATTCCTGGTTGTTTTTTTTTCTTTTTCGTTGGTTGGTTTTATCTACTTCATAATTTACCTGAGAGCGGGATAGCGAGGAAAAGAGAGGGGGGAAATGTTATGGCTCCTAAAGGAACTTAATGTTCTGACCTTCTTTTGTTAATGTTTTAAAATAAACAAAAACGCCAACCAACAACTGCAATCGATTTTTCTTCACTGTATTCCTATACGAATATGTATATATGTATGTATGCTATATGCTATTTTTGTTTGATTTGTTTATTTTTATATGTGTGAGTGTGTTTTTTTTTTTTTTTTTTTTGTTGTTCAACGATGAAAGACAAGTGAGAAGTCCGAAAAAGAAGAAAAACTGGCCTATGTCTGCGGCTAATGACGTCAAAAGTGTCTATGTGTGTGTGCGTGTGAGTGTATTTCACTTGCCATATAATTTATATTCAGGTAAAGCCTGATTAATATGGAGGGCAAAATGAATACTGGAATGACCAACAGCAAACAGATTAGCTTGGCTTAGGCAAAAAACTTCTGAATGAATCGTGGAAGAACGAATGGATGGAGGGGAAAATCTCAGCATATAAAAATCAAGCGCAAAGGATTTGCTTTTTGGCACTGGCTGGCGTTGGCGCTAATAGCGCTGCAGGCGTTTACCCGAATTCTGCTCGACGACCACTTGCCTTTTTCTTTTTCTCTCCCTCACCCGCCAGCAACTGGCTACCGTCTACACACACACATGTATATCCTTTCGCTCTTTCCTTTTTTATTATTTTTTTTCTTGTTATTTTTGCGTTATATATTTTTTCACGTTGGCGTTGGCCCTTTTGCCATCGCTGTGTTGGTCTTGGCCTTTTTGCATAACCATGTTAAACATTTGTTTGAGCAGCAGCTTTTTTCCACCAGCAGGAGCAGCAACATTGCCGTTGAAAGCATAATTCTGCGTTTTGTACTGTAATTTACCCTGTGAGCATGCGAAAAAAAACGGGTATATTCGGACGTAGGGCTGTGCACCCTAAAGTAGCAATAAAATAACTGACTACTACTGACTACTGACTGTAAGACTTTTATTTAAATACGAATTCGTATTAGACATAAACAGATTATATCCCTCAGTTAAAACAGTTCTAGATTACGTATACTGATATTAAATCAAACTCAAATAACGATTATCAATTGGAGAAAATGTTTTACAAATGATCCAAACTTCTGCATAAGTTTTTATTTAAAGAAAATCGTTTTAAAAGACAAGCGAGTAAAATAAAATACGAAATAAATTTAATTATAATTAAACAATTGACGGTCGTTTGAAGTAGAGTGTCTGAGTGGTCGATTCCTTAAGTTTACGCATTTTATTGGTATTTTCAGAATTTTTTTGTTCGCTCGTGATGCTGCTGCCGCATTGCTGTGGGGCAAATGTACACACAATCTTTTTTTTATATTTTTCAAATATTTAAAAATAAAACGCTGCCTACTCTTAGGCTGCATATGAAAATTTGGCCAAGCAACCCGAGTGGCAATAGAAACCGAAAGAATGCAAATGGGAGGAGGAAAAAAAGGGCTTTCATCTCTGTGAAATAAATTAGGCAAATGAAAATTTGTTAAATTTTCAACAATTTAAGCAATAAACTCTTTGTTCCTTTCTCCCTGTCTATTGGAACATTTAATTGGCCACTTTTTTAATTGATCGAGGGGAAAATAACGTATACAGTTACTGTTGTACATCCAAAATGTTGAAGCACTTTTCACACGCACTTTAAGAGCATAATAAACCGTTCTAAACTGAGTTCATATATTTTAAGCGAGCAAAAACAAGCAGCAGTAGCAGAAGCAGCGGAAAAACATTTAAAAATGAAAATCAACAGAGCAAAGTTAAACATGGCATAAAGAAAGAGCGAGAAGGACAAAAAACGAAGGGGAGACAGAGTGCGTTGGTGGCAATGGCAGAGTCAAGAGAAACAGCCCAAGAATTTCCGCTAATAATGTTAATTCCATTGCCACCTACTCCAGCAAGTGCTGCCACGCCCCCACCACCCACCAGCTCTTAAGTCTCCCTGGTCGTGTTGTTGCCACACAGACTCTTTATGCAACCGCTAGAGATAATCAGCATCTCACTGGTTTGTCTCCTACACCCACTTTTCGTACTTTTTGTTTTGCTTTTCGTTTTGCTTTCATCTCGAGTTTTAGTTTTTGGTGCTACTGCTGTTGCTTCCTTCCTTCCTTTCTTCTCCCCCTCCCATGCCATTGTTCTTGGAGGCACAACTTAACTTCCTTTACCGCCGGCCGCCTGCTCCTTCTACTGCTGCTGGGCAGGCCATTTCATTAGCCTCATCCTGCCACACCAGGAGCCAACTTAATGAGATGGCCTGCAAAAAGTTTTTCTCGCTCATCTCTTTGTCTCTTTTTCTCTCGGTATCTCTCTTGTGGTTTGGTTTATGTTTCTTCTTTTCTCTCTTTATGTTTTGGCATAACTTTAGGCACTTTGGCTTGTGTTTAATTTAAAACAATTATTTGACTAAAGCTGAGCTGTAAGTGGCCCCAGTGACCGCCGGGCCAAAAAAAACCAAAACCAAAATCAAAGGTTAGACAAACCCCAAAAGCATTCAAAAAGCTAAAAAATGAAAACTTTACAGCAAAAAAATTCAACTATTCGGTCTACATAATTTAAACAATACCCTTCTGTTTTTACACATATGTATATTTACAAACACATGCTCCTCTTAATAAAAAACAAGAATAAAAAAGAATTTTAACTTTTAAATTTTAAAGAATTATCAAAATTTATTTCATCAAATGTTTGGCAGAAACTACAAACAAATTTAATTTTAGTGTAGATCGATTTCAATTAGATTTGGCAATCGTTCTTTTGGGTCCTCAAAAACAAACTTAACGTCAAAATGAATACGCTCAGTTTAACCTAGAGTCAAGTTGAATTTTATCCATTTAAATTAAGCCCTCTCTTAAATTATAGTTTCTTTGTTTAATGATTATAATTTAGTTAACTGAAAGCAGGTTAAAGACAAACTCACTAATCGTATTGCAATTTTTTTTGTTATTAAATTTAACTTTATTCTCTTGTCTTAAGGAAGGAATGGCAAATAGTAAAATGGCCATCAAGTGGCCTTTAGAATTTGCATATGTATATGATACAGTAAGAAAGAGAGAGAGCGGAATACAGAAGAAGAAGAAGAAGGAATGTATAAAGGCACAAAATTGACTTTTAACCCCGCCTTCCAATGGGGACAGGTAATAAAAATCAAAGACTCTTCATGTCTCTTCTTGGCTGTGGAACTCTATCTACTCGTTTACATTTGCATAAGTTGAAAGCTCAGACAATTTCCGGACTTGTGTGCAAAGAGTTCTTTTCATTTTTTTATTGAAAATGTAAGTTCAGAGCCGCAGCCAAAGTGTCATATTAGTCATACATACATAGATACATACGTGCATTTGTATATCGTAGGTTCGACGGTTTTGTGTCTGGGGTGTAATAAGCCATTTCCGGCGACACACTTTAAAAACGCATAAAAATTTACTTGTCCCTACATAAAAAACCCAAAGCTAATAATGCATAAAATGGGCAGGCGGCAAAGAAAAGTCTCGTGGTAGATAAGCCATCAGCCGAGAGGTGGGCAATGTTCAAAGAATAGAAAGAGAAGAGACAGTTGCATTCTTTGTGTTCTTTTGTATATAACTTTCGCTATCTCCATTGGGGCAACATTTCTCTATATCACTCTTCCCCGTCTACCTCCCTCCCGCCCAGTCACAATTACTGGAGGACTGAAGTGGTGGAGTGTCAAGTTTTATTAGCTAGAGTTCAGTTCAATGCTCTGTCTTACTCTCTCTGTGTGTATCTCTTCCCGCATAGTTCATCATCATTATCAATTGATATGAAAAGTAAAAGTTGTAAAGAAGAAAAAAATGGAAAAAAGAAATGTTTCATTTCATTCGACTACGTTGACTGCTGCTGTCCAGTATTGACCTGAAAATCGACTCTTGATTTTGGATTTGGTTCTTTGTTTGTGTGGCATGAAAAATCAAATGAAATGCATTATGCAAATGCAGCTGGCATCTAGTTTTCTCTTTCCCTTGTCGCTACCGGCACTTTTTGCCCCTCTCTCTCTCTCTCTCTGTCTCTCTCTCTATTTGTTTGGGTTTTTATGATGAGGCAAACATTGGACCTGATGTGGGTCGTCATTTCGTTATGAGGAGAGTAGGAGAAGCCAATTGGGGGTCGGTTCATATGCTATGATTATCTGCATGTGTGTGTGTGTGTGTGTGTGTGTGGGTGTCATGCCTAAGTGAAATGTAAGCAATTAAGATGCTTTTGTTTAGATATCAAGAACAGAATAAGGCATAATTGACGAGTCGTAACTGGAACAGTATTCTTCTCTTTCAAACGATTCATCTCACATGGATGAAATCTAATCGCATACGTTCACGAGGTTGTCTTTAAACTGAATCGCTGTACTTGTTATCGTAATCGAAATAAAAATGTGAATCGATCTTACTTTCATTCAGTGTAATCGAAATTATATTTTACAGCAAAATTTAGATTATTAGCGAATCCTTATAAGAACAAATAATATAGAATATATATACATCAAGCGTTCTGTTTGATTTTGCGAGTCTATAAAACTAATTTAGCTCAAGTTGTTGCATCAATTTTTTCGACTGGACCCCCAACAAACTCTCCAAATAAAATCAATAAACAATCGACCTTTTCGACTTACAATAAGCATTAAAATCCCTTCTTCATTGCGACCTTTGTCCGGCAATAAACCACTGTTCAGGATCCTCAAGTATATGTATAAACAAAGCACCCAATATATAAAGGGCGACAAACCGTATAAAAGTTGAACAATAATAACAAAGCAGAAAATCAATTGGAAGTACTTAAGCAAACACACAAAAACAAAAAAAAAAAAAAAAGGAACTGAGAAGGCAGAAATGAAAGGAAAAGTAATGAAAGAGAATTCACAGCCTACCCCAACCGAAACAAAGGAAAAAAACACACACAAACGAAACTTAGGGGGCCAAAACGAGGAAAAACAATGAGAGAGGTTTCTGACTCTGGGTACTCTTAGAATGGGATGCTATCATTCTTAACCATTCCCCACTCTACCTCACCACATCCCATTCATTCCATTACCAACACCCCCCAACCGGCCCCGCAAATGAACCAAATAACAAGTGGCGTCTAATTTAGCACAAGATGATTATTTAGATATCAACAAGCAAAGCAATTACAGTAACAATTTTTAGCTAAAAGGGAAGAGGAAAAGAAGTGCCAACAAGAAGCAAGAACTATGCGACATCGCACATACCCTAAACGGATTACTATTCGCTTTTCCTGGCTATTGTTGATAACTCAAGAAGTCTTCGAGTTTCACATTCATTATATAGACTTGAAAGGTCTTACCTATGTTATTGGGTGTAACTATTTGTCGGCATCTGCTGATACATATCTATCTATCTAAGGAAAAAAAAACTTTCAATATGAGAGCAATTTCAATATGATATATCTTCACCAATTGAGATAAATAAAGTGACAAGATTTAGTTTATACTCATTCTTTATTGTATGTTTAAATAATAATCAAATCTTTCTACACAAATAGTACAGCAAAAAGAAATAAAAAGACAAAGCAGCGCAGCCTAAAACATAAATTCAAATATAATAAATAAATTGCGTGGCTTCACACACATCAACAACAATAACAAGAGTAGCAAAAACAACAACAACAACAACTAAACGAGCGGAAGCGTTTAATTAGCGGTTTTAATAATTCAATCAACGTATCTTTCCCTTGCCCCGCTCCAAAAACCAACTCAATACCCCCCAACACGCCCCTCCACAGCGTTCTCGGCTCTTCTCCGTTTGCTGGTTCCCCCCTCCTCCACCACCATCACTCTTTTATGTGCGTGCTAATTTCTATATAAATTTAAAAAAAAAAAAAACACAAAAAACCAACTGAAAAACGAAAAGCAAACACGAAATCATTTTGGGTGTAAATTTTCAACAAACACATGCTAAACATTTCCAATTTGTTGCCAATTTAAAGTGATCCATTATATAATTTAACCGATTTTTGGTTATACACACATACATACACATACTACTTGTACATACATATACTTATACAGTACAGCGGATTATTGTATGGCCCCTAATTACAGTTGATAATGTGCCGGTTGGTTGTGGTTACTTTTCCGAAATTGAGTCCTGCGGTTGAGGCTCGAAGCTGGGAGTTAGGCAAAATAGGTGGTTGGATGTTTTTTTGAGAGGGTTGGGCGCTTTTTGGGGCTAGAGGGGTGGCTTTTTTAGTGGTTACCAAGGCATAATTCCATTGGGGGGTTTAGTTACTCACTTACAAGGTTAATGAACTCTGCTCTGGTACAATAAATAATTGGGTTCCAAGGGGTTGCAATTCCACATTCAAATAAATATTATATTGCCTTTTAGTCTCCTTCCCAACCAACGTTGTTGTGTTTGTATTTTATTGTAATTTTTCCATCTTAAAGTGCTTTAGAAATGAAATTTTCATATTGATTTTTCAGGTGTGATAGTAATACAATAATCATCAGGGCCATAAAATTAGGGAAATTTTGTTCCTTATGTAATAGACTAAAAAGTTATTCATTGCGTTCGACAATATTAAAATTTATCATTTGGATCAACTAACTAAGTGCAACTAGCAAAGACATGTCCATGCTTTCAAGTTCAGTTGATTTTATAGTCTTATCTCAACATGATGTTGCCATTTCAGACACATTTATCTACCCTAGACTTCTCTACTCCATCCAAGTTGCCTAAGTGTTTACGAATTCATACCATTTGGTGATTTGCAGTTCATAATTGAAGGTCAGCGCAAAATACGCGTTATCGTTTGTTAGGTTTTGGTTTTAAGTAAGAAATTGCATTGTAATTAACTTGCAATTATGACCAATTATAATCAATCCTTGAGCAAAAATATATGCTAGGTATGTGATCCACTTTTGAAATTGATTATTAAACTGAAACAAACGAATTGTAGTAATCAAACGATTGTACCTTAAGTTAAGAGAAAAATCTCACAACCAGGTAAACTAGAGAAGTCCAGCCAATAACATTAAAGACGACGAAACGTGAAAGAGAAATGCCATCAAAGGACAAAGCTAGCTTTCTTATACGGGGATGAGTTGAGAATTGACATACGCCCAGATAGATAGACCAAAAACCTACTTGGACTCCGACTTATGTACCTGACCAAATCTCTCTCACTCGTTCTCTCTTTTGTGTGTGAAGAAAACTGGGAGCTGTTAGCTGGAGGCCGTAAACTGTTAACTTGACTTGGGCAGTGATTTGATGACCATGTATCACATTCGAGCATTTCACTTCGAGTTGCAAGAAGCAGAAAAAAAACCCCAATGGTGCTGGAGTGAGAGAAATTCACAATCTGCCAACATCAATCAGAGTTAGTGGAAAGTGTGGATGGGGATCAGCCACAGCCATTGTCGACAAAATGGTTGCATCCGTTGTAGCAAAAACCATAATTATATTCAATTTTCAAGCAAAAACTAATTTAGCTAGACTAGAGTAATAGAAGAACAAGAAGAAGAAGTGCTTCAATTGCCTAACTAACTATGTATATCTAGAACAAAAGCAAATCTACTGTAAATGCTACGCCTATTAGCAGACAGCAGCAGAGAGTAAATATAATTACTAAAAGCTACCAACTGGGGCAACAAACAAAAATGCCAAGAGAGATGATGCCCCACACTACTCTCAACCTCTAGTCTACCAAATCCCAATCGCTTATTGTGGTAAATGCATGTTAAAGTCAATTTATGCCAGGCTTCAGATGTATGTGTGTACATAGAGAGACAATAGAATGCAGCTGCCATACGCAGAGATTTGAATTTCAATTTAAATTCTATGCAATACAACATGAAGCCAGGACACGTGGATGCAGGAGCCAGGAGCCTAGAACCAGCCAGCCGCAAGTAGAAAGATTATATGACTCATATAAATACGTATTATACATAACTGCAAGGAAGGAAGGAATTACACTAGCCAGGTAACAATTACGGTTTACAATTGCATTTTTCCAAAACGAATGAGAAAAGAAAGTTTCAGTTTTCCCACCACCACCATTCCTCCTCCAATCTCCTCCTTAACCCCACCTCCCCGCCTAGTCTCTTTCAAATATCTATGACAAATGGCCCTCCTCCTTGGCCAAATAGATAGATCTGGGTATGTGTGTGTGTGTGTAAAAAGATAAATGTTCAAACATTTCATCAACAGATACTGACAGCTGCTGACAAGAGAGGCAACTCCATCTAGGTACCTCACCTCCACTTCGCTCCGCTCCCCTTCCCACATTACAACATTCAGCAATTTTCTTTCTTTCTCTTCGATTCAAAATGAAATGACACGAAATTTGTACACTTCATTGAAGTTGAATGTTAACTGTGATGACTTTGGATTAACTTTAATTAAACTAAAACTAAAATTCATCTAAAATACACATCGACAAAAAAAAACTGAAAAAAGGAGCACACACACAAAATCAATATGCTTGACATATAGCCACAACGGAAATGTGTATGGTGGTTCATTTTTTTATTCAGTTATGAGTCATAAAAATAACGTGAATTTTTCCAATACCCTACTTACAAGTGAGTAGATGGGTATACTCGACATTTGATTCGTTAGTTTCTAATAAATATCGTTTACTTATCGATTACTAATCATAATGGTTTTTTGTTTGTATCAAAGAGTGAATAACAATGCATCTGATGGGGCTCGAAAGGGACTTAATTTTATAGACATATGTATATCGATAAGTAGGGAGTTTTTAATAAATCTGTAAATAGATTCGAATTCATTAAAGTTACAGGGTATTATGTGGTACAAGCTACTTTCGTTTAGTTGCTCCTTTTCGGTAAAAAAAAAAAAAAATGAAACAAATGTTTAATGACACGCACCAGGTAGATGATAGCCTAGAAGTTATGGCCCCCAATGGCAATGGAAATTTTGTCAGGGTGTGGCCAAAGAAAAGGCAATGTGTGCACGCATTTTCCTTTCAGAGAAAAGTCAGCTCCATGAATGATCTATATGGTCTACGGTTAATGATACTTTTCAAGTGAAAATCGCTAAACAAAAAAACGAAAAGAAAAGCTAAAAAACAGAAAAGAAAAAAAACGAGGGCACGCACATTATCTAGCAATTTGCGCTCGACTTTCGCAAAAACACAAAACAAAAACTTTTGCAACCAATTTGAAAATGTTTCTGTATATGTACAGTATTGAATGAAATGACAGAAAGAGTGTGAGAGAGAAACGTAGTGGGGAAGGTGAGCCAGTTTTTTTGTTCAGTTTTTTGCCACTTATAAGCTGTATAAGGACATTGCAACTTTTCGTGCCGCATTGCGTTGCGTTGCGCGTGTTGCCTCGTCGTGAGAAAAGTCAATGTCAAGGTGTCTCCTCGCTGCTATCGAAGGCATTTAAGCAATTTTTCGATTAGCTAAATAGAAACATTTTTTCCGTTTCGCTTGAATGAATCGGCGGCCTACTGATTGTGTACTTTAACTTACTGTCTGTCCGAGAGACGCTCTGAAAATAAAGCAAATGAAGCCTACTTGGACTTAATACTCACTGAAACTACTCGCAAGGCAAACAGATTCCATCTTGCTTCTCTCGAAAAGACTTCTTCTTCTACTATTTGTTTGATTTCAATTAAATTTGACGAGAACTCCATCTGTGGAAACTAGCTTCAAAAAGTCATTGGGTGGCCAAACCTTTGTTGCCTACCTCGCAATAGGCATGTGATTGTTTTTCCTCTCATCCTTCTCCTCATTTCATGGGCCTCCTATTGATTGTTTACAATATTCACTGATCATTAATTATTTATGAAACTTGGCACAACGAAACTGGCAATCACACACATAAAAATGACTCATAAGATTCACATTCACCTTAAACGAATCAAGTAATCAAACCAAAAAAAAAAGTTATTTCTCTTTTCTGGCTTTCCTTTCCTAATCTAATGCGGGTGAAAATCAATTAAGGGCATTTTGTTAGAGCAGTTACATTTGCATTTGCATTTACATTTACATTTTAGTACGATTCAAACACTTTTTAAATGGCTGATAGAATTTTCACAATTTCTCGGTTTTTTTCTCCAGTTTTTTAATTAAATTTGTTTGATGGAAGGAGAGGGGTTGGCTGACAAGCAAAATGTTTGTTGTCAGTATTTTCTGCTCTGTTATACTCTGTTCCATTCTGTTCTTCATTTTATTTTAATTGACAAAATTGATTAAAATGTTGCTTAACATTTTTCCCACCCAAAACTGACATTTATCTTAATTGCTAGGAAAATGTCATTTGAAAAAGGAAAATGGTAGAACGAATGAACAACTGAACGGAACGAGAACGAGAACGAGCGGGCGAGACCCAGCACCAGCATCAACACTAGACACCCTGAAAAGTGGAACTCTTAATTAAATAATGGCTGTCAGAGCTTTGGCAATTCGTAAATTGAATTTTGTAATGGAGAAATTTAATATTGCCAACTCGATTCTCAACTCGACTCGACTCGACTCTGACAATAAACTTCCATTGCAGCGCTCTTTGGTGTGGAATAGAAGTGGGCATGGAAGGACATTTTAACAGTTACTGGACAATGGGGTCTCATCTTTCGTTCAGGAAAATGAGAAAAATGAAAAACAAATGAATAGATCGACGACATGTTTTTTTTTCCACTTTATTGTATTTTAATTGTTTCCCATTTGCCATTGTTGGGCGAACGCTTTGACTATCGGAGAGATAATGAAGCGGATTCAATAAGACTTAAAAATATTAGGTACATAAAGTAATGTCAAATTGTATTTCATTTTGATCACATGGCGCTGTTTTCTTGGGAAACAAATTCAGCCAAAATTTATCTGATGGTTGTATTTTTGATTGATTTTTTGTTTTGAGCTTTCCCAAAATGTTTGATTCCATTATCAAATACTACAACTTGTTTTATTTTTTTGTCTCACAATTTTTGCAAACAAATTGTTGGCTAATCCGCTGCCGTCATGGTGATGGTGACATGGTGATGTCTTGGCCCACCCACCCCGGGGGGACAACCATACATAATCTTTTTCACAACATTTTCTATGACATTTCAAACATTGCTCATACGCACTGTGTGCGCCCGCCCATATACAAACGTATAGACATACATATTAATAGACATTGTTTGGTTATACGGCTGGCGGCACATTTTTAGGTTGCCAAAATCCATATCGTATATATATTTATATGATTTAGTAGCAAATGGAGCACATGTCCGTGTCCACCCGACAAAAAGAAAAAGCCACTGCCCCGCACCACTTTCACCCGCCCCGGCCCGGTGCAAAAACTGGACGATTATTTATTTATCTCTTGCGCCATTGAGCGACTGCTGACACAATGTTCAGGCCCCATACTAATATTAACCGAAAAGAAATATCAAAGTGAATTTCCATTTTCTAGCAGACTCTCTCGTATATATAAACCTAGAAAGATGATTTATGAGGTGTGTGTGTGTGTGTGTGTGTGTGTGTGTGTGTGTGTGTGTGTGTGTATGGCTTATGTGCGCGGCATAGATTTTGTAACAACTTCCGCCACACAAGAGCTGCAAAGTGGCGAAGGAACAGTCAAGCGCACTTTTTGGGCCCTTTACAAATGTATTTTAGATTTAATTTTTTTCTTTTCCTGTTTTGGCCTTTGGTCGGTTGGTCTGTTGGCTGTTCGCTTGGTTTGGCATTCAAGTGCAGATACTGCATTGCACTTGACACGTTTCTTGAGGTTCAGCGAAAGAGAGAGGGCAAAGAGGGCGAAAGGACCTTTTGGCCAAGTGCCAAAACAGGAGCAGAGAAAGAATCCTTTTTGTGGGCAGAAACAATTGAATGAGAATTATCGACACATTTTGCCAAGTTACCGATTTCCAGTGTGCCACTTTCTCGTCCTTTTGTCGTTGTCGTATTGACTTTACAAATGGAATTGCTTGAACCGCACTCAATCTCATTTAACTAATCAAAAGCAATTTTAATCAAAGGAAATTTTTCCCACATAGGTTCCAACAACCTTCTTCCGAACGAACAAACAAACCCACCAACCATCCACTTGCTTTCCACTCATCCATCCATCCATTCATCCCCTGCAGGCAGAGGGATAGATAAAACAAACTGCAAAGCAATTAAAGAAGCCACGTGCAAAAGTTGCCCCAAGGTTAAGTAAAAGTTTTTCCCCCCTCTCCCAATTTTCCATGCCACTTTAACTCCCTTATCGCCCGTATTCTTACTCGCCTTTCTATATCTATCTATTCGGATGGATAAGGTAAAAAAAAAAACTAGGATGAAGGATTGCCATTTGATTCCCAATACCCTTTGAAGGGAACAAATTAAAGCATGGGGAACTGTCGATCAATTTGGATCAACTTAATATATATCATAAGAATTTCTTTAATCTTACACGAAAAAAGTAGCTAATTTTAATGCTGTCTTGATTATGGAGAAAATCGTTAACAGGGTATTGTCATTTCGTCATTCATTTATTTTTTGTTTTTGTGTAGACAAAAGTCATTCGGGCCCTTTTGATTTTTGTTTGGTATTTGTCTTTGGCTAAGATCTGAGTATAAAGTATAAGAACCCAGGGACCCAGGAAGCAAAAACGATAGAAAAGACAAGACGAAATGAGATGAGATGAGAGACTCCTAGTCTTAACTGGCAAAGCGTAGGCACAAGGCACACAAGAAAACTCGGTTAAGCAAACTTAATTAATAAGCGAAAAGGCAAAAAAAAAAAAAAACAAAAATGACGAAGAAAAGGAAGAAAGAAAAAAGGAAGCTGATTGCAAGGAACCGACCAAGTGGATGTCCTTAGGGTGTGTGGGTGTGCAATGAATCGAAACTCATTAAAAAGTTTCGCTGTGGTTTTACACACACACGCACGCACAACACTTCACACACACACACACACACACACACGAAGTGCCACACGCACATATTCGCACTTCCTTCCTGTTATATGGCCCAATATGTTGACAAATAAATTTGAATAATTAAAAGGCCGACACACAGAGAAAAAGAGAGCGAGAGAGAGAGAGCGTAGGAGTGGGAGAGAAGAAATGCAAACGGAAAAACAGATGTCCTTTTTAGGCCCCCCTTCTTTACCATATTTCCGTCTCTCCCTCTGTCTCAGCAAGCTGTTGCCCATTTGAAGGAAACGCCATTTAAATAGGCTACATTATTTTTAGGGTAAAAATGAAATGTGTATGGAAAAAAAAAAAACAAAAAGCAAGCCAAAGTCAGACAAATAAAGCAAAGATAAACACACACACACAGACCCAACAGTCACGCCACACCATGCCACGCCTACAGGCAAACCTTGGCGACAGCTTGACAAACTAATAACAGAAAAAGCAAAAGTCCTTAGCCAGGCCGAAAACATACAAAAAAAAAAAAAACTGAATGAAGTGGCCAAGGGTTTGCCATCTACAGTAGATTCTAGCAGAGAAGGGCACACAAAGATAACAAGAGATACCAGCAACCAGGCATGCTGGCTGGCAGGCTGGCATTCAGTCTCTTGGAAGAAGCACTACCTCTCATTGCCAGTTAAATTCACTAACTCTCTGTCTCTGTTTCTCCTTATCTTTCTCTGTCACTTTCTTGGTTGCCCTTCGGGCACTCGGTTAGCTCATTAAAAAATAAGAAAAATGTTTGTTAAGCCCAACAACAACAAGAATAACAACAAGTGCCAAAGCCACTTAGCATTTTCATCTCCATGAGTTTGAAATTTAGTTTAGCTTAGTTTACTCACCGACTCTATATACAAAATCCTGTTAACTGTTTTAAATTCCGTTTTAGTTTTAATTAAAATTCAAGAAATTTTACCCACACCAAAAAAAAAACAAAATCAAAACGAAACAAAAATTTTTGTATATGTATGTAAATTGTTATTTTTGAAAGTCGTGAGACTGGTAGAAGAGTCTGTCACAAAGGCATGCCGAAAAGTTGTTCAGTATGTCAGGAGTAAAGGCAGAATGTATCAAACAGTCCTTGAGAAAGAGTGAGGTGAGTCAATAATTTCTACCATTTATAAACTGTTCACTGCTTGAGCTGCTCTAGTTTAGATGATTTCAGTATGGCAAATCTTATAGTTTCCTAATCAGCTAATCCCTTTTTCTCTTCTGTGACCTTTTTCCGCCTTCCGCCTCGCTGGCACTGTTAAAAACCTTTAAAAGCAATACAAAATAATTTACCATTAAAATGCAAATGAATTTCTTGTTATTGCTTATTCTTGTCGTTGTATATGTTGTTTGATGATTTCGGTTTGTTTTTAGGTTAGCTAATTGAAAAGCTTTTTAGCAGCGAGCAGCGGGGACGGCAGTCGGTGGCAGCGTGAAGCAAAGGTCAAATGAAAACCGAAGCAAAAACAAAGGCAAATACATTGCGTATACACCGCGTTGATAATTTAACAATTAGGCGGCAATTGGCGGCCAATTATTAATTTGGCTTGGCTTTCAATTAAGCAATTAATGCGGTTATGGTGGTCTATGTGCCAGCATCCCCAAAAAGACCCAACCTCCATCCCTTTGACTCCGCTCCGCTTCAGCCCCTCTCCTTTTCCTATTGCAACTTTTCCAGCTGCCAGTTGAAGATATAAACGTAAAAATGAAAATTAGGCCATTTATGGCCGAAATGTTTGGGTGTGTGTGTGTGGCGTATGTGCAATTTTTTAACATTTTTACGATGCCTGCAAAAAACATTTTATGCTAATTTCAAAGCCACAAAAGAACAGAGCGGAACAGTAACCAACAGACAGTACCTAAAAGAGTAGGAAGAAGGAAGCCAACAACAGCAGCTTCACCAGCATGATCATCATCATCATGATAATTATCATTAGCGTCAAATGACGATGGCGCCGGGAAAAACTTTCACAGTGTCGGAAAATGTTTGTTTAGAATTTGGCATGGCGTTATTTATGGCCCAATAACTTTTAACTTCACATGCGGCCACGGCCCCGGCCCCGGTCCCAGCCCCGGTCCCAGCCCCAGCCCCCAACCCGAGCAAGTCTACACACAGAATGCAAATTAGTTTACGCCAAATGTTAAATAAATTGTATGCTAAGGGAAAATACATCTGCCCTAAGGGCAAGCGCAGAGGCGTTTCTATGGGCCAGGAGAGCAGGAGGTCGATCCAGGTGAAAAGCAATTTCAATGTCCAGTCCAAATGCTTTTCACACATTCTCTCTCTCTCTCTCTCTGTTTATCTCTCAAAGAATGTCAATTAGGGCAGAGGAAACCCAAGCAAAGTGTTTAATTAATGTCCAAATAATTGACAGCCCACAATTTTTACACAAAACACATTTTCATCTCTCCTCTTCTCTTTCTCTGTAAATAAATATATGCGTGTGTGTGTGAGTGTCTCCCTCCTTTTAGCCGTCTTTTGATTAGATGTTCTGTTTGAAGGTTAAGGTTGTGGCCCACGCAACTTAGTCAAACAATTTTCAAGGCATGACAAAAATGTGCTCTTCTCTTGGTGTTTTTAATATTTTTCTTTGGAAAATTTATTTTGTCAAGAGAGAGAGAGAGAGAGAGAGAGGGTCTCTTGAAAAAGAATAGGAAAATCCAATGAAAACCCAAAGAATACCAAACAACAAATGACCAAATAGAATGGCATAAGATCATGCCATGACAATATATACATACATATATCTTTATAAATATATGTATGAATACAGAAAAGATATATGCTTTATTTACGATATAAATAAATTAATCCAACCATTACGTCACTGATGAAATATTATACAAATAGTTTTTTTTGGCATAATAAATATATTTGCGGTCATATAAATTTTGCAGAGATTTCTACAGTAATAATTCAATTTCAAATGGCAACAGATTTTTGATTGCTTTTAACAGGAAACTAAAGGAATAATAAAAACATCCATTTAGAAAAATATTTAATCTAAAATTGTATCTTAAGTAAGAAAAGTAAAACTGAAACCCTTCTTGGTAAATAATTTCTCTTGTGGTGGATTTTTGTTTAGGCCCCTTAAAAGGTTATCTATTTGAAGAACTTGTCCCACATCTTCTTTATGTCAATAACTTGATTTTGCTTGTTCTCTCTCTCTTTCTCTTTCTCTCCCTCTCTCTGTCTGTTTGAACACACCAATACCAATATCCAATCAGTTGACGGCATTTGCTTTGCACTTTACGAAACTGAAAGAACTGACCAACTTGGGTCACCATCAGCGGCAGGCACAACCCATTCTATTCTCCAGAGCGGGCAAAAAGAAAACCCAAAACGATTTTCTTCAACGTCGCGACGTCTTCTCCAAAGTTCTAGCCACATTTCTTCTACTTTTCCCCCTTCTCTTTGGCATTTTGGCGCGTTTAATGTGTGTCAAGTGCGACATTAATGCTGGTCGTCAAGGATTAAGTGGCCATTACTTGAGGCAGCTTATGGTCTTTGGAGCTAATGTCCGATGTTTTTATCTACGCTTAAATTATTGATGGACTTTCATACGAATAAATCCCATGACTCATTCCGAAGGGTGATGATGATCATTGAAGCATAAACCTGTCTGTCTGTCTTTCTGTCTTTTTGTCCACACATTTTCTTATGTTATGTATTACATAATTTGTTTCTATGCCCAAATTGGCCCACACACACACACACACACACTCGAATTTCGCAATTACAATATATTGTAGAATGAATTTTCCACCTGGCACAGCTGCAACGACAACAACAACCACAACGGCATCGATAAAGTGTGAGTCAGGCACAACAAACCGCAACCGCTCTCTCACACACACTTCACCCACAACCATATAACTTACTAAGGGGTCCAGCAGCAATAATTCCATTCCACAAATGGGTAACGCACGCAAATTGCAATTGTTGTTGCAAGTTGCTGCTGCTTAGCGAAGCGCTCAATTGCGGAAGTTGCAACAACAGAAGCAGCAACAGCAGCTGCCACAAAGTCTGCTGCTGCTGCTGCTGTCCAAAACCCAACTCTCAACCCTTTCTCAGACCTGCCAACCTGAATGGGCGCTGACAGCTGGGCCTGCGTCTGGGCTTGGCCCATAACCAAAATTTAAAACAAATCAACCAGCACCAAATAAAAAAATACAAAAATCCAAACAAACAAAAATTTTCTATCGTTTGTCGATCTCATGGTCTCTCTGTGTATATAGTAATATAGAGATAGCTCGTTAAACTTAGCCATTGCTCACGTTTCCAAAATGAAACCGAAAGAGGGAATAGGGTAAGTGGCACGAATTGGTAGCCATAGCGACTTGTCCATGATACCCTGTAACAATGACAAATTCGTTTAAAAGCTAAGTAAACTAACAAGAGATATAGTATAACTTCTGGTTTTAAATGAAAGCAAAAATCAACAATAATTATCAAACACAGAAATCGAGCAACTTTATCTCAAGCGTTATTAATATACCCTTTTTATTTGTTTATCTTTCTGAAAGGGGTATAAAAATTTAAAATTGAAAATTATCTTTGCTCTGGCATCAAACGATTGCGCCGAGGGGCCTTTCGAGCTGCTGTTGCTGCAGTTGCAGTTGCAATCGCCGTTAAGTCTAATCAGTGACAGGCATTTTAGCTTGAGCAGTAGCAACAGCAGCAGCTTCTCCATTCCACTCCACTCCACTCCACTCTACTCTACTCTATTCCATTGCAATGCAATTGAATTCATTTTGCTATGCCAAATCTTGTACAGTTTTCGATTTAAAGTTTTTGGCTTTTGCCTTTATCTTGTCTCTGTTGTCTCCTCTTGTCTCTTGGCTGCTGTCAGCTATGTTGCTACTGGAACTGCTATTGCTTTGTGGATTGTTGTTGTTGCTGCTGCTGTTGGCAGCATTTGCTGTCAAGTGCAATTATGGGCCGCCGTTCACTGTGACCTTTGACATTGCCCGACAGCATAGGGCATAAAACTCTATAGACAAAGCCTCACAAAGAGACGGGAAAGGAAACGGGCTAAGCGAAAAGAGACGACCTGCAGTTGAAGTTTTGTATTTTAGTTTATACAAAGGAAAACTCGCACACTCACACACACACACATACTAAAAGAGAGAGCCTTCATCCAAGTCCTGAATTGTAGGCCGCTCTTCATTATCCTTTGCCTCAGAGGTTAAACAATTTCTGCATTCAAATTGAATTGATGGACTTGCAGATAGAAACATTCAAAGAAGATCAAATGTCTAAACAACTTTCCTATTGTCTATATCCACGAAATTATCTTTGGTAAAAAAGAGTTTACTAATCCATATACTAAAAATTATTTTCAATAAAAACGCCATAAGCCAACCGATTTCAAAATGAATACACTCAGATTCATATAAACTTATATACATAGGTATGAATATAGATGGTATCCAAAATCCCGAATGAAAAGCAAGCCATAAAAACATTTAGCTGATAATTTGCAATGAAAATGGTATTATTTACTTTTTTCTTATTTTATTTGCTGAATCCAATAAGGATTACGTGTATTTGCCGCAAACAAAAGTACTTAAAAACACCAAACACCGAATATTGTATTACTCTATATTCGGAAGACATTTCATATGTTTATATATTTAAAACCCTTTGGCATTTAATCGATTAGCCAAGTTTCACTTACCATTATCAAATACAGGTACAAACTTTTCTTTTCGTTTGGGCGAAATTTCGATTAAAAAGGTATATGGCCATTTTCTATTGTCAGGGTATTAAGAGATTATTACACTTTTAAGTAACTGGAAATATTGAAAATTTTATTATTCTTTGGGTGAAGCCACAGCAAATCGATGCAAAGCAGAAAACACACACACACACATTCACAAAATGAGTAGCAGGAGTTGAGAGGAAAAAAAATGGTAGGGTAAGTACGAGGAGCACGCGGGTAAGGGGACGAGGGGAAACGTTGCCATAACATTAAAAATTTATTGTTATATTTATAAAGTTCAATATCGAAATGCAAATGGTTTGTTTGCGTTATGCCAATGTTGTTCCGGTTGTTCCAGTTGTTGTTTGCATTTGCCAACCGCAATTTTAATCAGCCAGCCATCCAGCAATGATTGCAACAGCAGTAGCAGCAACAGAGGCAGAATCGAGTCAACCAGAGTGTCAAAGAGTGAGGGAGAGAGAACGAAGATGCACTTAGAGTGGAAAGCGTTCAACAAATTGCTTGCCTTGGTCCATGCCGTCATGTCCAGAGATCGTCGATCACACGATTCCAATGAGAATCGATTGGATGCCAAAGTGTTGGCCATCAAAATTGTGTGTGTGTGTGTGTGTGTGTGTGTGTGCCACAGGGGGCAGAACGAGGCAGCGATAAGGCGTGTTAATTATGCATCATGTAAACCAGACAAAAATCTAAACATACTGGAAAATTGGGCGAAAAGCCAAAAAGGAAGAAAATTCTCGCTTGATTTGGGGTAAATATTAACGAGCGAATTGAACTTTAAGCAAAAGGTTAAGCAAACATATGCACAAGTGTGAGTGTGATTGTGTGTGTGTTGTGTGTGTGTGTGTGTGTGTGTGTGAGGTTGGGTGGGAGATATTAGGGTGGAAGTTAAAATGGAAATTTGTTTAAAAGGAAAAACTCTTAAAGACATAAAACTCAAATCCAAGCCATGACAATGACAGGCCAACGAAGAAGAAGAAGAAGTCGAGTGAGAAAGCGAACAGAAGGACACTTGAATTTTTATTTGCATTTTATGACTCATTTTTCACGCCTTCTTCTGCCGCTACTTCTGATGCTCCTGCTTTTCCTGTTCCTACAGGCAGATTTTCCCCAGTTGGTTTGTTGGTTGCCTGTTTCTGTCAGTTGGGGACTGATAAAAGCCAGAAGCAGGCTCCAAATTGCAGGCCGCATAATCCTTTTTGGAGGGTTTTCTGGTTGATGTCCTTTTGTCGCTTTCGCTTTTCGTTGTCGTTCTCGTTTTCGTTGTGTAAAAGTTGAGCCAATAAATTATATGACGGAAAATGCTTATGAAAACGCCCTTTCTTCTGTCTGTTTCTCTGTCTCTCGTTTGGTTTTTTGTTTTGTTATTTTCGTTTTTTTTTTGTGCCCCCCAAATAATTGAAATTGATATATGATGAAAAACCATGTTGGGGTCCATAAAACGAAGGCTGATGCCTGCTGCCTTAGATAAACAAAAGCAAACCAGACAACGACCGACAACCACGACGATGACGATGCGGATGAGACGGGAGCCAATGGAAAGAGGTGGAGGATGTGGTCGAAGATGGCCCCACAAAATATCAAAATATTGGCTTCTACATAAAAACAGAAAATATCCGAGCGAGTATACGACTTTGAGTTACCCTCAAGTAACGCTTACTTGTCCCAGCCCCTGACAATATAACCAAAAGTTTTTTCTCTTTTGTGTTGGTCGATCAAAATGAATTCGATTGAGAGATCATTGATATGAAGTTCTCTAGGCTACTGTAAGTGCGAGGTATTTAAATCACAGAAACATTAACACACATACAACAAATATCTTAGCACGTGGATCGTAGCACGAACTAACAAACTGAGAAGACAGCCACAAGGAGGCGATTTGCCTTGGACTTATCTGATGATCTTTTAATACCCTTTCACAAAAAGAAGCAGCTTATCAGTTTTGATCACAACTTTATCTCTCTTTAATTATATATATTCTTGATCAATACAAGATCACTCGATACTTCAGGGGCGCACCTTTCGTTAAATTTCACATAATCTCATAATGTGAATCTCATTCATTAAGTTAAAGGCTGCTTTCGATTTCAGAGATGGTAAATATTTACTCAATCTTTTTATGGTTTCATATTTTCCTTGGTATTTTTTGTGTTTTTTTTGGTTTTTATAAATGTATTTTTATATATTTAAAATTTCATCTTCTTTTTTTTGTTGGATTTTGTATTTTGGTGATGTTGAAAATTGGAAAACATGCGTTTCACCTTCGCCTTAATTAATATTTTGTGTATTAATTTTTTCCACATTTTCCTCTTATTTCTGTGTGTGTTATTTTTTTTATTTTTTGTTGTTATTTAACTAAAAATAAACAATAAACGAGGCGCAAATATTTTTGTAATTGAATTGGGAAATTGGCTAGAAGAATCGGCTAGCGAGCTGGGCAACAAATAATTCAATTAAATATAGTAAATTAATTATTCCATTTATTTCGGGACGGTTTTATAATGAGCGTAAAATTTAATTTAAAATGAAAAGTATGGGAAATATTTTTACATAGGTATATGTTGTTGATGACAATTGACAATTCTCACAGGGAGGCTAACGATAGATATAATAATTAGATTTCAACTATTGACTGACAATAATATGTACAAATATATGTACCTATATGTGTATCTGTAGATATGTTTATTTATTGTATGGGCAACGAAAGAAGACCGATTAAATAAACCACAAACAAAAGAAGGAGAAGAGAAGGAAACCGGAAAATGTTAACCATTATTTATGTGGCAAATTGTCTTATCGTTCAGTGTAAATATTTGTCTTTATTTCTAAACATATAAAAGTATTCATAAATTTTCACCTAAAACTAAAATAAATAGTCCCTAACTAAATCAAGTGATAAAACTTTAAACAATCTGCCACAAGAGGTTTGTGTTGGCTTATTTATGCATGCGTGTGTGTGTGTGTGTGTGTGTGTGTGAGTGTGTGTGTGTGTGTAAACCATTTGAGAGAATCATTCAAATAATTGATGAGAGAGAAAAGGATGAATTCACCTGGATCCCTCAGGTCTGCTCTGGCTCTCTTTCTCTCGCCCCTTTAACCTTTTTGTTCTCTTTAGTATCTCTCAGCAAAAAGTCGGAAGTTGTTTAGCCAACATAAATCCACATGAACCGAAAGAGGCAAAAGGGCATTTAAATAAATATTTGATAGAGAGTCGGCTGCATAACAAAAGGAAAAATCACAGGAAAAGCATACCAACAACAAAAAACAACAAGAACAACAGCAAAACACAATAAAAAAAAAACCTAAACAGTCAAAGAAGACGAAAAAGCACAACTTTTCTATATAGCAAACTGAAAGTGATGGATATCGACTTCAAGACACCCTGTGGAGCAAAATTCAAAGATCTCCCCATATAACCACAGCAATATATTTGCCCATAATATGAATTTTCAATCATCTACAGAGCAGAGATAAGACAAATGTGAAGAGCATATGGGCTAAGAAAAATGTCAAACTCTGTGCAACCATGGGATAATGATGATGATGGGTCAAAGCTGGGTCAGCAACTGCCTCTTAGGTCATATTTTCAAATATCCTGAACTGGATATGCTCACCTAAACACCCTTTGCACATATGTACAAATGTATGCGGCGGGTTTAAGGGTATGATAAAGTTAAGCATACGCCATGTTGCCAACGAAACAAACCAACAAAAGCCAAAAACCAAAAAAAAAAACAACAACAAAAAAAAAAAAGAAAAGCGAAACAAGGCCTGATTCCATGCGTGAGCAAATAATTTATACACCTTTTGAAAGATTTATGCGTCGAGGCCTGCGGCGAGGCAGAAAAAGCAATTTCCAAAGCGTGAAATTCAATTAATCTAAGCAGAAGCAGAAGCATCAGTCGACAAGTGGCAAGAGCAAATGCTGTTATAGCCTGGCTAACTTCATTAAGGTCTTAACAAGTTTTGGTGTCCTGTCCTACCTATATACAATATACATATACATATATACTTCCTACATTTATAATCAGCCAATCGAAATCACAAATGAGTCACACACACACAAATTTCAAGATGAATCAGATGAATGAAGTAAAGATGCAGCAAAATGCTGACAATGCAAAAAAAAAAACACCGAAAATCAACTGAAGGCACTGCAGCTCCATTCAACCATTCATCCATCCATCGCTTCCCCCAGTCGTTTTCCATCTACCGTTTTGTCTTTTGTGTTTGTTTTTTTTTTTTTTTTGGGTTGGCTCAAGTCAAGCATATAGTAACGTTAACGGTATTCTTTTGCCTCCCTCGCCTTTTGCCCGCTTTGCCCCCCTTGTTATATATGTATGGACATTTGTGTTTTGTTTTCTTCTGTTTTTGGCTAAAAGCACAGAAACACAACACAAAACAAAACAAATAAACAACAACTGAGAAAAGCATAAACAAAACGCCAAACTGCAAAAGCATAACAAAAAGTGCAAGAAAACAAAACGAAGAAAACGAAAAACAAAATGCAAAAACTTTGTTTTTGGTTTATGGAAATATGCAAATAAGTTAACTATGAAGGTGGAGGCAAACCCACGACAAAAACAATAGCAACAACAATCAGGTCCGGTTCTGACCTATTGAGGAAGGGGCCAAAAAATAACAGGCAACAGAAAAGGATTAGGCGAAAGGACGAATTTCAGCTTTAGGCAAGCTTTCACTTGGCCTGAAAATAGTAATTATTCCATAGCACATTTGTGTCGAAAGTCCAGAAAATGCTGCCATAATTATGGCTCTTTATGCTCGTATTCCGAGCCTGGAAAAGGCCAACACGTGTAAAAGGAAAAACTCTCCTCCAATGCTTTGAATGGCTATGCAATTTCATCTATTGTCAAATGCAAATTGTTTGGCTGTCTCCCCACTATTTGCCCCACTGTCTCTCACTATATCTACATACATAGGTATGTATGTATATAACTCTATTGGTATGTGAAAAATTGAGTGAATTTAATTGCCATTTTGGCAGCAGGAAAAGAAGAAATTATGCAAAATGCCTTTAATCCCAGACATTGTTGCATACCAACATTCATATTCATGTTGTGTGCATACGTGAGAATAATATATGATTTTCATACAACAAACGAAAAAAAGGAAAATCAAAATTGGAAAAATCAAAGCTCATTGAACCTGACTGGCGGAAAATCATTTCCACACTCTGAACCGTTCATTCAAAAGAAAAACAACGACAAACCAAATCTGACATTAAATACCCCGTAGATTTGAAAAAACGGGTATATCGAGGAAACTCATTGACAAGTTATAGATATAGAAATAACTATGCAATCTACTTAAACTTGAAAGTGGGATGAATGATGAAAATCATTATTGAAAATCATAATGATCGCCGCTGGCATTAGAGGGTAAATTGCAGTCGTTACATACGCTAGACCCATATAAAACAAAAGCACAAAAAAAATAAGACTAAATGCAGTATTCTGTGGTTGGTTTTTAAATGAATTTGTGGCCAGTGAGGAAAATTAATTGAAATTGTTTGGTCAACCGCTTGTAACCTAACCATGATCACAATCACAATCACAGTCAGAAACAGAAACAGATACCCGAAAACAGAAACAAAATCAGAATCAGAAGACTCGGGCACAAAATCAACAATTGGCACGCAAACAATTTCCACACATTGAGCAAAAATAATAAACAATAAAAAAGCCAAAAGCAAAGCAGGCAAAAACAGAGAAACAAAACTAAACAAATGCTCATAAAATGCGAGAGTCTAAATAATTGAACATGAAAATGGAAATTTTATTATTTACAATATCATCTCTGCATGCATTAACCACCCCCTCCTCTGGCTACCCTCTCCATTGCCATCCCCCCTGCCAACATCTATGCAATCTCACTGTCAATGCGACAGTTGACTAACTCGTGCTCGCTGACTGTTAACGTGACTGAAAAACTCGGGGGAAAAGCTCGAAAAACTAAACAAAAAAAAAAAACTCTTTTATTTGTTGGCTTCCGTCATGAGTGGCAACAAACAGCTGCAAAATGTCTCCATCTCCCTCTCTCTCTTTCTCTCTCTCTTTCTCTGTGTCTCTCTTCTTTGAGAAAATGCGGTAAATATATTTAATTGCAATTTGGCATTTCTAAATTGTTTATTATTGTTTTTAATTTCCAATGATATGCAACAATTGCAAATGGAAATCATCTTTTGTTCGAAAAATCCAAAATTTTTGCTCTGCCCCATAAATTTTGGGAAAGCAAATTTAACAACCACTAAGAACCTCTTGCCGATAATATATATATATATATATTTATATATTATTACTAGTTATTTCTTTAATATGAACAAAAAATTAATCAACATTGACGTAAATCCATCAAAATATCATTTAGAAGTTGTCATTCTTCACAAGAAAGTTTAACTAACTGAGCAACTTGGAGCTTATTTTAATAAAATCAATAAAATCTTACGAAGTTCTGAATTCACACAAAATATTGTTAAAGCACAAACTTTAAGACTAAGAAGAAAAAAAAAAAGCAATAGCCTTAAAAAGTTGAGTTCATTCGGACTTCGGAATAAAATGCAAGGCTTTCCCTAAGCCCCTAAACATATGTACATACATACATATGTATATACGATCTTCTTGACTATTCATGAGGATTATCTTTTAGGTTTCATCACTAATGAATGAGACGGAGGAGAAGTTGTTCTTCAACCAATTAAAGTAGTAGAAAATCATCATTAATAGTTCATTTTGTTTACCGAAGCATTGCTAATTATAGTTAATCGTTTTTCAGTTCAACTTCAATGATATATAAGATAAAATTTCATATAAATTGATAAACTTGAAATAGACCAAGTGCTATTGGTCTAGGTTTGGATTTATGTAGGTCAATGAACTGCGAATCTAAATCAAACGTCTCATTGATGTGTTTCAGCGTTTACAAACGCAATTTTGAACCTGGTTAAAGGATCTCAACGTCTATGTTTATTCCGATTGTTAGATTATTCATTTGAATACTCACTTTGGCCTGAAATGTGATGCCATGGAAGAAGGCCTGCTCGGCATGCAGCGGAACACGCAAATCCTGATCATCTTGTACCAGATCATATGGTGTCGATGGCATTCTCAGATAGTTTAATAGCACCGACTCGGACCACTTGTAGTATCATGAAATTGTTTTCATTTTTCTATTGCTACGCTTGTGCAGCTGATGGCGCAATTGCCATAAAATGCCACTTGATGGCCGCCGCTTTGAATGGCTCTGATGATTCGTTGCCTGATGTTTCTGTTGTTGCTGGTTGATGCCGCCGCTGCCAGCGGTTGTAGTGGCGCTATTGGTGGTTGTGGTACTGATGTTGGTGGTGCTAGTTATTGTGGTGCCGCTGCTGGTTGCGATGTTGGTCTGTTGGTTCATGCAAATCGTTGAAAAGCGAGCGAAAAGCGCGCTCTGTGTTTCTTGTGATTGATTTGTTATGTTTTGTATATGTATATATATATATATATCTGATATATATATATATATGATTTTTCTTCCCACTTCTTTGTAGCCAAGAATCTGCTGAGAGAGTTGAGCTCTTGCTTAATCTCAATTTATGAGCTTGCGGTTTTTGGTAAATTGATTTGCGTCAGTTGGTTTCGCGGGATACTTTTTCCCCCTTAGTTTTTTCTTTTTTTTTTTGGCTTGTTTCGTTTTTTTTTTTTACTGTTTTGCTTCTTCTTGTTTTTGGGTTTTGCGTTTTATTATGAAATCCGCTCATTCACATTGGCAATTTGTGTATATCTGCCTGCAAATAAATAAATCGAAATGAAAGAACATTGAAAACGTGTGGAAAATTAGAAAGGCAATCCATGAGTTGTTGTAGTTGTAATCAATCGTAGACCTAGCCTAATCGCTTTGACTTTGTGTCGACTCGATTCGATTAAAGTGAGTCATTTAAGCGAACTTTATTTTCTCCCCATTCGTACGATTCATCGTACGTTTGTTTTGGGGCTAATGCTTTGAATCAGCGGTGTTTCATTGGAAATCCATGCTAATAATCATGAGCCACAAATTGAATCACAAAATAGACAAAGCCATCAAATTACACTCGCAGAAAAAGCGTGGTAATCGATATCGATTGAAAAGCAATAATGGTAAACATTAAAAATAACATTAGATCTCGCCACTGAACGATTTAACATGTCAATTTATTGACCTTAAAACTTTTAAAACAGTTTCCATAAAACTAGCAATCAGCTTGATTTTTTATATTCCATCGTGCTTCAATAATTGTATATACGGATAGTTAATCATATTTATCATTGCAAGTCAAATGATAACATTTCAAAAAACAAAAATCGATCGTAACAATGTCCAAGAACATCTTGACAAAACGAACTTTAGACTTTGGCGGAGTTTCTTCAAGTGTCGAAGAAGATGACACCTACTTGCTACCTACACACATACACACACGCACACACACACGTGGTCGTGGGGTTTGTCTAGCTTAAAAATTTGCTTGCTGAATTTGTAATAAGGTTTTGTCTGCCGCAAAATAACACAAAAAAAGAATAAAATAAAAGAAAAATTGTACTCTCTGTTTAACAGGAAATATCTGAATCTGAATTGAAATCAATTGCTGGTGTCTCCAGCCTTCGAACATCATCTTTGGCTGCCTTCGGTTTCAGCTGCTGCTGCTGCTCCTCCATCTTCTGGTTCAATGGTGGCGACAATTTTCAAAGCCAGGCCAGAGGGTCATGGACGTTTACCCATGTAAATGACAAAGCGCAACAGCAAAGACAACAACAGCAAAAACCAAAATAAACTGCCTCCAAAAGTTGTTGTTTCGTTTATTTGTTTATCTACCAGCTGCCTTCTCCTTCTCCTCCTGTATCTTGCCTCCTCTTAAGCCACGAATCTGGCATCTCGAGTCTCGAATGTCTCTCGTATTGCCTGGCATAACAACCACAAAAACAAAAAACCAAAAAAAAGGGACAGCGAGAAGAAACTTTTCGAAAAGCCACCTAAAAAGATATACCCGACACTCTCGACTCACATTAACTTATCAATTTTGGTGTCGATTGAGTTCAAATTGCAAACGGCAGCAGCAACGGCTTCAGCTGATGCCACCAACTTTAAGTATCGAGGGCAATGGGTTGATAGGTTGACACTTTTTCGGGGCGCGACATATAAATCAGCTTTGGCTTATAAAGCAAATGATATAGAAATAAAGGGAGGCCAAATAAGAGAGAGCAAGAGGGAAAGATAGAGAGGTCAGTTTTGTTTTGTATATACTTGTATGCATATGTATTTTTTCTGTTGGCCCGCATTCAATGTGGGATTAAGGTCTCTAAATGGAATTACAAATGGGGTAGGAGAGGTCAAACAAATGCTTCAAAATTTTTCAAACAAAAAGACAAACCCTTTGTAGTTAACAAAGGCCTAAATAACGCTTAGAACTAAACTGATCAATTTAACGCTTTAAGTTTTCGACACAGTTGTTTGATTTACTTCTGGCATTGCATTTCAAGTCCTGCAAAGTTCATTGAGCTGCCTACGAATACCTTGTTTAGTATATACCTATGTACATATGTATAGTTAGGTGTTTATCTTGATCCATGGTACAAAAACAAAAAAGAAAAGAGTTTCAAATATAAAGGTAGTTCAACTAGGTAGTTGTTAGCCATTTTGTTGTACACACACACACGCTGATACAGACATAGTGAAGATAGAACCTATATAACACTTAGTACCACGCACAATGGTTAAGCCTAGGCAAGGTTCAAGTACCTCAAGAACAGAGAATGAGAGCGAGGGGAAGCTCAGAGGATGGGGGTACACAAAAGTGGAGGAGCACTTAACACCCACCCGTCTCACAACCTCCTGCTGCAATGCCTGGCCTCAAAATGGTGAAGATGATGATGATGATGATCATCGTTACCACTTCTTTTTGTTTCCACACTATTCCACGCACGTTCCTAGTTAAGTATTTTTCTAGTTTCATATTCTACTCTCTGTTCTGTTCTGTTCTTTCTTTCTTTTTGTTTTTGTTATTTTTTTTCTTTTAAAAGCATTTTGTTTGCTATCAACTGCAACTGCAACTGCTGCGCCTGCGCCATGTAGCAGAAGAACGACAAAGCAAGTAGTGGCAAGAAGAAGGAAAAGAGACAGAGAAAGAGAGAGAGACAGGGACAAAGATAGAAAAATGTATAATCAAAAACTTGTATCGCCTGCAAGTGAATGACTTGGGCCCAGAAGCATTCAGACCAGACCAAACCGGTTTTCTGCCTCTTTGGCGTCGTCGTCGTCCAAGTCGAAGTCAAAGTCTTGGTAACATATACGATTCAGACGACAGACTTCCTTTCCGGTTCTTGCATATAGAGTGTAAGTGAGTAAGAGAGACACAGTGAGAGAGAGAGAGAGTGAGAGACAAAGAGGGGGCCAAAGAGCTGCAACGTTGGAGCACTGTGACGAAGAAGGCTGCAGGCAGAACTGCAGTCAGCTGCAATTTGTAGGGGTGTGTGTGTGTGTGTTTGTGTGTGGTAGATGTTGTAGCTGTTCCCCTCTCTTTCCCTTCCCTTTCCTCTCTCTTTATTTAACTCTAAGTCTTTCTGGTAATTACGTAGCAAAAAAACAGCAACAAAACAAAAAAAACATGCGGAATCGGGTTTTATGTTGTTTGAAACTGAAAATATTTTACATTTTCTGCGCAGTCGCAGCAGCCTTAACCGCCCGATTACCACTGCATCCACCCCGCGCACCCGTGCATCGATTGCACTTGCTGCAGATTATGCAAGGAGACAACAACAACCACAGTAGAGAGAGGAGGCACAAGGTGTGGATGCACAGGGGGTGGGCACAGAGACAGAAAAACGAAATGAAACGGAATGAAATGAAAACGAGTTGTTGTTGTTATTTGCGTTTTGCGGGAAAACTTGAAAGGAAAATTGCTCAAATTTTTCTTTTTTGCCAAATAAACATATGTGATTACCAATTATAAAGAAGCAAAAAACAAGAAAAAGATGGCTAAAACCAGACAGAGCCAAGCAGCCAACCAGCTAGCCAGCTGCTTCATCTCCTTTTTGGCCAATCTCTCATGGCCAAGGCATCAATCTTGTTTTCGATTTCAAACATGGGAATCGTCTCTTGTGGCTAGCTATCTCTTTCTATTGTTATCACATTCTTCGTCTCTTCCTGCTCTGTCTATCTGTCTGTGAGTCTGTCCCTGTATTATTCTTGTTTTCGTTTTTGTTGTTTTCTTATCCCGATCGCCTTTGTCGTCTTTGTATAAATTTATGATGCCCAGACAAAACTGAATCAGCCAGAAGAGAGACTATACGAAACGAGACAAAACGGGATGAGGAGGCGCTACCGGAGGGGCGAAAGGAGGCTGGTCGAGCAATGCAAAACTTTTTCGTTCTGTGTATGTATAAGATACTTTTCGCTGTTGTTGTTGTAGTTGTTCGGAATGAACATTTGTGTTACGCGCCTATAAATAGCAATCGGGGCAGCCACACGGCTCATCTCCTTCTCCTCATTCTCCTTCTTCATCTCGTCATCGGCCACTCCCGCACCTGAACCTGCCCCTGCATCGCCACTAGAATTTCCACCTCTAAACACACACACAAACGCACATACACACTCAAGCATAATGAATGTTTTATTTTTTTTCCAACGATTGCAAAATAAATGTTTTAGTTAAGAAATTTTTCTGAAATGTTCTACATATAAATATTTCTTTCTCTTCTTGCTCTCTCTCTCTCTCTCTCTGTCTCTGTGTACCTCTCGCTATATGTATGTATGTGTCTTTTAGTCGAAGTAACCTTGACTAGTTCTTAAACATGTGTAACTTCTTTTACATAACTTTAAGCTAAAGGAGCCGACAACACAAATGAACGATCAATGCGAAAAACGAAAGGTAACAAAATTGAAAAACTACAACAATAAATAAATATACATTAAGGCAACAATGACGTATGAATACTCTAAAAAAGCAAAGATTTTCTTCTTTCGTCTTTTGATTTATTTATAATTTATGAATGTTTTAAATACTCTTGGCCTGTAAAGTTTATTTTCCGGATTTTTCTTTAAGCTGTACTTTCAAAAACAAAAGACCCATTTCATTCTTCTCATCGCAATAAGCAGATAAACAATTTTTATATCCATTGAGTCGTGATGGAAAGGGTTAAGCAGACTTACAAATCAAATGGATTAAAACCTAATTAGGATGGCTTTGGACTTTCAAGCTTTAAATCATTGGACCCGATTTTTGGTAAGGGCATGGAATGGCATGGAGAATGAATGCAGAAAAAAAAAAGCTATCAGCAATTTTGTCATTATCTTCATATTTAGCATTGATTATGCTGCTCTTTCTGCTGCTTCTGCTGTTGGTGCTGCTGCTGCTGCTGCTGTCTTGGGTTATGTGTATCTCACAGATGCATTTCTTTGTTTTTTGGATCAAAACACATTCGAAATCTTTCGTGGCGTTTTTGCGTTTTAATATTTTGTGGCATATTTCTTATAAAAATAATAATAAACACAATGGTAAATTGGCAACTGTTTTAGGTAGTTTTTTGGCACACAGTCAACAGATAGAGACAAAATGCAGAGAGAGGCAGATAGATAGAGACAGAGCGATAGAAAGAGAAATTGAGTGTGTGTGAGAGAGAGAGAGAAATAATAGATCTGCCGTTTAGAACATATTCTCCCAGTGGGTAATCAGCTTGCTGACTTTCAATTTCACTTACTTAGCATGTAAGCGATGCTCGTTTTTATTTATGGCCAGTAAGTTATATAGTCATATAATTTCACAGTTATGCTAAATACACACACACCATTACACAGAAACACATTCACACACACACACAGATACAAAAACAAAGACAAAAACACCTACAGCTTGGCTTAGGTTCATATGGTTGTTTCCTCTTCTCCTTCTTCTTGTTTTTTTTCCTTTTTGGATATATGTGATTTTTGTGGGCTTTTTTTATTTTGTTGGTAGGTTTAAAAATTAACTGCCAATTCTTGGAAGAAGACACTGAGACGACGCCGTTGCCGTGGCCGCTGACGCCGCTTGGTTCTACGACCAAGAGTAAATGTTAATAGACGCCGACTTGTTGCTATGTTTAGCCTTTTGTTTGACTTGTTGTGGAAGTTTCTTTTCCCTGTCTCTCTGTCTATCTCTCTCTCTCACTCTCTCTCTTTGTCATTCGCACTCTGTATCCCTCTGTCTTTGTATAACTCTCGTCACTTTGAATATTTTAGAATTGTTTAAATTTCGATTTTTAACGGAAAGATTTATAATATTTTACCTTTCCACAAGAACAACAACAATGAACAACACCACGGAACAACGACAAAAAAATGTGACAAAAAAAATAAGGTAATCAACAAACAAACAAACGAAACGGACGTTATAATTCTCGTGTAAGAGATTTTCGTCGTTTGAAGCTTTCTTAGGGACAAACGCCTTTATTCACGTTTACGTTACGTATACGCCGCTACCAACCGACTGTCTGTGACTGACCACAACGAACGCCGAACACAAACTGAAGCGCGCTGCCAACGCGTTGCCGATGCCGATGCCGATGCCGATGGCGTAGCCGAAGAAACAAGCATTGCGACGCCAAACAACAGGCAGCAGATTTGCCTGCTACTATTGTCGGTGTATACATATACGTATGTATACAGGGTGTTCCTGGTAGCAGCAACAGCAGCAAACCAGTTTGCCATGCGGTGGCTCCCAAAAGCAGCAGGCAGTTTCTCTTTGACTCGTGTGTGTGTGTGTTTCGGGTGTCTCGGATGTGTCTCTCTTATATATCGGCTCTCCCTCTCTCTCGCTCTCTCTCACTCTCTTTGTGTTGCTCTCTTTGTCTGCGGATATGCGAAAGCGAAAGCCATTGGCCAATCAAATGGCTTGAATTCCACGTGCTTTTGAATTTGGTTTGCTTACGTTTCGTTACCGTTACGAGACCAGACCGAAGCCAATGTGATCTGCCTGCCCGCTTGCTTGCCCGTCAGCTGCCTGCTCTCTGTTTTGGTTTTCCATCAAGTGTTAGTTACTCTTTCTCTCTTACCACTTCGCGAGCTAAATTGTTTAAACAAACATCTAAGAAGATGTTTATTATTAACAAAAAAATTATATACAGGGTGTACAATCTCAGGCACATTTCAGTCCGTCAAATTGTTAATATCTTTATCTTATGTGATCCTCAAATCAAGAACTAGTTGCGGTACTCATAGCGAAAAAGACACCAATAGTTATTTCATGCTAACTTTACCAACTTTACTTTAAATTTTATTTATTAATTGAATAAGATATTGAGTTTGCCCGAAGCGAAATATATCACACAGAGAATCATACTAGATGGGAAATCCTACGACATCCAAGGAGATCTAATATTTTTAGGATACAATGCGACTTAGAATCAGAATAAAGAGTAACCTTTATGACCGAATATGGTCTTTGATAAACCATGAATGACTGATTACGTTCACATAATTATATTGTCTTACTGTAAATCTTTTGTTCCGAATACTGCAATTTTGATAGATTTCAAGTATTTTAGGAACGTGTTGTTTTATATGTATGTACTTAACTTAGCCCAAATTATAGGATTCCGTTTATCCAAAGGAAATTAGTATTTTAAATAGGTGCTTCAAATGTGGGACTCTATGTCGCAAACAACAGTTTTTAAAACACTTCCAAGCGCTGTATTGCACGGGAATAAATCAAAACGTCTTTTTCTATCCATAAACTGAAAGTCGTATTATCTACATTTATGCTGGTTTTTGAAGCCATTCAAGAGAGTCCAGCAAAAGGTGAACCACAGTCCTATTTATAAAGGTGTGGATCATAATTTTTTGCATTTGCAAACCGCACATGGCCAACTATTGTAGCATCTACTTAAGGCACATACTTAAGGCAAGGAATGCGCAAAGGGGGTGCGGCAAAAATGTGTAACAGCTTCTTTTCATTTGGCCACAATCTCATCATATGCCCGAGCTGAGTGTGAGGTTCGTCAGAACAACTCACTTGGCATATTTGCGTGGATATATCCACGCATAACTCAACCCGTCCACAACCACTTTCATGTCCACGTCCTTGTGCTCCAGCCGCTGACATTTCTATGCGACGGCGATGTATTCATGGGAAATATGCAAAAACCCTCGCCTGGCAGCCGCAATCATTTTCCATGGAGGAGACCAACCACACAGAGTACAGAAAACAAAAAAAAAAAAAGAGGGAAAAAAAACAAGAAATAAAGGATGACAAACAGGCGAACAAACTCGAAAAGGATGCGCCAGATCAGAGCAAAGCAAACGACACGGAACGATGATGACAAATGCCACCGCCAAGGACGACATACAACATGCAAAAACTAAACTGGGCATAACTTGGCCGAAATTGGCTGCGAAAAGTGTACAGAGCAATCAAATATATATCTAAATATATATACATATATATGCATGTACTCCTATCTGTGTATTCGTACTATATACAAATGAGATAAAAGAAAACAACTCGACGGAAATGTGGTACAAGTATCTTAGGTAGCTGTTCTTCCTTTCCTCTTCTTATTTTCTGTTATGTTTCTTTCGGTCCTGTCTTTAATTAAAAAGCCAACTACAAAATGGCGGAATCAGTTTGAAAATGGCTAAGACCGACCTTGTCTCTCTTTCTTTCTCTCTCTCTCTCTCTCTCTCTCTCTCTCTCTCTCTGTTATTAAAGTCAAATCAATTAATTGCGCCTAAAAGCAGGCAGCATTTTCTTCTTGTTCATCTAAGAGATGTGAACATATTTGATAAGCCATAAATAGCAATAAATTTCTTGTCACAGCTGTTGTTGTTGTGATGTCGTGCTGCTGTGTTGCTCCGTCGTTCTGTTGCTTATTTTGTGCTTTGTCTTAACGCTTCGTTAAATTTGCATTAATTTATGTGACGGTCGGGCAGCCGGAACGGTATGTGTGTGAGGCATGGGGCGTGGCTGTCTGCCTTTGACTTCGACTTTGACTTTGACTAAACGAAATGGTCTGACAGAAGGAAGAAAGGAAATTAAAATGTAGGCAGAGCTTCGGAAAAATCAATCAACAAAGCAAATAAATACAATTAATGTTACATTAAGTATACGGCATGTTGTATCCCAACGTCCTTTTCCCCGCAAAAAAACACCAGCCCTGCCCATCTTCCAGACGATTGAAAATTGTCCTCGTTGTCGTTGTTGTTGTTGTGCGTACATTATGCTTGCTGGCAACAATTCTTTTGCAATTTTTATGCACATCAACGCAGAGGAGAGGAGCAGCGCGGAGGCAGCTCCTGCTTTATGCAAATACACGGTGAAAAGAGGCCAGACGACATCTTTTACCATAAACCTACAACTCCCTTTCCCACTGCCCCACACTTGCTGCTGCTGCTGCTACTCCTTATGGAGAAAATGTATGAATAAAATAAAAATCAAATATGCACTGGCGTGTAAATTAATGTGTACAACACTCAGACATACATACATACGACCCGCCGACTCACACAATATTCACATTCACTTTATGCATAATTTTATTTTCACAATTTTTTCCTTCCTTTTTAGTACTTTCCTACGCTCTTTTTTTTGCCGTGTTTCATCTTTCTCTCTCATTCGCTTAACTTGTTTAATTGAAAGCAATGAAAAATGGCACACAAACAAAATGGAAGTGCAAACGTAGAAATCATCAAGCATCATCATCGTCATTATGTTTAACTAGAAAATTGAAGAAACATTTATATATACACAACTATATGAGTGTGTGTGTGTGAGCCGGAAGTGGAGCGAAATTGTTGGAAAACTTTTAGAAAGAGCTTAACTTTTTTCGCCCTGCCCCACCTATACTTTTCCGATCCCCCCAAATGAAAAAAAAGGTGAAAAACGGGAGGGAAAACGGGACACCAATTAACAATTTTCGACATAGAAATTATCGACTTTAAATTATGCAAAATAAAAACAGATGGGGTAAAGTAGGAAAGGGATCAACAAACAAAGAGAAAAAGAGGAAGACAAGGAGAGCAAGAGACAAACAGGGAGAGCAAAAAGAGAGACACTGCTAATAATATTCATAGATCTAATATGAAACAGATGTATGCAAACAACCAGGGATAAAACAAAAAAAAATGGAGGAAATTTAAGATGAATAGAATGAAATATGGATGTGGCGACAATTTAGATTTGCCCTATAGAAAATCAATTCAGTTTGCCCTTGCCTTCTCTCCACCTTCCACTTTTCATCAAGATGCCATTTACCACTCTAATGGAGAACCCCCCACCTTTTTATCCACAGGCCTCTGGCAAAGCAAATGTTTTACCTCTGAAATGAGTATTCAGGAAATTGAGACAAATTTATATAATTTAAGTAAATAAATTGACAGAATGTTAGAGTCCGGTTATATTTGCTCAGCCGGAGATAGAAGCATAGACAGGACTTGAGGCATATAAAAGCAAAATTGATATGTCCATATGCAATTGAGAAAATCGTTCGTTTCTGACAGATATCTATCCTGGTAATTGTAAGTGAGTAAAGGCCATTTAAGTTGAGTTGTAAAACTCAATGTCGATGATGATGGCGACAATGAATCATTTACAATGTTCACTAATTAAGGCTAGATACTAGAGATAAGAAACTGGTTTTATGGACAAAGTATATTTGCTTCTTGTGGTCAGTCAACATGTGGACGTTCTCAGTGTTGGTACTACCTATTCTAGTTCAGCTGCAATTAAACGAGACTTTATTCAAAATCTACGAGGAGCGACCCTTTAAAACACTTTTAATACTCAAACACAGCCAAAGTACAGAAAATTTTGAGATGACACCATTAGAAAGCGGTCATCCCGTTTTAAGGATTTCGGAGCAAGGGAAGTACCCGCTGACTTCTAGCTATAACAACGAAATGGTCGCTCTGATTTATATAAACCGAAACATGGTCAGAAATATTGAATTGTGGGTGGCCCTGGATCAGAATCTGCAGAATATGAGACATGTACGATTGATGTTCATTATACAGGAGAAAAAGCAACTTGAATTCATTGCCCAAATGGCCGAGGAAATGCAATTTTTACAAGTGGCTGCCATACTGGGAAGAACCCTTTATAGGCTGAAACCTTTCTTTGTCCAAAATAGGTGGCATATAGTTCGTGACGGTTTCATATATTCGAAAGTGAATGATTATCAGGGTAATTTATTACTAACTTTGCCCGATCAGTTTCCACCACGTTCGCTAGTTTACTATGACAAAGAGCGGCAGCATCTTCGGGCTACTGGCTATGTGACAAAACTGATAGAGGAATTTGTGAGGCGCTACAATATAACACTGCGCTGGGAACGTTCCATACAGCCTGAACGGCAATTATCATTGATTCTATTGCGGAACATGACTTTGAATCGAACGATAAGTTTGCCTTTAAGTCTATGTGGGTATGAGGCACCCAGCGAGATGGGAGTATTCTCGTATCCCTACGATTTTTCCAAATGGTTCATCATGGTCCCATGTGCCCAGGAGATACCCACCGCTGAAGTGTACATTGTGATCTGTAGCCTAAAGCTTCTAGCAGTTCTGATTGGATGCTATTTTATATTCGCCTTGTTGGATAGTTGCTTTGGCTGGTTGTTGCTCGAGAAGAAATTCAACTGGAGTAGTAATCTGTGGTTTAACGAACGTTTAATTGCCGGTATGATGGGACAATCGTTCAAACTGAATGCCCACAATATGCTAAGCTCTAGGGTGACTCACGCCCTGCTTTTTCTTCTGGGCCTCGTAATAAGTACCCTGTATGCTGCCCACTTAAAGACATTGCTAACTAAGAGACCGACACAACGGGAGATTGCCACATTTGAAGATCTAAGAAATCGCCATGATGTTAGCATCTATTTCGATGAAGCCGAGCGCTTCTACCTCAACATGTTTGATGGTGCTCGACCCATGGATACTATACGTTCACGCATTACCTATCGCCAGACTAAAGAGTTTCTTGCTCTGCGTAATCGATTGAATAGAAGCCGAGCCTTCTCCACCTCAACCGGAGAGTGGCTGATAACGGCAAAACGTCAGGAATTGTTCGAGAAGCCATTTCACTGCTCCCATAGTGGCTTGATGATAGGAAACTTCATATTGTTATCCGTGCCGATGCAAGCCAACTCCATATACGAGCGACCATTGAATCGTCTTATACACAGGGTGCACACCACAGGACTTTTGGGCCACTGGAAAGAACAAACTCTTCGAAAAATGACCGAGCTGGGCGAGATCAGTCTTAAAGATCCATTTCATTACAAAAAGTTCCATGAGTTCAAAGTGGCCGACTTGGCTTATGTGGGCCTATGTCTAGTGACGGGTCTTATTCTTGGAATAATCACATTTGTAATTGAAATACTCTTTGGCCGACGATCTTAATACAATCATTCATAAAAAAAAAAATACATACATATATACATATACATATATACATATACATATGTAGCTTGATTTACCATTTATGTCTGCATTTATATAAGCTTTAATTGAGTAGATCTCTCATTTAGATCCATGTAAACCAAAATGCATTCAAAATTAAAGTGTTGTGGTTAGTCGTTGTGTTAATGTCTTTACCCCTTTGTCTACAGACACACACACACACACACACACACACACACACACACACACACTATGTATACATTTAACATTGTTGGTTGTGGCATAAAGTTGTGTCCCTTGTCACACAGAGCAGCGTTTTAGGAAAACTTTTGCAATATAATGCACGTAAAAATGACAACAAAACAATGTACATGCCATGCTTGCCGCTTCGAGAGATGAAACTGGAACTTTGGGTCACATTTGAGTGACCGCAACAGATATAAGTTGCAACCCCAATTCCATTTGTTGATTTGTTTTATTGTGTAATGGGACCCAGCTAGTCTTATTCCCCCGCTGGTCAATAGTTTTTGTTTTTGTGCTTTTTTTTTCCACTGAGACTTATCATCACTTAAACTTTAGCCGTAACAGGATGCATTGTAAACATGCCAGGTTAATCAGCGTCGAAAAACTTTTAATTAGACAAATTATAAAGTTGATGGAAACTTGTAAAACTTGCTTACATACAGGTACATACATATTTACAAATGGCAAGTGAGAACAGGGGCAAAGGAAACCAGCTTGTAAAAGTGCCGCCGCTAAGGCGAAAGCGGGCAAAAAAAAAAAACGCGAGCAACTTTTGCTGATGCTTGAATTATTAATCATTTTGGTCAAGGGGTTGGCCAAACTGCGGGACATAATCATAACAACAAGCGAAGGTAGCAAAAATTGAGGACCTTCTGGCTACTAATTGATGCATTTGTAATGGGTCTCTTGTCCCACATACTTGCCAACCTAACCTGTTTGGAGCATAAGGGTCGTAACAATAATACACTTTCTATTATGTCCTTTGTTTTTGGAACGTTTTTTTTTCTCTTTCAATCGCAAAATTTCACAACAATTCTTAGTTTTATTGGCTTAAAAATATATACTTGCGGTTAACAAACTTAATTTTTTAAAGCAAACCTAAACTGTTTAACTGTTTTGAAGTTAATTTCCGGCATTTCAATGTGAATAGGAAGAAAGATTTGTATTAACTACAAATTGAATAGTGAAATTCTGTGATGTGAGATAGTTCAAGGACTTGTCATAAATAAGTGACCCACTGACCGACCAAGCGACTGTCGCAACCGGGAAACGGATATAGAATTTCAGTAATTCTCTTCAATTTGCGTTCTCTTCTCTTGATTTTTGCGTTTTTTTTTTTTTTTTTTGTGCTTTCCCTTTCCTTGGTTTTTTTTTTTTTTTGCTGTGATGAGTGACCAGAAATGTCGAAGAACTCTGTCGTCGACCTCAGCCGGAGATGGCGACGCATAAAAAGGAAATTGCCAAAAAAAGAGAGAGAATAAAAGGAAAAGTCAATGCCAAAGAATTGGCCCTGTTGCCAGAAAAAGTTTTGTATTTGTTTTTATTGGCGTGAAAAATGTAATAATGGATTTTTCCGAGTATCTGTGTGTGTGCCAGAAAATGTTTTCCCCCCCATCAGTGTAAGGCGAGCGCGAGAAAGGGAGAGTATCATATTGAGGCATATGTTTTGTCCGCTTGAGGCTGAGTTTTGATGAAGTTATATGTGGCTGGCAACTATTCCACATATGCATACAGACACAAGCACGCACACTGACAAATATACACCCACACATATCCAGTAGTTATATATGGTTATACTTACCATAGATTTTCTACTTTATAGCTGTAGCTTTACATGTACAAAATATGTAGCATACTTTTTTGGGTTCATTTTTAACATTTTCTATTACCGAAAAAGTGGCCATTATTTGATCCGTTTTTAGAGAAAAATAAGCATTAGTTTTTATAAAGCTTATAAACATATTACTTGTTCAACTTATTGACTAATAATAACGTTTTCTGACTTTAATTAATTTAATCTTATTTTTTAGCGTAATTACTTCCGAGAAAAATTCCCTTTTTTTGACTGTAATTGGTAAGTCAATATTCCAATACTTTCATTCTACTTTCATTTGTCCGTGTTCAATACACAATTAGTAGTGTATTTGGACTTGAGTTTTGTTACTTATATCCTTGACAATTTTGTCACTTTGCCATTACTTTGTTGGCCGCCTTCCTTTTCCTTTCTCTAACTCTCTTTCTCTTTTTCTCTCTGTCTCTTCCACGCTTTCACTTTGTCTGTTTCTTGTGTTTGTTTGTATGTGTGTGTGTGTGTGTGTGTTGTTTTTGTTTTCTTCTGCTCGTGTGAAAATGCGCCTAAGGTCATGGTCAAGTGTCCGTGTTATGTGTGACAGAGAAAATTCCAGTAGCATTTTCATCTTCCTTTATATTGAACCGAATTGGGCAACAATTTGTGCGTTGCTTTTACTTTAATTTCAGTGACATGCAATGCCAGAGCGTTGCCTGGCTCAATCAATCTTTTGAGCAATTGTTTTTCATTTTTGCCCAGCACTCGAAAAGTCACTAAACAATTTTGTTCTCGATTTGCGCGTTTCGAATTCAATTTGGTTTTTGCATTTTTCATTTTGCATTTTTCACTTAGTCAGTTCTGACGTGCAACGAGTTATAAAATCGAATTTATTGCAGTTGAGTGGATCCAGTGGATAGTGGCGCCTCTGATGGTTTGGTCGGTCTAGATGGTGATGCAGGAGCAGGAGTAGCAGGCACCCATGCTGAGTGCAATTTTTGATTTGGCAAATATGCTTTTTTCGTTGCTTTTTTTGTTTTTATTTATTTTTTTTAGGAGAATGTACGAGGGATAGGTAGAAAGCGTAGGAGAGAGGGCGGTTTATTGTGACCGTCAACTGTTCTTAGTTTTTGACGTTGATTGAATTGACAGTTTCCCGAGAGCACTTTTCTCTGGGGATCATTCATATTTATTCATCTAACTGAGGGCCCATCTCCCATAAAATAGAGTCGGTTTATTAATTCTTTTCGTTGTTTGTCCCTTACTGAAGGATGCCGATGATGATGGTGATGAGGATGCTGTGCGGTTGCTTCTCGTTGTCCTGGTAGCCAATTTGTCGACTTTGCTTGTCCATATAGAACTAGTGGAACCCCTCCCTCATTGTTGGCCCAATAATGTGATGGGTGTGTGCGTTTGTGTTGTGCCTGTGTATGCTTATCTAAGCATGTTAATTGAGTTATATCTGAGTTTGGTTTCATCCTCTTATGAGTACCTAAAAGCAGGCAATAAAAAATATGAAATACCCTCAACAATTTCAACATTTTAACATTGGTGAACAAGTGTCGACACATTCAAGTTGATGTCTAGAGTACATTGCGGCAAGCCAAGCCAAGGCAATTGTTACCAATATATAAGTATATAATAGATACATATATATTTATACGTTTGACAAGCATATGGAATACTTGATAGTCCAACAAGCTGGCAAACAAACATGACAGCTTCAGCCACTTCAAAGCTAACTCTACTTGGTTGCCAGCTGACAGAAAGTTCCAGGAGGACCATCTGCCCTATTGGGCACAGTAAAATGACAGGGCATTAGAAATGGACTTTTTTTTAATTTCGATAACAATGAATATAATCAAGTTAAAAGTATCAAAAAGTGTTAAACGAATTGCACAAACTTCGAGATTGATAATGGATTAAATACAGGTAAGCCAAATGATAGCTAATAACAGATAACTCAATCTAATTCTTACAATCTTAAATTAGCTCTTTTGCTGCGATCGGTCATAGAGACTTAATTGGCTGATCATCTCCATTTAACACAGGTAAGCTCTCAAAGATTTGTTCTACTCATTCTTCATTGATTCTATTTAGGTCATTGCAATCGATACGTTTGAAATCGAAATAGTTTCTCGACATCTACGATGGCACTCTCCTCAATAGTTTGTGTGAGAGAGAAAATGAGAGAAAGTAACATAGCAGAAAGAGATGGATGGAGGCAAAACTTTTTGATTATCTCGACAAATTAAATGTGAGAGACAATTTATTTGCCTAACTTCATTTGGAAAGTTTTTTTTTTGCTGATTTAAGTGCAAATTGCTAGTCATTAAAACTAATTAAAACAAATTTAATTGCCTTTAAAGGGCGAACGTGTCAAATTAGAGCTAAGGTTAGATTCAACGGCCACTTACCCAAGGGAAAAACAAATACAGTAACCAGCAAAAAAAAGTTAAAATATCTACACGTGACTGTGCGAGCGAACAAACGACAAACGTACTCCTGGCCAAAAAGAAAAAGTCAACGCGAGAGAGTCAATAAAAAGCCAAATGGCCATAAGAAATGTCCTCTCGCAGGAGGAACTCTAAAAGCAACAACAACAACAAGCAACCAAGTAACCAACCAACCAAACATTCCAACTTAATGTGCCTTGAAAGGAAACAGGAGCAAACAGCTAGCAAACAATGGCAAGAAGAAGCCATAGCAGCAGAAGCAGCAGATGAACAAACTGTAAAATGGCTTTAAAAAGGAAATATTTAAACCGAAAGTTTTTGGTCAACTTTCCAGGGGAAGGGAGTGTGGGGTCTGCCGAGTCTGAGTCTCAGTGCAAGGACAAAAAGCTATTGTTGTGAAATTAAATTCCAACTATGTTGGAGTCCTCCTGGACTCCTCCTATACGGTATAGATGCTTTGGACCTACCTGGGCAAGGCAAGCAAGTCCTTTTTTTTTGGCCAGAAAGCTGCTTTTGTTATTTTTACACTTCATTGCCAAAGAATTTACTTTGTGTGTGTTTCATTCGCCTTTGTTTCCGCCGCAAGGGCAGGCAAGTGGAAAGATAAAACTTGTGTCGACTTAGAAGTAACACTCCCTCACCCCCTTTTGGCCCGGCTGACCCTACCTTTCCTCTCACCATCATCCTCAACTCCATTTCCATTCGCCATACAGCATTCTATTCCATTTGGCCCCTTGCTGTGTGTTTTCCTTTCTTATGCTAAAAACTTGGTCTATTTGCTTGTAGTAAGCCTGTCACTGAACTGGAAAACCATCTCATTCCGTCCGATCTCCTTACCCTCTGGCCCTCTACCTCTCCCTGTGTGTGTGTGATACAATTTTAGTATTTTATGTTCCCGACCCGCCCATAAAGGACATATTTTTCATAATTCTCATAGGCCTGACAACAACAACAAATAAATGATAAGTAATATACATTTTATGATGGAGGGGCGTGACAGTCAGTCGATAAGGCTGTCTGCTAACTTCCTCTTGCCCGACCACTCACTCCATCTTCTGCTTTTTTGGATTTTTTTTTTTTTTTGTGTCATTTTCATTTTTATTGAATTTGCACCTTGACAAACATTTGCCCTGATGTTGTCCCTAACATTTTGATGATGATGACGATGCCGTTGTGGATGCTGAATGCTGGATTCATGAGCAGATGATATGGAGATTGGAGAGACGATGATGATGGGCTTTTATTTTTTAAACATTTTTGACATTTGCATGCCGCTTTTATTTAGGCATCTTCCTTTGTACAGATGTATGTATGTATGTAGGTAGTATCTATGTATATTTATTTTGACAGCAACCGTATAAGATTATTATCCAACATGTAAGTTTTAAACTTTGTTTGTTTTCTTCCCGATTAAAGGCCCAAAATGCATACCAATTTTAAATTAAAGTGTAAGAAGAACATTCCGTGACCTAACTTGAGATTCTAGCACCAAAAAACAATGATCGAATCAATGGCGGATTGAAACAGATTTAAGTATTTAACAACAATTATTACGTTTTTTATTTCTGAGAACATATTTTATGCTTAAAGCGTAAGGCTTTAAGTTAAGCGTCAAATTGACAAGTTTCTGGTTTGGTTTTGGTTCATTCTTTGGTTGCCTTGACGTATACGTGATGTGGACAAATGTTGCCAGCGCGCTGTTTTTTTTCACATACAAACACACTCACACACTCACACACACACAAACACATGTTGCAGAGTATTGGAGGTTGGGAACGGTGGGCAGTTGTATGGGGGTGTTTCATGTATCGCATTGCAGACAGCAATTTCATTTGAAATTTAATGCCAAGTTTGAAAGGCAACGCGTGCCTGGCATACACATCCACATCCTGGCATCTACATCGTAGCTTATACATTTTTTGTATAATGCCCCTCTCCCTTCACAGAGCCCTATCGCGCTAACATCTCACGCCGCCTTTCTCACCCCGTCTCACCCACACATTAAAGCTCATTGAAAATTTTCTAAAAACAACTTTGTTTGCTAATTAAAAAAGTTGGCCAAATAGCGTGAAATTTAACAGCTTTAAATACGAGAACGGCGACGGCGGCTGGGGCAGCGTCAGTGGAGATGGCGCCAACATTCAGCCTGTCACAAATAGTTACCCAACGTCTCCGACCCCAAAATCCTACTCTCTCTCCCAAAACAATTGCTGTGAAAAACCCAAGGAACCGGGAACGTGCAATGCATATTAAGTACGAATTTTTCAGCTCTAACGAGTTTTTTCGGGGCTAAATGAATGAGACTAGTGAAGGACATGCCTGGCATTTGATGAAACAAAATGAAAATGGCTGCAAAAAGCGCAAATTAAATACCAAAAAAAAAAAAAAAACACACACACAATACAAAACAAAGGAGATAGCATATAGGGAAGGAAGCAACTCATAGTGGGCAGATGTTGATAAATAGTTGAAAAAGCAATGTACATACATAAGACATGCATGGCTGATGATTAGCAACAAACTGTTGAAGTTTCAACTAACGAAATTTTTGGACCCACAATCAATCAAAACAGTAGTGGGGGGTAATGCGAAAGGCGCTGATAAAAGCTGCAGCTGAAGCTGTCATCAATCTTGTAACCAAATGAGGCCACTGTGTCGTATGCGTAATGCGTGTTGGTATAACAGATTGTGTGCATGTGTGTTAAACTAATTAATCCTTTTTACCGTGTTCCTCGAATGCGATGGACCCCTTTTCGAACTAATCGTGCGTAAATGATGAAATGCATAGCTTGTGCGTATTGAATTGATACCTCATTAAGGTTCAATAGTCCTTATAAGAATAACCTTTTCAGGTATCTTAGGGTCAACTGCGTTCTCTCTCTTTTTGTCTCTCTCTATGTTAGTGTCTAAAACAAGTTTAAAAAAATTAAAGTAAACTAGATATGGATAAGATTAAAATAATACATACGCAATGTGTTCATAAATAAAATTTTATTCTTAGTTCGAAGTTACTAAAGTAATTAATTATTTCGACTATGGTCTTTAACACATATTCACCGGAATTCAAAACGAAACCCATTATTTTCTTTACTGCCAACCATTGCTAGCTACTTATCGGCTTGTTGTAACTCAACGATACTTAGTGAAGGGAATAAAACACAAATTATGGTTGATGGCCTTGGCTTTTATGACGCCCACCAAACAGTGGTTTCAAGGTGAATGAGGGGCAATTTCGCTTATAAATTTCATCAGCGCTCCCAATGGGCGCAGTGGCCTAATGGCTAACATAATTTTGTGCGATATCCTGTTCAACCACATCGAAGCTTATAGTAACCATAGACGACATGAAAAACTGTTTTAAGTATATGCAAAGCCGAACATTTGATTCATTCTTAGGAAGTGTCATTTTTAGAATTTCGCTTCATAGTTAAAAGTCTGCTAAAAGTGCTAAAAGTTTAGCAGGAAAATGGATATATGGAAATGCGGTCAACTGGAGGCAAAAGAAAAATGGAAAAAGAGTGGAAAACATTTTCTAGTTCTACTCTTCCTTTTTCTCTATCTCACTCTATCTTACTCTGTCTCTGCCTGAAACAGACAATGCACGACACCAGCAGGAAGTGTTGTAGTTGGCTAATAGGAAAACAAAAGTGACATTCATGTGTGAGAGAGAGGAAACGTAGGGCAATTTCTGACCCCTGAAATGAATGTGAAAAGCAGCTGCCCCGTAGAACAAAAAACACTAAAAACCGTAGTCGACTTTTGTGCGTTAGCTGGGACGCATACCAAAATAGAAGGGAGAAGACAAGAGAGACAGAAGCAAGAGGCACACGCAGTGTAAAAGAAACTGATAGGGAAAAGACCAACATCGGGAAAGAGAGATAGAGTGAAAGAGTAAGTGACAGAGGGGGTAGAAAGTGCGATGTCAGGGGAAAGAGGAAATGTTGTCACTAAAAATATGCAAAAGTTTTTCCAAGGATACGCAGCAGCAGCAGCATTCACAGTGACAGTAGCATCAACATCCGGCTCTAACTACCGCTCTTTCTCCTTTCGCATACGACGCCTCATGCTAGTAGTCTATTATGGGTAAATTTAATTTACTGCAAAGTGCACAGCGAGAAATGGAGCAACATGTCAATGTTGATGGTGCACAATTTAATAGCTTTTTCCTGTCACATCTCGTCTACCCAGTCTCGGGTCCACGCATCCTTGCTGAATTTGCTCACAAAGGCTTTGTAGGAAAAATCAAGTGAAATATTAATACTTTACTTAAGTAATGTTCATAAATGCTTCACGGAATAGTGTTGGCAATGACACAATGGTTACCGTTTTGGGTAACAGTGTTGGTAAATTACATAGAACTAAATACTACAAAATATTATTTTTTATAGAAAGAAAGCATAGAGAGTATCCAATCAGTCAACACTCTGCATCTGCTTGCAGAGACAATTTTTTCTCGTTCTCACTGCGTATCCTTACGTTTTTGTTGTTTATGGCTAGTTGAATGAATTTCGCTCTATAAATTGATTTAAGTGCATGTCATACAACGCATATTGCTAAAGTATGGCCAGGTGGACATTAACCTGGTCCATAAGCGTTCGTTGTCCTGTTGCTGTTCCTCCTGCAGGTCGTGCTGTTCTGCTTCTGCTCATGGTCTGGCCTCCTAAATCATTTAACTGGCTCGCTTAGAAATGTTGTTTCTGCTCGTAAAATTGTTTATGTGTCTGCGCTATGAGCGGCCAGCGACCCAGCAAGCCAGCCAGTCAACTCAACCAAGTTGAGTCACAGTTTCCGCTTCCTTTTTTTTTAGCCCTTCCCGCCCAACTTGACTTCGCTATTTAGATGCCGGATGCCAGTCTGTAGTCGTGCTGCTCTTGGTTTCCGCTTCAACATTGCTGTAGCAGCATCTCTAATCACATTTTGTGTGAGCTTGTAATTGGTTTACTGCTACTCCAATGCAGCAACCCAGGACCAGTGTTGGTTCTTTTAATGAAGTTGTGTTTGTTGCACAAGAAAAACAACAACAAAAAATAGTTTGAAAAATTGCTTGAGTGGCGTTGGAGTGATGCAAGTGCTGGCAAACGATCAGCAAATTGGTTAAGAGATAAAGAGAGAACAAAAAGGAAGGAAATCCACCGAGAATTACGTTTACGTTTATGAAAAGTTTCACCCCGCCCCTAACTAGTTGAAGATATGTATCTATCAAGATATTTATGAAAGGTGCTAATAGCACATTCAATTCGAAACCGTGCAGTAAATGAGAAAATGTTAAAATCTATATAGGTACTTCTAGTTAACTGCTTTAGATTCGCTACGCTTTTATGTGAAAAAAGTTTTTGTTGCTTTATAACCCTTGTCCGGGTGTGAATCATTTGTATTACAGGGTGAAGCGGGTTAAATAAACATTTGCCAAAAGTGTTGGGGCTATTAAGGCAAAGATTTAGTAGATCCCCAAGACATAACATAACTAAACATACAAACAAACGCGTACACACACTGACACACACTCACATGATAATGTACGAGTAGATGCTGAGGCTATAGGCCTAGGGCAACAGAAATTCCGTTTTCCCCAATGGGTCTTATGGGTCGGTCGTCCGTTCGTCCGTCCTCTATGTGTTTTCTGTGTGGGCTATCATTTTGCCAGCTGCTCTCTTTCACTCACTTTAGTCACTTTAACCTTGAGAAGATTCTCTTACTTCGCTTAAAGTTGTTTTCTATTTTCTTACTTATCCTTTTTCTGCTCTCTCTATCTCTAGCTCCTTTTGTATCCCTTTTTTCAGGGAAAACTTTCTGCCACATTGGCACACTGCGAATGATTTAAAACTTTTCTTGTTATTTTCTTGTCTTTAACAAGTTTGCTTTGACTGTGTATGTATATGTGTGTGTGTGTGTATGTGTGTAGGGTAGGATTCTGTACAATTCTAAGGACTACTATAGAGCCAGTACTTATATTTGCCTGGCTTGCAGCAAAAAGTTGTAGGCAACAAATTAATTTAATGTCAGATACAAACTTCTTTCACGGCGAGAGATACATGGAAACGGTTCACTTTGGTTAGGTTCTGTTCGAAAGTAGTTTTACTTTAGTTGCCCTACCCTCTTCCCTTCTCCTTCTACTATATATACCCATCGAAATGAAGTGCCAATGACATAAATTCATTTTGAAATTTTTTTTGGTAGCCAACTTTTTATGGCTAGTCCCACAGAGGCAACAACAACAACTTAATACACAACTATTTGGAATTTCTAAATATTGCTAGCCAGCATGCATATGGATGTACATATTTATGTATGTATATGTATGTACAGTATACATATGTATGTACATACATACATACATACATATGCATGTATGTATGCCCTTCCCGTGAGTCATAGAGACTATTTTTTTCGATTATCCTTTAAATTTCCACTTAACTCGCTATACACCAACTCTCGACTCTCTCGACCTCACTTACATTTACCATTTACCGGCATTACATTCATTGTCCCGTTTCATCTGTATCTCTCTCTATTTCTCCTCTCCTCCTCTATTCTGCGTTGTTTACTATATAATTGCACTTGTCAGCATTTGTTTTACACTGTCCAACACGAAACCCAGAGAGAGCAACCTTTTTGTTGTCAATACCCTTCTCAGTGATGGGTATCTACATACAGATGATAAGTGCCTAGGACAGATTTTTATAGCTTTGTTAGATTGTTAAAGTGATCCGAAAAGGTTAAATACAACTCCAGCAGGGAGATCTATTCGGTAAACTGTCAAACAGTGCTTATAAATTAGACTTACTATCTTTTAGGTCACACTTGTCTAACCACTTCAGATTCTCATCAGAATATTGGCCATATGTGAGGGTAATAAAACAGTCTGACACAACGTTGCGTTGTGCTTTCAACTTGAAAATGGCATAACATAAATTGCCATTGCGAGTGGGCAATAAGGAAAATACAAAAAAATAAAAAAGTTTACATTTTATATAAATTTTTGTATATACATACATATGTACATATGTATACATATGTGGAAAGTAAATCGTTTGTTGCCATATATAAATCGCTCGAACTCCATTCTGCCACACCTCCCTACACCCACCCTTCTTTTGCTTTTCTCCATTAGTTTGCCTTACTTCTCTATTTCGTGTGTGTTGTGTGTGTTTTGCACAAATTTATTGCTTGCCATTTCCGCGTTTTGCTGAATTATTGTAAAAGTAAATTGAGAATAGCTTGAAACAATATCGAATTATGTACATAGATATGTACATGTACATATCTATATGTGTATGTAAGTACACACACATGACTACCAACTACTGACCCATCTTTTCCATTTCGGTTATGGGAAAAGAGATCAACCTTAAAGCATTTAGCGAATAAGCAAATTTTCACAGTCTGAAGATTTGCATTTTTATTAAAATGGCAAAACAAATTCAATAGCGAAAATCAATTCAAAAAAAAAAAGGAAACCAAAAGGATCAAAGCATCAAAGTTAATAAAATCTACACCGAATAAGCCATGTTCTGACAACACTTTTTGGTTAAAGATATTTATTAATCCGAGTCCTACTCATGATTTACACTCTCATTATTGCTTCTGATGATGGTGATTAAGAATTGGCTAACATATTTCCAAATTAAAGTGCTCCCCAATGGTAATGTAATTCTTTCTTTTGAAAGAGTGCTAAGCGAGACAGAAAAGGGTCTGGAAAAAAAGCGAAACAAATTATTTTGGGGTTCAAATTTATATTCATCAAAAACACTTGAAATCTAGCAATAAAATGTAAATATTTTAAGAATAAATATATTTTGGAACTGGGGTGAAAAAAAAAGAGAGGAGACCCTTTTTATTTGTGGCCAGAATGAAAGAGACAACCAAGAGGGGACGAAGGACGAAGAAAGGCGGAAGGATTGCTTTTGCCCTGCGGTTGCCTTCCTATTTAACCTTTGTCTGTGGCTGTTTTTTTCTCACCCCACCGCAAACTCTACATTATTTCTCCAAAAACTGGAAAAAGCAACAAAACGCAACAGAAAGACAGAGAGCGAAAACGATAAAAAAGAAACAAAATGTGAAGAAAAACTGATTTTGACAGCTTTAATGGATTTACATAATGCTCTTTTCTTACCTAATAATAGGATTAGTTGAAGGGTTTTTGGTTTTTGCCTGTCAGTCAGTCAGTTAATCACTCTATCAAACTCATTTTCACCCCTTAATATGGACTAGCGGTGGGGGTGATGGTTTGCATGTGTCTGGGTGGGAGGGGGTTTACGTATTAGATTATACATAAACATACATACATATGTATGTAATGTATGTATGTAGTCTATACTCGACTTGCCTGATGGATTTTTTATAGTTGAGGTAATTTGCGAAAACGGAAACTTTAGCCAGCCATTTTGTCGCCGTTGACGTTACCAACGACATTTTATTTATGTCAGGCTCATAATTCAACTGTAAATGCTGCATACACACATATATGTACATACACTCACACACACCCACCCACACACACAGAGATACATACACATGTGAAGCAAGTGCTTCTAGTTTCCGTTTCCGTTAGCCTGGCAAAATTAACAACAATGGCGGTGATAAAGACGCCGTTGCCGTTGCCATTGCCATTGCCCTTGTCCCGCTACACTCCTCCTTGGACCCATCAACAATATTCATGCTCCGTGGCATCTTGTTGGTACGTGTGTTCCATGTGGCTTTTGTGGCTTTAAGTAGCGAAATGTGCTAGGTCACCCGCCATACAGTTGGCTTCCTTCGCCTTTCTCTCTCCTACATTCATTCCTCTTCGAATTTAGCTGCTGATTTTCTTACACGTTTTGCTAGTTTGCTGCCAGTTTACAGTGTGGTTTCTGCGATACTCTCACTGAAGGGTTCTTTTTGCATTTACCCAAAGAGTATGAAATACTTCGCAGTTTTCGCTGTGCCATTCCCTATCTTTTTGGTACGTTTTCATTTTTTTCCTTTTTTTGAGATACGTGCAGTGCATTGGGCTGACTTATGAGGCGTCGGCCGCAACGTAGAGTCGAGGTAGTTTGTTCGCTTAGCAGCTGAGTGCGGTATGCGGTGTGGTGATGTGGGATATGAAGTGCTGCGGGGATGTGTCTGCGAGATTGTCAGGGTTATTGCTGAGGGATTTATGTAGTCATGGAGCGCACTTTTAACCCGACATGGGCCAATTGAAATGTCACATTGTGCAATGAATGAGAAGGTAATGAGGCGGTTAAGGTATTTAAGGCTACTTCACGATACGCAGTAAAAAATTCTGTAAGCTTTCCGCCCATTCAAACATTTTTCGTTTTCTTTTGATGGAATCATTGTAAAACGAGATAGTTTAAATTTTCATAAAATCCATTGTTCGATCTGAATATAATTAATTCTTTTCTCCCTAAGAGCAATTCTGTCAGCACAGTTGACAACACTAATTCGTTTTAAATAAGTATTGTAAAACACACCTTTTTTGACATTCCTGTCAAAATCATTACCTATCGATAGCTGAACGATAGTCGAAATCGAGCTCGGGTTCTCCCTATAAAAGTCGAGAAATATTTCAACAAAAATTAGTTGCTCTTTGCAGCTTCGACTGTTCAGTTTGTTTTCTTCCCTTGCCTTTGTGACTTACCTATTTAAACTTTAAATTTGGTTTTTTTAAATTCTGAAGCCAATTTAAACATTCTAATAAGGTATGCAAGCTCTTTAAATACCTTTTAAAGATGCTTTTAAAAAAGGGCTAATAGTTTGAGATGCAAACATTTAAAATTAATTTTCCTTAATTCTATATTTGCCTCATTTTAAAATAAAACCGCCGGGAATTCACCATACCAGATATCATCCGCCGAGCCTCCATTGCTTGTACCATTCGTTTCTGTAACTGATTCAATTCGTTTGATATTTGGATACAGCAATATGCAAATTAGCGGCCACAGGAGCTATCGATGCACTTGTCCAAATGAGTTGCAAAATGCGTTTACACTAATTGAAACCGCGTTTCGAACTTAATTCCCACCCATTTATGTATTCCAATTGTTTTTAAAGCGTTTTATTTTTCCAAATATATATTTTTTTCACTGGGGTGGGATTTTAAAAAAACTAACTCGACTGTTTCCATTACCCGTCTTTTTGCTGAACAAAGATACCATTTTAAATACATAGAGGTACATAATTCTAATCTTCAAAATTCAGTCCTAAAAAATTGTTTCCCACAATCGTACAAGAGTAGCATAATTACCCCAATGCTTAAACCATCCGAATTAAACTCTTACCGACCAATTTCACCCCTGCTTATCTAAAGTTCTTGATAAATTTGTTGCAGGAAGACCCACAAGGCTCCCCTCTCTCTGCTTTCACCAATGCTTTCAACAAACTCAACTCAATCATTTCCCTTCACAAAAACATCCAAGTAAGCGCATATGCTGACCTAACCACACTATTCTCACAAATATCTGAACGGTGCGATTACTCTGGAGCGCAATTATCCCCTTCGAAATGCAAACACCTACACATCTATCGCAAACACCACTGCTCATGCCACATCCTTACAACTAACTATCAGTTAACAAATGTTAACTGCTTGAAACTCTCAGGCATCAACATCAACAACAAATACAACTTTCACGACCACATAGAATCCCTAATAGCTTCGTTAGGGAAATCTATTATTTTGATTGCCAGTAATTCTTTTTTGTTTAACAAATGCTGCGAAATTTGTGTCTTGATGTCATACTTGCAGTTGATGCAAAATTTTGGTTTATTGAATAATTCGTCTTCCGAATGCAGATCGGAGGAGCAGTTGTGGCAATGTTGTTTTCTTTACTGCATGCTTTGGTTGTGTGTCCAAGCCTGAAGCATTTTTTGCCAAGTTTTTAAGTTTTTTTGTAAGTTAACTGTACATAAATAAAATAAATAAAGTATATTGGATCGATATCCATTAATAATACAGCAATTTGTTCTGAGTACAAAAATGAGTACATTTTACTCTTAATCATTGTTCTATTAAAAGTATGTATTCCTTCGATAATTTTAGTAAAGTAGACAATATTGCGAAACTTTGACGACCTAAAAATACCCTTCCCCAGCAATAGATAAAGGTTGGGCACTATCTCTTTTAAGATTTGCTTGATTGTTCTTTTGTTTCTGCAGTGACCCACTCAACTCTGTGGGAGCCTTTTGGACAGTATTTTTCCTTTAGACCAATTAAAAAAGCATGCCACCACGTAGAATCAAAATTTGAAGGCATTCATTTAAATTTATATATGCAAATTGCCAAACAATTTTCGGTAACTTTCTTTTACTTTACGTTCTTTCATTCTTTGGCTAATTAGACGTGAATTTCTGATGGTTACAACCGAAAAAAAAATATGCTAAAACATAAAATAATTATGAGCAGAATTAAGCTCAAATAATTAGCAATTGTAACTTTTCCCTTTTTTTCTGGTTTTCGAGTTGGAGGGAAATCCCTCAAACCGAAACTGTCAAAAACTCAATCAGAGTAACTTTTCCTGTCCTAAGCTTTCTGTCTGTGTGTGTGTGTGTTTGTGTCGGAAAGGGAAGAAGCGAGTGGAGGGAGAGAGGTCTGTGGGTGGTGGTGAGAATAGCTGGAAAAACTGTTACTTTTTGGCATTATTAACAAGTTGTTCTCTATGCAAATCAGCTACATAAATTTCATGTTACTGACAGCAGCATAAAAGAAAAGTTTTAACACAAAAGCAAAAGAAAAAGTAAATGTTTACTTTCATCCCGTTCCGCTAAGGGGCGTAGACTTTCCACCCTCGGCCTTAAAAAATGAAATTTTCGATCATTTTGGTGTTTTTCCCATGGTATTTAGTGTTTCATTCTTAATGGTTCAGTTGGCATACCCTTCGTATACGCAACATTACGTATACCTGATAAGCCATAGATGATTAGATATTCTCTCAAACTTCCTATTATACTCATTTTGATATGCCCTCTGATTACGACACCAATGCTCATGCTCTCTTGGATATATATTCACCGTTTTGATGGAGCATTCTCTGTCATTTTTCTATTAAAATGCAAAAATAAGTGAAATTGATGAATGTCTTCAAAATGAGAATGGAAATGGACTAGTGCTGCTGTTGTCAAGCAGCAGAATAGATAAATGACAGAAAAGGGAACGCAAAGCGAGTGGTCGAAAAGGACGAGAATGAAAATCCACATTTATCATGCCACAACTCGACTCAATCAATTTTAAGCCACAAAAATCATCCAGTTTGAGCTAATGCTCAACCGAGTAGAGTTTTTTCACTGCTTGGTTGTTTCGGTTGTTCTGCGACCTGATGCCTATTGATTTGTCAATGTTTTGGCTCTTGTCATAAATCAATCCAAGAGAGGAAAAAAATTAAAAAGAAAAAGGAGGAATACTTTTTGAAAAGCATTAAAAGCATTACAGAAACGCAAGAGGGAAAGAGAAATAGATACCGAAAGAGAAAAAAGAGAGAGAGAGAGAGATCGAGAAAAGCGCAACATTTTTTCTTGCTGTCATGTCTTTGTCATGTTGAACAAAAGCCGCCAACACAAGCAGTACAAAATATAACGTATACGCCCACTACAAACATGCACACACTCGCTCCCTCACACACACACTAACACACTGGCAAAGAGGAGACATCTCGCAAATGAATGTATGAATGAATGAACGGAATGAATAGGAAACCTAAAGCAATCTTTTGTCTGGCAGCCAGCAGCCATCCTTTCGCTCTCCTGGCTCATATCTCTCAATGTTAATGTGTATATGTGTATGTCTCTGTGTGGTCGTATGTTTTGCGTGTTCTGCCTTTAGTCCTTTTGCATGTTTCCCTTTTTACTTTAAGCTCAGACAGTTGCCTTGCCATTTGATTGTTTTCTATGCTGCTATCCATTGTTCAAGGCTACTGCACTGAGAGAAAGCGAATAAAATTTGGCAAATCGACTAAAGAATGTGAAACAAAGTAATAATAATAAACATCGAATAAATGTCAATGCTTCTAGCTCGTACTTGACTAAGGTGCATGCGATAGCCATGGGCGCAGATGAAAGCAAGTGTAATGGTAACTGATATCAATTTTGCGATCACACAATCGTTTTTATTTGGGTCCAACCGAGAAATGCGTACTAAACAAAATCAAAATAACTATTGTTCGTGTACATATGTACATAAGTTTTTCTCTGTGCATATGACTGCTATGTGGCTCTCTCGCACAGCCCTCACATTTTCGTAATGCTCATTTGAAGTCTCATTTATATGCATTCGGCCCATAGGCTACAATATCATATCCTATTTGTATTAGAATGTAACATTATCATTTCTTATCCTTAAAGGTCAAAAACCACGATGCTTGCTTCCTTTTCCCTTTTCCATCTCTGTCTTTGCCACTTAAGATTGTTAAATATTGAGTTTCAGAAAACGTGTGGCAAGTGGCATGCAACATGTACGGAGTGTGTTGTATACCACAGAGACCACACAAAGGAGACATACAGAGACTGAAGGAGAGAGATAGATATACAGAGACTGGCAAGAAACCAGCTTCATTTCAGTTTCGTTGGAACAGAAAAACTAGTTTGACAGCTCGCTCAAAGCTGGAATTGAGATGCAGCATAAAAGTTAAAGGAATTCTAAGGTTCATTGCCATAGCAGCCGCACCATCTTGTTTATAGTTAGTTATTTGAGTATGTCTCTTGGTGGAACAATTTTACTTGTGCGTTCAATGAAAGTGAAGATGCAAATTCTTGAAGAAACTTGCCGAACAGGTCGACTAACTTCTAACACTTTTCTTTCTATACCCCCTTCAATGGCATAGTTTCATGTTGGTTCGCATGATTGTTCTGCGGTCAGCATAAATTTATATCTATATCTATATCTATCTGTACATAAGTGCATTCGAGTAAAAATCAATTCCAATTGCATTTGGCTGTCATTAAATATTGACCACTGTTCCTGCCGGACTTTGACGTCGTTGTCATCGTCATCATCAAACTGAAACATAAAACATTTCGTATAATTGACATTTACAAAATGCTTTCAATAGAAGCACACAAAATGAGCAAACGTCATGACGTGCCGCAGCCATCAAATGGCATTTCAGATATAATGGAAAATAATAGAAACATATAAAAAACGAAATTGCGGGGAGTTGGGGGGAATGGGAAATGGGTGTACTGCAACAGCATGCATAGCCAAATGTATATACATTTTAATTTATTTTCCAATTCGATTGCAGTCAACATCAGCAATTTCAGTTGGCTGCATAATGCAGACAAACAAATTTTTATTTCTGATTTAACAAACGCTACGATTGTCTATTATAACAAAGTTATTTCTTGTTACATTCACCCAGAGAGATTTATTCTGTTATCTCTGCTTAATTTCTACTCCATATTAAGTGCGGACAACACAAGGAGGGTTTACTCATTAAGGTGATCCTTTAAAAAGATTCAAAAGAAACTTTAAGTCGTTCTGTGAATAACTAGATACACACGAGATATTACCTAAGAATAAGGAGACACCTCCCAAACGCCAAAACGTACCCTTAATGGGAACGTGGAAAGTGGGGAAAGCTCCAAATCATGTAAAAAATTAAATGAGTGGATGGGAAAAAAGGGCACGATTTAAAAAAGAATTAGCAGAACTTCCCAACATTCCATGTTGTGGAATGCGGAAAATTTATTTTAAAGGCAATTAAACAATTAAAGGAAAATAAAAATACTATTAACGGCGGCAATATTTCCTATGATTATTAAGATTGCAGGCTTGATGTATGCAAAATGAAGATGCATACAAGTATAACAGACAGCATGGATTTGACCCAGGTGGTTAGAGGTCGAAATGGAGGCTCGGCGGATGATATCTGGTATGGTGAATTCCCGGCGGTTTTATTTTATAATGACGCAAATATAGAATTAAGAAAAATAAATTTTTTGGGTTTGCATCTCAAACTATTAAGTTCGAAACGCGGTTTCAATTAGTGTAAACGCATTTTGCAACTCATTTGGACAAGTGCATCGATAGCTCCTGCGGCCGCTATTTTGCATATTGCTGTATCCAAATATCAAACGAATTGAATCAGTTACAGAACCCAATTTCAACCGATGTTCGAGTAGCCGATGCTGGCTTTGGCAAATATAGAATTAAGGAAGCTTACAAATGTCCAATATGCTTACAGTAGAAGCAATGGAGGCTCGGCGGATGATATCTGCAAATGGTAAATTCCCGGCGGTTTTATTTTAAAATGAGGCAAATATAGAATTAAGGAAAATTAATTTTAAAGGTTTGCATCTCAAACTATTAGCCCTTTTTTAAAAGCATCTTTAAAAGGTATTTAAAGAGCTTGCATACCTTATTAGAATGTTTAAATTGGCTTCAGAATTTAAAAAAACCAAGTTTAAAGTTTAAATAGGTAAGTCACAAAGGCAAGGGAAGGAAACAAACTGAACAGTCGGAGCTGCAAAGAGCAACTAATTTTTGTTGAAATATTTCTCGACTTTTATAGGGAAAAACCCGTGCTCGATTTTGACAATCGTTCAGTTATCGATAAATAAGGATTTTGACAGAAATCGATAAGTAAAAATAAAATGTCAAAGCAAAATTATTTTTTCAATTAAAATAAATTAGAACTGCCAAATGGGTTATAAAGTAGCCCGTTAATTAATATAACGGAAGGAGATCGTAAATTCAAGAATTATTTATTATTTGTATTTAATTGTGTAAGAAGTTGCAGGAAATTTATTGATTATTTCAAACATTCTTTTCTTGAATCAGACGACTCCGCGTCTTTCATCATCAGTAATTCGAAATCATGTAGACATGTGATTTAAAAGGCATTGCAACGTCAAGCAATTGAAAGTTCCGTGCACTTAAAGTGCCAATTTTGAAATCGATTTTATGTCCCGACCACAGTTGCCCTCACCTTACCCTCCTTACCCTTCCCATCATTCTTCTGTTCCGTACTGTTAAATATCCTTTGCCTTCTAATGTTCCCGCCATCATAAAATGCGCATTTACTTGCAATCTCACCAATGTCAACGATTGTCTCTCTCCATCTGCACAGAAATGTAAAGGATGTGCTCTGATAACGTCGGGTAAACGTCAGTTATGTGGGCACAACGAGCCCTGATGATTGAATGGTAGCAAAAGGATAACAAAACCGAATGGTCTTAAACCTTGTCAATGGTTTGAAAGTAATCCGTTCGCAGAATATTTGATTAATGTCAACGGGAAAGAGCTAACGAAAACCCATTGGCAGAATGGGTTAGTAGCATTTGTAGGAAGATATTGCAAGCTCAAAGGGCAAGAGCCTTAAAATATGTACATACATACATATGTATGCAAAAAATAATGTTAAAAATGGATCAACTACTGCAAGCATTTTTAGACAGCTCAAACTGAGGGCGAACTTTCAAATTCATTCGCTTTTGGTCATTAAACGTTTCTATACCATTATGAGCACGTTTATTTCCCAATACTAATTACAATTTGATGCATTTAATTGAGTTCTTAGATGATGTTAATCAAAGTGATTCGATTTTAATGGGTCTTGTCGAAACGAAGCGAAATAAAATATGTATACATACATATATGTACATAGGTATTAAAACGATTTAAACAGTTTTCTGTAGTTATCAGTAAGAACAACATGAAGCTTAGCATATATTTAGCAGTTCTCATGTTGGCTATTGTTGGTGAAATTTTCAAGACTAACTACCATCAAGTTGAAGCATTTCGTATTAGATATGTTGTTTGTCAGACATTTAATTCATCCTATGTTGAATTCAGTCGGTGTGAGATGAAACTTGTTCGTCGAGGCATTGCCGCTTTCGATATGAATGCCAAATTGAAACAGATTCCAGTGAATAGTATTTACATCAACTTGTCTCTTCATAAGAAATCAAACGGCTATCAGCCATTCCTATTCAATCAGAGTCTGGACTATTGCTACTATATGAGAAATCCAAAAGCCCATCCATTTATTCATTCGTTTCATAAGACATTCATGGCTATTTCGAATATAAATCATTCTTGCCCCTACGATGTAAGTACATACATACTCGATCAGCTTAAGCTGAAAATAATTGCTTACTTGCATTTCGATTTCATTATTTAAGCACGATTTGAAAGTCGACCGCATGATATACGATAAAAATTCATTAAAGGATTTTCCCATACCAATCGGTGACTATATGTTACAATTACGAGTGGCTACCTATAAGATTTGGCGTGCCGAAGTTAATATCTATGTAACCAAGGATAATTGAATCAATATCTATTTGAATAGATATACCAAATTGCTCTATATACTATATCTATACTTTTTCGGGTGATATATAAAGTAAAAAAATTATATTTTTCATTTGTTTATTTTATTCAAGTTTTTTCGAAAGATTTTCATTAATAAATTTTGGTTTAAGGGAATGTATGTTTGTAACAAAGCTGCAAGTAACAGTTTTTTTTTTCAAATTTAAGTTCATTAAATAAAAAACATGCCCCACGTCATGGCAAAATACGGATACATACATATGTATGTATATATGTACATAAATTCTTTGCGTCTAGCAATGCTAGCAATGGCCATTCCACTTCCATTACAAAATTTAAATGCAAAAGTTTAGACCTGGCCAACTCATATCTAAGGACATAAATAACAAAGGTCCTAATCGTGTTCCCTTGAACATGCAGTGTTTGGCTCTACAGACAACTAAGAAATGGCATCACTGTGCATAGTCATAGTCTTATAAATCATTGTTATTGTGCAATTTTAGATCAGTGTGTTTTTTTTAGGATCTTAAAGAGTTTTTAGTAAATCAGCAAAACACAAAAAATCAGTTATGCCTAAATGGCGTTGCCATATTCACTAAAAAACAAATAGAAAGCTGCCACATTATTGGAAACTCATTCTAGTATCGTGTAAACCTTCATCACTTCAGCCTAAAATCAAATATTCATTTATACAAATCAATATATTTAAAGATCATTTTGGTCATCTATATAAAAAAAATTAAAATAGTGTAAAGTGTAAAACATTTTAAGCTACTAGACCATTCTTTGAAAATGGCGCCTAAAGTATCGAGTACAATGCAACTTTGTAATCGATATTTGGAAGTATCGATATCGAGTAGAAGAGATATCGAGTAGAATGCAGCTCTGTGAATAGTGACAACTTACCGCATGGCGATAAATTTTTTCTTTTCTTTTGGTCGTCTCAACTGAGCGGAAGCGTGGTAAGGAAAATTTTTTGAAATCAATTTAATTGTGTGTTTTAAAATGTTAAATTTAATATAGTTAATATAAAAGTGACTAGAAATATACGCTGTGAAACAGTAATTAACATGTGAATATTGAAACTTTGGTCGTATTTTAGACACGCGACACATGCCACATAACCTCAATGTTCGTTTGAGACACCTAAATGAAAGACAACATTTTTTAAATGAATATTTTCCTTTTTTCCCACAGTGAAATATGGTTAACGGCCGCATACCGTCGGTCTTCTCGAAGACTTATGTGACTCCCCGTCGCCCCTACGAAAAGGCGCGTTTGGATCAGGAGTTGAAGATCATTGGTGAATATGGTCTGCGTAACAAGCGTGAGGTGTGGCGCGTTAAATACGCCCTGGCTAAGATCCGTAAGGCTGCCCGTGAGCTGTTGACATTGGACGAGAAAGACGAGAAACGTCTATTCCAAGGTATGTGTTTCCTCCATTGTTATTATGTATCTTGCCTATCAAAAAACGGCAGGTACTGATGGGCAGACATCCTCCAAAGCGTTTGTTTTCCTTAAGTGTATTATTAATACATTAAATGATGATTTATATTAAAAACTAAATTTCTGACACTTCTTGTCTGAATAAATACATTGACGCTAACAAATATGTACTGAAGAAAAGCACATGGTTGATGTGCAAAGCGAAATATGTTGAATTGTTTTACTAATTGTGAATTTTCTCTCTAGGTAATGCCCTGCTGCGTCGTCTGGTGCGTATTGGTGTCTTGGATGAATCTCGCATGAAGCTCGATTACGTTTTGGGTCTGAAAATTGAGGATTTCTTGGAGCGCCGTTTGCAAACTCAGGTGTTCAAGCTGGGTTTGGCTAAATCCATCCATCATGCCCGTGTGCTGATCCGTCAGCGTCACATTCGGTAAATATCGCTGGGCCAATGGCGTTTTGCCAATGAGAATTAATTTGATTGTTCAGTAAGACCACTTGGGAGTCGAACAAGCATTGCCTTGTACCGGCTCTCAACGTCTTTTGATTAGGCAGTTGATTTTGATAATATTCACTCCAATCATAATGCAAATCCCGCATAGCGTAAGTTGCACTGAACATTTTATTCCAAATATAAACCAAATCCATTCCCTTATCAACCGTTATATTGAGATTCAGCATTTAATTTAAACTATCTTTCTCTCCTCGCTCGCTCCTCCTTTAGTGTGCGCAAGCAAGTCGTCAATATTCCATCATTCGTGGTGCGTTTGGACTCTCAGAAGCACATTGACTTCTCGCTGAAATCACCCTTCGGTGGCGGCCGTCCTGGACGCGTCAAGCGCAAGAATCTGAAGAAGAACCAGGGTGGTAGCGGTGGTGCTGCCGAAGAAGAGGAGGACTAAGCAGTAGCGCGCATCTGCGTAGCAATGTTTTGTAATGCTAAACTTATATATTTTACAAATTAAAAGTGTAAAATGTCATTAATAACAATTGTCTTTGTATATTATTTACTTTATTTACAAATATTTGTAATGATCTGTCGTATGTGGTAGTCACCTGAAAGAGGGACGTTGATTATTTGTGTTTGGACAGAAACTTTTTTGTTTGAAAAAGAGCGGGATGGCATGCTATTGCTTTGGGAAGTTTCGGCTTCAAATATTGTTTTCCTATTGAGGGGAACTTAAACACATGTGATCAAGATTGGTCCATATAAGTCTGGTGGGTGAATGGTGGCAAATTTAATTGTTCAACAAAGTAAACAAATCTCCTAATCATGTCTAAAAAGCCCGAGCCCAAATCAAAATAATACAACAGGGTGGTAAATTTAAATCTTATCGATTTCGTCAGTTGTTCTAATGATATATATCGGATGGAACTATCGATGAAGCTATCGATATTGCCGTGTATCGTTCCAATTAGAATTATTGTTATCTTTGTTGTTGTTCGCTTTGGACGTGTGCTTTTCGGTTCATTCTCGCTGTGATCCCCGATCACGATCTGTATTTTCTAATTTTCCATTTGATGATACATGTGTACATATGTATTAATGCGAACGTATATGTATCTATCAGTTAGCAGCATTGCAAAGTGATATATATAAGTAAAGAACTGCATGCGATTGTTTCTCTTCGTCTCACTCGGTCTCGGTCTCTCTTTTTGTGTCTGTACGTGTGTGTTTGAGTGGGCTGGCAAATAAAACGAAATGGATACCGATGAGAGGCAAAAACAACAACAACACCACGATCAATGGTATCATGGGAGTTGGAAGGAACAGCAACAGCAGCAGCAACAACCACAACTGCTGGAACATTTTTACACCCACAACCATCATAGCAATTCCTTATCAGACAGCAGGGATTATGATACAAATTCAACAAGAACCTCGCTATCGGGTTCGCCGCCCGCTGCGTCATCCGGCAGCGAGCTGCAATTGGATTTTGCCAGCATTGAAGAGAAACCACTATTGGCTAACCTTATGATGCCCGCCACAACAACAGCTGCTACATCCGTATCTGGATCACTTTCAGAGGCCAACAACAACGAGCAACAGGTGCTGCATCCCATAAGTTTAAGTTTAACATTCGAGGCTGCAACAGCAGCAGCGGCGGCAGATGAGCTACAAGCGGCTACATATGCTCTATTGGAGACGAAACGTCCGGATGTAGCGAAAGTCGAAGACGATGAGGATGACTATGATGATGATGAAGTCTTTACGCTTCGACCACTGACTGCGACGACAACGTCGACCTTCGAATCATCTGCAACACTAGAAACCACCAACCACATACCCATTGCTGTCCTATCCATACCATCATCCGCATCCACACCCGCATCCGTATCATCAAATCATTTGTCATTGTTAACCAACCATACAGAGGAGGGGGTGGAGGAAGAGGACGACGACGACGAGGACGTAGTAGAGGTGGAAGTGGAACAGGTTTATAATTTGGATGACATATGCTTCACCTTGGAATATCAGTTTCAAAATCAAAAACTTGTCCAAGTCCAGCCACCCACTGTGGTCTCGCTCAGCATGCTGGCCGCCTCATCCTCTAATTCGGAGACAATGACCACAACCACACAATCCTGTGACGATTCATCGCCAACATATTTTACCGTTGAGACCACATCCAGGTAGTTCTTGAACCACCCAGTGCATCTTGTTTATTTGCTGCTGCTTCTTCTGTTTGCATGCCTGACTTACCTTATCTACTAATATGTTAACTATTAAGGATATGAAATATTCGGGAAACTTTTGGTTCAAAATTTCCTTGGCTTCGTCAAAGAGTCTTTAATCTAAGAATACGTTAAAGGTGACTAGCTTTGAGATTGGGATTATAGGCATACATACATACATATATGTATGTATGTACTTGTGCGTATATACATATGTATGTGTATTAGATGATGACATCGTTGACAGGTGTGTGATATGAGCATGGTGATTTGTTAGATGAGTACCAACTAAATAATGGCTGATGGTGGGATTGGCATGGGTTGCGGGGCGTTGCGAGCAACCGTTCACTGAACCTTGTTTTTGAACGTCCATACATACTATGTATGCATGTGTTGTTCCTAAGTTTTGCATTCCCTATAATTGTTGTTGTCCAATGTTGACCCCCGCTCAGGGCCAGCTAATTTTTCCACTGCCCACACTCATTCCCATCATCATCACCATCAAAACATCGAAGAACGGCAAGAATTCTGCGCTGTCTGGCGTGACGTGTCTAGAGTCATCTATGTACATACATACATATGTATGTATGTATTTCTTTCTTTTTTGTTTGTTGTGTGTTTGGTGGGCCAATTAGAAGCAAAATATTGAACGAAAATTGTTGGCAATATTCTTGAAAAACATTTTTGTTTCATTTTTTTCTTTTGCGTTTAGTTTTTTGTCCACTTATTACAACAAGCAAACTGTTCGTAAAGTGTCCGAAATGATTGCATGTTGTTGCTAATTGCCTGATTTGTGTTGGCCATAATGCAAAACACAAGCATTCATACATACAGATATGTATATGGACATACGTATATGTATGTGTGTGTGTGTGTGTTAATATATATTTTCAAAAACAATTTACATATATGATTTTTCATATTTCTCTCTTATTGGTTGGCAATGGGGAGAAATTCTAACGGTTGCATATTGCTGCGACCACTGCGCGCGGATTTTCCTTTATAATTTTCCTGTTGTTGTTCTTGCTGTTTTTCATCATCATGATGATGATTAAGATGATGATGATAATTATCGTGATGATGATTATATAGAAATCGTTTGTTTGGCCTAAAAATAGTTCACGACGATGAACACATTTAGATTTGGCTACAGCCACCTCCTTACCTCCCCCCCACAAGCTTCCCTTTCACATCAAAAAGTTGGTCCCTATATAAGTACATATGTATATAGTATATGTATCTGATGTATGTACATATGTACATACAAGAATACATTTTTGTATGTTAGGAAAACAAAAAAAAAACTTTGAAAAACATTTTTTATTGTGTTTTTTTTTTTGTCTTCTTCACTCCAACAAAATTCATTCACACTTGCTGTAAAAAGAAGTGCCGGTTTTTCTTTTCGAAACTATTGTGAAATTCTTTTCTCGATCATTCGCTTTTGAGGGTTGTGTGTGTGCGTGTGTGAGGGTGTGTGTTGAGTGTGCGTGTGTGTTTCTCGAAATCGATTGGTTACAGTGTAAATCTGACCAATTGCGACAAAAAGGTTTCCAGTTGAAAAGTTCATAAGTTTCACATTCAATTACAATTATCAATGCTGAAACAATTATTTTATTTCAATTTCGACTGGTTAGCTAAAACAATTACCTCTTGGCACTCCAACACAGTGTTATTCAAACTAATTACTACACACACACATTATACAAAATTTCATAAAGTTGTGAAATCAGTTCAAATATTACTCCATGTTCCAGACAAAATGTTGGAACGTTTAAGCGTCTCTTCGCTAACTTGGCTTAGCGCCTTGTTAAACACAGATAGTGTATGGTGACCCCGACGATCTAATCATTGTGTTGCCCGAGAAATCTTGTTACTTTGAGCGATCTTTTATATTTTATGATAATTCATCAAATTGGACCCCTTAAATGATCTTCAATAATTTGGTCAGTCCGACAACTTTTCACTTTAGATTTTTGTTATTGTCCTGTCATCTTTTCGGTTTCTGCTAGTTTTTTTGTTTTTTGTTTTTTTTTCTACTTTGTATTTAGTACAATAATTTTTCAATTTTTCATTTTCACACCCCCGCACGGTGCTGTGTCGTGGCCCAAAACACTCTCCTCTCTGTTTCTGTTTCTATCTCTATATTTTTTGTTAAGGGGGTCTATTTTTATCGGTATGAGTAGTTTTTGAGTTGGTTCCCATCTCAATCATATTTGTTGGGGGGAGTGGACGAGGGAGAGAGGAAGGAAGGGTATCGACCAGCTGGCAATGAATTGTAGGGTATTCGATAGTATAGCATGGCGGGAGAATGGAAGGGACGGGATTGGTAGGGGGTGGTGAAGCGCATGCCGCTGCCCGTCAGTCAGATGTCGGCTCGCCCACGCACTTGTTCTTGTTGTTGTTGTTATTATTATTGCTGTTTTTCTTTTTAATTTTGTTTGCCTTATAGTTTTTCTGTCGCTTTTCTTTTTGTTTTATTTTTGTTTGAGTTGCTCGTTTTGTGTTTTTGGCCATGACAATATTAAATATTAATTAATCTGATTAGAAAAGGCTTACAGTGAAAAGTTAACCAAAACAGAAAATTAATGTCACTAATCTGCTAGACTTTCGTCTATATCCACATATGTACATATGTATGTATGAATGTATGTACATACATATATAGACTTTGTTCCCACTGACCCACTGAAATTGTATGCAAATTGTGTTCCATATTGACTCTAAATGCTTTCTATATATATTTCATATGTATATACATATGTATGTATATCTCTCTGGCGATATATTTTGATCTTTGTGATACTATATTTTATAGCTATGTAGATGATACAAATGAGCCCGACGATGAGGATGTTGATTTGGCTCACTGCATACGTCCGGTTGAACTGCATAGGGAGCGTGAAGATGAGGATCAACTTATGGCCATGGCCTATGAGGTATACCCCCTGCACACCGCCAACCAATCCACCGCATTCCGCCAAAACGATCTGTGGCTCTCTTTTTAATTGAGTGTCTATGTTTGTTTCTTTAACTTAACTTGCCGTTTTACTAATGCTTTTTGTAGCGTTTAAAGGAGGCAATCAATCCCAATCAATCAATCAGTCAGTCAGTCAATCGAATCAATCAAATTTGTGTTAAGCCTTAACTTGTGGTGCGTAGTTTTAGCATAATTGTCACTCTATCTCACTCGTTCTCGCTATCTCCCTCTTTCTCCATTCATAAACATATTCAAATGCATGACAAAAATGACAATCGAAGATTTAGAACATGACCTACCCAAAGGACTATTGTATATAGTGTTCTTCTTTTAACTCAAAGCAAACAACAAAATTATCTCAACTAATATCTAGTTTACACACATTTTTCTAGAGTTCCGATGAGGCCCTCAGTCGCTATAGATGCAACTATGAGAACTGTTATCGCAGCTACAGTACAATTGGGAATCTGCGTACGCATTTAAAAACACATACAGGTAAGTTCTCATTATCCTCTCTCAGTATCCTCCGTTCGTAGATCCTCTTTAGTCATGAAGGGAGATAGAAAGAGAGAGAGAGAAATGATATCAGAATTCATTTCAGAACTACTTATCAGCCTCGGTATCAGTTTAGTTTGAAATGTTTTTGGACAAATCAAGTCAATGTTTTAATAAAAATGATATGTTATCTTAGTTTCGGAAGTTTCAGTACACTTGAGTGTCAGAAAAAGAATAGTCTAATGTATTCTATTGAGATGCCAAGAGAGATTTCAAGACAGCTCACCCACTTCTTGGCGACCCTCATTTCAGGCGACTATAGCTTCAAGTGCACAGAGAAGGGCTGCAATAAGGCGTTCCTCACCTCGTATAGCCTGAAAATCCATGTACGTGTCCATACCAAGGTCAAGCCCTACGAGTGTGAAGTCACCGGCTGTGATAAGGCCTTCAACACACGCTACAGGTGAGCAAGAAATGACTATAGACTGATATTTATATGCATGTATGTGTAAGTAAATATACGTATACTATGTATGTACGAGGTATTATATGTGTATAAACAAATTCTTATCAGATTGCACGCCCACTTGCGTCTACACAATGGCGAGACATTCAATTGTGAAACGTGCCAGAAATGTTTCACCACGCTCAGTGACCTGAAGAAGCATATGCGCACCCATACGCAGGAGCGTCCCTACAAATGTCCGGAAGATGATTGCGGCAAGGCATTTACAGCATCGCATCATCTAAAGACACATAGGCGCACTCACACTGGGGAGAAGCCGTATCCCTGCCAAGAAGACAGTTGCCAGAAGTCCTTTAGTACCTCGCACAGTTTGAAGTCGCACAAGAAGACCCATCAGAGGCAACTGTTGAACAAGGGCAAAAAGAAATCGAAACGGAATAGCCAAAGGGGCCACAACGAAGAAGGGGCCCAGCAAGATTTGGATCAGGAGCAAGCGCCACTGGATGGAAGCCTGGATTCCGGTAGTCACAATTCAGAGAGCACTAGTTCGGACAGTGGTGTGGTCGTTGTCCAGAGCATGCCCGGTGGGACGATCATGGACCAAATGCCTTCTGATTTGATACCCACTGCCAACAATGTGCTTGTGCTGCAGGAAGAGCAGCCCTTGAGCCTGCCAGCAGAGACATCACAGGCCTTCCAATTGTCCTATGCTGCCGAGGAGGAGTTGCCCAGACCTTGGATAGATGCGGCGATACTTGTACCTAAACCCATTATGCCCATGGCTCCACTCACAGACACCTGCGGGGTGGCCCTGCCCACCGAGATGCCCAGTTTTGTGGATCTGAAGCCAAGCTATGGCAATGCCGCGGTCAGTGGGCAAATGGAAGTGGATGCTGCCTCCACGTCGTCACCTTTGGAGTTGACTCAACAGAATATCGATGAACTACTGAAAGATGATAGCTTTGAGAATGACGAGGACATGGAAACGGAATCCCTGCTCAATGACATCCTAATGACCATTGACAACAATAGTGCGCTACTCCAAGCGACCTTGCATCAGGCTTCCCAAGTGCCCAGCGACGCCTCAGGATTGATTGAGCTGGATATTAGGGACAATAAGCCGACTCTCAAACAGATCACAGCAGATGCGGGCATCTGTAATTGCACCAATTGTAAATGTGATCAAACGAAGAGTTGTCATGGCGGAGACTGCGGTGCAGCAGCGGCGGCTGGCGGCAGTGAGAGGGCGTCCACTAGCAAGGTCACCACAAAGGTAACCACAACTGCCACTGGTGGCAAACGCATGTGCGGCAAAAAAGTGAGTAAACGTCAAGAGGAAATGAATCAGAATATCGAGGATGTTGCTTTGCTATTGCAAAATTTGGCTTCCATGGGGACTGGCAAGGTAGCCAGCGGCGGTGGCTGCTGCGGTGGAGGTGGTGCCAAATCCACACCGCAGCCACCAACGGCCACTGTTGCCAAGAGCGGTGGTTGTGGCTGTGCAACGACGACGCCTACTCCTCCACCCGTCACCACCAACAAATGCTGTGGTGGTGGTGCTGCTGCTGCTCCGCCTGCACCTCCTCCAGTTAGCAATTGTTGCAGCGGAGTATCTAATCCCAGCCCTACTACTCCTCCTCCTGTTACTGCTGTTGCTTCTACTGGCTGCTGTGGCCAGAAGGCACCAGCTACTACCACTTCACCAGCTTCCTCTAACTGTTGCCAGCAGTCAAATCAAAACAACGCCAACTCCGATTCCAGTCGCAGATCTGCCCCGCCTACTGCTGCAGCTACCGCAATAAAGAGCAACTCGTGCACCTGCAAGAGTCCTGCCGAAGGCGTGGCCAATGGCTGTTGTGTTGTAATCTGCATTAAAACGCTGCAAGCTCTACGCAAAGTCCTAACGCGCCGGAATCTAAACCTAATGCTTTGTCCACAGCAGAACTAAACCAATCGTAAACCAACCCGTAATTCAACTCTTCAATTAAACTATTATCAGCAAGTGATCAATTTAGTTGGTTTAGTTAACTAACTTATCCCAATCCAACCCACACACCACAGGCCATCAAAATATCTCCTCACCCAATTAATTGATCGTAGATCTGGCAAATTGACCAAAGATATACAGTATTGTCCGGGCTAATGTAGTTTCAGAATGCTTCCGTTTGATTTAGTTTGAGAAAAAGTGGCATGACAATGTGTGAAACTCATTCAGCTGGATACAAAGATACAAACATCAAGAAATCGCTCCCAGTCTTGCTTATCTATAGTAAAATAAAGCAAAATGTTGAGATCATTTAGCTGAACTTAATCATTTACCCAGTACAGCGATTAACCCAAATAATGATAATGGTAAGCGATGTTCATAGAAGTCGGCTGACTAATTGTATATATACACAGCAAAGTTTATCACATTTTTCTTCAGTTAGCCATGGGTATATCTTTTGCACGACTGTGCAAAATGCATTTAGAGACAGAGAGTAAACCAATCAAGAAATCAGAGAATAAAAAACCGAGAGAACCAAAATAGGGAATTATTCCTTAAAACCTTAACCATTAAAAACTGAGCTTTAAACTAAATTTTACCTATTTGTTATTGTTAATTTCCGAACAAATAAAAAAAACCAAATGAAATTCATCATAACACTTTGCAACAAAAAAAAAAAAAAAAAACTAATCGTACAATTAATTCTATTTCGATACTTGTTGATTTTTCTTTTTTGTATATCTCTATACATATATATACACATCTATACACATAATTAATAATTTGTATATTATATGCAAAAAATTATTAAATATATATATATTTTGTGTATATATATTTTTACTATATTATATTGTTATGGTATTATCCAGTAAAAATGGAAATCATTTTTTGTATAAAGTCGAATAAAACATAAAACTAAAACTTATTGTTTTTTGTTGTTGTTGTTGTTTTTGCTCCGGAATGCAGCTTCTTCTAACGCCTCCAGCCAGCTCTCTGCCTAACGTCTTAAACATATTATCAAATTTTCTCTCTATATATATATATATCTCCTTCATTGTTGTTGTTGTTGTTGTTCTTCTTCTGATCTGCTTCTCTGTATATTTTGTATTGTTTTAATCCTCTCCAGCTGGTATGACCTCCTCGAGACGTCGCACAAACTTTACGCGCAACTCCGTCACATTGTCGCCTTTGAGCTGATCCTGCCAAGAAACCAAATATTAGAAGATTCAAGATAACAAAAAAGTATTCCACAAAATCCACACACACACACACACATCAATCCCACACCCCCATACACACAGAAAGAGAGAGTCAGACATCCTTACCTGTACAAACCAGCACTGCACCTCTAATTGTACCATCTCCAGGGCACCACGTATGCAACCACTTAGTATGGCCGAATAACGCAAATTGGTCAAGTCCGCTGGCAGCTCAACAAATTCCGTCAATGGATTCGAGTCAAAGATAAGCGAGAACTCATCACTGGCCGCCGACCAATTCGATATAGTCGGCTGTATATTGAGATATATGCGAAATGCCTGCTGTATCCGATCGGCTGTCTCCCGCATCTCCAGGCAGCGGGGCGCCGAAGTGCGGGCCAGAAAGTCCTCGATCAGACGCATGCCCATGTTGTAGCCAATGCGCTCCAATTGTTTGTTCACATCCTCGACATTCTCAAAGTCACGCAGCATTTGGGTGACCAGAGCGCCATAGGTGAGGGTCAGGAATTCGGAGTTCTTCCAGAGGAGCCAAGGAAGTAGGCAGAAAAAAACCAAATAACGGCATGGAATGGAAAGAAGAGGAAAGAAAAAACATAAAAGAAAAAATAAAAATTTGAAAAACAAATTTGGAAGAAGAAAAATAGAAAAAGAATGGAACTATTGATTACTCGAATCGGATTGGGCACGATAAGAAAAAAAGGTAAACTCCATTTAAAAATGTACTTGAGTCGTTTGGCTCAGTTTCTTAGAATTATTTGAATTTTCTGTAGTTATAAAATATTATTAAGTTTGCAACTATTTCATATAGCCAAATTTAAACCGGATGCATTCTTATAATGCTAAATTTGTCCGAATTCTGCGAGAAAACAATTCTTCTGAGTTTGAAAATTAAAAAGGTTTTAGCCAACAGTTTGGAGAAGACTTTGCAGTTTGTTGGATTCGATATAATTTGATTTATTATTTATACAATTTTTCTGATGATTTCTTATGTGTGTTTTAAATCTAATGACATAATAGAGAGTTAAAAATTATAATATTCCATGGATATCTGTTATCTGTTTTGAACTATTTCATCAGCTTTTACAACTAAATATAAGAGATAAATATACATTTTACACAAACATAGCTGTATTTTAGGCGAAGAGTTAGAGACACGGTCTAAACGAACGAGTGAACGAACTATCCGGCTGTTATTCCGTCTTTATGGCCGTTATCGTTATGCTTGGCGTCTGATGTGGAGCAATCAGTTTTGGGGGAGCGCGCGCAGTTCCCCGACTGAGTGTGGCCCCGCCGCTTGGGGCCATCTGAAGGCTACCTCCACCGTCTAGACCACTGGAATCGCCGCCCTTCTCTTGGGCGGAATGGAAGCGACCGCCTTCGCCCCGCGCCCGATTCATGGCGTGCCGATGGCGAGATTCATGCAAATATTTGCAACGTTCCTTGGGAATGCGGGACTCCAATTTCGCTCTGGCCTGCCGCCGAATCAGAATGCGTTTGTATTGCTTGGCATTCACATAGAGGGGCTCCTCATCGGCTTCACCCTTAGAATTCTCGTCTTCGCTGGTGGTATTGGTGCCAGTGGTGCTGGTGCTAACATCGGCACTGATGTTATTCGCCGCCGAAGCGGCAGCTGCAGCGGTAGCACCAACGACGGAAGCAGCACCAACACCTGCCGTGGAGGTGGTTGCAACTGCCTGGACCTGAGTTTGAAGCTGATGCACCTGCTGGACTTGATGTTGCTGCTGCTGTTGCTGTTGCTGCTGAGTGATCACATTGGCGGCTCCCCCTTGGGCTGCATTAACTGCTGCCATGGTTGTCTGTGGAACCATTATGATCTGCTGACCGCCAGCCTGCGCTCCTGGATTCGTATTTGCGGCTGGTGTTATCTGTACTAGCTGACCATTTATATTGAGATAGTGGGGCGTGGGTTGGGCAGCCACTGCCGCTGCTGCATTTGGATCTAAGGCGGCTATAGTAGGGGCCTGATAAAATATGGTTTGGCCGTCAGGCAGCTGCATCACTTGCATCTGCGGCTGTTGCTGCGCCTGGAGCATGATCTGATTGGCCTGCAAGGGTATCAACTGCGGCTGCAGTCCTGCAGTGGCCGTCTGTGTCTGCGGTTGCTGTCCAATTATGATTTGTGCCGCCCCTGTCGGCAGCAATGGCATCGGAATCACCTGTATGGGTTGAGCGTTAGTAGCAGCTTGTTGGGCAGCGACGGCAGCTTGGGCGGCGGCATTGCTGTTGTTCTGCTGCTGTTGCTGCTGATTGTGGGTATTGTTGTTATTGGTGCTGCTGTTACCGGCTGCGGCGGAGCTCATTCTAAGCGCTGATCCGTTAGTTGAGGTACGTTGTTGTTGGTTACTGTTAAAATGGTTTTCCATGTGTTTCCTCGTTTCGTGTCCCTCTCTCACACATTACACACATTTACCAACTTACTGGAAAAGCGGAACGGAATATGAAGCCGATTTTTGAGGTGTCACTTGACAAAAAAAAAAGAACTAACTAGCCGAAACTAAAGCTAACCTATAGTTAGGATCCCCTCTTCTCTTAACAATTTACTCTCTTTTTAACTTACCACTTTTTTGGCATCAAGTCGAGTGGCTTGTCGCGACATTTTTGTGCTGTTTTTTTTATGTGCAGTAAGACGGCGTTTTGTTTTCTTTTAGAAATGTCAGTTTTTCCTCCTATTTTCACGCAAAGCATACAGAGTTGCCAGGTACAGTTCTTGGTTCAGGGTTGCATGTGCTTGTTTCTGCATATATCGATAGTTTTTCTAGTGACGAAGTCTCTGGATAATGTCAGAAGATAATTCAAAGGAGCGCCACACATATCCGTTAGTGTGACGTCAACAATAAGAGGCGTCAACCAGTATAGGGTTGTTTAGGTTTGCACCTACACCAACTATTGTGGACAAGTCAATTTCTATTAAATTGAAAATATTCTCGCTGCTAATTGCTAGCCGTACAGGAAAAATGATGTATTATCAAAATAAGAGTCTGGTCTCGCGCCCTCATTTGTTTGTGCTACCTTCCGTTTATGTTGCTTGCGATGAACCCAAAATAAATCAACCCTGCGTTGATTAGAGCACATACAGCAACAACAACAATCAGAACAACAACAACGCAGAGAGCGTATAAACAATTTGCTCAGAGCTCCAGGTGTCAGCAGAGTAAATAAGAAAAACAATACGGAAATTTTTTGGAAACATATAATTTTTTTTTATTCGAACCAGTGTCAGGTGAAGTGCGCGAACAAAGACTACAACAGTTAAAATAATATTCAAAAATGGCTTCGTTCTTCAATGTGGGCGCTCTGGGGAATGTATTCTCAACTCCCATAGGACAACGTATCGGTGAGTGGGGAAATGGAAAACTAAAAGCTACGAACGTTGCCCCGCTCCACTCCCAGCCATGCTTTGCTGCCGCTGCTAATGTCTGTGTGTGTGGGGGTGTTTGAGTGATTCAATCCAGATGCTCTGACAATATTGCACTATATATGTATTTATTTAGCAAATATTTGCGCATTTTAATTTTGCTTGGAAATGTCAAAAAATCCAGAATTTCCTTTAAATTGACTGACGGGCCGAGGGAACACTGGAAAATTGAATTTTCACAACTTTCATTCTGGCCCCAATATGTGGCACGCACACACATCTTGCACCTAAACCGCCCGCCCACCACAAAAAAAAAAAGAAACAACAAACCAAAGCCTAAAAAGTAAAGGGAAAATGGAAAATGGATTTGTTGTTGCCTCTTTTTTTATTTTTCATACATATGTACATATGTACATAAATACGTACATACATACATATGTACGTATCACAATGGCAAAATTCACCGCAAGAATCTCTCAGTAACTGAGTATGAGCCAAGTTGGTGGCAATTGGCTTCTTCTGATAAGATTACATTTGAAATTGTTGGCGGTTGTTGGTTGGGACGGAGTTGGGTTTGTGTATGTGTGAGTACTTTGTTGCTCATCAATATTAACTCATATATATTTTGTATTTACTTATTGGCATAGGCAAGGGAATGATTGGGCTATTACGTTTTTGTTTTTTTTATTAGTCCATTTTGATGACGATTAGTCAGTTGGCTTTTACACTTCCATACTGCCTTATTGCCTCATGGTTTGTTTTCCTTCCTTAAGACTCCTCAAGCCTGAGACTATTTTTTCACTTTCCTTCTTATCCAGCTGCTCCTGCTCACCTGTCCGCAGCTTTTTTGATTACAGCTCATAGCGCGCTCCTGTTACCTCCGGCACGCCCGCTCTCCGCTAATTTTTGGCCTATTAAACCCAAAATTATTTTTCTACTAATAGGAATACTAAAGGCAACACAATTCGTCATAGCTTTTTTGGTTTGACTTAGTTACATAAAATAAATGTGTGAATTTATTTCATTCCATTTTCCTACTCATTTTAGGCATGACTGTGCAATATATTTGTTTGTGCGTTTTTCTGTCTCTGCGTGTGTGTGTGTGTGTTGCCTTGCTAATTTGTTGCTTCATTTTTGTCTCCCCTTTACCCCAAAATCTTCCCATGCCTTTTCCGTTTCATTCCCTCTAGCTTATTGCGACTGCTTTTGTCTCTTTCCAATTCACTCTTAACTTATATTCAGTGCAGTTATGTTTTGATTAGATTACAAAATCTTTCTAATTATATTGTTGTTGCAATAAAGAGAAAGAGAGCGCGCCCGAAAGAGGGAGAATGACCCCCATCACTAATACAGTGAAAACAAAATATACAAAAAAATAAAAACAAATTATTACAAATAATACCGCTGCATTTCAGTGCTGGCAATTTTACTAGCCGAATTTGAAATTCCAAAACCAAAAAAAAGGCTAAATTTAATTTAAACAACCGTTAGTGATTATTGAATGTCTTTCATAATTCCAGAGGCTGCCACCGATGCCAGTTTGGCCTCCGAGAATTGGGCAGCCAATATGGAAATCTGCGATATGATAAACGAATCCTCCGATACGGCCCGCGATGCCATGCGTGCCATACGGAAACGACTCTCACAGAATGCCGGCAAAAACAATCAGGTGATAATGTATACACTCACTGTGCTGGAGACCTGCGTGAAGAACTGCGGCAAGGCCTTCCATGTGCTGGTATCCCAAAAGGACTTCATCAATGATCTGGTCAAATTGATTGGACCGAAAAATGATCCGCCGGCTATAATGCAGGAGAAGGTTTTAAGTCTTATACAAATCTGGGCAGATGCCTTTAAAAATCAACCGGATCTCAATGGCGTAACGCAAATGTACATGGAACTAAAAAACAAGGGAATTGAGTTTCCAGCCACCGATTTGGATGCCATGGCTCCGATCTATACGCCACAAAGGGTAAGTGTGATAATGATAATAAGTATCGTATCGAATCATGATTGATTATGTTTCTCTATTTAGAGTGTGCCGGAGGTCCATGCACAACATCATGCCGTTTCGCCACAGCATCAACAGATGGTGGCAGCTGCGGTTAACACTGGGCCACCAAGCAGCAGCACTGGGCCCTTACATCTGACACCGGAACAGGCAGCCAAGCTGCGGGCAGAATTAGAAATAGTGACCAATAATATGTCCATATTGAGTGAAATGCTGAGTGTATTAAAACCCGGCTACGAGTCTCCGGATGATTATGCCTTGCTCACTGAACTGACCTCCACCTGCAAGGAGATGCAGTCGCGTATTGTAGATTTAATTGGTCGCGTTCAGGATGATGAATTAACCGCCGAATTTCTGCGCATCAATGATGAGCTCAATAATCTATTCCTACGGCATCAGCGTTACGAAAAGAACCGTGAGCAATGTCAGAGCGGAGCCGGGCCAGGAGTTACATCCCCTGCGGCAGTGCTGGGCGCTGCCATGGGCGTACCTCCAGCAGCTGCAACAACAGCACCTACTCTGCCTCCGCCGCCTGCATCATCAGCCGTAACGGCTGCCGCTGCCGCTAGTAACACACCCCAAAGTGATCAGCTTTTGATTGATTTGATTGAAAGTAGCGAAGAGCAGCAGCCACAATTGCCCCAAAGCTTTGCCCAGCTCAGTTTAGGTGCTGGTGCTGGTGGCGGAGCTGCTGCGGCATCTACAGCTCAAAAAGGTGGAACTTCCTCTGCCGCTGCCGATGAGTTTGATATGCTGGCCCAATCACGCACTGAGTAAGCATCGAAAGCACATTCTGTCTTCCCTTTGCTGCAATTAATTGTTTTCTGTTTAAATACGTTTTAGTAAAACTGATCTGTTACGGGATATACTTTCAGTGGATGCTGCTGCTGGCAGCAAGCCCCAACAACAACAACAACAACAGCAGCAACAAACTCATCAGCAGCAGCACCATCAACAACAGCAACAAAAACAGAACCCGCAATTACGCTCAACCGGCGATCCGTCGGTGGTAAGTAAAGTGAGTAATCCAAACGAACGAAATTTGATCTAACTAATTTGTTGTTTGATCTATATTTCCTATTACAAAAAATATTCTCCTTAATTTTGGTTTTTTCGTTGATTTTCAAATTTCTATTTTTCTTTTGTGTTTCATTTACACTGTGATTGGGTTCCTTCGATTTGATTTGATTTGATTTGTGGCACGATAGTCAACAAAAGAGAATGAGATAGATGAAATGGAAGCTTGGTTGGGCACCTCAGTAAGTAGTAAATTCAACAACAACAACACTTGCTTAACTCTCATTAATCCATGAATTGAAAAGTCTCAAACTAAAGAATAAAAAACCATATAAAATATCGATACAGACATGTATCTGCATTTATTTAGATCCAGTCGAAATTTTTTGTAAAAGCTAGGGAAAACTGCTGATGTTTGGAACTTTTCATGCCGTGTTCCTCTCACAAGTATCATCTTCATTCCCATTTCATTCGATTAATATTTGCTTTTTCACTTATTTTTGTTAATGTTGTTAATGAATTTATTTGAAATATTTGATATTGAAATTAACTTGGCTTTACCTGTGTACCCCGTTTACTCAATATAGAAAGAGATTGACGGCATCGAGGAGCTGACCAGTTCCGAATTTGATAAATTTCTTGAAGAACGTGCCGCTGCCGCAGAAAATCTTCCAACCATTAATGCAACGAATTCCGTTAGTGCCGCCGCCGCCAATTCAGATAGTTTACGAAAGACACCAAAGAAACAAGGAGCTGATGAGGATCTGTTGGCTCTCTGAGTGATCACTATCTCAGTGATGATACAATTAGCCTTCTGATCCTCCTCCAACTCCAATTCCATCATCAGCTATTTCTGATTGTTTACTCTTTCAAAAAACAGAAAACAAAAAAATGTTACAACCAACAACAATAACAGCAACAACAATATAACATACATATTTATACATAACGTCTACTATATAATAGCAGCATACCTACATACATTACATATGAAACCGATTTATGTAAAATGCTTTTTTGTTTATGTTTTTTTCTATATTACTATACCCCCAATATTTCCTGATTTTTACCTATACATATATAAATATTATATACGCAAAATTATTCCAAAAAAAAATGCAAAATCTTGTGTTGCTCTATTTGTAAGCCACAAAATATTATTGACGGTACATCTAATTGTAATAATGTATTATGTTTAAAGTCTATTTGTTGTTTATTTATATACATACATACACACGCATATATATATATATATATATATATATACGATCTTAAAGCTAATTTATTTTACCAGAAACTTTAAAAGATGAAAAATACATTCAAGCACATACTAAAACAAGAAAGCATCTCTCTTTGAGCGATTTAAGCTAAGCAAAATATTATACATTCATGGCCTGTGTAGGACCACTATAGATATCCTCCTCCTCACGATCGTCTCGCTCCACCTGCTCGAGCTCTTCATCTGTATCACTATCCTCCTTCTCTGCAGTTGGTCGACGACCTCTCGTTTTTTCTAACTTCAGTTCCAGTTCTTCAATTTTAGCCTTCTTCTCATTGATCAATAGTAAAAACTTTTTCAGCATTTTCGCTTCCCTAGATTTGGTCTCCTCTATGAACTTTTCATATTCTACAAGAATCTGAGAGTCCTTTCCCAGCACACTGGAGGAGCTGGAATCACTGGTTTGTTCTATGGCTGCATCCAATAAACTGAAACAGTTGGAGACTTTGCGAAGCGGAATATCCAAATAAAGTGTCTCATAGCCAGAGCACTTGAATAGCTTGAATACCGCCTCCGGCGTCGTCGACGTTGTCTGACTGTCAGAAGAACTGACTTCATAATCGAATCCCGTCAGACCCATGTTGGTGGTCAGGGCCTTCTTGCACTCCTCGAAAAACTGTTCATATGGCTGATCCAATTCATCCGCAGCGGTGCGAATATCACTGAATTTAAGTGATCCACGGTACGGTAGATTACTGCTGGTAAGTACAATGTCCAATTCCAGTTCATCATCCAGCCATTTGCTGTGGGCATAAATAAATGGCTTCACATCTTCCACCTGACTATGTGTGAGTTGTGTGCGTTCTAATAATTTCACAATGAAACTCATGGTAAGTAAATAACACAATAACACAATTTAGAGCTACCGGTGCGTTAGAGATGACAAAAATATTCAAGTGACAATCGATAGGTCGTTTAGCTTTGCCGTTAACCAACACTGAATTACGCCCCTATTTTAACAGATCCCAGTATTTCATTAACATAGTGGGAACAAAACAAGGCACTTTGTTTTTATTTATATTTATCGATAATATTTTGCGATAGCAACTCGTGCTGGTGCGGCAGGAGCGAAATAAATTACTTAGTTATTTGTGTCAAAACTGTATAAAGATTAAGTGAATATTGAAACATTGGAGAATTTGGGGCTGTCAGTTCGTTTTGGAAAACGTTGTCCCGGCTTTTAATTTTTTGTTTTGTGTTTTGTGATTGCTCGTACATCTAGCATCAGCATCGTGGCGGAAAGAAATAAAAAATAATCAAAAGTTAATAAATGTGTTAATGTGAAATAAATACAAGAATTTATTAAGTTTTGCCGCGGAAAAATTAAGAAAATCACACAAAATTGAGAAGCCCCTACAAACAAACATACACCATCGCACTTACACACACAGCACACACAAACGAAAGCGCAGCAAAAGAAGTGGCTGGGCAGAGGGCAGAGATTGCAAAAGAAGTTCGTTGCCTTCTCCTAAAGAACGAACATATAAAAGTGCAATAGAATTTTGCAAAAAAAGAAACACAATAAAAAAAAAAAAATCGAAGTAAGCCCGGCCAAGAGCAGCAGCACCTAACGGGACCTGCGTTTGCTATAAATAAAAACAACAGCAGTGACTGCGGCGGTAGCAGCGACGTCGGCAGCGGCATCTGTTTATCATATAAAAATAAACAAAAGAAAGAAAGAAGAAATAAGAAACAAATAGACAAAAGCAAGGACTGAAGAGGCGACGAGGTGTGTGTGTGTGTGTGTGTGTAGAACCCGGGGCAAGGTGAATCCGTTGTGTCTGGGTTGAAATCAAAAAATTTAACAAATATGAAAGAATAAGATCCGGATCCAGTCCAGATCCACAGTGAATTCAAAATCAAAATGCCTTGCGATAATGCGAAAACTTCATCCGACATTGAGCATGTGGATTGGAATAGTTCGGGTCAGCCCTATGCGAATGTCAGGTAAGTCTCTTCGTTTTCCCCTACCCCTTTGCCCACATCTTATCATAGAATGTCCTTGACATGTAGACCCAAAAAAAAAAAAAAACAACAAAAAACGTGTTTCAATTATTCAGCCGCAAACCTTTAAGTTAAATAATAACCTTTCTTACCCCCCCTTCGCCTCCTTCAATCACCCCCAAACAATTGCCAAGGGTCAGTGGGTGGTTGGGTGGTGCGGTCAGTCATTATTTATAAGTTGAAGTAGTTGATTGGACAACAAAATTGAAACGACAAGACCACATTCTGACATTTGTGATTCGAACCAAATTAAGAAGCAAACATTTTCGGCAAGTTGAATCGATAATACACTCCAACTTATGGTCAGAACTGAGTCTGAAAAGTGAGTCTCTCGTGCCTTTTATCTTTCCTCCACAATAGGCCAGTCCATATCTACATAGTTTGATCTCAATAAATGAGTAACTTTTCTCTATAAAATCCACTTAGATTCGCCTTTATTAGCCACTTCCCCTTAATAACAATGATAATGAAATCCGATCATGAGAATGGCGCCCAAAGCCGCCTTTGTTTGCCTCAGGCCTGGGAAGTTCCCATGCAGTTTCGTTGTTTGCAATGGAACTGAAGCCGAGAAGCTAGTCATTCATTCATTGATCCATTCTTCCATAGCTTTCGGAGCTGGTTTCGGGCTCACAGCAAGTAGTGCGGCATTTAGTTTAAAGTAGCTGCTAATAACTATCATTAAAACTGTTAATATGCTTAAACTAATGGAGAGGTTAAACGGAAATCCATTTGATTATTATGTGTAATACCAGGAGTCTGCTGCGATTAATTTAACAATAAATCCCATTTATATTTGTATAATTTACCAAGTCTAATATGCAAATGTTTATTCACATGTGCAACTCGTAAGCCAACTCGAACCCGTTTTTACTCAATCGGATCCGATGTAAATATTTATGTGAAATAAATTCCTACTATAATTTATAGCACACGGAGAGCACAGAGTCAGTCAACACCCTTCAGAGTGTGAAACCTCTGGACCCATTAAAACGACTTTATCAACATTACAAATCTAATCTGTCATAGATAATGACACCTATTTAGCAGCTCTTTACCACCCACCAGCACCTAGAGGTGCCATACACTGAGAGAAAAGTCGAAGATGGAAGATCTCAAGATCTACGACAATTCGGCCATATTCCTGGCCCACTCGCTGCTCCTCAGGTCACAGGCCAAATTATTTTCAATTGCGATCAATAAGTTCGAGTGTATACAAATATTTAGAATATATATTTCTCTCACACAAATACAAACACAGACATAAATATAGACAGAATAAAGGTATTAAGTATCTTTTGCTGTCGGCTCACTTAAATATTTGCCCAAGTATAATGTGAAAATGTAAAATGGAGCAGCAAACGAAGCAGCGAAAAGAAAAATATATACGACAAAACTGATAAGAAATTCTCTCAACTATTGCACATATTGTTGTACTATACAAACTTACATATATACATATATACACATATATACATATATATATATATATAGACATCAGTGTACACACATCGGGGGTAGAGCACAAGATATACATATATGTATGTGTACATACTAGGCAAACAAAGGGGCACAACTACTTCCATATCCCACTGAGAGATGGGTTGAGGGATGGGGGAGCGCCCTCATCACTGCTTGACTTTTTAGCATTAATTGCCCTGACATTACCTCCATCCAGAGCAAACCAAAAACCAGTTGGAGCTTAAAAATAAGTTTCTTCAACCAACCAACACAAAAATGAAAATGAAAAAGTAATGCGCAAAATATCAAACAAAAGCCCAACAGTTGGATTCTCCCCCTCTCCCAAGCCCCTAAACCACAGGGAGCGATTGAGAAAGAGAGAGGGAGTCTTCCTTGCTCTACGCCCTCTTTTTTGTTGTTGTTGTTGTTCTTGTTAGTTGGTCATATGATTATCATTATTTGTTTTATCTGCTTTTGTTTCTTGGTGCGCTTTGTTTCATTTTTCCGCTCCCAAATGTAAGAGAATCAGAAGTTAGTAAGTGACTAAGTTTTGGATCCTTGCTGATTTTATCGGCTATTCTCCTTTGCGGTCGCTATATCTAGACTAGAATCCGGGCAATAACCAAGCCCGTCTGTTATCTGATAACATTAATTCCCACTCAGAGATAATGCAAGCAATTGACTGATTACCCTTTGAAAAAGAGAAAAAACAACTTAATAATCCATTTTGAAACCCTCAAGCGAGCCCAATTGATGGCCATGTCTACATACATATGTACATATATACGTGTATAGGATTGCTGTTGGCCGAGTAAAATTCATTGGAATGACAGCGGAAACAAAATGTTGACAAGGGCAAACAGCAAATGCTTCTTTGGAGCACTCCGCTTCCCGCTCCCCCGCTCGTTCCTACTCCTGCGGCCTGCAATTGCAATTGAAACTTGAGAAACCACCCGAAAGCCGGCAATAACCACACACGCACACACTTACACAAAGCTGAAAAGTTTCATTCACTTTTGCACCTGTCTCCGCTTTCAATGCCTCTCTCCCCCAGCACCACCCCGCCCTCGCTAATGTTCAAATGGAAATGCGATAGCATTGTGTGTGTGCGCGCCTTTTGCCCGCCCTTCGAGAAGGTGTAAACAACTTTTGTTAAAAAGTTTCTACCATGAGCGAAATAAAATATCGATCACACCGGAGACAAAAAGAGAGAGAGAGGGAAATATTAGGCGCCACATCTAACTATGATTTGTTCCTCTAAGGGAACTTTCCATGCCATGTGATAACAGACGCAACACGATCAATGATCGGTCTATAGGATAGTATATCATTGTTATTCATCATCTTCGTCACGATATTAAGGAAGAGGAACAAAAGGCGCAAAGAAACCACTCCTTGAAATTACAGTAGAGATCCCAAACAAACAAAAAAGGAAGAAACTTTTAAATCTTTGTTGCTGCTAAAAAAAGAAGCGAAAACATGTTCAGCTCTCAAGAAATGCCATAAAGATATATGTATGTATATTTTTGTGTGTAAGATTTGATTATCGAATGCTAATTGCGGCTAATTATTGCGTCAATCATCGATACACACACATACACACACACACACAGACACACACAAAAACGCAAACACACAAACGCAAACACACACTTATCAAGTGCGGAAACTGTTTTTTCCTTTTTTCATTTTCTCTGATTTGATTCTGTGGCATTGGCACAGAGGAAAGAGAAGAGGAAACAGGTGAAAAAAGTGCGAGTTAGCCGACAGGATGCCAAGAAGCCGAGAGGATGCCATCCTGTCTACATTTAGCTGTCCTTCTCTTCTCTTGACTTTACTTTACTTAGAAAGTAATAAAATTTGTTGCGAGTACGCACAAAGGATACTTAACCATGCCCATGCCCTATACCCCCCCACCAACTTGTTCTTTGCCCTACATATGTACATACATACATACGTATGTACATATATATTTTATGAACTTACAACTACTAGGCTAAGGCGGCTATGAGGCTAGTAGGGAGGAGGTCTCGGACAGCGGGGCATATAATGCTTTTCCATCGATCCAAGGACAAAGTCAATTGCTAAAATCCAAAGTATTAGAGACAACGCAACGCAACTAACGAAGCACATGCCACATGAAAGCCCATGACCGACCATGCCCATGTCCCTGACCGTGTCCCCAGTTTCAGTTCAAGTCCGCCCTGTCGACAGCCACAACAAATGGAACAACACCGAGACACAGAGCAGGAGAGTGGGTAAGTGTGTGTCCTGTGTTCGTCCTTCGTCCGCAATCACGCACTCTAAAAAAAATGTACACGAATATGGCAAATGGAGGTAGGTCGCCGCTTCCTGTCCACCTCTCGCACTCTACGATTATTGGCTGGCTCTATAAATTGGAGAGTAAAAGTAAAAGTAAAAGTTTTTGGCCTTAACCCACCAAACAGCACCCGCCCCTTGCACCTCTTGCTCCCATTGCATTCATTGGGTGTGCTATTTAATTGAGGCCATAATGATAGATGATGACTGTCTCCCCCGACTAACCGAAGCTAACTGCCAACCTCGACCGATTTGAGCTCCAAATTCTTGTCAGTAAATGAAAGCCCAATGTGTAGGGAATCGATATACATACATACATACATACATACATATATGAATCGATTGACGAAGGGGTTTCCCCCTCCCCCCATTTCTCTTCCAGTTGTTTCAAGAAATATGATTCTCAAAAAGAAATCGTCGAAGAATCGATCTTCATATAAGTTGATGAAAATTGAACTCAATTGGTTCAACTGAAAGGATTAAAATTTACTTTATAAAAGCCGATATCGGTAGAGAGAGTGTGTGTCTATATAGAGAACCAATTCCAAAGAATTTTTCGAATATTTAAAGCGAAAAATGAACGGAAATGAGTTTACTATATTGATATTTCAGCAGTTTGTCCAACTTGTCGATGTAACTAGCCAACTAAATATATGTATACACATACATAGCCACATATATGTATACATAGTATGTACATACATATGTAATCCATATATAGTAGTTGTATATTCTGGCGTGATTACGGAACAATGTGTGTTGTTAGGAACGTGACTTTTGAGCGGAGGGAATTGCCACTGTGCGGACAACACTTTCGAAAAGAAACTGATTCTGTGTACAGCTGCCAATTTTTGCTGTGATTCATTTGGTTGTGTATGAATTAAACGTGACACGCACACACACTTTACACTCCACACATACAGACACTGAGTGTGTGTGTGTGTGTTTTACATTAATATTACTCACATTCACGAGTTCATTTCCATGATTTGTATTAATTTATGCCTCAAAAATTACATACGACAGAGGGGAAAAAGTTATGAATATGCAGATATAGACAGAGAAGAGTCGGACAGGCTGGTGAACATGGGTGGGGGGGAGAGGTGAGGGGCAGACGACAGACGCAGAGAAGTCAATTGGAGTGACGTACTCTCTAGCGGTCGAACGAACAGTTATTGGCATAATGAGGCAACAGAACCAATTTCCAATCCTTTGTTGAAAGGCCACAAACAAAGGGGAGGACCAAGTAGCCCCTGCTCCTCCAATTGACTGACGGACCGACTGACTGACTGATGGCACGATTGCCCAGACAAACAGACAGACGGACGAGACTCTTCTTCTCAAATGCTGCTGCTGGTAGAGAGAAAAATAAGCTTTATGCTGCCAATCAAGTTCAGATAAAGAGATGAAAATTCTCTGATGCTGGTTCCGTCAAAATGGTTTCCATTAGTGGCATCTCTCTTCTCTAGTCTGTGACTGGATGGTGGTGATGGGTATGGAATGGGGGAGACCCCTTTGCCACGCGCCAATGCGAAATGGCGTGGATGAGGGGGGAGGCAATGGGCTAGAGTCCATAATAAGTTATCTGCAGGTGCGTCGCAATTGTTTGCATCTACTTTTTGTGCTCTGTTGTGTGTGTGTGCTTGGGGTGGACACGTGTTGTCCATTGCCAACAGACAAAGGTCACAGGAGCAAGTCCCACGTACTCCCCCCATAGATCTCTAATATCATCATGACCTCTTCTAATCTATGCATATTTTTCTTCTCCCAGATTCGGTTCCGGTTCGAGTCAGGCCTCGCAGAATAGTGGCGACATTTGCCGCATCTGCCATTGCGAGAGTGATCCACAGAATCCTTTGCTAACGCCGTGCTATTGCTCGGGCAGTCTCAAATATGTGCATCAGGCCTGTCTGCAGCAATGGCTGACTGCATCCGAGACGAATTCGTGTGAGCTCTGCAAATTCCCATTCATCATGCATACCAAAATCAAGCCATTTAACGAGGTGAGTCCAGTCCAATCAGCCCAACAACAAAATCGTTGTCTAATGTAACCAATTTCCATTTTCGATTAATAGTGGCGCAGCCTTGACATCTCCGGAATTGAGCGGCGGCGTCTCTGCTGTTCGGTGCTTTTCCACTTGGCGGCTGCCTTGTGTGTCATTTGGTCACTGTGCGTGCTCATCGAGCGGGCAGCAGATGATGTCCAACGTGGTCAGATAGGTAAGCAAGCTGAAGTGGATTTTAGGGATGTCGTTTAATTTGGAGATTGCATTTCAGATTGGCCGTTTTGGACGAAATTGGCTGTGGTAACTGTGGGTCTGACCGGCGGCTTTGTCTTTATGTATATCCAATGTAAAGCCTATTTGCATCTCTGTCATCGTTGGAAGGCACGCAACAGGTTAGATCCTACTAGAACGAAGTGATAATGAGAAAGAGTTATGAATATGAAATCCTTGCAGAATTCTTTTAATCCAAAATGCCCCAGAGAAGATTCATCCCTTGGCGCCACCCTCGCCTGTGGCGGGAAGCCATAATCATCATCAGCAGCAACAGCAGAACTTCAGTGAGTCGATGGGTCAGGGGTCAGGAGCCGGCACAGTAGAGATTAACAATATAGGCGGATCTGGCGGAGGCGGATCATCGTGCGCGGCTAATTTGGAAAATGGAGCTGCTTCCTCAATGGTGGGTGGCGGCTATGGGGGAGGAGGTGAACTGCTGCAACAACGACTCCCTTTGCCTCCACACAGCAGTGGCAGCAGCTGTGCCGCTGGCACCCAAACCGAGGACTCCATGAATGTGCAGCAACAACAACATCATCAACACCCAGAGCACCAGCTTCACCAGGAGCATCAGCAGCATCATCTGGAACTGGAGCAGGGTGATCAGCAGCATCACCTTCATCATCATCATCTGGGCCAGGTGGCCGTCGCTGCCAATATCGAGTGCTCGCAATCTCAACATAATTATGACCGAGATTGGGCCCTCGATGATGTCGTCTCGCAGATCTCCTCGTTTCGTCCTTGCCCGCAGGGTTCGGGTAGCATGACACTCGGAGAGCTCCAGTCGTGGCTCCAACACAGATCTGTGTGCCGGCTCCAGGCAAGATCTGAGCGCCTCGGGTCTATCCACAGACACGGGTCGGGAAAATGCCCTTCAATTGAGCAGTTTCAGTGGTGAGTGATCCAAACATTCCGCCCCAACGGAAGATATAACAATCAAGAATTCCCTTCTCTTTGACTTGTAGGCAGCGGAGAGCACAAGGCTCCGTCAATCAGCAGCGGTGTCTCTCATGCTGTGGCCAATGGCCTGGGAGGATTTGTCTACAAGCCGCATCAGACGAAACGCTATTCCAATTCGTCCATCTTTCTGGAGAATCGTGATATACTTAATGACAATGGACTGGGACAAGCCCAACCTTATGACTTTTGTACGCCTCCAAAAATGATGGACTACAGCCAACAGTTGGGATGCTGTCTAACCGATTGCCTGGACAAGCTGGAGAAGAAGGATCATCCAACGGATATAGTGCTCGACATGGATCTACCCACATCTCCCTTATCACCGCCAGCGGCTTATGCCAGTCATCATCATCAGCAGCAGCAGCAACAGCAGCAGCAGCAGCAGCTGATCAGAAAGCAGCACCGTTCCTTTGACGCTGGCGTGCATGAAGTGGTCGATAATGGGCCCAATCGGCAGACAAACCACTCTTCAGCCGATAGTCAAATGGATCGTTCTCGTTTGTTCTTTAAATCGTTGCCAAATCTCAGCAGCAGCTGTGAAAGTCTCATCAAAAAGTGATCAGCCACCACGGACACACAAATCCCAATTCCACCCCGCCACAAACACTTACACAAACTCTCTATAACAATAACTTATATACCTATATATCTATCTATCTTCCTTCCTAACTACAGTTTGTCCAGTTGTCCTTTGTTTTTTTTATATTTTTTGAACTAGCTTTTATTATTTTCATCATCGAACCATAAACCATGAACAATTTGAGACTGCGAAAGAAAACATGACAAAATATGAAACAAAACACAAATGATAACGATACAATATGTAGAACAAAAACTTATGAGACATTATTAACAGATATCATCGTTTGAGAATTGTAATTAGTTTTAGGCTCTGAACAAAAAATCAATATATGTATATATTAATGTGAACTCCGATTGGCAAGGGAACTTTAAATGGTTGACTTCAGCTTGCTGGAGTCACAAATCGCCACGGATTACAATTAACCAATTATTACACTATGCAACAGGAACACTTTTTTTACTTCATGCAATCGATATATGTAGCTTGAAAATCTTTCAATGAATATGAAAGTTACCATGGACCTTCTTTTTTTGCTTAGCGATTGTTAATATTAACGGATCGAAAGTTTTCAACGCCTCGAGTTAACATCGAAAATATGTTACTACGGGACTATACAGATGGCATATTTTCTGTTATTTTGGAAGCTATTAGTGTAGCTAGTATTATTAACATCAGAGATTGTTGCATAGTGTGCACGATTAATCAACATAGATATGTATACAAATATGTGTATACATTCTTATTACGTAAATTCGCATAGACCTCAACCTCCCCAAAAAAACCTCATCTCATATATTTCACAGCTCCCGCCCGCTGACCCAAAGCCAAAATATACAACCCAAAATCCAAACATACTTTCATGAATACATTTGCATACCTATATATACATAGATAAATATATACATATATTAGTCCAGGTGTACGAGATGTAAATGCTGAAGAAGGACGATCGAGGAGAGTGACGAAGGAAACAAACTATGACGAATTGTGAATTATTATTCTTTATTTTTTTGTGTTTCTTAACTTCTAAGTCAAAATGAAAATTTAAAAAAATTGATCTGTGATTAAGCGTCATTGAATTTGAATATACATACACTTACACCTACACATGCACACATACATCTTAAAATCAGACACATCATGAAACAAAAAACAGCAAACAATTTTACTTAACAACAAGAACAAGAAAAGTGCAACTAGCAACAACAACAAAACCCAACATGACAGCCACTAAACTGACAAAAAAAAAAATTATAAGAAAAGCTTTTTCTCCTTGAAATTCGGACTCGGCCCAAACAGCTTCAGCGGCCCTCATTTAATGCGATGAATGTGTAAAGGAAAGCCGTTTAGTTTTAGAGAATATAGCATAATATACAAACACACATATATATCTAAAAATATGTACTATATGTATATGAATACATAAATTATATACACATGTACATATATATTTAAATATATATGCATACTTATGATCGCTGCAAGTTACGAGCATAAATACAGCAACAACAAAAACTAAATGCAAAACTAAATTTTTTATTACATATTAAATATTTTAAGAATAATAAAAAATATGTGCAATCATCACGTTTTCGATTTTGAAATTTTCATGAATGGCTGTCCTGGGAAGGATGCCTTTAGAAAGTCTTTGTCGTCGCCCGTTAAATACCAGATCCTGAAAAATACTTTGGCTGAAAAAAAGAACCCAATTAAAAATTTTAAATCCTTACACCCTAACTGAAATGACTGAGAAACACATAATGGAAAATATCTTGAGAGTCCTTTACGTTAATTCATATTTCCACCACTAACACCATGAAACTGACATTACTGAGTGTGGCCGCAGATAAAAGAGCCACTTTCTGACAGATTAATGTAGGTTCTCTCGAAATTATACTGGACACTCGCCAGACAAGTGCCCCTGTATAAATAATACGTATTGTTAGCGGATTCAAAATTTGTGCTATTTTTGTTGTCGATTAAAATCCAGCGCCAAAGCTGAACCGGGTTGCCCCCTATTAATGGAAAAAGAACTAGTTTGCGTGGCTTGTAAATATTATTGACAAGTCGGCCTGTAATCGATAACCAATAACAAACAACTCTGTTTGCCGGGCCACGTACAATTTACGACAAGAAAAAAGAACTAGAACTAAATTAACAAAAACCTGAATAAGTATATATATACATTAAGTAAGTAAAGCCGCTTGATTGTTTGTATTGATTTATTGAGAATACGATCCTGTTAATTTCACTCCAAAGACCATGGATACAATGCAACGCTACGTCTCGCCTATAAACCCAGCAGTATTTCCTCACCTGGCCACAGTTCTACTCATAATTGGAACCTTCTTTACGGCTTGGTTCTTCATATTCGTCGTCTCCAAGAAGAATAGTAAGGAAAAGACCCTGATCAAGGAGCTATTGATTAGCCTGTGTGCCTCAATATTCCTCGGCTTTGGCATTGTATTTCTGCTGCTAACTGTTGGCATTTATGTATGAATAAAGCTGAATTTTTAGTAATGTTTATAAGGGATATCAAATTGTGTTGTTCTTTTCATTTAATTTATTAAAATTAAACAATCAAATAGATTCACGTGGTGTTTATCGAAAGATAATTATATGATGATTAAGTAGGGAATAAGGGAGGTATAGGTAAACGTAGGTATAGGCATTTAATGCTGCCCCAATCTCTTAGCCGGCTAAGCCAGCCTTTTGTCTGCACTTTTGCATGGTGGCCCTCAATATGAACTGTTTGCGCGACAATGTGCGCACATGCTTTAAGAATGTCTCCAAGTCAATAACGCCGCCTCGTAGTCCCTCGCCCAAATAATAAATGGCATCCTCGGTGGCAGCTTCATCGGCGTAAGCGTTTAACAATCTATGGGGTGGGGCGAAAAGAGAAGCAAAATCAAACCCAATGTTCTATATTGTAAATGGAACAAGTTAAATATTCTCACTGTCTATATAATGGCGCTGTGGTGGTCACTGCCTCATCTGGATCTATGGGCTCTGCATTCTCCAAACTTTCCAGGCTCTTTTCCAGCTCCTGTTCCTTGTCACGCAGCACATTTATGTTTTTCTGCATATCTAGTTGTTCTCGTTCCAATCGCTGAATGATGGCATCAATTTTCGCACTACCCTCAACCAGTTCTTGTTTGGTGCGATTTAATGTCTCGATTTCGGCCTGATACTGATTCACCTTCTCTTGAATCCGGCGACGCAGTTTATCCTCAACAGCGCTGATTAGTGATGCTTTGATGTGCTCTTCGGTTATTGTGCCAGTTGAAGTAGCATTCATCGATGGGCTCTACAAGATGTGTCCATCATTAGTCTTAGAGCCCACTAATTGAGCTTGTGATCGATCACTTACATAGCCGCCAGCTGGTGGATAAACTCCACCACCACCAGCTGATTGTGGATAATTCATGTATGGTGGATAGCCACCAGCGCCTCCTGCTGCTGCACCTCCAGGTGCTGGTGGATAGGGACCGAAATTGGCGTTTCCTGTGGGATATGGCGGAAAGTTGCCACCAGCACTGGGATAGGGCAAAAATAGATTACTTGCTCCAGGACCTCCCAAGGCACCACCTGGTTGCGGCATAAAAGCTATAATAAACTTTTAGTCAGAAGTCACTCCATAAGGGTAAAGGGGAGACTTACAATTGTTGGGATATGGCGGTGTCATTTGTTGTTCCTTAGGCTTTGAATATACTGGCGGATGATCGCCAAATGTCACAATCATCACCTGGATTAGCGATAGCAAATCGGATGAATTCGGCTGCCAGTCATGCAGATATGGCAAGTAGACTTTGCCATTATGATCCACATACATGGACACCTTGATCTGCATGGTAGGAGTGGGCTTCACAAAGCACATTGGGGCATTTTGTGGATGAGTGTCCATTAGCCAGATGCAAATGGGAATGAAATAGGTGTTGCCTATGGATTAAATGGTATTATGTGGATAAACAGATAAAAAATATAGTTGCTACTCACTCTTATATACAACGGGTATGGTGCCCTGCAATGTGAATAAGTCCTTAGATGTGCCATCGTTGAAAACTGCAACAAAATGCATTACCACAGATAAATGCGTTGAATGCGTAATTAAAAAGACAAATAAAAACCGTTTGACTTTCTTCTTACCAAATTTTTGTAGATCGTAACTCAAGCTCCGATATGTCGTGACCACATCAACCACATCCTTTTTGGTGGCAGCCACATATTTATACTGCAAATGCATCAAATTAAGAGTTAATCGGTTTACACTGAGTCTTTTGTTTTTGTTCTTTCTCTTCTTCAACGAGATGCCTCGCAATGGGTAAAATATTTTGGTCATGACTCATTTCACATTTGTTTGGGTATTTACCTTTGATAGATACTTTACGATTTGTGTCTCCTCGACTGCTGGCATTCTCGCTTTCCAACTAATTCAATCGAAATTTAGACGGATTTGTTGTTTTTTCTAGTTTTTGATTCCGTTTTCGTTAGTTAATTTACAACAATATAACTTTGCCAGAGTAGAGGTGGGAGTTCCATCGATAGCACCATCGATAGTTCGATTTTTTTTTCTATCGCTTTTATCGAGCCAAACCTTTTCTCAATTTCCAAATACTGGTTCCCAACTGTGGAACCTATATTTCAAAACCTCAATTTTATCATATAGTTGAAATATATCTACATATATATATATATATGCATATAAGTATATCTGGGGGATATACACATACATATATGCAAATTAAAACAACACGTTGTAAATTCAAACCATTTCTTCATTTGGGTGTATATTCACTCTCTTTTCTTTTATTTTTATTTAAATGCTAAATTTGTTGATGATGCCAAATGATATGTTGAATCTTTTGTTTTTTGTTATTGCATTTTTACTACAGTGTTGTTTAATTAGTGCATTGAGATGGCTGGGAGGGCTTTTTTATTCTTTTTCTTTGGGATGGGCATTGATTTGCTGCGGTTTTCGCGTCTGAAACAAAGGAAAACAAAGAAAATATGAAACAAATTTACAACAGAACAAAAATTTCGAAAATAAAATCCGAATATAAGAAAATAAATAACACAATTATGCGAAAGTGATAAAAGCATTTTGGTAAAGTTTTGTGTCTTAAATATATAGCTTTATTTTCGAATACTTTCGCCGACTTTTTCTTCATCGATTTGGGTGGTTTGTTTGTATGTGTGTATGTGTGTGTGTGTTTGTGTACTTAGCCAATCGTTCAGTTAACTAGGCATTACTATATAGGTATTGTTCATTTTGTTATTTGTTGTTGCTTTAATATATGTATATACATATATAATATATATACTATGTTGTTTTGTTATTTCTTCTTGTGTTTTTATAAATATTTCTTGTGTTTTGTAAAAAGTTTTTGCCCCGTTCATTCATTTGTTGCCCTTACTGCTCTGCTGAACCGGATTATCCTATGATTACACCCTTGCAGAGGATTAAATGAGTCGTTTCCTTCTCTTCCCCCGCCAAATGTACATATCTATATACCATCAGGTGGAATCGGACTACTCTACAGCATATAGGAACAATCGATCCGGTCGAAAACTCTTTTCGTCTCACAATTTATTGACTTAACAATTTGTGCAAGGATCTGCAAGGGTATACAAACTTCGGCATGGCCAAAGTTAATTCCTCTTCTGGTTTATCTTTTCCAATTTTTTTCGACTGTTTTGTTGGTTTCCTTCCTTTTTGGTGGTTAGTTCGAAATTTGAAGTTTAGTTTAAATTGTGTAATATAAAAATAAGATTACTCTTTTTATCTTTTCTTTAAAGGGAGCTCACAACTTAAACTTATCTTCTATACAAAAAAAAACCATTAAACAGTTTTTATCCTTCTCTATTTGCTTTTTACGTTAATCTTGGTTTATAAATATGTTTATATATATATATATATATTTAAGTGCCATACAAATCGTATTTCAATAGCATATATGTATATATAAATGTATATACACATATGTATATCCTTTTTTTGTGCTATTTTGCATTTATTAATTTATTGCTTCAATAACGCCTGCATTTGTTTTTAAAGAATATGTGATAATTTCGATTTTTTAACATAAAGTTAGAATTAGGTGCAGAGGGCGAAAGGCAAGGCTGGGGGTGAGGAGCCAAGGGACTGCCAGAACGACTGATTGTTTTGGTTCTTTATCGACAATTAGAATAGAAATATTGAACCAAAGCTGTATGTTAAAGCGGCATTTGGAAGCAAGCCAAAAGAAACAGATAGTTATAGCCCTTCAGGGGGCCATGTGAGAGGTGGAAGGGGGATGAAATGATAAATTGTGTGTTTAATTTGAACATCATTAAGGGTTTTCCTTCGTTCTTTCATTTTGCTTTTGTGTTCTTGTTTTTCCCAGTTGTTTCTTAGGTTTTGGCACATTGCTGCACTGACTCCAATGAATCAAATAAATATACATATATGTATATATACGATATATTATAGTTCCCGTATACGGGGGTGTATGTGTGTAGGATATTTAGTTTGCTGTACAACAACAAGTGAAGCGCGAGGGTTTTTGGGGGGCCATGGTGAGGGGGGAAATAAAATCAATCAATCGACCGATCGAAAATTCATTGCATAGCGAGCTAGAAAATTAGGTAGTAAAATCAAAATTTCGTTGGATAGCTTTACAGTTAGTAGAAAATTTGTTCTAAAAATGTCAGTCTATTGCGCAAAAATCTAATTTTTTTCTCTTCATTTTCTTTTTTCGTTTCATTTCGTTTTTTATGTGTTTTTTTTTTTTGTAGAGCAAACAAACGATTTGATTTCTCTTATTAGTTTTTTGTTTTGTATAAAAAAAAATTTTCTAAAATATTTTTTATTCTGTCATCCATCATCTCTCCGTATTCCATTATATCTTCGTTCATCTTCACATTAATATAGAGCTGAATCCTTCTCTCTCTTTTTCTTTGTGTGTGTGTGTGTGAGTGAGTGTGTGTGTGTGTGTGATAAGAGCCGACATTTGATGCTAGCTCTCAATGCAGCAACTACATATACATACATACAGTTTATATATATATCTAATGCCTACTCTAATAAACTATATACTCCTCTCCTCTCCTTTCTCTCTCTCTCTCTCTTTTTGCTACTAACTAGTAGGTAGCTAAATAGGTGAAATTGGGTCAGAAATGGATAATGGATGGATAGGGCTGGTTGGTTGGGTTGGGTTGGAGATGGATGAGAGAGTTTTTCGAACTATAATAGGAGTGGAGAGGTCAAGGAGTGAAAGTAGGAGGGGGGCTATTTGTGGTCACATTAACCTAACTTTGTGTATGCGTAGGCGCAAATCACGCTCACAACAACACCAGCCGCTATATATGTGAGTAATGACCTTCGTTTTTTTGCCGCCTGCTGATTATCCTCATTCTCCCGTTTCTTTCGCTTGATGTCGTTGACCTTCTGCTCCAGAGTGGCCTGATAATCGTTGCGTTTTCGCCGCTTCAATTCAGTTTCCGGGCTGCAAAAACAAAAACAAGAACATTAGCACAAAAGCATAAAAAAATTCAAAAAATGTGGCTAATATCAAAATTAATATCCAAGTAGAATTGATTATAGCCCTATAAATCTATTTCGTATTTCGTCGCATTGAATTGTTTTGCAGATAGATGTATCAATATATAGTATGCACCTTTGTGGAGCTAACCACCCAACTTTATACATTGAAAATCAGGATTAACAATTCGCTGGTCATAATTCAAATTCCTGCAAAATGAATATTACACTGGAAAAGCGTGTTATCTAGCTAATGGTAATGGAAAAATTCCATGTGGTGCACTCTATAAAAGGCCGACTTTTAGTCGAATAGACAAACAGTAACATGAAGACTTTTCTCATGACATTCTTAACTCTGACTGTGGCTTTTGCAAGTGGACGTCATCATAACCAGACCATTAATCCGCATCAGAATAGTCCCCATTATATCGTCTATAATGGATTGGAAGCGCCCGAAGGATATGCCCCCTACATTGTCAGGATGCACTTGAGGCATATCGACGGTAGTTCGTTCTATTGTGGTGGCAGTATAATTGGAGACTCTTGGATTCTGACTGCTGCCCGTTAGGTATAAAAATTCTGCGGTAATATATTATGGAAGCAACAATCGGAAATCAAACATTAAACACAACGTGCCTATCCGGGGATCGTCCTAACTACAGCTATAACGTTGGTCTCATTCGTACACCGTATCCCATTGAGTTCTCTGCTAAAGTTGCCAATATAGCTCTTGTACAGTGGGCAGTGGCCTGCGGTTGGGGCCCGACAATATCATCCCGCATGACGCCTGCAATGCGTATCATTAGAAAGTAACAATGCGATAGACACATGAAATTGAATGCCAGACATATCACCAACAACGAGGTCTTGTGTACTAGAGTAATCGACGGTTACACTACTTGTAGGAGTGATTATGGTGGCCCGTTGACCAGCTTAGATGTATTAATTGGCAGATGTGGCGCATTTCTGGCTATGTTCCCGTGTCACATTGTAGTCCCATAATTTATTTTTTCATTTTCAATCAAATGTCATTGAATTTTCGGTCAATACAAATGGGAACAGATAGACAAATCAAAATTTCATACGTGCTCTTTCATTTTTGAGTAATGTTTCTACTATCGAAAGGAGGAGGAAGGATAGAATGGATGCTTACCTGCCCAGATCAATGCCATTGACCTTATGGAGTTGTTCTGCCGCTGTTGCTGTTGGCTTCTCACTGTTGGCATTGACATCATCCGATTTTAGCGCTGTCTTCGCTGTCGCCGCCGCTGTGGATTGGGATTGCGATAGATTTCCATTCATAGATTCTAGCTCACTGCTATTTAGATTATCAAAGTCTGCCTCCAGAAGATCTTCAATGTCATCGGCCACATCGTCGTCGGCTTCGTCATTCTCATCATCATCATCGTCATCATCATCGTCGTCGTCGTCATCGTCATCATCATCATTGTGATTGCCGTAGTCGTCGTCATCATCATCATCGCTGTCGGAATCAAGCCGGGAAGGCAACGGTGGCAATGGACGGCGCAAACTATCAGCTACCTCGGCATTTATAATTTCATGTTGATTGATGAAATTGTTGAGGGCATCTTTGCTGGCTGGTTTATTTCCAATAATGTCACACGGCGGCACTTGGCCATCGTCCTGGCCATTCGCTTTGGCTGCACGCATATTCAGCGTGAGAACGCCACCAGTATTGGGTGCCGGAGGCAATGAACGTGAACACGTGCGCGGTGGCAGTGGCGGTGGCAATTCATCTTGTATAGGAATATCCGTGTCATTGCCAAGTAAAGGTTCTTCGGCGTCGAGGAAAGTCTAAAGTGCATGGGGGTAGAGAAAGGTTTGTGTGAGTAATGAAAACATTCAAGAAACATTCATTTACGCAGAGGAGCTCATCCTAATCAAGAAAGTTTCAATTGAAGCACATTTATTATTTTTGCAACATTTTCGAAACTTTAATGGTTGGGCAGTCCTTTTGGGAACTCAGCGGAAGAGCGACGGTGTCGCTTCGCCACGTCCGTATACATACGGGATCATTTAGCTTTTCGATGCCCTCGATGATGGCCTGATATGAAAAGTCCAATTGATCGGATGTCTGTATCAAACCCATGCGATAGCTACGCAATTCGCATAGAATCTGTGAGACATTGCATTCACCAAATTTATCAACCAATACTAGACAACAATCGACCAAACAAAATGTTCCAGAACGTCCAATTCCAGCACTACAATGAACCACAGCAGGTCCCACATCGGGGGACAAGCCACCAGAATCACGTACTTGCTGCAAGAACTTTAAAAATGCATCAGGTGAACTTGGTATAGCAAAATCTGGCCAAGTTGTATAATGGAATTGCATAATCTCGCGACTTGTCTCCGATTCTAAATCAGTGAGTCTACAGAATAGAAAAAGAATAAACCGTCAATGAATGTGTTTTATTTGTTTTTTACAGGTCGTACTTACTTAAACCACCGTCGCACAAAATTCTGATAGGTCTCGCATCGTACTAGCTCCACTGTTAGTTTGACCTTGTTCAGCTTGAGCTCTTCACCCAGTTGATTTGGCCAATATAAATGACATTTGATCTGCTTCTTTTCCATCAATTTGTTAAGCATTAAGATGGCACGACTATTTTGCTCCCAAACCATTAACCAGAAATGCTCAACTGTTTGTTCTAGTGGTCCCTGTGTCAATATATATTGACGGTCGGCACGAACCAGCTGCAATCAAAAAGGGAAGAAAGTCATCAGGATCAGGACTAGCCAGAAGATGTGAGGGCGGAAGTCCCTTACCTTAACCAAATTGGCATTTATATAGTCGACAGAGCCGCGTTGTAGAATAATTCTTGAATGATCGTAGGGATTCACATCGCGATAACGATTCAGAGAACGATTTTGAGGTCGTTCCGATTCCAATGTGGTGAACTGTTGACCCTTCGCATACCGTTCGCATTTCTCACAGATTTCCTAGAAAGAAACAAATCCAAATCGTTCTATATAATAATAATGAATAATGATCAAGAGCTCTATATGTATGTATGTATTTATATAAATTAAAACAACAAATCCCTAAAGATAATTTTACGTAAAATCCGTTTCTTCGGGTTTTTCCTCCGATTTAGAGGGCGTCTGGTGACCCCCGAAATGGTTTCCAAGCAGAATTAATGGTTCAAACACTTGTCCGATGACTCACAATATAAAATGTCAAAAAATTGCTTGGGGTTGCCCTCAATGATATTGAGTCATTTAAGCATAAAGCAGATAGAGAAACAAAAGAGGAAAAAGAAAGAATGGAGGCGAGGGGGAGAGCTGGCAATGGGTCATGACTAATTAGTTGAACAGTGAGACCGCCGCCGCACACCGCAATTAGTTTTGGTCTTGTTGTTAACGGTATTATCTTTGCCAACATTGGTTATCAGGCGCCGCCAATTCGAAGGGCAAATATCGAGAACCGTCCGAGAGAAACAAGTCAAACTCAGAGGTTCGGTCAATGGCGTCATTTTAATTACTAATATTAGGAATTCAATTTTAATTCTCGCTTTTTAAAGTGCGAGATGAAGACATGAGTAACGATTTGCAAAAATCTGATTTTATCCGCTTTACAGTACATACATACATATGTATGTAAATAAAGATGTACATATGCTTATGAATCAGACCCAATCCCAACCAATTAACCACCAGCAGAAACAGATGCAGCTATTACACATTTAACTGAACAATCGGGAAATTGCAAAGTGTAAAATGTCGAAATCATTTTCTGCGGTTTAATGCCCGATAAGATTTAAACGATAACTTAGTTCGCCAATAAGGGGAACTACAGTTTTAAATTGGCCTCTTTTGTGGCACCGACACCACAACAACAATCAACTCGAGGAGTTCCTTAGGTGAATTTCGAATATTCCCAGGAGAATTCGCTGTCTTCCAGAGGAAAACTTTTCATCTGCTTGTTGCATTTATTGACCAACTTTTCCCTAATACAATGTAATTTGATTTATGTTTTGCAATATAATATAAAATGCTTTTTGAATGTAGTTGCATTTTATGCTGCATGACTATTTGGGTTGAGGACCCACTCCACGCCGACCCTTCTCATATGCCTAAATGTATGTATCTCTCTTTAGAAATTGCATGCTGCATAATTGCAATCCTCCCACTCCCCCCTCCAAAGTCTGCAGTTTACCTTTCATTCCTCTCCTTTTCGTCACACTCAATGACGGCAAATGTCATAATACAAATGTATGTACATAGATGGCAAACCGACTGATGGAGAGGGATACATATAGAGAGTGCAGGAGGGACAGAATGGTTGCGAAAACTTGGTAGTGGGAGCGAATATAACGGTAATGTGTGTTCAATGGTATGATTATTTTTTTATGAAAATGCGCAAAAAACAAAACAAAAATTACAAAAACCAAGATCCAAGAAAAAGGCGAAGCATAACAACAACAATATTAAATGCGTCAAATTGTTTTTGTTCAACATCCATAATTCAATGGAAACAATATTGGGGGCAGACGACGGGGCCATAACAACAACAATACTAGCAACAACAACAGCATTTCAAGCGAAACAGCAATTTCGCTTTTGTTGTTGTTGCTCCTTTTGGAAAATTAGATTATACACAAAAAGGATCCACATCCAATCAAAGTGGCAGCACACACACACACACACATACCACAGAGGCAGTTATGCTCTCTCTCTCTCTTCTCTCGTTCTCATTCCCTTACACACACACACACACACTTAAACAATGTCATCCTAACTGCGAAGCTGAATTCTGTGAAATCTAAATCCAAAGTGAGTAGCAAATGATGGCAACAGGGCTGAAGACACATTTCGCCGGAAATGGCCATAAAGCAGAAAAACTCTTAGGATGGAATACAGAGAGAAAAAAAAAACTGAAACCTCAAAGACAGTCACGGACCAAAAACGAGAGAGAGGTGGTAGATGCGTTATTCCAGTGCATGTACAGTGGGCTCGCAACTTATGAAAACAAAATTCATAACAGAGAGAGAGAGAGAAACATATTCGTACATACATATACATATGTATATTGTTTACTACGCTCATCTGTTGCGTACATATGTACATAAACAATGAGTAAATTCTGATCCTACCCGCTATAACATTTCCTTTGTTTGAATCAACACAAAATCCAATTTATTATTTCTATGTTGATTTAAAGACTATCCGACTTAAGGCCTCTTGAAAACATTTGTTAAATGGCATACAACTTTTAGCCACTAATCTAGGCGGCAAAGCCGAACAGATGGACACCCACTGTACAACATATACATATTCTTCTTTGTATGTGTGGTGTAAAATAGTTCAACTTCTATTTGTATATCTATGTATGTAGGTACATATATATTTTTGTTTTTTGGGGGGGCAAAGCAAAATTGCAAAACAAACAACTAAATTCCAAGAATTTAATTTTTATTTTAGCTGTTCCTAGAACTAATAGCTGAAATTGAAAAAAGTTATTAAAATCTAACAACAACAAAATCACCGTAAAACTATAAATTTGCATGTGTCTGTAAGACAGAAAGAAAGAGAGGGAAAGAGAAAACGAAACCAACGCATGTAAAGTGCAGCAGGTGAGCGAAGCTGGCAGTCGAACTCTCCTTGCATGTGTGTGTGTATGCAATTTGATTTCGATATATGTATGTACATATGTATGTATGTATTTTTTTTTGTTTTTGGCTGCCTAAGCCATGATGTAGGGGCGGGTGACGGAGATAGCGGTTGAGGGTCAACAGCAACAGCTACAAAATACACGGACAACTACCGTTTGCTCACATGACAACAACAACACTGGCACTAGCAAAAGTGGAGCCACACAAACACACACACGCACATGTATGAATTGGTTTTTGCCATTGTATTGGTGGTTTGTAGGCATCAATCTGCAGCAGAAGCCTTTTGCGCACTCATCACATTTTCGTGGAAATTCATGGTCAAAAGGAAAAAAAACTCGGGTTTGCATGTGTGTGTGTGTCGATTTTGGCCCATTTGTTGCCCCTGTTCCCGTCCAACTTACCTTGTAGTAGCGATGCCAACCCGATCCAGTCTTTTTATTATTGTATTCTGAAACTATTTGCCTGGCGGCCGTCGCTGCAGTTGGCGGCTGAGGCGTCGCACTTTTTGTTTGCTGTTCACTCATTGCACTTTTGTTATGCCGTTGGCTATGTTTGTGAAATTTTTGCTTTCCGTTCAGTTGTTCTTTTAACAATTATTAACTTCTAATTTTGTGTGTAAAATCACAGGCGGCGTCAAACTGCAGTGTTGCAAAGTAGAGTTAGATAGTATTCGATAGCACCCTATACAGCGATTTATCGACGATAATTTATCGTTAATCGACAAGAAGGTATCGTCTACCGGCGATATATTTTAACGTTTAACGCCGATAACCGAATCATTTGGGAGCCCAGCGTTGCCACACTGTTTTGCCACCGATATGAAGTAATAATAAAAAAAAATTAAGTAAAATGTTTGCGCCACGCGTATTTCGCCTAATTAGAGATAGGCAACTAAGCGTTCCAGTGCTAAGACGTTGCTTTCATCACGAGTTCAGCAAACCCGAGCCGGAACAGCCACAGCAAGCCAAAAACGACGATTCTAAAATGTAAGTACAGACTGAGCAACCACACGTAAGGAAACTGCAATTTGATAGTTTCGTAATTTCTAGCAGTAAAAACTTAAATCTAGTTGGCGGAGTGCAAAATAAATACAAAATCTTTCGCGATGACGATGCGCTGGAGATATTCGATGTGGAGGAGGCACGTCAACAGGAACAACAAGCTGAAACCAGTGATTCAGAGGACCCTCTGGAGGATCAGTATTATGGTCTGAATTTAAAAAGTATGAGTAGACTTCAAATAATTTCCACGTTTTTGGTATACTATTGTAACTTGATTTCTATTTTACCCCCAGGGGGCGTCCATGGCGTATTTGATGTCGAGGATTTAGTGGAATTGCTGCGCAGAGAGAATATGGACGATATATTCGTGTGCTATGTGCCAGAGGAATTGAAATATGTCGACCACTTGGTCATATGCAGTGGTCGCAGCTATAGACACATGTTAGCCTCGGCGGAATTTGTGAGACGCATGTTTAAGATTAAGCGGCAGAAGGGTGATCTCCTGCCCCGGATAGAGGGGGGCAAAAGTCGCGATTGGATGGCCATGGATATGGGAAATATAGCCCTGCATATATTCTCGCCCAAGGCCCGAGAGGAATACGATTTGGAGTCCCTCTGGGCCATAGGCTCACAATACGATCGTGAGAGTCAAAAGCCACAGAATCCCTATGGTGATATATTCATGGCGCCATCAACTAAATAAATAGAATTCGTACAAATCATCCACTGAGAAGTTCAAAGATCAAATCAAAATTATGAAAATATTTCTATCTGCGAGATGATTTATGACCGCCATGAAATATATGAATGGGGGGATCATTTATTCACCAAACCACCTGATCATCCGACAATTTCTTATGGAAATCATACAGACTGGGATAGATGTGATTCCTATTGATATCCTCGCCATACTTCTTAACCAAATATGGATAGCTGCGCTCATGAATTAACGCCGAATGCCAACCAGCCTCTTTGGCCCCCAGATAGTCGGTGGTGGGACCATCTCCAATATGCAGACATTCATCGGGCTGAAGATTCGCTAGACCCGACTTCTTTATGGCCTTGTCAAAGATCTCCTTTTGTGGTTTCTCCACATCCGCGTCATACGAATTAAGGGCGAAATCCAAATATCTATCGATTTTCGTATTCTTGAGTAAGACATCCAGACGCGGATCGAAGTTGGCTATAACACCCAATTGAAGATCAGAATTAATCGATTTGATGTCTTTGCTAAGGAAATTCAGTAGCTCGATGCTGCCATTGCATGGTTGCCAGCAGATTGTCGTTTTATATAGCTCTAGCAGGTGATTTGTGAAGTTGTCCAGCTTTTCATCCGATATGCCCGAGCCGCTCTCAGCAAAGGTTCCTATTGATGGAAGAAGAAGAAGGAGAGGAAGGGAGAGACGTTTGTTATGGGGAGGGAAACCGAGGCGCACTTTGGATTGTTGATTGTTGTTTTTATCAAAAACAATAACAACAATAACCGCAAATACTCGAAAAATCACCTGCTATCAGCTTTCGCCACCATTGCTGCCATTCCATCTTGGGGGTCGTCGTTGAGGAGGAAGAGTCTCGTCCAAAGTTTGGATAATCCCGATTCATTTTGTACCTACATAAGATTGATAACCTACAACAACAGTTAAATAATAATTTTGCATGTATTCGTACCAATTAGCCTTGTAATTCTTGGCCAGATCATTGTTATCACACCGTGCCCCAAATAGGGCCCCAATCTCTCCATATTGCTTGCCGGGACTGGTGCGAAACTGCAGCAGAGTGTTTGTCACATCGAAGGTGATCAAACGAAAACGTTTCAGGCTGCGCATCTCAATCCAGATTCAATGGATGGCTGGTTAAATGGGTGGAGTCCGGGCTATACTTTCGACTTTTATTTGTCTATCTGACACCGTCGAGATCCGCCGGCGCACTGCTAAATACGTGAGCTGTTTTGGCTGCCCGTTGGCCCATTGACTTATTGTTTTGTATTGGATAGAACGCGCTTATCAGTTGCAGCTGCTACAGATTTACAGAGCTTTAATATATGTACTACAGAAACATCATTAGGACGGACATTTCACAAAGAGTAGAGCCTTTTGCTCTTCTCATGCTTTTCCCCCTCTGAAAGCAATGATCATGGTTGCTCTCTCAGTTTGTGGTTACGATTATCTCAGTTGTCGGCCCATATACATATGTATATGAATGTCCATATTTATTATAGCAAATGTCCAGTCTAATATAATCACAATAATACACACATTATTGTACGCACCAGCACAAGTGGATTTGCCCTCTACTACCCCGTCCTCCACCGTTCTCCCCTCCACAGATTCCTCTTGTGTGTTTAATAACAATATTGATTCTAATCAAAATGCTAACTTCTTATTGCTCCAATTGGTCAACTGTAGAACCCGGGTGTGGGTTCGATAGTTTGTTGATTGTTTAACATTTGTATCCTATATGAAAATGATAATAATAATTAATAAATAATAATAGGTATAAATATCAAGTGCAGAAATGCTTCAAAAAGTCAAACCTCCCCACGATACCCTCCCTCTGAGCTACTAGTTCCTATAAATATGAACCAGTGCCATTTACCGCGACGTTTTGGATTATGTCTTTGCTAAGCGACGACTGCAACCCTTGAAAAATATAAAAGAAGTTAACTTCGGCTGTGCCGAATTCTATATACCCTTGCAGTCTATGGCAATAATCGACTCAGCTTCTTATGCTGATCAAGAATATATATACATACATCTGACCAATTTTATAATAACCTCTGCAAGGTTATAACTAAGTGCCAATTGTTATGATTTCCTTAAGAAACCTCCAGTGATAAACCGGCAATCTCTCTCTTCTATTTACTTGGCTTAAGCCATAAATAAGCTCACCAGCCAAGCGCAACTCTTTTTTCTAAGGAAGGACGAACATTTATAAACAACAACAACAAAAAAACCTAAAACCCATGACCAAAAGATGACTAAAAATTCCAGAAATTTTGTTAACTGAAATTTTGTTCCTGATACCTGGGACGAATTCCTTTGTCTCTGGCTAATAGCCAAAAAAAACAAACAACAAAAAAGAGCAACAAACCACAACCAAAAGAAGAAACAAAATAAATATCTGTTATTGATAATGCCATTAAATGAATTTGTGGAATAAGTTAAAAAAGATTTCGGAATCTTGTGACGGAATTCAACAAGAGACACATTTTTGTAATAAATATCTACATACATATATGTATATAATAATGTTTTTATATATTAATATTTACGATTTAATACTATTTTATTGCCTGAAATGATCTGAAATCCTTTCAAATGTTTTGCCTACATACATAATATAGACTTTCGATCTTGATTCAACTCAATAGGTTTTCAATCACAGAATCAAAAAATGACAATCCTTGAGAATTCAAAAATGTTTCAAATAAATCAAATGGAGTCTCCTTAAAAAATGATTAGAAATGACGGAGAATTTGTCTGAGAATTGATTGAAATTGAAATTTTTGCAAATTTCATAGACCATAAAAGATTTCGTTAGTGGGTAGTATATGTGTATGTACTTAGTTATGGTATTATCGGAGACATTAGTGTCTACACCTACTACTACCTACACACTTATTGCTGCTGCTGCTGCTTGCACCTTATCGGGGCAACAACTAAAGTTGCAAAAAAAACAAAAAAAATAAGAAGCAATAACAACAACAACAACAAATCGGAGCCCAACTTTCAACGAAAAACTTTCCCAAGAAAAGTAACCAACGAACCAACTAACCCAGCCCCAATCCCCAATCTCCCCCAAACCTCCAGGCCCGCGCCTGTCCCAACCGAAGAGCCAAAGTCAACGACTTGCCTGGAATTTCATGTTGATGTTGGCCCTTTTCGAAATGTGTCTGTGTCTGTGTCTGTGCCAAAAGACCCGAACCGAACCGATCCTCGGCTGGTCTGGTCTGGTCTGGTCTGGCTGCGGCTACGGCTATGGCTATGGCTATGGCTCTGGCCCTGACTGCCTTTTAATATTATCTTCTGCACTTTGGCTGCCGCCGCTTTTTGTTGTTGTTGTTGTTGTTGTTTTGATTGGACGTTTTAACCTGTTTGCGAATTTCTACCATGTTAATAAATAATTTTTAGAGGAGTTTTTAGAGGGGCAGCAGCACCACCGCCACCACTAGCAGCAGAGGCAGCAAAAGTACCGCACCGCAGCGCCACTCGTTTTGGCGTCGGATTAGGTTTTGGCTGCTGCTGTGACTTGTAACGCAGCTTCTCCACTAGAGCCCCCGTCCGTCCACAATCTCTAAGTCCTGGGAGTACGGAGTAAGCCACTACATAGTATTAACTGGTTGTTCTTGGCTCTTTTTTGTGACTATTTGGTCTAAACGCAATGAAAAGAAATGTTGTTCGTTTGAGGAATTTCACAAGGAATCTATGCAAATCCAATCGACACTACTTGGAAAACATTTATAATTTTGAGGGGGGCCTTGATCAAAGGATTCGTATGACATAACTTGAGGGTTAAATGGGTTTCATTCTTGCCGCTTTGCGGCGCCAGTGAGTAAATTGTGGGGGCATCAGAGTGTATCTCAATCGTCGTTACGATTTCGTTTGGAACCTGGTAGAGACTGGTCCTGGAGTCAAAACGTAGTGCCCCTTTTTTCGTTTTTGGTTTATTTTGTGTTTTGCTCAGCGCTTCGCATTACCTCTGCCGCTGCCCACTGCCACCGTCAGCCGTAGCCTTCGTCTTGGTCTGCATCTTGTGGCTGCCTCTGCCTCTGGCTCTGGCTCGTTTGTTAAATGTTTGGGTTTTGTTTGAGTTTATTGAGTGAAATTCCAGGAAAAACACAAGAATTTGTCTTTGGTCGTTGGTTCTTTTTTTTTTTTTTTTGTTTTTTTCTCTCTTTCTTTTTCTCTTTCTTTTCGTTGTTTTTTCTGCCGATGCACCGCCTCCGCCTCTTCGATGCGACGGGAACGGGACTGGAGATGGGGATGGGGATGGGCATGGGTTTTTGGAATGGGATGCGATGCTGCGATGATGTCGATGTCATTGGTGCATAAAAATCGCTTTACGGCCTTTTCTCAGAGGTGTCTGTACGGGTTTGCCGGTTTCGCTGTGATAAAGGCTAGACAGGCGATTATTATGGCTTTTAATTTTGTTTAGCTGTGGACACCTGATTTGGAAATATAATATGAATGAAGGCCAAAAAAAGAAAAGGAAATAAGAAAGAACAACCCGAAAAAAACAACCGAAATGGCACACACACAATTCGAGACTGAAACGGAATTTAAGATCGTTAAGTACACAAACATGAATACTTTCGATATTGGCCTTTAATCTCGTCCATCCCCATATTGGAACCTAACAAAATATCTACTCTCCAAGTTCTTTTGATATCTCAATCATGTCTAGGCTAAAGCTCTAAGAAATCAGAGACCTGGATCCATTCCTTGTTGGAAGGGGGTAAAATATTACGGAGAAGATTTCGTTTTGACAAATTTGGGAATTCCAAGATAGAGTGGGTCAAATGGTTTACCTTGTGTTTTATTTTGGCAGGGGGAAACGTTTCGGAAATAGATTTTGCCCCCAAAAATTTATCTCCATTTCCCATGTACTATGAATTCTTTCCAGGGAGGAGGAGGAAATCACCTTTTGTTGTTCCTAAATCACACGGAAAACTTTCACTCCACTCCCTTCCCTCATCTTTGCCTCTATGCTCTTCGTCTTCGTCTTAATTTCTTCTACGGAAATAAAGGAAACGAATTTTGGAATTTTTGATTGGAAATTTTTGCGCTATTTTCATTTGATGATTGAGTTGTAAATGATTAGGGATTGCCGAGAACGATGCAGGAAAATGAGTGGGCGACGAAGTAAGACATACGGAAGAGATGTCTGTTTTGAATTTTCATATCGTGAAAGGAGAGAGGGGAGTGGAAGGGGCATGCCTCTCCAACTAACTATCAGCAGCGGCAGAGAATAGAAGCAGCAGCCACAGAAGCCAAAAGGGGCCGACGCATTCTTTGGGGCCACTGGGCATTCCCAGACAAAAGACTAAGACGCGGGCCAAGAAAGGGTGGCAGGCGGGAAGGGCGAGTGAGTGAGTGAGAGAGAGAGGGGAAAGGGCTGAATAGAAAAAGAAGAAGAGATGGGGTTTGCTGATCGTAGCAGAGGGAGTGTCTGGGAGGAAGGTGGGCCCCCGTCTCCGTAATAGAACTTTAAATAAAAATGTTTTTTTTTTTTTTTTTTTTTTTGCTTGCCAAGAACATTTGTTTGCTTAGGATTCTCCTGCGTTTTTCTTTCTGCAGATGGGCGGAGAAGGGAGGGGGAACTGTTGTTGTTGTTGCTGCTTTAATTTGGTTTATTTTTTGCTACTTTTAGATGCTGAAAAAATGTTGCTGGCTGCTTCTTTTAAATTTTCTAATTTTGTGGGCAAGTGAATCTGAACCCATAGGAATGATCTGGCAGATATATACTACATATAAAGTTAGAGGTACACACACTTACACACACATACACACAAATGTGTAAATGTATGTATGACTCGCTCACTGGCCGCCTGTCCCGTCGCAGTGCGGTGAGGTACGAGGTGTTCCACGGCAGCAACAACAACAACAACAACGGCATCATCAGCCACCAGCAGACAATTTCAATTTCCATTTTTAATGGTCACAGGGTTGTAGCAATTATGGCCAAAATTCCCCAATGATAGACGCCAAAAAGTAGGCAATAGAAGTAAGTAAAACATTCTTACACACTTAACGCGAAAAGGATTATACTTAAATGGGGATCCTGGCCAACCATATTGGCAACCATGGCGACGGTCCAACCCTGGCTGGGCGAAGCGCCACCATTGCGACATTATCGTACAACGTCGCTGCCAACGTCGACGCTGTCTGCTGCTCTTAGGCTATTTTCGGCCAGTCGCTAGGCTATTTTCGTGTTTGTGTTTTGATCTGAAGGAAGAAGACAGCAGCCAGCAGCATTCATTCCGCCACCCTGTAGTACTCTCGCCTCCCTGTACCCACCCCACTCCATCGCCCCCTAAGCGGCAGCAGCAGCGCCAAAGCATTTGTCGATCGTCGCTCGGTCAGTTGAACTGCCTGCTGAAAATCATACACAGAGCAAAAACTACAACTGAATTTATGAAATGCAAATGCGAATTAGTTTCATTTCATCTATCTAGGCATGGCAAAGGGCAACTGTTGCTACTGTGAGTTGCCTTTGTTGCTGCTGTAACTAACAACAATTGTCCACGACAACTCCATTTTCCATCTAAACTGTGATCCTAGCAACGACTGCTCTTCATGAGATGCCTCCGACATCTTGAAAAAAGCTAGCAACTGTTGATAACCGAGATAATTTGGGACAAATTGTAGTCCTTTCCACCTATGCAATTCATAGAATTATAGATATAGAATAGAATTATAGAATTTATATCCGGATATAGGCAATTTTGCCCCTTAAAGTATGCAACAAAAGGCCAAGAATTAAAACAAATAAAGAAAGGTGTCCAATATTATTAACTTTAAAGTTACAAAAGTAAATGGAAAGGCAAATCAGATACTCCTTTGAGGTGGAAGGTCCTGATCATCAACATTAAGGACATATCCTGATAGTGGAAGCGAATAAAAGAGTCAGTTAGGGGAAAAGAGATTTTAGAATCGCAACATTTTAGTTGTTTTTTTTTTTTTAGTGTAGAAGAAAAGTTAGAGATTTTCCTTGATTTTGTTTTCTCTCTTTGTTGTGTTTGTCAATGTATTGTAGTTGTTGTTGTTATTGTTGGTATTTTTGTCTAAACATCTTTATGTGCTTTTAAATATGCTGCGAAGTGACATTAGCTTTTCTCCTCTAAGCAGACAGATTCGTCGTCGTCGTCGTTGTCGTTGTCTGTTGTCGTCCGTCGACTGTCGTACAGAAATAAAATTTGTCACAGACAGTTAGATCACTCAGTTGTTAATGTATGTGTGTGTGTGTGTGTGTGTGTGTGGATCATCATATGCTAAACATAGAAGCAGCCTCAACAGTCTCAGTCTCTTAGTCCTCCTGGCGGCTCTGATAATGTTGATGTTTTGATTGATAGTCGTCTTGGTCGCTGTCTGTCCATCCGTCTGTTGTCTGTCCGGCGGTGGCGCTCGATGAATCCTCCTGGCAACAGAAGCAACAACCGAGAGAGACAACCTTCCAAAAGCGCTGTAGTAGATGGACAGGTCGGTCTAAGAAGTACAACCACATTCACAGGCTAGATCCACATCCGCCGTCATCTCGTCATCATCATGATGATCATCTTCTTGTAGTCATCATCCACATCATGATCATTATCGTCTTGGTCGGCGTTCTAGTTGCATGTGCAGTTGTTGCTCTCTAAGCTCTTTTTTTCTTCTCCTTCTCGGTCTTTCTTGCTTTCTTTCTTTTTTTTTTGCCTTCCTGTGCATTTATTTTCGAATTATTGTAGACACACACACACACAGGCACACACACACATTGATGCACAGTTCTTCTTGAGTCATTCTTCCGCATTCTTGCATGAAAATGACCGTTGGACTTGGCTAGGGCCCATGGAGAGCCGCAGAGTCGGAGTCGGAGTCGCAGCCACCTTATTTGGCAAAAATTAGCAAAGACTATTCAAAACATAGGCGGATCAGACCAAGTGCGGGGCGCTAGGGGCTGGGGCATTTAATTACACAAATCAGAGAATCGAGTTTTCATGAATTTCCTAAGAGACAGAGAGATCGATCACAATTTTTGTATCCGCTTCCGTTTTGATGCGTACGTCAGAATTTTCCTCTTCAGATGATTCACTGTTATCCCCTGCCCTAATTACATATCCAAATCCGAACCTGGCCCATCTATAGTCTTGGAGGCATTGTATGCAGATGAAGATCGAGGAGACTCTTCAAGTGGAGGTTATATGAATGTGTTTATATGGCACACCCTAAAAAAGGGCCTAGGCATTAGACACACACAGAGAAAGAAAGAGAGAGAGAGAAAAATGAGAGACAGAGAGAAAGAGCTGATAATAAAAGAGCAAGACGGTTACTCCAACTCCCATACTCCCCATACTCCATCCCATTCTCCAACTGCATTCATGGCATACCACAAAAAAGCGATGAGCGACGACAGCAACATAGACTACGACAACGGTGACTTTTTGCATACCCTGCATACAGCATACAGACTGAAAGGGTATATTGAGCATACGTTGCATGTTACTTTAACCAAAAGACATTATTACTTAAACGAAGTGTAAGTAAGTGTCTCACAGCAATTGTAGGGGTCACCATTTGGAGATTAAGCAGACGATTGCTTTTGATACGATAATGTAATAAAATCATGTTCTGCTTGATTCCCGACATATTTTCATAGAGTATTGGCATGTTCGAACCCATATAACTACTTAATCTATGGAATTTTTTGTTCATATTCAAATGCCAATGGTCTGAGGTTTGGGGTCTGGGGCCACACTTAACATAACAACAATGCACAATGCTCCATCTCCATGCGATGCCTTGGAATGGACAGAGATGAAGCTGGTGACTTGGTTGACTAAGACTGCGACTGCGACTGGGACTGGCGTTGGTGATGATCATCATCATGATGTCGCTGCAACTTCAAAAGCTGAGCAAACACACCGGGAAAGACGAGAATGAATTGGGGAAAAATGTACACAATGCTAGGCAAATGCATATAAAGATGCTGAAAATGGGGGAGAACGGGGCGAGAGGCGAGAGGTGTAAAGTCGTAAAATATTTTACAAAATAAATCCATGTAAAGTGAGAAATTCCGGTGTGTCCAAGAGAATGATATTGGCTCTGTAGCTGCAACTAGGATTGCTCTCGATCTCTAATGATGGTGATCACATTGATTCATTCCATTGGATCGATCATTTGAGACTACTTTTTTTGGATTTTCTCTGAAATGTTTTCGTCTGGGAATTATTCTTGAGTTTTCTCAAATCTATTTCACAATTCACATGCAAACCAATTAGTTCCAAAAGGATAACAAAATATTATGACGATCATGAATGGGAATCGCTATGGTTATGAATTGTGACATGGGAATTGGAATGAGAATTCAAAATGTGGGATATACATATATGGGAGCAAGAGCATGAGAATCGACACCCACCCCTAAAGATCTATCTCATTCTTTTAGTTACAACAGAAAATATCTCACGCTCTCAACAAGAAAACACACAGAGACAGACGGACAGACGGACAGACTGATGGGCAGATGGACAAGGGGGACAGGCAGACAGACATAGAGCATTCGACCCAAGAGTATCGATAAAAATTGATTGCATATTTACAGTAATCCCACAGAGAACCTTTCCAGGAAAAACCCAAGTAAAACGAACGTCTTTGATGCCAGACCGAAAACAACAAAATGGAAAAAGAGAGACAGAAAACAGAGTCTTTATGGATAGAAGAGGATCTGTATAGAGGTCAATTCATACCGAAAAATATGTCGCCATTCAAAACGACAAAGGCGTAGTCGGGGTACACATCTTTCAAAAAGGATACCTAGATCTTATAGCAAAATAAGTTTTTAGCAAGGGCTATCTAAGTCAATCAAGGGACAATCTAAGCGAATTACCCTTTTTTCCAAGGTTTCACACCTCATTCATTAGCTGCGCCCTTGAAGGTCTGTTTCGGGTTCTGTTCTGGGTTTCTGTTTGTAATCAACACATTACTTCCCACACAATTGACAGGATCTCCCTTCGAGCACTAATATTGCGGCCTTTCTCCTTTGATATTTGGCACACCCACATGGATATGGAGTAGTGGAGGGATAAGGACGACTAATCGCTTGACATTATTCACTTCACTTCTCCTTCGGTCACAGGAAGTTATTGTCATCAACTAAAAACAGACAAAGACCAAAGAGGGGAAAAAAAACACAAAAACTGATTACATTGTGAAATATTTGTTTTGGATTGGTGGTGGTCCAGCAATAGCAAAACGACAGCTTCCAGGAAAATGCAAGTGACCATCGGAGCTATGTATGTAGATGATGTGATTCTTAAGAAGAGTCTGTGTTTGTGTGTGTGTGTGTGTGTGTTACCCCGCTGCTCCTATTTCAAATGATTGCTGCTCCCTACACATACTATGCACCACTCTCAATGACTTCTACGAATTTTGCAAGCCACCAACACACACGCAGAGCAAAACTCAGCATGATCCCATCCCATCCCATCCCCGTCTCGGTTTTAGTCTCTCTCTCTTATCATCATCCTTGGACCCTCATTCCTCCTTAGCTGGGCGACACAAATATGCCCAATTTGTTTGTTATACATCTTTGTAATGTCCCCCGCCCCCGACCGATCCATCCGTATTCCTCGCCTTTTTTGATATAGACCGCGCCGCCTACAATGCCATTTCATTATTACACACACAGAACCCGGAACACTTGAGAATTTGGACTGATGTCTGGTCTGGTCTGGTCGATGGTCTGGTATTTGGCCATCGATCGCTTTACGTCTAGCGGGTGTCTGTGTGGGTGTGCCTGGATGTGTGTGTGTGGAAATGCATTTGTTGGGAGTTCCCAGTATTTGAATGAATGCACTTAAAACTTGGTGAGAAATGCAGTTTAGATTAAATTCACAACAAAATCTTAAGAAATAGATTATTGAAAAACTATATACAATAAAATTGGTTTAGAGATTCACTGGCTAACATCACCTGAATCTATGTATATCAAGCATGCAAAGTAAAAGGTCCTTTTCATTTTTGTTCCTTTAACAAATTACTCCAATTTACAGACTATTCAAAGGATATTTTCCTAAAGGGCTACTAATGATTCTTGTTCTGTCCTTTCAATGGGAGGTTTCACTGTGTATAATCGTAGTAAATTCTAGGACGAAACTTTCTCCCTCTGCCATCTAAAATAGTTAACAAAAATAAGACTTTTTTGATATGATTACGTTCTTAATCGTTATTACATTATGCTGGGTGTGTGTGCTTGTGTGTGTGTGTAAGTGTGTGTGGAGGTATTTATCTGAAAGTTATGAATAGTATGCCATGCTTATTTGTCTATCTATTGGGTTTTGTTTGTCTGTCTGCCTGCTTGTCTATTTGACTTCAACTCTGTCCATGTGTCCGTTTAGCCCTTGTCCCCCCCTCTAGATCCCACACACCCCCCCTACACACACACACACACACCATAACTCGGCCATCTATTTGAGTTTTGTTTTGTTATGGTTGGCCCATTACTGCATTCCACATGCACAGTGTTTGCCTTGATGTTTTTAGGGTGTTGCTGGTGTTGTTGCTGCTGCTGCTGCTGTTGCTGTTGCTGTTGTTTGTTACAAAATCATTCATCGTAGCAGACATACACAGACATAACGACATACCGACAGACATACCGACATATTGAAATTGTAAAAAGGCAACAATAATAACAGCAACGTAGATAGAAACATATAAAAATTCTTTGCATTCCAATGAATCATGCTGTTGCTGTTGCTGGTTGGTGTTGCTGCCGTTGCTGCGACCACGACGACACCAGCAACTACTTCAACTTGATGTAAACTTTAATTAGGTAACATTGAAGTATGTGTAGGTATTTGTATTTGTATGTATGTATGTATGTATGTATGTGTAGCACACATTTGAATCTGACTTTCTGCCTCGGCAATGTATCGTTTATTTGTCGTTGTTGTTGTTATTGTTGTTATGGTATGCAAGTTTGTTGCCGCTGTTGTTGATGCTGCTGCTGCTGTTGTTGTTGCTGTTGTTGTTATTATTAATGTAGCGACAGCAACTGACTTTGCCTTGTGCCTTGGCAAAAATAAAGTAACACACGTCTTCCCCTTCTCATCCATTGATGACACGCAGCAAACGCATGAAATACCAAAACTAAAACCAAGACCAACTCTATGAGTATCTATGCGATATGCCCAATGTCTTTCTCTCTTTACACTTGAAGAATTCCAAGTAGAAAAGGCCTTTACTTTGGGCTTTGAACTTATAGAAAACATGTGTATATAAAATATCGATGGCTTAGTTTGTTCTTTAAACACTCTTTGCTTCAGCCATCCAGATCAATTTGGACGTACTTTCGTTTTGGGAACTTCATATCTGGATAAATTACAATGGAGCTATAACAATTGAAAGCAACTAAACCCCTTTTTTGTTTCTTTCAGTGCAATATGTTGCCACTTTCAAATAACAATTGGTATCAGAGATCACTGTGTGTGCATGTGTATTTGTTTCTCTCTCTGTATGTATGTGTGTGTGTGTGTGTGTGTGTGTGTGTAGAACAACGTTTGATAACGCCAAGTTTACCTGTTGCCTTGCTTTAAAAGGAATTTGGAATTTGGTTGGCAGAGAATGTAAAATAATGAGTTTACTAGGAGTTAAAAATGAAGCACTATAAAGTGATTAGAAATTAGATGGAAATTAAATTGAAATGGAACTAATTGATCATTTTGTTGACTTTAGCCTAGTTTCACATACACACACAGCCACAACTCGAACAAAATTTGTCCCCCTCCCCCCGTTCACACACACATGCAGACCACCTACCCCACCACCACCTCGCAGTCTGACCCCTCTTAACACGTCAATGGCCCCCACACGCTGACGCTGGCTCCTACCGCTGCACCTCCTCCTATCTTTTGCTCTATCTCTACTCTGGCTGGCTGCAACAGCAGCAACAACAGCAACAACAACAACAACAAAAATTGTGAATGAAATGTCGGCGGCGGAGGTCTAACCTCTTTCGTTTGGAATGTGGTATTGCGACGTGCCACCGCAACTGGTTTGCAATGCCCCCTCCGCCGACATCCGCCGCCACCCGCCATCGCCATCGCCATTGCCATCACCATCACTCTCTCGCATTCTCTAGCTCTATCTCATTCTCTCTGCCCCCACAATTATTGAAGTCGCAGTTGCTGCTCTGCTTTGGGTATGCTCTCTCACTCTCTCTCTCTCTTTCTTGTCCCTCTACCACCCCTTCCCACTCTGCTTCTCGTTTTTTCTCTCTCTCTCTCTCTCTCTCTCTCTTTCTCTGATAGTTTAGTCCATGTGCTGCTGCTGCTGCTGGTAGAGAGAGGAGAAACAGAGGCTCTCTGTCTAGTATTTATTATCGCTTTGCTGGCAAGGGTGGCGTTAGGTATCCCCCACATCCCTCCGCCCTCCCCACCTACCACAATATCACCTTTACCATCACTAAACCAACCTCTACCACCCTTCCTCTCTGCCTCTCTTATATGTATGTATGTATATGTACATGTATGTATGTATGTGTGTTCGCACTATGGGGGGACTCCGCTCCACCCTAACCCCTCACGCCCTGTACAAACCACCCGCTCCCGCTTACAGAACCCCTACCCACTACTCACCCTTCGGCTTCTATGTTGAATCTCACGCTCACATATCGCGCAACACTACGTGATCGGACGTTTGTTAGTGTTGCGATTAGTATTTTTCTTAGTATAAGTGCTTAAATGAAAGAGCGAGCATGTGAGCGAGTGAGAGAGGGAGAGCCAAAGCGCCTATGTGTCTGTGTGTAGGTGATAAATTGGCGCATTTGTGTGCGCCTGTGAGCAATCAATTGGCATAGTTGAGCTCCCATCTATGTGTGCGTGTGTGTCTATGTGTGTGTGTGTGTGTGTGAGAGATGCTTAGCTTTTTGTTAGTTTTGACAATCTTTCAAAGAGAGCGAATGAGCGAGAGAGGGCCTCTGCAGCTTTCGTCGTTTGTCGTTTTATGGACGATTGGGGGCGGTGGGGGAGGGTGTTTGAGAAGTGGGAGGGCTATCGCTTATTTTGTTGTTGCGAAAAACAAAAAAAAAACATAATGGCGTCGATTTTATAGATTTTATTAGAAAAAAACTTAAGAATTGCGTTGTAACAAATTGTTCAAACTTTTAATATAATTTTTCTCTTTGTCGCTTTTAATTTTTATTAATTATGCAAAATAGGCAATTATTACAAATACATTATGATAAATTCCAAGTATCAAATACTTAGCCATAACTACCGATTTTTAACTCCAATGTATGCCTAAATGTTTTCATTTGTCAACCATTTTGATGAAAAGTTATGTGAAAATATGTCATTTAGAAATAAACACAACATTAAACACTTTAACACTCAATTGACAATCGTCAAACCAAAGAACTAAGTGCAGTTTAACCCTGACGAAGTTTAAATACTCTTGCCAATTCTTTTACCACCATGGCGTATACGTAACAACATTGCAAACAAACTTTTTAGTTCTCATCAGACTTCCAATTAAGCCGAACTAACCAAAATTCGTTGTTTGCAACAGATTTGAACAGTAAACAAATCGACAAGGATTACATATGCATCTGCATCGATTGTTCCTATGGGACGAAAGTCCTTCGATCATTGACATTAATCATGGATATTGCTACATGCTTTTAATTCATCTCATCTCATTTCGAAATCTCATTTACTTGATAGTTTCGATACAAGAGAAATGTCTCAAGTTCTGGGTCTTCGATCAGATATTTCATCTGAGAAAATGTCAATGGAAATTCCACACAATCAATGTTATTGACATTTGATACATACATAAATAGAAATGTTGTTGATACTTTTCATGGCTTTAGTTCGGTAGGATATTAACGCTGAATTGCAAAAATAATACGAGTAAATCGTTTGGATTAAGTGGCAAAAGTGGAAATATTTATTTACATTACATTATTGAGTATAATATTAAGTTTTTATGTCAGTTTGGAAACTTCACAGAGTATAGAAGACGCTGACTTGAAAGTCCCCGAAACCGAACAAAATACACAAAATGAAAGGAAAACAAAAGAACGATGCGAAATAAGAAATAAACAACTGAGCCGAACTAAACTGAACTGGTCATTCTGGGCATTCAAAAAACGCATACCATGCAAATTCATTTAGCGCATTAACGATCCCAACGCACTGGAAACGCCAACAACAACGGACAACGGTTAAAAAGGCATAAACAGGATATGGATGGGAGAGTGGGCAAGAAGTAGCGAATGCGAGCAGAGAAAGAGACACCCATAGATGGCGATAAGTAGCAGGAATCGACGTTTTTATACCCTACAAAGAGGCCACGTCAAAAGAGAAAGTCTTAAGTCTTAAGGAACTTACAGGAAGCGAGATTGAAAACCTGCCAAAAATTTGGTTTTTCATTCTCATTTTTCGACAAGGTCCATTGGGATCCTTAAGATAATCCGCCTCATTACATAATGCAAATGACAATTGTAGTTGCTAACTTATTTTATCGACATTCAGGAATCAAGCTACCCCAAGCTAAGCTGTTGCTTGGTTGTTTTTTTGGCCTAGGCCCTAGGGTATAATAATTATGTATGGAATACGTCTGTGTGTATTATAATTAACATTTCTGGGAAAATTCGTATGCGAAGAGATGAGCAACAGGACAAAAGGCGGCCGACAGACGTTGAGTAGCAGCAGCAGCAGCATCAACGGCAAAGACGACGACGACGTAGACGACGGACGACGGAAGACTGACAGGAAAGGCAAGAGGAAGGGAAGGGATTTGCTTTTAGCTCTCACACACACATTTCCCCATTATAAATGAGCCTCCCGATTGCCTGAATTCGCATCCTTTTTGGTGTTGTTGTTGTTTCTCTGTTGTTCTACTGGTTTTTCGAGATTATGTGCGGATTTTTCGCACACCACAAACAACAACCAAACAAAATAATCATAATGAACAATATACATACACACACGCACACACAAAGAAATCCTCGCCAAAAACTCCTCTGACTGAAATTCAAAAGAAAAACAAGAAGAAGGCCGCCCAGCCGACATCATCCTCATTCTCATTCTCAGCCTCAGCCTCAGCCTCTTCTGTCCTCTATCCTTCGTTCGCTTCTTTCGTTCGTGGCTAGTGAGGTGAGAAGATTTTCTCTCTACCCCGTAAGGCAGCATTCCAGGCAACTACTTGGAGGTGAGAGGACAATCAACTCGCCATAAGAACAACAGCAACAGAGCAGCATGCTGTTGATGTCAGCAGCAACAGCTACAGCAACGGCGGCACAGGCAACCATTCTGCTCGCCAAGTTCATTCTGGATTCACCAAACTTCAACTATTTAATTTGGCCTCCTTCCGCCTCCCCTCCCCCCAACCATCACTCTCGGACACTATTCTTCGGCACCCTTCATGACCCTCTCTGCCTGCTGCAGGCGAAAACTCTTGCCTCTTGTCTGTGGCATCTTGTTAACGATCATGGCAACAGGATTCTGCTATTTTGTTCAGAACAAAAAAAAAAAAAAAAAACTAAAATCAAAAAAAAAAGAAAAGAAACTTTATGCACATTCCAGAGGCACAGCCACACACAAACACACACACACACACACACATGCCCACCAGCAGCAGCGGCATCCCAAAAAAGAGAGACACAAACATAAAAAGTGGCAAAGCAAACAGAATAACTAAATGCAATCGAATTGGCGGAGCCTGAGGAGTAGGTGGGTGGTAGCGGTGGTTCAAGTATGCTAGTGGGTAGAAGGTGTTGGGGGGTGGAGAGAACCTGCCTCTTCTGCTGCTGCACCACCCAAGCTCTTTACAATGTTGTTGTCTTGGAATTTGGCTTTCTCTTGTCACCGGCTTTATTAGCCAGGTCTGCACACACACAGACAGCGGAAAGAATACAGTAACAAAAAACAAAAAACCAAAACAGAAATTGGGAGAGAGAAGGAAAAAACAGGACACTGTCTACCAGGGCTGGAAGAGGAAGGCTTCAACCCAGATGAGGGGCGTCAATATTCAAGCTACTTGTTGCCCACAAATGGTAAATCCTTCGCACAGGATAAGGACATATAATTGAAAATATTCAAATGGGTCGAATTTCCAAGCAGTCGACTTCGTGAGATTGAAATTCACGGAGAGCTCTTGGTAATTTGAAAACTCGAGTGGAAGCAAATAAATAAGTAAACTTGGAATATTTTAAGTAGTTTTTGAATCAAGTTAATAGGTTGATGCTTTATCAACTATATGAAATATTTCTCTTAAATCTTACATTAATCTGAAATGTAATTTCGAGGTTTTAGAGGAAATTCCTACGTCCGCTTTCTGAAATAGTTTGATCCTTGATGTATAGATATAAGATAAAGTCGTCTGATCTTGACAATAATTCACCAAACAAAGGATTCAAAATAATTGATGGAATCTGTATTTTTCGCACAATTTTGGTTCTTTTTTTGGGTCCTTTACTCTTCCTACTTTGGTTTAAGGCCGCTCCTGTTTACGAGGGTGATCGATCCTTTCCTGTGCCGTCGCCACCTTCGCCTCCACCCAGCACCTTTACCACCTAAGCACACACACACACACATATATATAGGGAAAGAGAGGGAGAGAGAGAGACAAGTTTGCACCGTTTTTGGCTGCAAAATTCTACAAAGAATTTTAAGTGTATACAATATGAGAATGTCTCGGTCTGGGTCTGGGCCGAGACAGAGGCCGCGACTTTGGCGTTTGAGGCAGTGGCTGTGGCAGAGGCAGAGGCAGAGGCAATGGCAATGGCAGAAGCCGAAGCATAGGCAGAGGCAGAGGCAGGCGCTATGCAACTGTGCAACAACTGCAATCAAACAGCAACACAACAGAAACAACAACAACAAACCTGATGTAGGAGCTCAGGGCAGAAGTCTTGAGTCCGACTTAAAAAAAAAACAAAAAAAAACCTGGATGAAAGACAGAGTGAGCGAGAGATAGACAGAGACACACTGAGAGAGCGAAAGGGAAGATATTAGGTTGGAGGCATCGCGTCGTATCTTGAAATGAAATGCAAAGAAAAAGAAAATAACAAAAACAAAGTTTCTCACGTTCCTCTTCCTAAATTCTTGGAATTGCAATACATTAAAAAGAGGTCTTTGCTTCGTCTGCATATAGTTGAATGTGTGTGTGTATGTGTGTGTGTGCTTGGGCGGACAATCGGACAATTGGACAGCAGTTTTGAGCCGCACGCCGCGCCAACGCCAGGGCAGGCTTCCCGTTCCAACGATGGTTCATATACGATATTCCTTTTCTTCTCATCGATTTTGTTGTTGTTGTTGTTGTTTTTTTGAACCTATAAGTGAATGTGTCGATTGAATGCACTGTGACAAAATTCGTTCATCTCCATCGCATCTAACAATTGTCGCAAAATCGCATTAGGATTAAATCTCTTAACATGAACCCTTTTTAGGACCTATCGAGAGTGAACCTCGATACCCGAAAGTCAAAATTAACTTTTGCTCAGCTTGAAAAGCAAGGGCCCGATCATTTCTTTCAGTGTAATGATGTTTATTGGTGTTGCTGTTGCTGGTCTTGTTGCTGCTGCCGTTGCTGTTGCAGCTACTTTGGCAATATGTTTTCTTATTTCTTTGCTGTACTTCAATTTGGTTTTGGGCTGCGTCCCGGCTGCTTGCCCAATGGTTTAGCCATGCATTCAGTTCAGAGCGAGAAAGAGAGAGAGTGAGATGGGAGGCATTGGTGGGATGGTAATCGGGGGGGGACGAAAGTCGTCGTCGTTGTAGTTGCTGTTGTTGTTGTTGTTGTTGTTAGTGCTGGTGTTGCTGTTGTAGTCGTCGGCGGTTTGATCAAATGAATGAATATTATCATCGATGCCTCTTGAATGTTGAACGAGCTGACTTGATGACCGTAGAGCGAGACCCAACGACGAGAGAGAGAAAGAGAGTGAGGCACAGAGACAGAGAGAGACCAAGAGGTTTGTAAAGAATTCTTTTTATATTGTTGCACCCAGTCTGGGTCTCTGTCCCCCTCTTTCTATCTCTCTATCTGTGGTGGGGTGGGGTTGGGAGGAGATGTAAGAAAAGGGAGTTGGTTGCCAGGAAAATTCATTTTGATCTAATTGGTTCATTGAACGCAATTCTTGGAGGTGATTTCGAGCAAAATAATGAAATGCCATACCATCGAAACACTTTTCACCATCAATGTCAACCCTTTTAGGACCAATAATCTTTCTAGATTTGCCATCAAATATTTCCCCCGGCTTAAACCAATTGCAATTCATTTAGGAGATTAATCATGACTAACAAATAGCTGCAAGTATGTTCAACTAGGCCATTTGATCAACTGATTTAACTAAATACCGACCAATAATTATAAGATATCTATATAGAATCTGAAATGCAAGAACTATGCTGTTTCCTTGCCTGTGATCAGACTGACCAAGGATGGAGAGACAAGACAACACTCACAATACGAAGGAGATGAGGAACAACAACCAATGCGACGACAGACCAAGCGACCAATCGACCGATCGCCCGCCCGACCGACCGACCGTCCAGCCAAAATTCCTGGAATTTAGGATTGGTTTTTCGGGTCGCAGAGCGTCGCACGCTGAGTTGGACTTGGTTTCGGGCATAATTAAGTGGCCTTAAATGCCGCTAAAAGAATTTCTCGCAGGCGACATTATTATCAGTTTTTAAGGGATATAAGCGACAAACGACGATGGAACGATGGGACATACACACACACACACACACACACACACACATTTCAATGATAGGGGCTTAGCAGTTTAGTTTGATATTGATGGCATTTTTTTGGGCATCATCGTTTTATTTCATAGACTTGGGCATTGATTGGCCCAGAGCGCAGAAAGAAGAGCGAGATCAAAGAAATGTAATTAACATCAGAGTGTAGCAAAATCAGACTTGATTTGGGCCATTATTAGCTGTAACTATATACTATATACTTTTGGCATCGAAATTCTGGAAAATTGATTATGTGTTGGATTAGTTTGTTTGGCTTTGTTAATTAGTTGGGCTTAGATATAGATACACATTCCGTATAAGTAATTTAATTGCATAAATGCCAACAGGTTGCACAATCAAGGCATTCGTCATCATCATCATCGTCATCATCATCATCATCATCATTATGGTCATCTAGACACAGACACAGAAATTCCAATCTAGTGAGTTCATATCTCTGTCATTGCGAAAAGTATCTGCAAGTACGAGATATCTGTGTGTACTTGTTCTCAGGCAAGTCAAACCAGTTGCCGTTGCTGCTGCTGCCCCATGACTCACAGAGTTGTTGCAACTTAATTGCATATACATATGCATTTTGCATAATCTTGAAGTAATTACAATAGTTCGATCTCTGACAACCCACTAAACCAGCCCACTCCCCCCGACCACCGTACCATTCCCACCCCTTCAGTTCATCCATCGCATTTGGTCACTCCACCCCACTCCCTCCAACCAACCATTCCACAGCAATCACCCAAGCAGGCAAATGCTGGCAATGTTTGTGGCCATTCATTGATGCAGCCAGCCAGCCAGCCAGCCAGCCAGCCAGCTCCCAGGCCCCGGCATTTGCGTTCATTCATAAAACTTGCTGCTGCCGTCAGTGTCGCTGCTGCTGCTGCTGCTGCTGTTGCTGTTGCTGCTGCTGCTGCTGCTGCCGCTGCCCCTGGTGCTACGGTGATTGTGGACTGGTCTGGCTTATAGCTGTCCGCTGCTGGCACTGGCTGCACATTTCATCACCGCCACTCCACACACACACAAACACACACACACACACACGCATACAATCATACTACAAACACAGTCATTCACGTACTTAGAAGTATTTGCCCCACGTTCTTTTTGGAATACTCTTTATAGAGAAGTTTCTTAACTACCACAAAAAGTACCGAAAGATATAATTAGATGAAAGTCCTCAAAACTTAATCTATTCAGGTTAATTCAGGACTTGAACTCCATTTAAGTTAGTTTCTCCTACTTTAATTCTGAAGCTGGTAAATTGTTAATTGTCCAATTTTGGTTTAGTTTCCCATTGTTTGTTAAAGATCGAAGAGCAGTTTCCTCTGATCTTTTGAATCTTTGAATATGACAAAGGGGAAAGTTGATTCTTCATCTTAAACTGATCTTGAATAGCATTGATCTTATCCTTGTTTCTCAAGCTCATCATCGATTTAGTTCTATCAGCGGTCGGTGCTAAATATTCCTTCTTGTAATCTTGTGATGAATCTATCCCTAAATATTGGCACTTTTTCAGATTCTCCAGAATCGTGGAATCGTACCCAACTGTTTTTTAGGGTTTGCATGACAAGTGTATTATGGAATTCGTTGCAATTAGGTTGAATAGTTTGGTTAGTTGTTGGTTGATTCTCTTGTGTGTTTTGACACCAATGCACTTTGGCTCTTATCGCGCATTTCACATATTTCATATCTATCTATCTGGTTTCTCGCACTGCGTTAATCTCTTGTCCGATGTTGTTGCCGTTGCCGTTGCCTTTGTTGCTGATAAACTCTAGACTCTGGTCTATGGCCCTAGAGTATTAAAAATTAAATGCCTGATGCACTTGCATTTGCCGCTGCTAACCCATACCCCTCGATGCCCTCTCCATGACCATCCCCCTGTGGCACTACCGTGCAGTACCGTACCGTACCGTGCAGCGGCGTGCCCTCCACGCCCCCTATTCACCCAGTTGGCGCCTAATACTTATTGTACTTATTTCTACATATATTTCAATTTATTAATTTTTATATGCATAAATCTTGGGGATGCTTTATTTATTCAATTTGGAGTCTTTGTTGTCTGTGCTCTCTGTGATCACAATGGAAGAAGAAAATGTGATGATAGGTGGCTGGGGAGGGAAGAGGGCAAAAGAAGGAGGCAAGTTGGTGTAGGGGTGTGTACGATGTTGCACTATCGTTTCGAGTGTGTGTGTGTGTGTGTGTGTGTGAGAAAGACAACTCAAAAAAGGCACATTCGATCTTTGACTTATAAATTCTTGGAATGCAGTTAGTGGGGCATTTTAATGGAGACTCTGGCTCTTTGCTGGTCGTTGTCCGATTCCAATGCAAATGCAGGTCCCCAAGAATCGAAATCAAATTGATTGGGCTTGGTGCTGGTGAATGCTGCATGAATGTAAGTCAGGGGAGAGACGGCGGAGGGGGGCAGTTCGTAAGTCGAGTTGCAACAGAATCAATCTATTTGTAATTTAATTGGTTAATTGCTTAATTAGTGACCAGTTAAATGGCCAAATTAATTTGTGTAAATAACTCGACACTAATCGTTTGTGTCCTTCGCCGGCATTTAGCAACATTTCTGTGTCTTGTTTTTGTGTATCCATCCTCTAATAACCAACGGACCAACAATTTCTTGAGGAATACACTCGGCCTTTCACCTGTTAGAGTGAACTTTCATTCGGGCACTGAAACTGTCCCATGACACATCCTTCCTAGGCTAATGTGGACACATTTCTGTGCTATTGGAAACAGTTTCCAGTGCATAGTGAACAAGATCTAAGCAAACGCGTGGAAATCCCTATTAAATTCAAAAGCCAATTTCAATCCGTTTTAGGATTAAGGCTTTATAAAGAGTTGTTGATACTTTCTAGAAAGAAATTACTATGCGAAGCATTAAAGAAAGACACAAACTCCTAATGACCATGAGGCAGGACGATCAAATGGCGTATGACAAGGATAAAATAACGAATATTTGGCAAATATTTTTAATGACGAAACGCAGAAAAAGGCCCATTGTTTGAAAATGAGTAACGAAATATGTATCTGTCTGAAAACTGTTGCGGCCGCCATTTTGTTTTGCTATGTATCCATAATGGCGCTGATAAATGGTTGTTGTTGTTAAGACTATTCAGGACTATTTGAAAAACCAAAGGATTAGCTGATTTCGATAATGGCGAAATAGTTTTATTCAAATTTCAACCACGTCTGCACTATAGCACTGGCGGCCATTTTGTTTTGTATTTTGGCGTATATACGTTGTTGGTTTTTTTTTTTTTGATTGCTTGAGTTTCTCTCAGTAAGAGTGAGCTGACGCTCGCTAATTTTTGTTTGTGTTTTTTTCTTGTAAGGGGGAGGGGTCAAAGAGGAGGGGGAGGGGGTTGAGGTTTCTCTGGCACTCACCCACATACATATATGCATATATGTATACAAATCGTGCATATGTATCGGAGTGAATTTTAGAGAGGAACACGTGATTCCTGTCAAACATGATCATTACCAAAAAAAAAAAAACTGAAAAGGAAGTGAAAAGAATTAAGGATATTGGCAAAGGATCAGTGAACTTTTTTTAGGCAAACAAAATGCTAAAAACAAAAAAAATGTTACCATTTTAGAAAAGAGGAAGAGAGAGAGAGAGAAAAGAGGAGACTTTCGATACGGTGTGTGTGTGTGTACATGTGTGTGTGTGTGTGTGTGTGTGTGTGTGTGTGTGTGTGTGAGAAATGGTCCGAAAAAAGAGGCTATGAATGCTTTTTCACGCTGGTATGGGTGGAATGTACACGCCCCTATGAACAACAACGACGACCACGACCACGACGACGACGACAACAACAACAACAAGAACAACAACGACAACGACGACGACGACGACGATGATGATGACGACCCTTACGTCAGCAGTCAAATAGCACGTGGACGTATTTATTAAGACCTTTTTAATTAAAATGGATATTCCGCATAGAAGCATTTTGTTTTTGGTATAAAATTAATAACAAAAACTGTCGTCTTGGGTTAAATGACAATGACATTTTCCCTTATAGCCCCTTCGCCCGCCTGTCCCCCTGCCCTTTTAGCCATTTCCGTTAACCGTCTTAAAACGTTGAACCAACAATTATTGAGTAAGTAACTTTGTTTTTGGCCAAACTGAAGGAATTATCCTACTTTACATTACATGGTAATTACAAGTAATTGTGTCTTTAATATCAAGTATTTATGTAGATATTTGATTTATTTTTTTTTTGTTTTTGGTTTTCATTTCGAAATTAATTTCAATTTCATGCCTTCTATGAGAAAATGCCCCCATGGCAGTGACACGCACACATATAGAGCCCCCTCTCTCTCTCTCTAGCACACACACACATACACACATGTCACACATGCCCAAAAAATTGAAACCCAAAAACAATAAATGACTCTGCCTAGTATCTGACTGCCTCTGTGTCCGTCGTTGTATGCGTATGCGTATCTCTGTCGCTGCCTCTGCCTCTGCCTCGGTCTCGGTCTTGGCTGTCCCTATGTTGGTATTGGTGTTGGTATCGGTGAGCCCCAACCAACCAACTAACCAACCCACCCGGCGCCTTCCCTGCACCACCGCCCATTGCCCTACTCGAGTCGTCGTCGTAGTCGTCGTCGTCGTTACATATTTCATATGGCACACTGTGGTTCTGCTTTTTTGATTCTTTGTGCGTGTCTGTCCCTGTCCCTGTGCCTGTGCCTGTGCCTTTCCCTCTCATGGTATTGGAAGCCAAATTTAACCAGCAAAAGCAGATCCTCGGGAATTCCGCTGCTTGCTTCGTGCAGATCCGATCCGTTTCGTATATTTGTCTTACGTTTTAGGGCTGCCTTACACTGAGCACAAAATATGCTACTGACAAGCAGCAAATGAATATATTGAAAATTATTAATCATAAATACAAAAATTAAGGGCTTTAATGGATAATTCTCATAAATTATAAAAGTTTCAACCATTTTCTTATCGAGTACAAATTACTTGTTTTCGGAGTACCTGATTGTCAATTTGTTTATTTCAGGATTTATCTGGGAAAAGAGGATTTAAAAGAGTATTTATACTATTCAGTTATGCTATATACATCTGGTTTTGTAACTATCGATCACCAACAATATCTAATTTCAATTGCCTTAAAAGTTGAACAGCTGATTTAACGTTAAGATTCGCGTTTTCTCCATTCAAATTAAACTTCTTTCTCTTCATTCGAAAGATTCCGTCTCAAACTATGTATAATTAATCATATTTCATTTAACACTAATAACTTAAAAACCTCGTTTTATTCTTGACTATTTTTGGCTTCTTTTCATACGAACTGTATCTCAGATCATTTCGAACATTATTTGATTATGTATTGGTGTTATCTATAAGGACTAACGTTCTTACAAGCATCCTGCACAAACACATCATAATAATATTAGCAATTTAAATTCTGCGAATTCTGAAAATGAAAAAATGTATTTCAAAATATTTGTATATTCCTTGCTCATGATTTTACTATAAACCGGAAATGGTATAGCCAATTTCCTTAGTTTGAAGGACTCACTATTGTGATCCTGCCGCGAATTCGTAGTAAATATAATGACTTTCGAAGTTAAATTTGAAAGGTGGAGAAGAAGTATAGCCAAATTAGGCAAATATTTAAATAATTTGTACTCAATATTTCAATTATGGATTAACAGTATTACGGATAATTTTCTTCGAAGAATCGAATGGCGGCCATTTTGCTACGTTTCGTCGATGAAATTTTTCACTGTGCTAAAGCACACGCACGCACACACATAGAGATACCCCAATACAATCGCAAAGCTTTTTTAGAAGCCGCTGCGCAGAGAAAGAGATAGACAGACTCTCCCGCTTGAGTGACAGATTTCTCTCACTGAGAGAGCAGAGCAAGTATCTGTGTGTGTGTTTGTGTGAGCACGCGTATGCGTGTGTTGAGTTTTGCTATTGTTTTCAGCTAAAGTTTATATTTTTTCCACGATGGCGTTAACCATTACATGCAAACTCACACTTATATAGCAGCAGCAGCAGCAGCGGCAGTCGGTTCATTCGTCACATTCATTTCATTCAGTTTAGTCGTACTTGTTGCTTGCTCTTGCTGCTGCTGCTGCTGCCGCTGCTGTTGGTTCCAAGTTAGATTCATTGATACCAAGCAACTCTCAGAGATCTCGTCGTGGTTATGCGTGTGTGTGTGTGTGTGTGTGGGTCTGTCCGTGTGTGTGTGTGTGTATCTGTGTGCGGGAACCTTACCGTTGCCGCCGCAAACTAAAGTTTCGTGAGGCATTTGGTGTTTCAGTTTCAGAACGTCACCGTCAGTGCCAACGTCAAGAAGGAGGAGGCGGTAGAACAGACAGAAAAATAAAAAATAAAAAATTTAAAAAAATAAAAATAATAATAATAATAGAAAACAAAACGAAGAACAACTCACTCAACTCTCATTCTAGCTGCTGCTGCTGCTGCTTTCTCTATCTATCTCTCTCTCTCTTTCTCTCCTGCTCATTCCCTGCCTGGAGTCGGCTTGATCAAAGTGTTTTTTTTTTCTTTTTTTCAATTTTTTTTATCAATTAAGAAATTTTTATCTCTCTTTCTCTTTAAGCGTGTGTACTACATTTGTGTTAAAGTATAAACAATTTTAGTTAAATCCCGAAAAGAAAAAAAAAAAAAACAAAAAAAGTGACAGAACAAAAAACACATTTTTTTTTAACATTTTGCGACGCAAAAAAAAAAACTAGCTCAGTTCGTTTGAAAGCTCAGTTCGCGGCGACTTTTGAGCCCCTTTCCTATTCTAAGCCCCCCTCAGCCACCCCGTCTTTGGCCAATGCTGTTGGAGCAACTGAATAATTAAAATTAGAAGCGGAAAAGTAAATACGAAGAAGAAAAAAAAAAAACCTAAAGAAGAAAAAAAACGAAACGTTTAAATGTATTAGATAGACGTACACAGACATACATACAAATGTAGACAAAAAAAATGGCGCACAAAGAAACTGTGAAACTTATACAATCACAAAAATACAAATATGTATTTGTTCATTCATACATAAATACATTTGTATGTATGTATGTGTGTATATAATATATTTAATTTTTTTTTTTTCTGTGTGTAACAAGAACAAGCATTGCAAGAGCAAAAACAACAACAACAACAACAACAAACAAGAACAATAACAACATTAACAAACTGAACTGAATTTGAACTTTGTACCACAGTGCGACAATGGGCAAAAAATGAAGATGATGATCATAAAGTTGCTGCTGCTGCTGCTGATAAAAATCAATAATAATAATCAACGGAAATTAAACAAATAAAAAAACACACACACACACCCATACAGACAAACACAAACAATCGCACATGAGAAATAAAGCAAACAAGAAACAAAGAAACCTAGAAAAGGTAGTAAAAATGGGAGCAGCATTGAAGACTTCAGTGGAAAAGAAACTAGTTAATTGAAACCGAATGAAAACAGACCCATTGATAATCCCATGGATACTGTTACCTGTTACCGATGTAAATCAGAAATGCATAGGAAGGCAATTGTAAACAATTGGCATATGTGAATGAAAGTAGTCGCTGTAATTGTAGTAACTAGTAGTTGGAGAGAAAGAAAGAGAGAGAGTATAAACAAAAGGACGTACATACACACACACATACACACATACTATGAACTACTAATAGATTGAAAGTTTCAAGTAGAAATTTAGTAAGGAGACCATGCTTGATGCTTGTCTCTTTGCCTACTGATAAGCCTGTCGGTCCACTTCGACGGTGGCGGCGGCGTGCATTGAACCAATTTTCTAGTTGTTGTTGTTGTTGTTGTTATTGCCTTTTATAATACCCCCTCTAGATATTTATTTAAAGCGTAAATGTTTTAGATACGCGGTGGCGGCGGCGACATACAGACAGCATGTTAGAGAGAAGAAAGAGTGAACGAGACAGCGACTAACGGGAGAGCGAAAGCGAACGGTACGTTCCGTAAGGCGTAAGAGAAAGAGAGAGAGTGCGAGAGAGAGAGAGAGAGAGAGAGGCAGCCCCAGCCAGACTGAGGTCGACAAATAACAACAAAGTAAACTACAATAACAAAAACAAAAGCAAACTTGCCTATCTGCTGCCTGTTGCTTGCCAACGCCGCTGTCGACGTAGCTGCCGACGCACGGTATGGCCGTGCGTGTGCTCAGCATTTAACTAAACTAGCACACACGCACACACTCACACAAACACACACACAACAGCCATACAAACACACGCACGCATTGTAGAGCCAGGGCTGGCTGCGGCTGCGGAGACGTCGACGGTTGCCGCTTATATAATCGGTTTCATTTTTGTGTAAGTATTAAACATTTAATTTATTAAACCAAATCCTTACATCCACACACACACACACACAAACACACCTACACATACATATATTTATACAAACATATGCATACATGCAACTGTATATATATGGTTTTTTTAATAAACAGCTGTAAATTGCTAACAACAGTCAGCTGATATCCTTAGAAAAAGCTTTGCACTTTTTGCGCCTTAGAAAATGTTGCGTATACGCAACGAGAGCAAAGAAACCGAAGAGAGAGAGAGATAAAGACCTTGTTGCCTTTTCTCTTATACACGTTCACTTACACAAACGAGCAAGCTCACCCACACGCGCAACAAGTTGTCGTTGCTGTCTCTCTCTCTCTCTCTTGCTCGCTCTTGCACACAGATACACACATCCACACATTGAAATCCGTTAGCCCTAGGCGCGTGTGGGCCTTTGGCGTTACCAGACCATTAAAAACTACCCATAACTTGCCATATTTACTGTTATTATAAAAAGTTCCTTTTCTATGAATGACAAAGAAACCAAAAATTTTAAAATCGAACAAAGAAAAAGAAAACATGATGCGCAAAAAAACGCCTTTTAAGACCTAACAGTTCTTGTATCTAAAATCCTCTAAAGGATTTCCAAAGTCGCGATTTTTTATCATTGATCATTCAACTTCATCTCCATTTCTTCTAAGTCCGTCACTGAAGTGGATAATACATAATAAATTAACCAGGGCGCAAAATGCGCAGCTTCAATATATCGAAATGGACAGACAAAATAAAATAGTTTTTTGGAGGACGGTGAATGGAAGAGGTGATGTGTTCGCGGGGAGAGGGACAGAAGGGTACAGGAGGGTAGTGAAAAAGGGTACAGCATCAATAGTTTTCTCTCTATTCCGCACAATCTGTTTTGGTTGTGTTGTTGTTGTTGTTGGTGTGTAAACTATGTGGCGTTGTTTATAGTTGTTGTAGTTTTTCTATTATATTTAAATGCGCAATTAAGATTGGCACTGGCAAGGCTGAACCAGTTCGAAATGTTACGCATTTATCATTCGCAAAAAACACACACAGACCAATAGACATGTGTGTGTGTATGTATGTATGTACATGCAAACATACAGACAAACATTAATGATTGAAATTGTTTAATTATACAAAATCCGCAACAAAAACATACACAAGCAAAACAAAACGAAAACACAAAAACAAAAAGACAAAACCTTTAACAACTTTGCTTAAAATCCCCAAAATTTAGCTTAGCATAGTTTTGGGCGACTTCATTCAGCCCCAAAATGCGAGGACTAGTCAAAGAGTTTAATGATCAAACTTCAACCATGTCAATTCATGGCTCTTACAGGAGCTTAGGTTAATACAGGACTTCAGTGATAATTAGGAAAACTTTTTCGATACTTTGAGTATTTTGTTATGTTTTTTCAGATGAAATTTCTAATCTCTTTGATAAACGCGTGATGCGTTCTTGATGCTGTGTTACCTAACGATATTTATGAATCTCTCAACCCCACAGTGTCCGACATAATTAAAAGAACTCGCACACACACCGAATTGTTTTTGGTGTACAACGTCATTGGGTTTCGCTTTTAGTATAAATGATCTTAATCTAAAAATGATTACAACAGAGCAAAATAGAGGAAAATAGTAAAATAAGAAGAAGGCCTCCTGGTTATAGTTTTTGTTTTGCTGACGTCAAAATAATTTTCATTTTCATTTCATTCAGTCTTCAATGACGTAGTCAGGTACGTGTACGGGTACGGGCACGGGTGGACCCACCAAACCAACAACAACCACCACCACCCCAATCCTAAACACACACACGCGCGCGCAGAACTGGCTGTGTGTGTGTATATTCTTCTTTACATGGAGGAGCATCATCATCGCCATCAGACAACCTTGTAAAGTTTTTTGTGCGTCATTTGGCTTAACGGACGGAACGGAGCTACAGACAATATGTTGTTTGTTGCCTTGTCCGTTGTTTTTCGTTGCCTTTTTCTTTCTTGTTGTTGTCGTTTTCGCGCCACTTTCTGTTGTAATTTTATCGCTAATGCTGCCGCCACCGCCGCCGCATCTTTCCCATAATAATACCAATATCATCAAATCGTAAAAGTCAAGCCCTATAGAATATATATTGTGTATATATGTATATAGTATCGAACCATTTATTTATATTTACATTTTTGCTAGATAGGATCCAGCACGTGCGTCACAGTATTTTAGTACGTAATGTGTTCTCGAAAACCAACAACAACAACAACAACATTGTGTTCTTCACCGAAGATATAATTTATATTCTTTCTCTGTAAAATGTTAGTTCAAAATGACATTTATAGGCTTTACAATGGATACATGTGTATACCCATCCCCCATTGACTATTGTAATTGGCAATAATAGGCAATCGAAAGTCTTTAGTTCTTTCAGTCATGGCACAATTCTTCGAAATCATTTGAATGACTAACATTTCAGCAGATTTCTCTCAACATTGTAGAGTAGATTTGTCATAGGCTTTTAAAAATGATTCACTGTATGCATAATATACCATTACCCGGAACCATTTCAAAAACTTGATCCCCACTCAGTAGATGAGGAAAGAACAAAGTAAAGTGAATTCGCCTTACTTATTGTTCAGTTTCAAATGACTATTGGACATTTATGAATACATATTGACCATGTATGGACCATTTTCTATTTGAAAGAAAATAATGTGCTTCTTGTTGAAAGCTGTTGGTATTAGGGTTGCATGCCCCTGTACCACATACATATGTACATTCATTTAGTATACATACTTACATATGTTCGAATGATGCATGCAGACTAATCCGTAGTAGTTGAAAAATCAAGAAGGCATTCATGCGACTTATTTAGACATACTCACTCACTCAGTATAAGTAGAAAAAAAAGGCAAAAAGCAAACATGAATGAATGGATGTGGTTGTTGTTCCGCTTACTTCCGTTTTTACTATATGAGACCATAAATGGAAGTTCTCTGTATGTGTGCGTGTGTGTGTGTGTGGGTGCATGTGGGTATTATGTTGTCGTTGGGGATTTTCATTCATTAAATGAGTACACACACACACACACACACAGACCAAGAGTGACTGAGAGGGAGAGGCAGAAGAACTGCTGCGACGAAAACGACACACACACACACACACCGATATATACCTCATGTGTGTGTGTGTCTATATCCATATATGTGCATACATATGTACATATACCGATAATACAGACAGACAGACAGACAGACTTTCATTCATTCATAAATTCATGCATTGCCTTAGCCATCGCCTCCATCTCTACGTTCCGTACGCCTCCACTTCCTCTGTATGTGTGTGTGTGTGTGTGTGTGTGTACATTCGTGTACGTGGTCGTAGCAGTCTCGTGTCATCGCTCCAACAATAACAACAACAACTAAAACGCATTGTGGCTGCTGTTAGTTTCACGACGCCATCGCCAACGCCATCAACGATCCATTGAGACCAGCACCACCTCCACTCCACCACTGAGCTATGCACCATGGCTCGTTTTTTCACTCTCTCTCTCCATCTTTCTCTCTCCCACTCTCTATATACATATGTATGTATGTTTGTTTGCTTGGTTGCATTTTATAGATTTGCTCTAAATTTCAATAAAATTTCATTGAGAACACATGCATATCACACACAAACACACACACACACACTAGTAACAATAACTGATAAGTTCAGAACGAAAGTTTTACCATATCTCTTCGATGATTTTGTCGTCGTCGTCATGGACATCGTTATAGTACCCTTGAATAAAACGAGGTATATTTAGGGGATTATGTACCAGGGAGAAAATTGAAAATGGAACTTTTCGAAACAATTCCTTTATAACCAAAGACTACCATTTGGTTGATCTCAACTAGTTTGTATCACTTGTAAAAGAATTTTCCCTTAGATAACATAACATACATACATACATACATATGTATGTATGTATGTATGTATATGTACATTGACACTAGGCCTGGTTTTTACTGTTGTTGGCATTTCTCTTGTGTTACCTGCAGGAAATCTTAAAGTCGGCGCTCTGATTATAAAAATACAGGGTCGGAGCCAGCCACTCAATATTATGTGTTTACATTTTTGTGTGTTTCGTGTGGATCTGTCGCAATCGCCGCTTGCACACACAGCATAATCTCCTCCACCTCTTCCCACCTTCCACACACTCTCACACACTATATACAGTTCATTCAGTTATGAATGGAGAATAGGGTGTACACACACACAAACACACACACATACGCGATGTATGAATGAAACTCGAGGAGAAGTTGCTTTTTGGTTTGGTTAATACGTACATATATATGTACATACATATGTATGTATGTACATCAAATGTATACATATGTATGTATGTATGTATATGTATATGTATGGTCACAATATTTCCGGTCTTTTTGTCGACTTTTATTTTTAGCGTCGTTGCCCCTTCAAGAAGTCAATTCTTTAGTCAAGGCAAAGGGCAGAGAGGGGCGGGTGGGCGATAGGCATGGCAGAGGGGGGAATGGCATTTCCTCATTAGTCTTATACGCACAGGAAGTAAACGGAAATGCTCTCTCTCGAATTAGTCACTTTTGTTTTCAGTTTGACACTTCCTATACGTACGCACACACACACACACACACAGAAATACATATATGAATTCCCCACTTCCCATCATTCTCACTATGGGTTTCCGTTATATGTATGATAAAATGCACATTCCCGCCATTCGCTCGGTTTGATTTTTTTTTAGTCTGCTATTTATGGCGAAAGTGTTTGCTGTGTGTCTGAGTGTGAGTGTGTGTGTGAGTGTGAGTAGTGTGTTGAGTTCAATAGTGCTTTGAACTTTAGCTCTCTGGCGCTTCTTTCTCTCTTTGTCTCTCTCTCTCTATCTCTCCCGCCTGGGAATGCATCAAAATAGAGCGACACATTGTCTGAAAAGAAAGGGCAAGAAGAGAGCGGAAGACGACAACTTCCGTTGCTTACGCAAAAAAAACAACAACAACGCTGAAATTTATGAATATGAATGAATGAATGGAGATGCAACGAAAGCGAAGAGCAGATGGAAAACCATGTAAGATGTGGAGGAGGAGGATATCCATGTGGAGGTGGGATGTGGATGTGGATGTAGGAGTCGCTCACACATTGCATTTTGTTAGGGGGAAATTGTGAAAACTAGGTCAAATGTCATTAATACATCAGAGATCGACGCTCAACATTAACTTCCCACCAACATCCCACACACACACGCATCCGATAGAGCGCCCAACTGGGTCTGCTTCTTGGATGTGTAATCATTATATGGCACCTCACGTGGGCTCAGAGATCGTCTCCAAAAACTCCATTCTGGCGCTACATTCAATAAGGAGCTTTGCTCGAATGCACTTTCTTCTTTCCAATCGTTACATTGTTTGCTCCACTGTGCGAATATCTTTGCCGGCTTCTAATTCTACTTCCTCTTCAATTGTGTGTGTGTGTGTGTGTGTGTGTGAGTTTTCAGTTCGCAGCTTATCTAACCTGCGGCGGCGGCCGGTTGCACTGTTCATTTTAGTTTTTGTTTTTTTGCCCATGAGTCTCTCAAGCATAAAATTGTACACGACATAATTTTTCATGAAAACGGCTATAGGGGGGACCCCGTCGAGACATCGTCTAACTAACTCTCTCTCGCTCTCTCTCTTCACTACTGGTGCCTTTGGCCAGGTTCGCTGCACTTTTTGCCGGCTGGCTGATCGCTCAAGTAGAAATTATATGCAATTTGTCTACCTAGGGGTCTAGAGGTAAAAAACCATTTTCCTAAACGCAGTGACGGATCCAATGGGGGGACTACTAAAGAAAATCTGTGAGATCTCGTGGGGATTATTCCCTTTGAATAATGTATTTACGATCTGTTTCGAGTTGAAAATAATGAACAGAGATTCTCTATTGAATTAAATGAAGTACTATTCAAGTCCGCCGACACTGTACACTTATTATACATACATTCAAATGTACATATGTATGTATATGTATTAATATGCACATATGATAGTCATAAGGTTTTGATTTTTTTAATGAACGGTCAAGTGGACCTAGTGCACGCCATTATTATCATTAACTTTTGTCGTTAACAATTATAAAGCCATGGAATTGTGGGATCTGTAATCGCTTGACCATGCAATCGATCTGATCGATCGACGACGACATACCAAAGTTTCTACGTCATGGCTAACCCTCTGCTGGCACTTTACCCTTCCGATCATACGTACATTTGTATGTATACAACAATTGTGTTTACACTCTTTGGTTTGTTTAACCGTAAAGGGAAAAACTGATAAGATTTTATTATTAATTATTTTTATGGTCTTGACGTTACTACTCCTCCGGTTGATGTTGTAAATAGTTTCCAGCCAGTTCAAAAGTCCATGTTTATTGGGAAATTTTCAATAAAGAAGAAACCAAAAAAATAAACAAACAAATATTACAATTTCCGTTTTCCCCTTCTGCCACCTTTCTATATCGCTTATTACAGCCGTCCGGATCTAAGACTGTGGAAAAAGGGGTGGCATGGGAGGTTTGCCCTCTTAAGTATGCAATAAACAGTTCAAGAGTATGAGTTTTTAACTCTTTTTTGGCTAAAACAAATGATCCTCGAAGGAAACATTGCTTATAGATTTATAAATTGATTGCATATTGCATACTTTAAGGGGCAAAGTGCCCCTATTTCATAGCACTAGCTGCGCCTATGCGTTAAGCACATGATGTGACTCAAAGTTGAAACATTTTATTGGTATGGTTGAGGGTACAACAATGCCATCACATGTCATTTATAGTATTTCTTATGATAAGCCTTAGATTGAGCGCGTGCTTTATTTATTTATTCATTATTTTTTTGTTTCAATGTCTGGGCAGGTGTGTTCCGTATAGACTTTTCCAAATTCCTGACATTCATACGTCAAGTGGACGCCCCTTGAATCTTATCAATGACCAGCGATCGCCCAGTCTTTCGCAGAACGCAGAGGAATCAGGGCCCAGACCAGAGTAAATGTTGTCAATGAATTGCATTCATATATGTACACAAACTTACATACATACATGTGTTACTATATGGCGCCACAGATATTTAAGATTACACATTACAGTGGAGATTATCGACAAATAAAGATGGCAATTTTGCACGACAAAGTAATGTCTCAAAAGGGAGTGACAAATCGGAAAAGAAGCATTTAAGTGACAAAAACCAACGATAAATTCTTAAAGTCTTCTTCAATTAGTATGGGGGTAGAATCATCGGGAAACTCTTGTCATAAGGTTACATTTAAATACTAAAAATTTCAAATGTAATGTCAAGTTTACATATGGTATGTACATATGTATGTATGTATGTATAAACGAAATGCGCCTTGGGTTAAGTTAGGTACATAAGTTCATAATGTGATGGAATTTAGGGCATAGATCACATTTTTAACCTTAGTTTGATTTGAATAAACTAGCTCAAATTTAGATTTCTCCAAATATAAACTTGAGAGATATCCGAGTTGTTTCCAAATTAGTTGTTGTTGTTGTTGTTTTTCAGCAGTTTTATGTCATTGAATCCACTTAAACTATTTGTGGAACACAAAGCAAAAGCAATAGGCACTATTCATATCCAAATCAATCACTTTCTCCTGGTTAATCACTTGAGTAGTTTTTTGGGATTCTCTCTCTCACACACACAAAACATTTTGGGCATTTGATATTCATACATGCATTTGTATGTATGTATGTATGTATAGGGAGAATTTCGAGTAGGTATTCTATAAATAACGCCCTTTCAAACACAACAACAACAACAACAACAACAACCAAAAAGTAGTAATGCCTTTGGAATTTCCTAAAAATAATTTCATGACGAAAAAAAATACATACATACCTCTTCATATTTGTTTTTGTTGGTTGGTTTTTCTTCTTCTGCTTCCACTGCTTCATTCGTTGTAAATGACCTCGTTCACAAAAAGTTCAGAAATTCCATTTACAAAACTTGTAATTGAAAAAATCCACACACATAGTACACAAAAACAAACGAGAGCAAGTGAGATGGAATGTAATAGTGCGAACGAGAGAGAGAGAGAGAGAGAGAAAGAGAGAGACAGAGATAGAAACACAAAGTCAAACACGTTGGAATTTTGAGTATACATACATATGTAGACATGTGTGTGTGTGTGTTGCTTTTTACCGTTCAATGACGAATTTCAAAGTTGTTTACAGACAAAAAAAAAAAAAAAAGAACGCCACCAGCTACATACATACAAACATTCCACAGAAGACACTTATAAAAACCACAAAAACAAAAATGTATTGTCTTTGGTAGATTACAACATTTTCTCCATACCCTGTATTTTTCAAGAACTGATAGAAATGTACATACGTTTGTATGTAACTGTAACTGTGTTAAAAATCATTTACAAGCAGGTTCAGGGGTTTTTTATAGGGTATGTCAAAGGCCTGGGTCCATAAGTAGCACAGATATAGCAACAAAAAACACAGATACAGATTACTATTGTTGCCGGTATTGAAGAGAGAGGGGGCAGAGGTAGAGATGGTATTTTGTGGAATGCCGTTTTGTAAGTTTCTTATGCATGCGAGTCAACAAACATCATGATCATCATCATCATCATCATCATCATCATAGTTGGAAACTTTCTAGCACACACACACATACACATTTCCACACACAAACATCCACACATGCGCAGAGTTTCACATGGGCGACTTCGGGGCATCGGGTGGTTCGATGTGGCTTCGGGTTTACGGCGAAGTACGGCGAAAAGGCAAAAATTTACGGCGAGAGGGCAAGTATTTACGGCGAAAGCAAGTCAAGTTTTTGTTATTGTTTTTTTTTTGTGCTCTTTTGCTCGATTGGATGGTCGGAGTTCGACTCCGTTGTCGGAGTCTGACTCTTTTGCTCGACAGCGTGGTTGGGTCTGACTCTTTTGCTCGACTGCGGTGTTCGAGTTGGACTCTTTTGTTCGATGTGATTTTGTCTTTCATTGTTTTTGTTTGTCTTTGCTTTTTTTTTGTGTTGTTGTTGTTGTTTTGTTTTCGACGTGAACGGACGTGCGCGGCTGCTGCTTAGAATATTTTTTTTTAATTTTTTTGAAACCAGTGAAAAGAAATTTTTTAAAATTAAAGTTTTTTTATTTTTTTAACAAAATTTCCAAAATGGAATATGAGAAAAAGGAGGAGCACCGACAACATATGTACATACATAAATAAAAGGACAAATAACTCAAAGTCGATCTTAAGTGTCTGTGTGTGAGTGAAAATTGGAATGCGGATCAGTTCTAAGAGAATGCCAAAAAGGAGTCAAAGGACACAAAAACAGGAAGGAAGCGAGGATCTAGATTCTAACCTCCAACTTGGTAAAGGGTCGCCGCGCCACATGGGTAAGAAGACGCACACACACATACACAAGAAAGACAGTTACAAATCTGTCTCTCTGTATGTCTGTCTGTCTGTGTGTGTGTGTGTGGCGTCTATTTAGAAATTCAAATTTTGAAATTTTTTAAGCATGAGTCATAAAAATACAGAAAATTAAAGCGTGGGCTAGTTTTTTTTTTTAACCTAAACTCCATGTGCTTGAATCCCAAATCAACAAAAAAAACAACAAAAAACGAGAAAAAGAAAACAAAAAAAGTTGCATCACTCAGCAGAAGTAAAGGGCAAAGAAGAACCGTTTTAAAGCAAATGTGACAAGACGCGAGAACTAATGGACCGGACCGACTTTGTGATACCCTCTCCAAAAGGGAATTTGAGTATTTCATCTCCTTGCAGAAGTTGTCAATTCATAGTATTAATGTGCACAAAGAGGGGGAGACATTACGTCCATAATGTACATTTGTATTTGTAAACTAACGGTTGCTGCTGCTGACACGGTCTGTTGGCGAAAAAGAACTATCTCGCATCTCTGTCTCTCGCAGCTCAATAGAAAGTTTGTGTGCTAATAAAAATGTTATGACGAGGTAAAGTGAGGGGCAAGTATGTGTGTCGAAATATAACAACAAAAAGGCACACACACACATAACAACAAAAAAGAGTGAATGAAAAAATGTTGACCCTAATTTTATGCTGCCGCAGCCGCCGCACCACATACTTTCCCACACACACTCACACTCACACAGCAGCTTCAGCCACGGCCGTTACTCTTCCCTTTCCCACCAGCGGGAGCAGCAGCGGCATCGCCAGCGCCAGGGCTCCCCAACAATGTCTAAATTAATGATTGTTAAATGAAGATGAAGAGTGGTGGCGGGGGGTGGCCACAGGGAGGGAGAGGGAGGGAAAGAGTGGGAGACACAACAAGCAGCGAGCCGCATTCCTTTAGACAAAAGCAGGGCGCGCCTGCGCAGCAGCAAATGCCAGCCAGAGAAGAGAGACAGAGCGAGAGACTATTTTTAAAAGCTATTAAGGTAAGTTTATATTTAGAGCTCTTGTTCCCCCCCGCTCCCTTTTCATTGTCCCCACCTCTCACGTGTTGCACAAGCTGCAGCAGCTGTGATAAGTTTGAAATATTTTCAGTTCTCTCAGCGCCACTAATTGTCCGTGTACGTGTGAGTGCTAAAAGAAAAAAACAAAAAACCGTAAGATTTTGTTTTAGCGTGTGAAATTATTTGGATTTTTTTTCGTCTTCTCTTTTGCGCTGTAAAGTGTTAACCATCTTTTGACATAGTTCGTAATTATAGTTATTAAATCTGAACCAAGATCGGGGCACGTGCGTGTTATTAAAATATAAGAGTGAAAAATGTGTGCCTCTCCTTCCCCTGCGCGTAGTCGCCCGCCCTCATCTTCATCTACCCTGATGATTTGCTTTTTTTTTCATACATTTTTTGATGATTTGACTACGAAACCGGTTTTCGATTTGGTTTGACTGTTTTTCATACAAGTGAGATCATTTTGAAAGCTGATTTTGTCAATGAATACCACAGAAAAAAAAGAAGAAAAAAAAAATAACGATCATCATCATGCCACATTCCGATGGCTCTGGCTCCTAACGAGATATCGTGTAACAAAGCTTTGAACTAATGCCGACGACGATCAGTAAAGGAGTTGAAGGTAAGTGTGAGAGGGAGAGAGAGGGAAACAGTCCAAGGTGAGTTTTCTTATCTTTTGTGTATATAACCAGAAGATATACATACATTTGAGTTCCATGGCAACTATAGCACTTTGGAGCGATGGCATAGATGTAGCATAGCTTTTATTTCTGTATTCTAAGATCCTCACGAAGAATATTACTATCGAGAGATATTTCTAAACTACTTTTTTCCTAAAGATATGACAGAGAGAGAGAGACGGAGAGAGATAGAAGGGGAAGTGTGTATATAAACTATTTTCCATTTCCCGATAAGATTTTTTACTATGAATGAACACTGAGAGAAAATGATCATTAATGAAAACCTACCACACGATTCAAAAGGAAGCCAATAGGGGTTGTCGGGTCGAAAGGGGGGGACGGCAAAGAAAAGTGGAGCATGAGCATTGAGCATGTGAAAATCTAACGAAAAGTCGTGATAAACATATTTACCAATTGATTATTTTCTAACACAAATACCACAGAGATTCACACACACACACACACACACACACACACAGACACATACACATAGATAGCACATGCCATTGGAATTGGTGTGGTATGGTATGGTATGGTATGGTGTGTGTTATATTATGGGGAGAGCTCACGCCAAGGTGTTAATCAGCATGCCAATGTGATGTGGCCATTGCCATTTGGTTTTTGGATTTCGATTTTTGGGTGACGACTTTCTAAAAGGCACCCCAAGACCAGACAGCCAACTAACGAATCAAAAGAAGTTGCTGCAGCTGTTTTCCATGTGTCTCAAAAAGAATTTCCGGGCAAAGGAAGGAACCACTTGATAGATATCCCAACACAGCAAATTAACCAATACAGGGGGAGAGAAAGAGAAAGAGAGAGAGAGTGGGGAAAACGACAGGCAGAGTTTGAAGAGGGATTGAAAATTGGTATTTCTATAATAGATAAATTGATCCAACTTATGTCTAAGGACAAAACTCAAATATTTCATAAATATGTCAAAATTATTGTTTTTATTTTTAAAAATACAATTTATTTTTCGATTTATAGCATTTACAAAGGATTTGATAGGATTTGCAGTTAATCTTCTCTAGTTTTTGTAATGGAACCCCGTTTTCCATGTAAAGTTGTTGCAATTTTTAGCCCAAAACCACTTAGTAAAGTTTACATTTGAAGGACTGTGAAAATATCTTTATAATTCCTTTTATTTCCTACTAAACAAGATCGTTTCTGGCTTTTGGCTTTTACGGTCTACATGGAGCAGAGAAGTATGCAATTGTTTGCTTAAAATGAAATACTTGTTAACTGTATACATATAACTATATAAAAATATAGGCAAAGTATGTGCAATGTATGTATGTATGTATATGTATTTACATCTGATAAGTTTTAAAATGCAGCACAAGTGGGGCCAAAGTGGTTAAAGAAGAAAGAAAGAAGAGGCAGACAGCCTGCAGACGCAGAGAAATGTGTGGGCCTCCCTGTCCCCGCCACCCATCTCCTTCGTTCTTTCTACGTCTCTCTCTCTCTCTGTCTCTGTTAAAAGAAAACATTTCACAATCCCGGATACGCATCGGAATGCGATGGACTGACTGTCGGCAGCAGCGGCGGCGGCGGCCCATAAAGCTTCGCACATGCAGGCAGGCAGCCAGGCAGCTCACGCACTGAACGAGATACGAGATACTCATTCAGATACAGATACAGATACAGATAGAGATGGAGATACAGATATGCAGAGAGAAAAGATACAAGCAACAAACAAACAAAACCAACAAACAGCACGACAGACGGAAAAACAAAAACAAAGCCATAGCTGGCGTTGCACTTTCTTTAAAGTCTTTTGAACCATTTCCGTTTGGCTTACGAATAAGCATTTGTGGTATTGCAGTTTGGCCTTCACTTGGCCTCACAATTTTGGCCGGCAACTCCAACCAAGAGAGATTTCCCACGTTGATTAAAACTCGAAAGTTGCAGCAACTGAATTTTTGTCAAAAACATTATATTTATCTCGTGGTATATCGAAAATCATATATCGCAAAAAGTTCGCCTAATAAAAATCACTTCTCTTTTCGTTTCCAAATCCAAAGATGGATAGAAAGAAATCTAGAAATACATATGTCACTTAAACTAGTTTTATCGTTGCAACTCTGAAGACTGGATTGATGACAATAGAACTGGACGGTTCTCGAAATAGCCGCCTATGAAAGAGCACGAGGCCTTCTTCGCCTAAAGATTGATGGTCAAAATCGCTTTATCCGATATTTTACATATCAGTTATCTTCTTTGGTATCCTGTTAACGCTTTATCAGTATAGAAAGCCTTCTTCTCCAAGCCATTCTCACTTGAACAACTTGATTCAGGTCCTATTACAACAACTGCTGATAAAGTTTACAAACAATTGGCTTTGCTATATCTATACATATACATATACATATGTATCTGTATGTATGTATGTATATGTCCATGTGTGCTGCCTACCCCTGCCTATGGATGGATAATGGTATTGAATCTTAGAGACAAAGTCTCAGCTTTCCAGTGATCTCATTTCATTTGCTGTTCGTTTTCGTTTTTGTTTCTTGTAGAAGCTTTGAACTTTTTTTAGCCTGGCAACAGGCAAAAAAGACACCAAGAGCCGCCAGCAAGAAGAACACGTGTGTCTTGTTTGTTTAGGCAGAGGGGAGACGAGTAGGCAGGCAGCCACCCTGAACGAACGGCAATGGCAATGGGCAACGGGATCTGGGATCTGTATCTACATATATGTACATACATATGTACATACATATATCGAGTTTGAGTTCGCCCCTCATCAGCCCAATTTTCACACACATTTCACCTTTTTACGAGCTATTGATGGCGGTGAAAATGTGCTTATGAATATGAATAGATTGTCGAGCGACTACCTGGTCTTCGTCTTGGTCTACGTACTACTGAACTACTGCGACTACTACCACTACCTGGTCTCACCCTCAGCCACAATTCTTCTTCGGTTCTCCTTAACTCAGTTCAGTTTGCTTTGATGCGGTGCCCATTGCCATTCCCCCAATCCGAATCTCTCTTTTTTTTTTTTAATGGCAACTTAATAAGTCTGCTGGAGGGACGACAAAAGCGCATTCCCTTACCATAGAAAATTTAATTAGTTGTCTTGTTGCCATTGTTGTTGTTGTTGTCCCTGAAGGTTCCCTATTGAAGGGCTGCTTATTGTTTGTGAATAAAAAGGTGCCGGGAATACACCCCGTTTATGACAACGACAACAACAATGAGGACAAAAAAAAAATAGAAAGCAATTGCCACATCTGCAGGAATAATATCCAAAAGAAACGAGAACATGCTCGAACAAGCAAGCGAAAAGGATCAAAACAAAGAAGGATATAACAAAAAAAAAAAAACTTGCCTCATTTACAGATGCTCATTCGAGGCAAAAGAAAGCTTAGGTAAATCATCCTCAATCACTTTGAATCACAAATGGTCAGATGAAAGTTCCGAATTTAGGCCTCAATTGTATATCTCTGTTTTAAGGATTCGGGGACACCCGTTGGAAGCGCATAAACGATTCTTTTGCTCGGATCAGATTTTGAGCTTACTTGTAGAGTCTTTCGAGGAAGATGGAAAAATCTGGTCTGCGAGTTACGAAATGGAATTCCTATAAAGGCCCATATTGAATCAATCAGTGGGGAAGCTAGAGCTAAAGTCACTCAGCTCATGCTGGGGGGGTAAGTAAAAGCCTGCCGCTGTCTTTCCCCTAGCCAATTTTATCATTCCCATAATTTATGACTATGTTTACTTACATATGTGTGTATGTACATATGTATGTATGGGTGTATATGGATATATCGTATGTCTCTGCCATTCGTCACAGTTTAGATAATTGGCTAATTATATGTATGTACAACGGTTTGGTGCGTTATGAATTTCATTTTCATTTTACCATATCTTTAATTTCAGAAATTGAAAACTTTTGTAAACGAAAATTGAAGACTGACAGAGAGCTCGCCCCCGGACCCAGGCCCAGGCCCAGTCCCAGTTCCAGTCCCAGTCCCAGATGCGGGCTTACACATATTCACATAACTTTGATAAACATTTATATATATGTATGTATGTGTGTGTGTGTGTGCACATATAGCGGCAATGTGGCGGCCCATGTGAAAAAAATAAAGAAGAAAAGTGCAGTCACTCACTTTCACCGGGGTTAGTTTTGTTTTTGTTTTCTTCGTTCCCTCTTTTTGGTTTTTCTCTCGCGTTTTTCCATTTGAACTCACACACCAATTGAAGTACATACATATATTTATTAATTTTTGACTGGACTGGCCCGCGGGTCGAAGTGGAGTTGGAGATGGGAAGATTGTTGTGGAAGAATAAAGCTTTGAGAACTGCAATTCTCGCCTCTCTAACAAAAGACACATTTGAATTATGCAATAAGCATTAATTTCAACAGTTGAGATATCTCCACAATGTTCCCAAAGTCGTCACTAGGTCAGCACTTCAAAAGGTCTCTAGTTTTTCCAAAGGGGACGCGAATAAGATGTGAATTAACTATCCTCAGCCCGACGAAAGAGATTCAAAGAGATCAAGAGCCTGGTTTGGGAGCTAACTCCCCAAGGGCAGATGATTAAGTGGTTTCATCTAATTGAAAATCTAAACCGAATACTCCAAGAATTTGTACACATATAAACCAAGCTTAGAGAAGTTTGATTTCTCAAAAATAACAGTTTTCGAAGCTGCTACAGCAGATCTTCTTCAGAAATCCCTACCAAAAAAGGAGTTTTTGTACTCACTGCAATCTGAAATGGATCAATTATGCGTCTAAAGTTACAAATAATCGCTGATATGACTGGAATTTTTCAGTGTTTACTTGAATTAATATACACTACAAAACTGAAGTGGAAAATTTCAGTTCGTTATTGAAAATTCTAGCCAGATGTAACCCTCGAATGGTGAAGATTAGCTCCTTAATCATTTGTGTAAAGATGGATCTATTGATATATTGGAAAATAGTCGAACTGAAATAAAGGCTTGTGGTGTCCTCATGCGAAACTTGAACTGCAATTTAAACATTCTCATCCTAGCAAGATTGATGAGTCCCCACAAATAATACGCCAAATATTTTCATTGGATGCAAAGATGATTGAATAATAATAATCAAAAGAAGAAACAAAAAGTCGCCAACCCTTTGATAATGTCAACTCACCCCACTACCCTCTTTCGTACCCCAAAAATTGTGGCTTTGATGATTATCGTTCCTCGTCCCACCGCCCTCACAACCTGCCTGTTATTCTATCTTCTCTCGGAACTTCGTACGATTTGCGTTTTGTGTGTATAAACATATTCAGTTCAATTCATAAATCCGCGTCCCAGCTCGATTCGCTGATAATTATTTTTATATAAGAATATACATATGTATGTACATACATACATACATATGTACCTGTATATAGACCAAGTATATAAATAAATAACTGTAAGCATGACACCACGTCCACTTCCACTCGTCGACGACGTCGTCGTCTGTCTCTCTGACTGTGCAAATTATTGTCGCACATAAAAAATATTGCAGGCCAGTGCCATCCAGAGAGTCAGAAAGTCGCTTTGAAGACGGAAGTTCAACTCATTTCCGGTTATGTATATATACAAATACATATTGTATTTGTATGTGTGTATAGTTGGCCTGGCTTGGCCTGCCTCGCCCTAGGTACCGCCCCCTCCAGCGCTCTTTGCCATCGCTCACGACGTCGTCGGCACTCCGAAGGGCAGAATCAGCATTCATTTCATTCATATATTTTCATAATTCATAATTCGAATACTATATACAGACATAGTATATATCCCGGTAATGTTCTAAAACACTTTTTCGCTGTGTTTCCCATTCATTTTGTGGATTGGTCGGTTGGTTGGTCGTCGTCGTCGTCGTCGTCGCCGCCGTTTGTCGCTGCTGCGCAAATACATTCTTAATTAAGTTGTAAATGAAACATAAAAATATCAAAGAAGCTAATGTCGGCAGCGCCGAAGTTGATATACCCTTGCCATCATTTAATATCCTTTTTGGGGGCCAATGTTGGGTCAATCCGGGATACTTAGCACCTGAAAACTAATTTGGGTCAAGACGCTATCTCACTCACACATATGGGCAAATATGGAACCTATGGTCTTGTTGGCCAAATTTGTTCTTGTTAAATTTTTTTTTTTTTAAATCGCAAATGCCACATTTATCAGACATAAAGAAAGGCTTTAAGCAACTTCTCATGCTAAACAATACATACATATGTATGTATAAGGAAAAGTGGGAAACACAATCAATTTTATTATACCCTCTGTAAGGGTATGACAAAGTTCTAATTACGTCGTAGGTTTTTCCTTTTCCCCACTACTTGCTGTCTCTCGCATACATATAAATATTTCAATTTTTGTTGTTGTAGAATTTAGTACATACATACATACGTACATATGTATGTACGTATGTATGTTTGTACATACCATGCACTTCCGCTTATCACTAAAGATTACTTGAAAAGAATTTGGGTCACCTCAGCCAACCACTACAACAACAACCAAACATTTTTTGATATACATAAGCATATATGTACATATATATGTAATTAAAATTTGACTTGTGGATGACATAATATATACAAGCACCAACGTAAAAATTTTACTATGTAAAATGTTTCAGTTTTTGGGTACACCATTTCATTGACAGTTTTTAATTTGAATTTAAGTCTTGGCGCCAGCTTCAGTTGATAACACTTTGATCGATTAGTTTTAGCCTTTTTGGCTAAAGTGGCAGCACTGGTCCACTTGGTGCATCGATAACAATGCCATAGTAGCCAGATTTAATGATTCCGACTGAGAGCTAGGCTGTGACGTCAGCGATGTAACCGCATCAGGTGGGAATATTTCTCTTAGCAGCATTGATGACGCAGCTAGTGGAGAGCAGTGATTTTTACTCTCTTTTGCATAAACAGCGCTCTTTTGTTGCATGTTGGATCGAGCTGCGACATCGAGTTGCGACCCCCCCCAGCGTGTAATATTACTTTAGTTTGAGTTGCCCCTTTAAATGATTATAAAAATACTTTACAATTTCAAAAAAATCTTTATGTAGAAATTTTTTAAAACCAAAATAAGCTTTTTGAAATAAGCTAGATTTCAAGCTATAAGCATTTTAACCACTTTCCAAGCTATTTCTTTTGAAATAATCCAGATCTAGCTTAAAATAAGCCAAAATGGCAACACTGTTCCTGCCCGATAGCGCCGCTTTCTTTTTCAATGAATTTTCCCGATCCGTAATTTCCATTGAATTCAAGTGAAAATCAATCAAAATCAATGAATTTAGCAACCGAAAAGAGAATATTATAGGAAAGACAAAGCGCCCGCATTGAAGTGAGTTACAAAATAATTACCATTTCAATCAAAAACACAATTCAATTGAACAGATGCTGTTGCAACTGAGAGAAGAACAGAAACAGAAAACAACTAAACAAACAAAAAGAGATACGCCAAGAAGGCGAACACAAGGTTTCCACTTGCTTTTAAATATTTAAAAGAAGACATAATCAAAAAAATAAAAACCACCAAAATGAAACTATTAATTATTTAAATTTCGTTGACCGTTACTTATTTTGTCATTTCTTCTCTCGCTCTCTCTCTCTCTCTCACGGCCGCCTTCGGATTGTGTGTGTGCGATTTGTCTCTGTCTCCAAGGACGTTGCCAGATTTGGGAATTGAGGCCATCCATTCGCTGACATCATTTTAGGGCCCCCAATCAAGATGATTCACGTAGGCGACAATTCATGGAATCTAAGGATTTTCATCACCGATTTGTCCCTGGAGCGGCAAATGCGTGTGCGTGGCGATCAGCATTTGGGTGCCATAATGCTGCAGCTGGTCGATCCGGAGAATCCGAAAGATTGGTCAGATCATGCTCTGTGGTGGCCAGCAAGGAACATTTGGTTAACCCGCACGCGTCTCACCCTAGATCAGTATGGCGTGCAGGCGGATAGTTTGCTTCATTTCACTCCGATGCATAAGATTTTGCGCGTCCAGTTGCCAGATTTGCGCTATTTGGACTGCCGTGTCGACTATTCGTTGAAGACTTTCGGCGCAGTGGTCAATCTTTGCAAGCAATTGGATATACGTTATCCCGAGGAGTTGTCTCTGAGCAAGCCCTTGGAAGCGGACCATCTTAAGAGAAACTTTGCCCAGGAGAATCAGCAGCAAAAACGTGGCATCAATGTGGAACCGGCAGCGGATACCAACTCCTTTGTGCCCATCATTGCGGCATCTGATCATCAGCATCAGCATCATGGTGGAGTAGCGGATGGCGGCAGTTCTGGAAGTTTGGATAAGCCCTCGTCGCCAGGCATGTTCTTTTGTGCTCCTTTGTCGCCGCACGAGCAGCGAAGCCAGCGTCAACGTCAACGGCCGCCGCTGACTTCCTCGTCGCCGTCGCCCGGCACCTGGCAGCCTAGCAATTTGGGTTATGCCACCTATGATTCGTCGTCTTCGAGTCTGGGAGATTTTCAAGAGAATCTAGCGTGCTCACCCGCAACTCCTAGCAGAGAGGTTAGAGAGCGACTTCTGAGACCGAAATCACTGGAGGAGAAAGCCCGTCTGAATGTGGCTTGGTTGGATTCATCTTTGTCCCTCATGGAGCAGGGCATTAGGGAGTATGATACGCTTCTGTTACGTTTTAAATACTTTACCTTTTTCGATCTGAATCCCAAATACGATCAGGTGCGAATCAATCAATTGTACGAGCAGGCCAAGTGGTCCATATTGAATGAACAACTCGACTGCACCGAGGAGGAGTCTCTAATGTTTGCTGCCTTGCAATATCAGGTGAATCATTATCATCACATTGACACCATCGACTCGGGCATTGAGGAGACATCGAGTCAAGAGAACGACGATGACGAGATCGATTCAGCCCTGAAGGAGCTAGAGATCACTTTGGAAGGCTCTGATCACTTGAGGAAAACAGCCAATATAACCCATATCCCGGAATTGGCCGATTACCTTCTCTATCTAAAGCCGCAGAGATTCACGTGGAGGGGCTTTAAACGCTATTATTTCATCTATAAGGATCTTCACTTGCTCCTGTACAAGAATGCCGAGGAATCGCGCCTGAATAGTGCCAGTCCCTCATTAAAGATCAATTTACTGGGCTGTGAGATTAAGACGGAAGTTAATCAGGCTCAACACAAGTATGCCATACGGTTGGAGGTCGATCCCGAACAGGGCAACAACAAGTCCAATAGTGAGTTGTGGGTAAAATGCGACAACGATTTGCAATACGCCAAATGGTTGGCCGCCTGTCGTCTGGCCTCGAAGGGTCGCTCCTTAGCCGATAGCTCCTATGAGAGTGAAATCGATCAGATTCTGTCGCTATTGCAAATTCAAAAACCTTTGCCCGGTATTCCAGTCGATATCGATCCGATTTCTGTCGATCCAATGGATTATCTCTCGCCCAAAATGCTACGGAAATTATCCAACAAATCGGTTCAACGCATTCTCGAGGCCCAAGCCAATGTTCGCGAGTTGACAGCCACTGAATCAAAAATGAAATACATCCAAGCCTGGCAATCGTTGCCCGATTTCGGGGTCACCCTGTTTATCATTAAATTTGACGGTCATCGTCGGGAGGAACTTCTCGGAGTGGCTCATAATCGCATTATGCGCATGGATCTCCATAGTGGGGATCATTTGAAGACCTGGCGTTACGACTCCATGAAAGCGTGGAATGTCAATTGGAATATCAAATGCATGATGATCCAATTTCAGAACGAGAATTTAGTGTTTTCTTGCCATTCGGCCGATTGTAAGGTCGTACACGAGTTCATTGGCGGCTATATTTTTATGTCCATGCGTTCAAAGGATAACAATCAGACATTGAATGATGAACTTTTCCACAAATTGACCGGTGGCTGGTCTTAGGACGTCAACTTTCCCCAATTATGTAACTTGTTGATCCTTCTCTATATTTACTTAACTTATTTGTTGACCAGTGGCAACTCTACTGCCCTAACCTCAAAATTAACTCACCACATTAATGCAATTAGCCCCTCTACTTATTATTACTTTTTTTTTTTTTGTGTAAACTAATCTTGTTAATCTTGACTAGCCAAAGGTGAAAATGCCTTACTAACTTTTAAGTATCAATAAAAATAATTAAACCCAATTGCTCACATTAGTTGCATAATGATGATTTTATATTTAATAGGTGGGAAAAAACATGGTTCTGGAACTTTTCCAATATTTTATGATTCTTTCGAATGTAAACAAAACTTTACTAGAACCATTTCTTTGGAAAACTTTCATCTTTATTAGGTTTATTCTCGCTGGTAATTAAAGCTAGACAAATTTGGTATCCAAGTAATTCGTCTAATTAGGAACAAGGACACGAGATTCCATTTTACAAATGGTGCCACTAGTCAAATGTCGAAAATTATTAAGAAAGAAAAAAAAGAATCGCAGGATATGATATATCTGTTGATGAAAATTAAAGCTAATGTTTCATGGTTTGATGTAAAAATATTACTTAAGGCAGCGACCTAATTATGTATAGATGGATGTAGGTTAGGAGTTAATTAATTAGTCTTTGGACATGTATGTAGATACTTACGGTCTAGGTATAGGCCTCTATGGGTATTTGATTTTTCTCCTCCTCATCGAGAAATCTCTTAAAGGCGTTCTTAATGTCATATGATTCCATTTCCAGAATCTTAGTGCACCACGGTTGACGCAGTCCAGTGATCTCGCCGAATAGTAGCGATTTTTGCAATTCGGTTTTGATTACTTCTTGGGTGCCAACCGTCTGAGGAGGATCAGCTTTGGCTTGAGGCATTTTAAAAGCGCTCCTCATTTGATTCGGCGAGGGAACCAGGATATCTATATGCTCGTTGGTGATTTTCCAACGGGAAGCTTTCTTACCAATACCCTGGAAAAACCAATCAGATCAATTAACAAAACATTGAGAAAGAGATTGATATCTTACCAAGCCAGTGGCATCAACTTTAAGTACAAACTGCCTGGAAAAGCCCAAAAAGAAGGGTATTTCTGATTTTTCTGCGATTGGTGAGATATCTTCCATCAAGCCATTGACATAGATAATGGCCGATTTGCCATCCCAATGCATAACATCCGTTTGAAGAGATACAAAATCGAATCGCACAGGGGGGCAATTGCATAAATAAACTGATTATATCATCGCCGCCCACATGATACGCAATGCTGGCACGTGAAAGGTCCGCCAATCTCTTGATGTTGCTCGAATGTGTGGCATATGGGCGAGTGCGTTGGAAAAAATTCTTACGTTTGATCTCACAGGTTAATGTGAACAAGGATTTATCCGTATAATATTTACGAAGACTCTCGCGCGTTGCGTGCGACTCATATTCGGTTAGGAACTTTTTGAGAAAAGTCTCACACAACTCGTAGGCGCCAACATTGCAAAGGAAATTCTTTTGGGTGACAGGCATCACTTTGTCACTCAATTCCACATTATCCAAAATGTTGAGACCAACGAAAACTTCTCGCACAGCTGCCACATACTCGCTGGGCATGGGATACTTCTGGCACAGGGGATTGCCATGGAGCGTTAATGACTTCAAGTGTAGAACCTCCAACGGACGTATAGCCTCCAGATCGTGTATCCAGTTGTGACTCAAATCCAGTGACTTTAGATGTACCATCAGGCGCAAAGTCTTAAGGCAATCTAGACGCATTATCTTATTTTTCGACAATTTCAGTTCGGTGCAATGGTTCATGAATTTACGCGACGCCATGGTTAGGATTTTGGTAACAATCGGCGGCGAACTCAAACTGACCACAACATTCTCCAAGCCAGGAGTGCAACGGAACATATCTAGCTTCAGCACACGATCCTGTACATTGAAGCAGGCATCTAAGCATTTCCCAATGCGGTCATAAGGGTCCACATGACTCGATGGCTTAAACTGACTGACATTCATTCTTAAATAGTAGGGTAATTTGCGTTCCAGATTCACTTCTTTCTCCCCAGTCACAAGCTGGGGTATCTTCAATTCCAAATTGCATATCTGCACCAAGTGGAAGATCTGATCATAACAATTGCGCACTATGAAACTATGCTCGCCGTTTTCAAACTGCAAAGAAAGTGGATCACTGGGTTAAATGGGATGTAGGAGAAGTTAAATACTACGCTTACCTTATAGTAGCAAGGATAGAACTCACTAAGAGAATGATTCACAGTAATGAAGAAGTAATCAAAGAGCATATCCTTAGTCAATGCATGACTAGGATCGGGTATCTGCGAGAAAAGTCAAGTTAAATAGGTAATTTTCGATTCGATTTCCTATTCTTACCTTGCATGCGTGCCAATCCTTGCTATCTTGAAAGGCAGCTAATTCATGTTTATTGGACCAATCAATGCGAACACCGTCGCATTCCAAGTCAATCTCATAGTTAAGCGGCGTGTATGTATCATTGAGCTTATCAATTGCCACACCATCGATCAGTTTGAAGTTTTTCGCTAACGGCTCCATGCACTTGGGATATCTGGGGCTTTTGATAATGGGATTATTGGCAAGTCTTAGCTCTTTGGCACGAAAGCGCTCCAAGTCCGAGCAAAGACGTCGATGTGATTTTATCTGGAAAGAGAAAAGATGGAAAACCTCTCTATCTAGCTCTCTTGCTCTCTTACCTGATTGTTCGACAAATCCAACAAATCATAATCTGTATCTCCGAAAAGATTCAATGGCAGCAGATTCGAGATGCCGTTATTGGCAAAAATAAATCCATTGACCATGTGAAACCGATTATTGTTATGCTGGACATTCTGACACACCTGACGCAAGGTGTTCACATTGGCCAAACTGACCACTACCTGTTTGAAGCGAGGATGTGAACCGAAATTCGAGAGATTTAGTAATCCAGTAACACCATCCTGTTGCTCCAGATTCTCCATAAGCGAATCCACGGCTCTGGCAATCTCAACAGGCGGATTAATGTGCGCGGTATTGGGTTTGGACACATTCAGTATGACAAGTACTTGCAGTTCTGCACTCGTTGATAAAGTGATAGAAAGGCCCTTGGCGAAGAGCTTATCTAATGCCGATTTGCAGTTCCTGGCCAGAAATGTGTCTGCAAAGGGACCACTCTGTTTTGAATGAAATGAACGATGAATAAACATTTTTCGCTTTCCGATTATGATTCTATCCCTACTCACTTGATAGGCCACTGGATAGAGTTCCTCTGAGTCGATGGCATTGAAGAGTCCATCGAGTATTAATTTCTTAGAATCCGCTGCATACTTTAGCTGATTACGATGAACCACCCGAAACTCATGCCAGTTCACGCCGGGCACTTCTTGACCTAATCACAATAAAAACGAAATTCGTAGCTCCATATCCCCTCATAACTGCGCCCCTGCCCAGCGGAGCACCCCCCGGCTACACTACTTACCGTAACTACTGCATTTGGAATATATTTTGTTTCCCCAATAATTCACTTCAATGGGCGCAAAGCCATTGCCAATCTCTACGATGCGTTTCTGTGCTGTAATTTATAATTATGTTAGTTCCAATATACATATATGTTTTGCCAAAAAAATTAATTAAACACTTACGCCGACTTTTATTGCAAGCCATCATGCGAGATGACACTTAAATTAGAAATGACACTTGAAGAAAGCGTAGTTTAACTTCTGTTAAAATAGGGGTTCAAATAGGGGGAGCGGGTAAATTGGATTATGGAATAGGGGGAGCCGGGTAGAAATAGAGGGACCGGATAAAAATAATGGGAAACGGATATCCTTTAAATATATGTATAGCATACTTTTGGGAGATTTCAAAGCCACTGTTTTCAACCGATCGCTCCTATTGGGAGCTATGTAGATGATCTTGATCAAATTTGTTACAGTCATTAAGCGGCTTACAAATCTAACAAATATTTTTGACAATATGCTCATTGAGAAAAGTCGTTGTTAGTGATCACTGAAACAGACAGACGGACATGGCCGGTAAGTCTTGCCCAATACGCAATGGGCAAGTTCGTGTCCTAAGTCATTTGTTTTGGCACCTGCATTTCAAGACTTTTGAATAGGAAATTTTGCTCTTCAGGGGGGCCCAATTAGAGGAAAATACTCCGCATTTTCAACATTGACATTGGCATGCGTTGGTCAGCCAATCTGCCGATCTTTCACTCCCGCTAAAGAAAGCGAAATTGAGAAAAATCAATTAGAAAAAAACATAAAAAAAAAAAAAACAAAACCTAACTGACAAGTGTAACAAATTAATGACGAGCAACCACAAAAGTAAACAAGTGGAGCAGTACGTTAAATATTTATTTATCTAGTCTGCGAATGCCAGTCCTGATCCGTCACTTGATTTATCAATGATCTTCAACAATCATAAGAGCGGCCAGGTGACGTCTACCTGTGTCTGTGTCTCTGTCTCTGTCTCTGTCTGTGTCTTTTGTCGGCATTTAATTAAAACCTGATTTTTGCCCATCGACTTATGGCTGTCAATTAATTAGTTGCCGTGCCAAAAACAAAATGGCCAACGTTTTGTGCGTGGTTGCGACTATATATTACAACTTGATAAGGCCAAAAAAATGAGTCCCATACAACACACATATTTAAGGAAAAGACAAAAGACGTCAACAGCAACTGCAACGAAAAAAGGAAAAGGAAAAGAAGCGCTGACCAACCGCATCACATTGAATTTCACTGCTTTCTAACAAAACGACGACGATTATTGAAATACTCCAAAGGTTTTTCTTTTTCGTTCGTTTTTCTCCGTTTCAGTCCGAGAGCCGCGACAACAAATCATTTGGCATCGACAGCAGCTGCCGCAGAAGCTTTTGACTTTTGTCTCGCAGATAATTGCCCGTAAAACCATTGGAGACATGCTGTCAACCGATTGAAGCTGCTCTCACTCACTCTAACTCTATCTAACATGATAATTGGACATGCGCATGGACATATGAGGATGTCCCATGTCTGCAGGAGGTAGCCCTAGATGCCATCTACCACCAGCTACCATCTGCAATCTGCAATCTACAAGCAGTTGCCATTTGTTGTTATCCGCCATTCGCCTGGAGTTGAAAGTGAAATTGTGTACAGTGCGCACACTGAATAACTAATAAACCACCCCCACCCTTCCCTTTCTTTCGATAAATTTCATAACACACAAAATCCAAAAATTCAAGCTCTTTTATACGAATCTGAAATAATAATTATATATCCATTTATATTTACAAGTCCAAGTGCTTATATGCACTTGTGTTTCTTAGCATTTTTTTCCTTTTTTTTTTTTTTTTGCAACTTTCATTTTGTCACCTCATCAAATGTAGAAACTGTTTAAACAACAAAAAGATTGAACAAAATTAAAAGAGTTCATCAAAATGTTTGTTACTCACTCCCCCACCCCCACCCCTACCTCCCGTTTTGGTAATGGGTTGGGCTTACAGCCTACAACATATAAATAGCATTAGCTTGCAAATTGTTAAAATCAATATTAAAGATAACGACAATTACAAGCATTTTTGGTCATTTGGTCAGTTTTTTTTCAGTTTTTTTTTTTTCTTCTGCCCCACTACAATTCAAAAACCTTAAATAAATATTTAGAAAACTTTCATTTTTATTATTTCTCAATGAGTGAAAATTTGAGGTGGTTTTTGATATTTTGATGGATGGGAAACTTTTAAGGTGCCACAAGAATTTCAAAGTTTATGATGTAAACCTTTTTTTGGCAGTTGCATAAGAAAAATGTGTAAATTAATGATAATTTGATTATGAGGAAACCCAAAAAGTTACTTACGAAAACTTATTGACAATTTAAACTGTTTCAACAAGTCCTTTGAATCTTTCGAAAATGTTTTAACCCGATATCCTTTGATTCAAAGACTGGATTCATGATTCGGCTTTTGGCCAAAGAAACAGACTCAAAATGTTGATGGTAACTAAATTTGCTCTTCACATTCAAATGAAAACTAAACCACATCGAAATGATTGAATATTTCATTGAATCATTTGAATAAGTTGATTTGCATTCATTCAGTGAGAGGGCGTTAGAGAGAAGAGAGAAGAATTCGTGTTTGACGACAAACAACCTCAAGGTCGCCTCGTGGAATAATGAAAATGACAATGAAAATGTATGCAAATTATTGTTAAAGTTTCCAAAGAAATGGACAGAAATCGGTTAACCGAAAAACCGAAAGGGATAAGTGAAAGCTTGGTCAAAGAGGATAAAGGACTTTTCGTCGTCAATGGGAGGAACAGCCTTCAGGACGTCAGATATATGAGATTTCTTGCCTCAATTGCAGGGAAACTTTGTGGCCTTTCACCTAATGATAAGTGGAGGAGAATGCACCACATTATTTGCCTACCCACCTAACTGAATGATAAATTAAACGTTTAGCAAACATTAAACTCTCCTCTCTCCATTCCCCCCTCTCTCTCTTTCATTATTTCTTTCTGTTTGTCTCCTTAGTTGAATGAGCTTGGGCTTACGGTAAATATGTGTGGCCTTGTTAGGCGCATCGGGTCAAAGTTGAATGTCTTGGGTCATGTCTTGGCCATGGCTGCTCTTTGATGACACATTAGGAGAATTCTTGCCATTTCTTGTCTGTGTTATGGAGTGACGCTGGCAATGCGCCTAGCGGACAACTTAATTGATGGCATTTGTTCCAATGCAGGCGAACAACAAAACAATTTTTGCTAAAAAAAAAACCAAAATAAACAAAACGACAGACATTTGGCCTAGCTCTAAGTCTCTCTGAACACTCTTGGCCAGGTTTTTCTCTCCCTCTCTCTCTTTCTCTCTATCGCGCGCTCTCGTCTCTCTGTCTCTCCCACACCAGCAAACACTTGTCTCTGGCTCTCTCGATTGAAAACTTTCCAAGAGCGTTACTAACGCTTTCACATTACTAAACAAAACTTACTCTTAGCCATGGCTTTGAGGTTTTTTGGTATAAAACTTCTTACGTATGCTCGTCATGGCTTAATCTTACCTTGAACTTGGTCGTGTTCAGATCGGGGAACACACACACAAACACAGAAGCACACAAATACAAAACACAAAACGAGAATTTCAATCGTTTTTTTTTTCGAAATCAAATTTATTCTACATCATTTTTTTTTTGTTTGTTTACTGTTAACTATTATTGTATTCGTTGTTGTTATTATTGTGGCTGCCGTTGTTGTTGTTGTTGTTGTGTAGGACGAAAATGGAACAAATCGCCGTTGCTCTTTTATGTGATTGAAAATTAAGTGTTTTTTTATGTTAAATCAAATAATATTGAAAACGCCATAAAACAAAAGAGATTTTGCAGTGAATAAAGAACTAACGGTCTACACACACACACACACACACGCACACACCGACACACACATAAACAGAAAGGAGGACAGTTCGGAATGGCTGATTGGCAGCCAAGTGTTATGGCATTAGCCTTGGGCTGTCTGCTCTATTTAATCGCAGCTCTAAGGCCAACATCTGCCTGGAGCTTACCCATCCTTCAATCCTCCAATCCGATCCAAGTGGCACCTGTTGCCGCCGCTGCTTCAGCCGCTCGACAGCTAAATGGTAAGTTCTTTTGATATTTTTCTCTTTACTTTTAATTGATGATGATTCGGTTACCCCCCTTTGCTGCCACGCCCCGTAAAAAACAAAACAGATTTCTTTTCACTGAGCAAAATGTGGTCACTTGGTTGGTTGGTTGCTTCGTGTTGGCTAGTTGGTGGTGAAGTGGTTGAAAAAAAGTCAAAAAAAAGAAGAAAAAACAAGACACAAAAAATACTGTAAATAAAATACTTTTATTGCAGTGAAATTTTTGCTCATTAAGTTGAATGTGAGAGCCAGAGAGACAGACAGCCTGACAGGCCGACGCAGAGTCTCTAAGTTGGGCCTCTGTCTCTAGATAGTAGCTAGATTTATTAGCAATTATATAATCAGGCGGTCAGTACACCTCACTTTAGTTTGCTTTAAAATAACAACAACAACAGCAAAACAAAAAACGAAAGTCTTTTTTGTTAAAAATATACACAAAAAATAAATTTGTTCATCAAAAAAGCAATTAGTAATTAAAACAAAGCCAAGCTAATCACATAAGAATGGGTTAAATGGTAGGTATTTGTTTCATATAAAACCATAAAGAATTGCAAGTCCACAGAAGAAATAAGTACTTGATATAAGTACTTGTAGTTCTGATTTCAATATTTTCAATACTTCGTAGGTAATTACTTTTAGATGAATGTACTTGCAGTAATTTCAGCATATTTTCTTTAGGCGAAACAAGAAAATTTCACAATTTCGGACAAATATTTGAATAATCTTTCCAAAATCTTTAATATAACTGATGTAATTCTTTTAAGTAGTTAGCTAAGCTAATTTAAACTGTGTACTTCAAATTAGTAAATAATTTAGCCTCGATTCCTTTTGACCAATTGTTTTTTAAAGATTTGTTTTATTCTTCTCACAAAAAAGGATGTGTTCACTTCACACTAGTCAAAATTATACAAACTTCGACGTACTTCAAGTAAAGCTTTCTAGGGAGTTTGTAGAAGAGACAAAGATTGTTCCAAAGGATCAACAATAAATCAATTTAATTAAGAAATCTTCTTTATGGTCGAAGATCTACAGAATAGCTTGAGATCTGTAAACAATTTTCAAATTGAACACTTTGCCAGAAGTCTCAATTAAGATCATACAGAAAGAGGGGGACTCACATGATGATGATGATGATGTTGGTGATGATGGGTGATGGCTGCAGGTGTCGGTTTGTGTGTAGTTACTCTTGAATGTGGCCATCAGTTGTTAGCTCGACACAAATCCCATTTCGGCTGACTTTCATGGGCAATGCAGCAGAACAAAAAGCGGCTAAAAACAGAAAAAGAGAAGAAGGCGAAATAAAAAACGCCTCAGTTATGGGTAGGCTCGTTTTTTTTCGTCTTTTATACTTCTTCTGCAATATCTGAAGAAGGCACATATATATATTTTAACAGGTGACATACTGGCAATTCATTTTGACTCTGTTACGTTATGGAGCGACACTTCTGGCCACCCTTCTTTCCCCCCTCCGGCAACTGTCTCGTTCTGTGTCTTTCTCTGCCACTTGAAGTCTTTGTTCTTTCTGGTTTCTGGAAATGCATGTCGAGCAATTAGCAAAGCGACCGCCTCTTTGCCTGCACTTGTGAAAAAGCAAAAACAAAAACCAAGTCAAGAAGATGGGTATACACTTATTCACATATCGTTTAGCTTCACTCAAATGGGTCATAACTAACTAAACCAGAACCCAGAAGCGAGAGGCGCAACGAAATGAAGGTCTACTTCAAGTACTTACGCATGGAGTAAGTGAGTGACAGCAGCAAGAAGGGGTCCCCATTAAGTGAACGGTAATTGACCATTGAGACCGACAACTGGATACCCTCCACAAGTGATTATCACAAGTTATCGATATTCCATTGCTTTGATTATTACAGAACTTCTCCAGCCTAGAATCGAATGGCAAATGCTTAACTAATTAACCCCCTTCGATGTCAATTATGGTTTTTCGATTTCGTTGCAAGAATTTGTGGTTATTCAGATTAACGGCGATTATGGAAATCGAAAGAGAGAATCGTCGCAAGGTATCAATTAAAGTTTCTAATGAAAGTGAGCAAAGTCACAGAGAATTCTGTTATTCTTGAGGGCTTAGAAACGGTTCGAGTTTATGAAATGAATTTAAGAAAAACAAAAGAAAAGAGTTTTGAAATGTTATGTTATCTTAATAGGAATCCCCCCACCATCTCCAGCCACCGTCTCCCCGCCTACGAAATCCCTTAATGAATAATTCATTGAACCCTTTTCAGAAGAAAGGGCATAGAGATCAACAGCAGCAACCAACAAAGAAATTACTAAGTAAATAGAAACAAGTTGATGTCTTAGTCGTGATAGTGTCAGATTCAATTGTTGTTGTTATTGTTGTTGTGTGTGGTAGTGGTGGTGGCGGGCAACAGGTGGAGGAACAGAGGAGAATGGAGCGTACAAATTGCGCCGACACCAACTTGAAAAATGCTCATAATTGGGTTATAACCGTCATATTTGTCCAACTGTCCGAGCCGTGTCCAACTATCCAAGACCAACAATTTATATATGTCTTTCTGGTTTTTTGGTCTTTTCTGTTGGCCAAAAACAATGCCACTGGAAAACAACATTGGCGACACTTCTTTCTTGGTCTTTTTTTTTTGTACAAAAATGAAAAGTGTCTGTCCAGTGAGTAAGTGAGTCGAGTCGAGCCAAGTCGAGTCGAGTGCCTTTGCTTTTCAATGGAATGGAAATCTAATTTCATTTTTTAATTGCCGCCTGCCCACTGGAATCTGGCCTAGTCCAAACCCAGTTTGGACTTCAGCAACATGGCCAAGAGACGAAACTGGTGCTCGATTTGCTTAGCTTAGCCATGGCCAGTGGATGGCGGCTTCATCAACATTGTCAATATCGGCAACATTTGCAGATGAAATGGCAAAGTTGCCTTTTTACTTGGCCAAATACGAGATCCTCTTCACTGATTTGCTTATGGTTAATCAATATTTCCTTGCCATCTTGTTGCTGTTGTTGCTGTTGTCGTCGTAGTCGGCAGCGGCAACGGCAGCGGCAACGGCATTGGCGTCATCGTCTTCAATTCAAATTCTGTGCCAGATCCGATCCATAGCCAGTGAAAGTTTGATTGAACATTTCTTGTTGTTGTTTGTGTTGGTGTATATTTGGTTTCCAGCTCACATGTTGTTGCTGGTTGCTCTTTGCCTCTATCTCCCTCTCCTCTTACTGTCTCTCCCCTCCCTCTCTCTCTCTCTCTGCATATTGTCAGTGGCGTAACGGTAACATCTAAGCCTATAAAATTCTTCAAAGAAATCTTAAAATGCTTGGCCATGAATTTTAAACAGCAATCATTCTGAATAAACCAAACAACAAATAAATATGTAAGTCATTTAATTGAAAACCTTTGAGGCATTTCATTCAAAGTAATTAGCAAAAGTCTAGACAAGCACTTAGGAAATAATTTGCATGATTTGAAGAATTCTGCAATAAAGTAAAAAATAAAGTTACAAAAACGCTTATAAGGAAACCTCTTTTCACCTTTTCCATTCTGTTAGTTTCCGATCCATTTTCAGTAACTACCAAAGGATTTGCCAACACTGGCGTTAACAGAAGAGTATCCTTAAACGTTAGTCAACACTCTTGTGGAGTTTTCATCCTTAAGTAGATTTAATGACTGGCAAATACGTCAACGTTGCAAAGAAAAAATCGCCCTATCGATGTTGATCCATTTACCTCTTTGTCCTAATTTCCCAGAGGCAGTTTTGAAAGGCAAACATAAAGTATGAGATATATTTATATATACGAGTATAGAAGGCATAAACTTACTGACATGTCAAATCGTTCGGGCATTACTTCATACATATTTCACTTTCAAAATAAATGCCACCTACTAGGCAAATAACTGGCTAACAACTTAATCAAAGTGATGCAGATGCAAAAGGGAGGGGAGGGGAATGGAGCCTGAAAGAGAATTACTAGAATTTTCAGTGATTATGCTAATATTTTATGAGCTACTGTTATGCCTTGCCTATGGCTAATTTATGGCCCACTAGCCGCAACCACGGCACAAGCTAGCCGTAAGCCGCAGGCCCAGTTAGCCCAGTTAACCAGCAGGCCAATACGATAATGTACAGTTGGGTTGGTTGGTTGGGGCGCCCATTGGGGTACATGCAAATTCAACGCTCAATAAACATAAAAAGCATCAAATGCGTTTGCGTTTGCCATCGTTTCGCATCATCAAATCGAAACCACTAACCAGCCACGCGGTGGGCCCAGACTATCAGATGCAATTGCAGTGAAAGTTCATATCAGAAAAGGGAAGAAAATTAGCCAAACGCCAATGAAAAGTGAAAAGGCCCAAACAATACAACAAATAGACTCCGACTAAGGCCAAGACTATAAGTAGTAAGTAGTCAAAATGGTCCCAACTTTGCCTGGGTCGTCTTAATGTGCCACATTTATTAGACACCCAAAACGCAAGACAAAGAGATGCTCGCCATGGAACCCAGTTGGCCAGGTAGCAAGACATCGACATTGGCATTGGCATTGGCATTGGCATTGGCACAGCAGTTGCCAGTTGCAGCTTTCTTTCGCCTTTTGGCATTCTTGTCACAGGTTTTCTCGAGTTTTCTCGTGTGGGCAGGATGCTATCTATTGGCTGTTTGCTGTTTGCTGTTGGCCAAAAAGATGTCACCATGAAGCTAAAAACGAATTTCTCACAGGCATCCTCTAACCTAGCCAAAAGGCTTTCACTTGGCCTGCTGGGTCAAAGTACGAATTTGCCATCGTGTTCACTTAATTGAAAGGAAAATCACATTTAAAGAAAATCCACCACACGAGTTGTCATGGCATCTTGTTCCCTTATTTGGCCCCAGGTCGTATTTCGTTTTTCGTTTTCATTTTCGGTAGTCGAAAGGTGGGGCGGGGAGGAGAGCAATTAAAAGGCGACACAATCATAGCAAGTGAAAATATAAAAGAAAATTGCTCAATTTTCTCTCAAATTATGCTTCATGTCATTAAAGAATGATGCCTGGGAGCAATTTTTCAAGAGGAGTCCGATTCAAAAGTCATGCTGAGAGTTTGTTTCTCATAGTTAGCATGTTTAACTAATGGCTTCAACACCATTTAAAGTTCTTAGTTCTCTTTGATGTAGATTCTGTCAATTGTTCAAATGAATTCAAGCCAAGATCATTTCAGCTGGGACTTGGGTCTAATATGTCTAATGAAAGTTGAAAAAGTCAAAGAATTATAGTTCATACTTGAGAACTGCATAGAAGGGTAGGGAAAAGTCATTGATTGAAACGAGTCAAAGTGGAAAATGAGAATCTCTTGTACTATTCTATTCATACTCTTACTTGGAAATGATATTTCAAAAATTTATTTGAAATTGTTGAAGAAAAAGTGAAACAACTGACTGACTGACTCTGGTCGACAATGAGATCAATCAGGCATTGATTAAAGGCAATTAAACGATTGAAATTGAAATGCAGTTTAATTGCCGTTGAATGCATTTTCACCTTGCGGACAACAACAAGTTAATGATGAGTTGATGGCTTGATGGATCGATGATTGGCGGCAACGCGTGGACAAATGGTTAAATAAATGGAAACATGGCTCGAGCCAATTGGCATTGGTAATGCATTGTCCATTGGCATTTCTCAGGCAGACTAGAGCAGAAAGCCACTCAGTGAGCCACCACACAAGGTGCTGGAGCTGATGGTCTGGTGCTGGATGTGAATGTGGTCAGTGGTCAGTTCCAGTGAGCTTATACTTTCACTCAAATATTTGATGATGGAAAAGTCATAGCCATATAACCATGCAGACCATGACCATGTTAACCACCACCACAGCACCACACGCAAGTGCTATGCCGAGTGTGTGTGTGTGTGTGTTAGCCAACCAAATTAGACCAAATTCCCCTGTTGCTGAAATCTCACTTATGGCCTTTCCGTTTTCAACGAAAGTCCAACGCAACTTGTAACTTGTACTTGCATTCAATCAACATTTATTTACCAATTCTTCTCATTTTGGTATATTTTTTTTTGCAGAAGTCTCCCCGTATTTGGATCTGGCCTTGTGCCCCATACGCGCCGAACCATGGTCATGTGCCCGACAGCAATCGGCAAGGATTTTGGATGTTTGGGATGGTGAACTGAATGTTCAGTGGCAGAAATTGAAAGGTAAGAATTTTGTCTTTTCCAAAGAAGAACCAAAGGAATCGAACAGCATTAACTTGGCTAGATACTTTCAAGTCAGTGAAAACATAATCTTGGGTTGGGGAAATCGATCCGTCGATATGGGGAGGGAGGGATCTCACTTTTAGAGGAAAGGGTAAAGATGCCTTCTAGAACGAATATCATGTATGTTGGCCACGCCTGCTAATTTGCTTGATGTTTCGAAATTCCAATTGTGATTTGCAGAGGCATTAAGCAGGTGTTAATTAGGTTTAAGTGGGGGATGGGGAAAGAAAATAAAAGAAACTTGCAATATGAAGAGATTTGACTTTCAGGCATTGAATGGATAAACAAAAGCTTTCCCACATATGATTTATGTAGGTGAAAATTTTAGTGTAGAAACGAGTGAAAATTCACAGAGTTCACAGAGTTCAAAGCGAAGGAGTAGGAGGAGGAGTAGGAGGAGCAAGTGGGGGCAAAGCCTTCTGGCGTAGTGGGAATAGTGAGAAGTTAACCAAAGAATTCTTCACGGCATGCAATCGAAGCGAATTTACATGAAAAGGCAATTAATACAATGTATTCCTGTTTTTTTTGTGTCTTGCTAGTCGAAGCCGATCGTCAGCTGAACGCAACGATTGAGAGGCGTGGCTATAGCGCCTCCGAGTTGCCAGTTAAGGAGAAGCCATCGTCGATATTGAAGAAAATCGAGATCGGCACGAATTATATGAAAGAATACCTGGCCGAGACTATGGATGGGTAAGTTGAGCAAGCAAATAAACAAACACTTAAGGCCAAAACACGCAAAGTTGTGGCCAAATGCCAGCCAGTTTTTCATTTTTGCATCCCCCTTCCAAATATTTGTTTACTCACTTCCTCCAAACTCCACGATAGTTTCCTTGGCCGCGAATACGAGTATTTGCAGACATCCAAAGCGGCTGCTGCCGAAGATGATAGTGAAAACGATCAGAGCGTCAACAACAATGTGGACTATGAAGATGAAACGGATGGAGCGGAGCCAGAGGAAGATGGCAGTGACACTGGGGAAGAAGACAACGACAACGACAACGACAACGACGACGACGACGATGAAGACGATGCCGCCGAGGAGGAAGAGGAGGAGGAGGATGATGACAATGACAATGACAACGACAACGATGAAGGCGAGGCAGATGAGGATAACTCCAATGGCAACAGCAGCACAGGTGGCAACCATCATGCCGCGGAGGATGAGGAAAATGAAAGTGAGACCAGCCTGAATGTGGCCCAATCTCACGACGATGGCAAGAACACAGTTTTCAGTGAGGACAATGGCTCATCGATTGGTGTAGAGTTCATCGAGCTGGAGGATGAGGCTGGCAAGAAACCAGGCGGAGGGGGAAAACGCAAAAAAAAGAACAAAAACAAGAAACAGAAACGCAAGAAGAAGGGTCAACAGCAACAGCAGCAACCAGCCACATTGGTTGTGGTCCAGGCGGCACCCGAACATCATGAAGTTGACTCTGGCCATGAGAGTGAGCCCACCTTTGTCAGTCATGGCGGAAGCAGCGGCGGCGGAGGACATGGCGGAGGCCATGGCGGAGGTCATGGCGGAGGTGGCCATGGAGGCGGCGGCAAACCTTTTAAGCGTCGCCAAAAGGGCGGCAAAGGCAAACGCAAGCGCAAGGGCCAACAATCGTCTGTGGTGGTCGAAGAGGAGTCCAGCGATCTTTTAGGCGGCTTGGGGCTGCTCGACGAACTGGCCGATGTCGATGATGTCCTTCTAGCCGGCGGCGTCGGTGGAAAACGCAAACATAAGAATCCAACAAAATATGGTAGAAGTAACGGAGGTGTGTGTTGTTTGCTGCGTGTGGTTTTACAATGACTTTAGCGCACCCATTTCCAAGCACAACTTAGTGCCCGCAGAATCCCAAATCTTGCCCTATTCTATTCTACATATCAGTGAATGCAATTACAATGCTTGAAAATGATACCAATCCAAAGATGAGCTTTGATTAGCAAACTAAAATTCATTTTGATTGCAATCTCTGTTTACTTTAAACATACATAAATATATTTAAGTGTCTTGGTGTATGGCTAGATTGGTTATAACTGGTGGAGGCATCTCTCAATATGTATACAAGTTCGTTTCCTCTCTATATCAGAGAAACAACAATTGAGTTTACTTTGGTGAACCAAATTATAATGTTCCAACTTAAAATTTCATCTCTTAGGCAGTATTTAGTCTCTCTAAATCTTTAATGTCCGTTCTAAAGCTAAAAAATGATTGATTCATTACATAACTTCTTCTATTCGAATGAATAATATTTGAAAAATTTGAATTTTGCGTTGCTGCCCAGCTTAACGGTTAACATTGTCGCCACTGTTAAGCATCCCCAAAAGCAGGCAGCAATTTTTCCCTTATAGCAGTCAGCTTTCGTCACGCTCAACGTTCGCTTTGAATTTGAATTTGAATCTGAGCAAAGGAGAAGAAAACTAGCAAATCCAGAATCCAGACAAATGTAAATCTTGTATATATATATATTCTGATGACTGAAGACTGATAGTTTAAGTGTTGCTTGAATGCCTTTTGAATGCTTTTGCTGTGTTTTTTTGTTTTTGTTTTGCTTGCTTGTTTGTTGTTTTTTTTGTTTTCTTGTTAAAATTGTGTTGTTGTTAACGCACTTTTTGGCGCACTGCAGTTCATACTAACGAAACACCACCCTCCCAAGCGATAAAAATTTTATGTTTTAATTATTTGTGTTTTGATTGTGTGTTTTCTGTTTTTGTGTAAGTGTTGGAGGCAATTCATAATATTCATTTGTATTTGTATTTAACTAATGTTCTCTTCTTTTCGCTTCACCTTAGTTACCCGCGGCAAGAAGAAGAAGAAGAAGAAGGCTTTGATGAAATTGGTGTTGCTTGGCTCGTTCTTGAAGGCGAAAATCGAATTATTGCTCAAGATATTGGGCGCCCATTTGCAAATAAAATTCTTTGCCATAGCGTTGATCGGTCTCCTGATCAATATAGCGCGTTTCTGGATTGATGTGAAGCGGGGCGGTTCACCATCTAAGGTAAGTCCTGACACTCTTCCATGTATGTAAAGTCCCCAAACCCCCCAACCCACACCACCCAACACAAAGAACACTCCCCCTGTTTGAACGGGGAGAGTCTTGTTTTTGTTTAATTTCTGTTTAATATTTTTTGTTTTTTACACGCTGCGGTATATGAGACCAAAATCTTTTTTTTTGTTTTTCGTGTTTTGCACATTTTGCAACATTTTGTTTTACATTTACATTGTTTTTTTTTTTTTAGTCTTAAGCTCAAGTACAAATGCTCAAGAACAAAATATTCTGGCAACGGTTTGTTGGCGCCTCACGCCCCCCCTCAAAAGTGATTACAACAACAACAACAACAAATCTATTCTGTCTTTCTCTATCTATCTGAGATACTCTAAACTTTAACTCTCTTCACTCTATTCACAAAAACAAACAAAAAAAACCAACAATTTTGTATATAAAATCTAATGTAAAATGCGTTTTTACCCCATACAGTTTAATGCCCTGTTTCTTGATTTTTTTGGCCACTTTGCCTACTCCAGCTGCGGTTTCCTTCCACCTCTATGTTCCGTTCCTTAATGAGAGTTCATCCACAATCACACACAAAAAAATACAAAATATACCGAAACATTTCAACCGTATGCTAACATATACAGACCTCTTTGGTTTTCAGATATGGTAAAAGCCCTTTGGACCAAAAAAACAAACAAATTACCAACCAAAACAAACAAAACAGTTCCCCTGTTACGGAACACAAGCAACAGACAAACATGAAAACAAAACACAAAAACAAATCTGAATCACAAACACTATAAGCATTATACACTATCTCCCAAGATCAGATCAGCAAGACATAGGTTTACATAGGTTTGCCCCCCTTTCCCCCCGGCCAATCACAACACAAACTGTGTAAGTATAGGGCAATCGACTCAGAGACACTACAGCCCTCTCGAAATCCCAGAAAACAAGTCCACACAGTTTCTGGGAATGCAATCGTCCGATGACCTATAGCTAGGAAGGAACAATTGCAAATGAAATCGCATAAGCATCGAATCTAGGATTGCCCCTTACAGTAGATTGGAAAAGTATTGAACAGAGTGTTTCTTAATTTCTTTTAGCGTTTTCCTAGAAAGCTTATTGCATACTTTCAGGAGTTATATTAAAGTAGCAATTGCCCTGTAAATGGAAACATAAAACTATTTTTTGAAGTGAAAAGTCTATCCAAAGTCTCGTTGGAACAGAAGATTATAGAGAATAGTTTTCGTGTCCATGAAGAATCAAATCAAATTCTAAACTATCAAATAATATGTCCACTAACATTCAACCGATATACAGACAATTCGGTTTCCTTCCACCCTCTCTACCAACTTCTCTCTCTCTACCCGCCGAATAAACAAAATGAAAACAAACAACAAAATACGAAAGAAAACCGAAAACTCACAACTCTTGGGTATCTTTGGTACTTCTCCTCTGGTGTTTCACACTCTTCACGACACACACTTTTTGCATTTGCATTTCTAACTAGGTTGTATACGTTGAACATGCCCATCATCAGCACCATTACGAGGATCATGGCGACGACTGGAGCGAGCCCGGTGGCAGCTATTGGAAGCGATCCCTGCAGACGGATCCCTCAGTGGAGGAGATTGACTCGTCCACCGACAGCTATCAGGTCCGTCCACAGCAGCAGCAGGCCCAAGATGCCCATTACCTGGCCTATCGCAATCAATATCAATGGCAATAATCCGCAATCAACAGATCGAGATCGGGATTCGAGAACGAGATTTTATTTGTTTTGCTTATAAAGGGTTTTTTTTTTCTATATAATTTAATGAATGAATATATATACATATATCGTATAATTTATGATTATTAAATAATCCCCCCACCACCAGCCCCCGTGCAAGGTCCTAGCTCAAAATTAATTTTAGCAAAATGCCAATAAATCAATTTTAGTAATTAGTAGAAATTCGTTTTTAGTGCAATCGAACAAAAAACAAAAGAGAATGAAAAAGAAAACAAAACAAGAGAAAAGCAAAAAAATTCAATACCCTAAATTTTAATTATTTATATGTATGTGTATTTAATTAACTAATCTAATGCAATTGTACATTTTTTTTTTGTTGACAATTGAAATTAGTTGAATTACCTTTTAAGTTATTTATTGCAAATTATTTATTGTGCTTACAAACTTATATGTTATATTTATGCATATTATTAATATGAAAATAAACGAAAAAAAGGAACAAAAAAAAACAACAGCAATTTAAAGTAATGCCTTGTCATTTCCTGTGATCCAAGGGGGACCCAACCCAACCCATCCCAGTCCGACCATTCGACGGCCAGACACTTTACGTAGAATGCGGTCAATTCTCCGCTGAAATTCCATAAAATTTCACCTGACGCCCGTGTATTTTATTCTAATTTTCGTGCACAATTCTAGGCCAACCCAGACGACAACATGTGCCCAAAAAAGAAGGCACACATTTGTCAGAACAACGACTTCAAAATACCCTCTACAGAATCTAAAAGCTTGATTCAACTATCGGAAGGAAACATTTCAAGCCTTAGCATTGACAGCTGGCGGAGTTTAGGTTTTGGTGACCCCGACGAAGTGATGTTTCAAATGGAAGTTTTATAGAGATATCTTCAGATGTTCACCCCTTTTTAGAGCGAGGTATTCAAATGCCAAAAATAGACAAAAAAGCAAATAGTTGGGGTGTCATTGTGTCTGGATTGACATTTGCGCATGCTCGGAGCGCGTCTTGAATGATAAAACCTTTTTATATATTTGGCATGATGGCAAATGAAATTGTATCCACATAAATATTTGTCAATGATTGTAATAAGCAATTAAAACTGTGTTTGACAAACGACCAAACATACAATGGCCATACAATTTATGGCTAATAAATTGGTTATTGATTGACATGGCAGCCACCCAGCCACCGAAGGGAACTAACTCTGTTGATCGGAAAGAAAGTCACCCGAGGAGTTCACCTGATAGAAAAATGATTCTAGTCAGTCGGCCAGACATTCTGACACGTTTAGGTGACTGAATCTGGTCTGATATTGACCTTGTTTCAAATAAAATTAAACAGACTTTGGACTTTAATTGAGGGAAAAAGAGGCAAACACATTGAGAAACAAAAGAAAAAAAGTGGAAAAGAAATGAAAACCTCTTGCCAATTAGCATAAAGAAAAGCGAATTGACATGCCACTCGAGGCACATTATCAAGATTCATACCCCCCTGACCCCCCGTCTTCTGACTGTACGATCGTGCAAAGAAATTCTTATCATTAGCAAAATTAAAATCAATGAAATTGGCCATAAAAATTCAATTGCTCTCCATGCGTGGGAGACCCACGTTGTCATGTCATATGGAGGTGTCTGTCAACGTGTTTCACATAATTGATCATGATGATCATTCGCTGATAGAAGAACAGAAAATAGTTTAGTTTCTTCCACAAACACACACACGCACACACACACAGTACTTTCTAAACGACAGTGGGCGGCTCTGGTGCTGTGGGTGTGGCGATTGGTCATATATCATGCAGATACAATCTGTTCTCGATGGCAGCTGAAAACAAATCAATTGAAATTCCCAATGCGAAAATGTTTGGCAAATCTGTTTGGTTGGGGGGTTGGGGGGGATATGTCGGTGAAATAACGGTTAATGCGCCAAAGACAACGTGCAGCGGTTGCCAAAAATAAAACCACAAAATAAAAATCCAAAATTCAAATAAAAAAACACAATAGCAAACAAGTTGACAAAGGAAGTGTCTTGGATGGGCATCTGCCGAGAAGATCCAGTTCATCGATAGATGATAACAGACCCAAGGTGACAACCCTCCCCCCTCCTCACCAGCATCATATTAAAGATCAGTTCATTGTGAAGGATGGCATAGTCAAGTGGTGAGGAGCCTTGACAGAAACTTGAACAGAACTTTAACAATTTAACGATTGCATTTGAATTGTGTTTGCCTTTATTTGTTTGTTTTGATTGTTTTTTGGACATGTTTGAACGCACTGAAAGAAATGTAATTTGAAATTTAAGTGTCTCACTTAGAAAGCTAATTTCACACAATATCACGTATACGCATCGTACGCTAAAAAGGGGCATTTCCAACAGCGGCCACAACGACGCCCACCCTTCGACTTACTTTGGTTTCTTAATTTTTGGATTTTTTTATTTCAATTTGGAAATTGAAAAGTGCTCATGCATTATGTGGATGATCATGATTTTTCCATTGCATTTCGAAAATGATTTGCATTTTAGAAAGTTGAAATGGCTTTTCGTTGCATTTCAAAATATCAGAGGAAAGGCAAGAGATAGAGTGAGAGAGAGAGGGGGGATGGAGGGTTTATTTTTTAGTGCAATTCCTTAATGCCCGATATCAATAAATGACTAAATGAGTGAGTGGCTGTTGCTACCTCTCTCTCTCTCTCTGTCTCTCTCTCTCTGCTCAGTCTATTATTAAATTTAATAATTTTACAATTCCAGTCAGGTTCTTGCTGATATTGTAGAATTTTTGCTTGCCATTGAGCTTATCTTCTTGGCACGATTCTTCTCTCTTTTCTCTCTCTCTCTCTCTGGTCTGGGCAAACATTTCGCATTAAACTTTACTTTGTTGCCAAGTGCAAGGGAAACAAAATGCATGAAGGTATTTTAATGATAAGCGATAAGTACCTAAAGTGCAATAAATGTTTGCCACTCCATAAGGGCCAAGACCTCTAAATTGTCAGCCATATGCAGGGAATATTGATCGAATTAAAGGTGATGGATGCCCTATGCGAACTATCTAAGTATATGTGTCCATATGCGAGTCAAGAGTCAAGTCTCTAGCAACAGAAAAGAATGATGACTGAGCCGCTTTTAGTAGGAAATTGTTTACCCATTAGCATGCCTTACCAACAATGAATGGGTGTCTCTTCTCGGCCAAAAGAGATTTTCACTCGAAAGATTGTCACATCGACGACGTGAGATTGCGATTTTATGTGTACCAAGATTCAAACAAAGAGCATCATCATCATCATCATCGCCACTTCAGTGACAAGTTTTTAACCGAAAATTCGTTAGGGTTCATTGGCTCTAAGGAAAGGATTATGCAACTGAAATGAAATATCATCATCAAATTAAAGAGACTTATTAGTAATTTCGAATGAGCGATGAGGCCCTTCCTCTGTGGCCCTTTAGCTGGGGGGTTCTATCAAAAATCACGTAGCCAGCAAAAAGCGAAAGCTACTAAGGCCAATGGCTTCGGAAATAATATTAGCCCGAATTGCTCCACAGCTCCATAAGGCAAATGGAGGTGCCCACATGTAAGTAAGTAATAATTTTATATACTTCTTATTAATTATGTAGTTGGCCCTCTCACTCCCACTCCCGCTCCCGCTCCCACTTACCTTTGGCGGTGGCATCAAAGTCACCCGGAGGTGTATACGAACACCATTTCTGGACTATCTGGCGATGTTCATCTTGTAAGCGAACATTGTAGTCTCTTGGCATAACAATGAGCTAGCTAACAACCAAGTTTAAGATCTGCTCTAGACAAGAAGATAACTAATTTAGTTGCTGCCATCTAGTGGAATCCGTTAGCCCAACTTGGACAATCAGTTGCAATCGCAGAATGCAAATGGTTTGCTTGAATTGTAGCTGAGGCTCATTACTTGGCTAACCAATTTCAGAGAACTTTTGAGGGGGAAAATTTCTCATTTTCCCCTGAATCACTAGAAATGGGATAAGTGAGAAAGGATGCATGAATGATAGACGAACTTCATCCTTCCATCTACTTCCAGTGACAGCTTTTAACTGTCTCAAGTTCCACATGATGGGATCCACGAACACAGAAGAAGACAGCGGCACACTTTAAGCGCATGCGCGCCAAAAACAACCTATGTGACACTCACACACGCACACAGAGAGAGAGAGACACTGAGCACATGGACTCTCACACCTTTGCGATTGGCTCTCGCAGTCACGTCTGCGCAGAAGAAGCTACAACAATGAGTATTTTGCCATTGTAATTGTATGTAATTGTTGTTGTCGCCTACATTTCTTCTACCTGGCTTTCATTGTGAAGAGCTCACGCACCTGTCTCTGTGCGTGTGTGTGTGTGTGTGTGGGTGTATGGGTTTTTGGGTTTTCTCTGCCTTTTGCATTCTTAATAAATCAAAAGCGAAGAATATATAAATTGGGCGTCGTTGTGGATTGTCGGTGGTAGTTAGTATTTATCAGCCAACGGTGCCTCACAGGAGGAAGCTCAGTGCGAGTGCAAGCTTTGGCTCTATTTGATATCATTCGACGGATTATAACACACGCTTGGATTAGCCCAACCCTGAACCCAAACCCGAACCATCAACAGGATTAATTTGACATTTATTTTTTTTGGTTTTTGAACAAACAAAAAGAAGAGCGAGCAAAGTGCATCAAAGTGAGACAATTCAAGAAACTTGTGAACTAAAAAAGAAGCTAAAGAACTGAAAACTTAATTGAAAATGTGGAAATCTGTGTGCGTTTTACTCTATCTATGCGCCGTATGCAATGCAGGACCATTAGCCGCCTACCAGGTGAGTTTCCAGCCAGACTGAACATACCGACCCAGACCAAGACCGATTCATTGAATTTGGCGAGCTGGCCTCAACTTCCGATAACGGAAACGTTGGAAACGGACAACGCAGAACGGACAGAGGTGGAAAAGAACTGTTAATGAATTAAGGCATCTTTTGGGGAAGTCGAAGTCCGGTCTCTTTGGTTTATGATTTGCATACCACATACATCTGTATGTACGTCGCACTGTCCCTGTCTCTGTCCCGGTCCCTGTCCCTGTCCCCTGAGTTCTTGACGATATGTTTGCTTATTTGGTATGCCAAACGTTTAGCCTTTTAACGGCTAAATACCAAACGGACTGCAGGTGCAACTCGGTGGAGTGGGAGGTACTTTGGTATTTTTAGTCAACGACAACTAACTGCAGGCTATAAAAGTCTCGAGGGAGGGAATAGCCCTAAAGCCGGTAACAATTTTCCAGCCAGCATAAATTTGCAATGAGACATTTTCTAGGAAATGATAATGGCAAATTAATAGGAAAGAGAAAGAAATGATTACCAATAAAAAAAAAATGTACTTATCGGAAAGTATTTACGATTCAAATCGAAATAATAAATGGAAGAATGCTCAAATGGTAATTCATCTTGTATAATTCACTTCAAACTTCATTCATCTAGATGAAACACACTTTGCTCCATCTAAATAGGACACCATGTTGATAGATTCTTCTAGTATACAACGAAAATGTCCCAGAAATAGATTTCACTCAAAGAAAAATAGGAAAACTTTGGCTATGGAGACTGGAAAATGTGTCTGTTGCTTAGGACGATGGAAAATTTAGTTTGGTAACTTTCAATAAAGTAAAGACTATCTGGTGGACATTGATTGACGATCGTAATTATTGTGTTATTAACTAATCCAAACAGAGAAAGAGCGAGGGAGAGAGAGAGACAGAGAGACCAAATTGCATTTGCGTGATTGAAAGTTGTTTAATTAAAATGCATAAATAAACATATCGAAATATCAAAAATGGTTAAAATTATTATGTGATAATATTTTGGTGAGCGCTTTGAACCATTCGAAAGTTACTTCAATTGCAATGGGCCAGACCCCAAAAAGGGCTGGCAGGTGCCAAGCCAAGTGCACAAAGTCCATCCACGGGGGAGGGGCTAGTGTCGCTTTGTGGTAGTTGCGGGGGGACCAATCAATTTTCACTGAAACGTAGACAAAAACTAGAACACAAGTGAAATTTTTGTTTGTAGATGTCACGCGCTTTGCTTTGTACGCCCATCACGTAGATACTTTTAGCTGAATCAAACTCTATCGACATGGAGCTAATCATAATGTTGTTCGATTCGCTTGCAGAAAAGAAAGATAACTCCTACGATGGCAAGAGAGGATCCAGCGATTGCCGTGGCCCACGCCGAGGAAGTAGAAGTGACCGAAATGGAGGAGTCAGAGCCAAGTCACGTCCAGGAAGCGAAACCCCTCGCCCCGTCCAGCACTCTGACTCTGCCCAGTAATGCGACATCGATTCGCGCTGATATAACCGATAACTTCTCCTGTACCAATAAGACTTATGGCTACTATGCCGATGTGGAGAACGATTGCCAAATTTTCCATGTCTGCTTGCCGGTGACCTATGCCGATGGCAAAGAGAATATCTTCCGTTGGAGTTTCATTTGCCCGGAGGAAACCATATTCAACCAGGTGAGTAACTGAAGTTTTCCAATTGGGTGGAGTTGTAATGGGACACCAAATACTTTTAGGAATCCTTCACCTGCATGCGTCGTGAGGATATGACCATTGAGTGTGAGGACAGCTATCGTTACTATGAGTTGAATGGTAACTTTGGTGCCCCAGTGGAAGAGGAGAAGACCCAGGAGAATGAGGGTGACTCCAAGCCCATTGAAACTGAGCCCATGGAGGAAGTGGCTCCTGCTGAATCAGTTAAGCCGCAGCCTGAGATTGTTAAGCCGGTGAAAGTGGAGAAACCCAAGCGCAAGCCAAGTCAGGGACGCCCCAAGCCAGCAGTGTTCTATAAGCAGCCCGTGCGTAAGACTCCTGAACAGGAAGTTGTCCAAGCCAATGAGCCGGTGACTGCCCCCAAGCCTCAACGAGTTTCTGTGCCCATCAGGGAGAAACCTCTTACCCAGAATCAGGCCCAGTCCCAGTCCCAATCTCAATCTCATCCAACCAGTAAACCAGTGCGAGGAGACTTTTTCTTGTCACAGCGCAAACGTAACAAGCCATCAAGCACAACGACAACCACCACCACTGTGAAGCCACTGAGAGAGGATGCCATTACCGTGTCCTTTGAAGCTGAGCCCACTCTAGAGGTAGAGACCCTTTTCGAAGAACCGCAACCTGTGGTGGTCAAGAGTGAAGAACCTTTGGCCGAGGCTTCTGAGCCAGCAGTTGTTCTTGTGGCACAGCCAGAAGAGATTCACATAGAGGAAGACCAAACGAAGCCTCTTCAAGATGAAGAGACCACCAAACAACAGGAGCAGCAGGATGCGCAACCCATAGAAGCAATCGAAGAAATACCCGCCGTCATAGTGGAGAGTTTTGAAGCTGTTAAGAAACCACAGGTCGACGAGGAGGAAGACACTAAAGAAGAGTTGAAAATAATTGAGAATGAGAAGGAGGATCCCGAGGAGGAGAAAGAGATTGAGGAAGAGAAGGAAGAACCAGCTAAAGTCCTGGAAATCACCAAGGAACCGGAGCAAACGCCCTTGGAACCAGCCATTGAGGAATCCACTAACTCTCAAGAAGAGTCGAGCAATCAAATTGAAGAGCTTGAAGCACAGAAACCACAAAATGCGCCCGAAAGTATGCCAGCAACTGAGGCCATGGAACAGCCCAATCCCTTGGTCGACGAAATTCTGAATACCGACAGCCCCAACAACGAAGCCCAGCAATCTCTGGGTGGTTTCAAGCCAGTAGATCCTGTCATGGCAGCCGAGGCAGAGCAATTGATTACCGACTTTTTGAATACCCTTAAGAAAACGGAAGAGAAAACCGAGACTGAGTTAGCCATGGAGATGGCAGAGACCCTGGATAAAGAGGACAAAGAGAAACCACATGAGGAGCCGGAGGGAGTATCCGTTGAAGAGCTTAAATTGCCAGAACCCGAAATTGTCGATAAGAATGCCTCCGTAGAGGAGCAGCTCCTGGAGGAGGAACAGAAACTAAAACAAGATTCACCCATTATCAACATTATGCAATTGAGTCATCCCGAGGACTATCAAATTCCCGTTCAAATCGTCACGATGGAAAAAGAGCCCATAACCGAGATAGATATCAAGCCACTTGACGACAAAGAAGAACTGCCAGCTGCTGCAGCTGAGGTGGAGCCCCAACAGATTCCCATCCAACACGACGAGAATCAAGAGAGCTTGGTAACAGCTGCATACATGCCACCGATTAGCATTGACGACATAGTTGAACTAGTCAAGGAACGCCTCGATCAAACACCAAAAACTGAACAAATGGCGCCAATGGAGCTAGTCCTCACGCCTGGAGCAGAAGAGCCCATGGCCCTCATTGCAAGCTCAGGACAAAACCAGAACCAGAGCCAAGACGACGACAAGCAGCAGGAGTCCTCTTCCTCTCCGATTGTTCAGAACGAGAACGACAACGAGAAGGAGGACATCATTCTGCCCATCTACAAACGGATTACCAATGCCGATTTAGCCATGGCAAATTTGCAAACTTTGCCAGTTACCTCCAGCAAAGGGGACACGGAAACGAAAACGGAAACGGAACCGGAAAAGGCAATAGAATTCCAGCCAGAGGTGCGTGAACCAAAGTCGAAACTGAAAATGGATGCTCGCAAGCGTCGTTTCCTTTTCCGTGCCGATGCCAGCTAAATGAACTCAACGCCTGTGACTCTCCTCGTTCTCATCCCGCCCATTTATATACATACATATATATATAAATATTTACAGCGCCTGCCCTACAAACAGAATCTCCTATATACAAATCTATCAAATGCGCTGATACCCACACTCATAATTTTATAATACGTTTTGATTCCCTAAAATGTAAGTTTAGTTCTTTTTTTTTTATTTGTTTTCCCCACGAGTTAAACGAGTGGTTTTGTGTGTAAACCACAAAAGAGATAAAAATTGAAAAACAAAAAAATTTAAATAAATTTTGAAAAACATGACATGATCAAAATACTTTTGTGTCAAGGTTGGCTGGCTCCATCGTGCTTAGGTTTGAGTGTCTTTGTTTCTTTTCCCTAATGGCATTCAACCTTGGAGCGATAGAGACGGCCAATCGAGAAGCAGCCTAAATGGTCACCTAACTAGAACAAGTTAAGAATTACAACTCTCCTAGAGAAAGAGAGAGTGCAGATGCAGAGCAGCTCATTCAGGTAAGTAACATGACTGACTGGAAGGTCCTTTGTACTTTCGTATTTCCATTTTTTTTTGGCTTTTATTCTTTAACATTAAACTTTGGGCAAATAGCTGTATGAGGCTACTACCAGGTGTGAGAACTTTACACATATTACGTTACGATTACAAAAAAAAAAAAAAAAAAAAAAACAATATACTGGACGACAACATTACAACATACCCAAAGGGAAATCCCCCCAATTAAACCAATTTACAACGAGGCAAAAAAAAAAAAAAAATAAAAAAAAAAATACTGGCTAAGTAGATTTTTGGCTACGCCTCCGTCTCCTGTTCCAGTTCCCCGGCCTGAATCTCCTCGGGTGTACGCAGATCGATGGCAAACTTTTGCCTAGTCGGTGTTATTGTGTCACTGGGGGAGGAGGCGCTGCCTGCTCTCGTTCCTCCATCTCCATCGCCATCGCCGGAGAACTCTTTGACGCGTCGTGAATAGTCCTGGAAGGCGGCTGACAAGGCGAATGTCAATCTGCGGGCCATCGCCCGACTGTCGCAGACGAAGGCATGCACCTCGAACGGATGTGGATTGGAGTCATCTTTCGCCACGATCATGGCAAAGACACGGGTATACACTAGATCCTGTACGCCATACGAAATGGTGTCAATGGGATAGCTCCAGTTATTTATGCTGGCCTTTGGTGAAATGATTTCCAGTTGCACGCCATCGGTGGACACTTTCAGTTCACAATTGGGCAATACTTTATTGGCTGGCAAATTTTTGGCCACGCCCACCATTTTGTCCACAGGGCGACGTGTATATCTAATGCCCCACAAGCCTCTGGCTACCTCTGAACCAATGTATTTGACCTGCAACAACAACAAAATGTGGAGAGTAGGGATAAAGTGTGATTATTCATTTGCTTCCGCTGCGCATGCGTTGCCCAAACCCAAACCCAGACCCAGACCCAGACCCAGACCGAGACCCAGACCTAGACCGGATGCCTTTCTTTGCCTCCCACCACGTAGAGAGAGAGCCAGCCAAGCGCAACGTGTGCGTGCGTCTGGTCTGTATTTATGCCCTGCAATTATCATTCGATCAGATGGTATATCAGACTAGTCAAATCAGTTCTGCCTGGGTCATGGAGTGTGAGTCGAATCTGGGCAGTGGATGATCATGAAATAGGTAAGAACTTTCCCCCCTAATGTATGCAAAAAGCCATCTTTTCAGCCTATTGCATACTTCAAGGGGCTAAGTTCCCACATATCACGATGTTAGATCCGATTCGAGTGAATATTTTCCAAGTGAGGGGTACGAGAATTCGACCGCTGAACTCTTCTTCTTTTTATCGGGTTTATCTTGGGGGTTTTTGTGTTCGCGGGTGACTTACACACATTTCAGACACACATAAGTTGATTCACATTGGGGCTTACTCACCTTGAAGGTTATAGGCAAATCGCCCACGTCCACTTGGCTATCCAGATCGGCTGAACCGCCGGCATTATCGGTGTTACCAGAGGCCATGTCTGAACTTGACGGTATCTGAAATCGTACAACAGCAAAAGGTTAAAATTATTTTCCTTTTTTAGTTTGACAAACGGGAGTGAGAAATGAAGAAAAGAACCCACTCTGTGTGTGTGTGTGTTCGCTTTGCCTTTTTTTATAAACTTTTTACATGGTTTATTTTTAACTTTTTGCTTTATCAGGGAACTAATCGTTCTGTTTGTTGTTGTTGTTATTTGTTGTATTTGTTGTAGCTGTTACCTTTGCCGGCACACAAACCCGACTAAACCGTCATGAACAACAAAAGGTGTTGTAAGACCTCTCTGTACGCCATTCCCTCTCCCTCTCTCCCTATCTGTCTCACTCTGGCTCAGTCTTTCTCTCTGGGTCTCTGGCATTCTCTAGCTTTATCTCTCCCCATATGTATACACATAACACAAAAGAGAATTAGTTTCCTTTCACGCGCTGTCATAGCAACCAACAAACAAATACAACAACTGAAGCAACAGTTAGTTGCTAATGCTGCTCCAGCATTAGTCGGTTAATAATACTACTACATATACATATATATATATATATGTATTAATTTGCATTATGGTTTAAAACATTTTCAATCTGTTTTGGAGACTTTCAAAGACGTTAAAACATTTCAAGGCAGAAGAAGTTACGCAAGGAGATCTTCGAGAGTGGATTTGAGTTTATCCCATTATGGGATTGACTTTGTTCTGTCAGCCCTAGGAAACGATTGAATAGTGTAGAGTATTCCGAATTCGATTTCCGTTTGTATTCAGAGTATTTCAATTTCGTTGTGGGAATTTGGTGTAATTTTTCTTTTGCCTTAATTATGGTTTTTGGCTTGAAAAGATTTCATTGTTGTTGTTGTTTTTGCTTATTTTTTATTAGCAATGCATTATTAATACATATGAACATATATCCCCACGCAGTTGGGGTGGGTGGTGAAATGGGGGTGGGGAGGGGGATGGGATATAACATTAAACCGGACATAATAATATTAACAAAAAGAGTTGCATGTCTGCAAGTTAATGACCATCGTCAAACGCACACACATAAACAGACAGAGATAGACATAGATAGATAGAGAGAGAATGAAATTAGAGATTAAAGTCAAAAGTGTAACGAAATAATTTCAATGCAGTTGTGACGTCACCAGGTGGAAGTGTGTGAAAAGGGGTGAGGAGAAAACACATAAATGTATTTGAGGTCGAGGGAGGGCAGGGCAGAAGAGTGAGGGGGCAAATATGGTGGGCACAACGACCTGACATCCAAGTGACAATGCCAACTAATTGCAGGTCAGCACTCTTTGTGCCTCTCTCTCTCTCTCTCTGCCCCTCGTTGGCCATTTCGCGGTCATAAACCGGCTTCTCAATGTAGAGCATAACTGAGATCTTCTCTCACGGGCTCAGGGTATCAGGGGCCTCTGGATATACATATGTCCGTGTGCGTTTAGTAATACCAATTTCCAGACCATCTGCTCTTAACTCAACCGTAATGAAGTGCGCAACGCCATTTCAATTTTAAGCTATTTACACAAAAATATTTCACTCCCAGACCCATGCGAAATTGTAATCGTTTCCGATTTTTATTTATTTTCCTTTCAGTTGCAATTTGATGGGGTTTAAGTTATTTTGATACAGTCCATATTAGATAAGGCAAATTGAGATTGAAATGAAACGTTTCGAAATCGAGTAGTAGATCGGATCGAGAGAATTGTCCAATTGTGGACGGCCTTTTCGGTCCGAGGTATTCCACAGGTCTGAATACTTAGTATCAAGCACTCATCCATTTTGCTTAATACTTCGGACTTGTTTGGCTTTCCAGATGAAGTCATTTATGGGTGGGGTAAAACTTTTACCGATTACACTTTAAGAACATTCAACTTGACCATGATGGGATCTAGGCTAATAAATTCACAACAAGTTTGGTGTTTCTTCGGAATTTCCAATACTGAAGACATTCTTCGAGAGGGTACTTGTCTCTCGATTCCCTAAGAACTGACCGATTTTCCCATCCTTAGTCTAGAATGGTTAAGAGAGTACTCAGTCTCAGCTTTAGTCTCCCGGGTATCCGTCAAGTCGAGGCCAATAAGGGTAAACATTGTTTCGCAATTCCGTCTATGTGCAATATTTACTGTAGATTGTGCCACAAGACAAATGAAATGTTTATTTTTATGTTTTATTGTAATTTCTCTCCCCCCACACCGGGTCTCCTCCTCGCTTACTCTCTCTCTTTCTCTTCACGCCACAAAACACGGTGTTGGGGCCTAACTGACTGATTGATCGCTGACCAAAGCCAACCAAGCCATAACCCAATTTTATATAATTTTCCACTGACAAACAGTCCAAGCGGAAGCTGCTCATATAAGCATATCTCCTGTGGACTTTTATCATATCGCATATCACATATTGGTGCGGATGATGGTGGTGAACGGTGGCTGGCGGGCTGCCCGTGCCGGTGCGGTGTGGGGCAGGGGTAAACATATTTATTTATTTTTTTAAATCATTATTATTGTCATTCGAAGCGTTTGTTGTGTGTGTGTGTGTGTTTGTCCACTGAGTCATGTCTTTTGCACTTGCATTCTATGGAATCACTTTACACCGCCGGCGCACATCCTCATCGTCAACCTGAACTGGTTGGCATTATCATCATATAATGATAACAACAACAACACTAACAACAAGAAGCCCCGTCTCTCTCAGCGTCACACGGGGATTTTAATCTTATCTTTTAGTTAATAGTACCTCAAGATAAATTTTCACTCTATTTGGGTTATTTTTTTTTTGTTGTTGTTTTTGTTTTTGCATTTTTCATGCTATTTGTCTATTTGATATGAGCATTTTTGGTTATAAATAGTGATATTTATATTATACTTCTTAGCCGATTTTTAATGTTTCTTAAAAGATAGCGAATTGGCAGCCGCCATATATATATATACATATATATATATATGTATGTAATTACCGATCTTATCGCCGTTTGTGTGTGTCGAGTAATTTATGCCCGCTCGCACACCTGATACCTGTTGATACCAATTCGAGGTTGATTGCGCGACTAATGTTTATATTTCCACCAAGCTTTTAAATTTCGAGCCACAGTCAGCTGTTTGTTTCAAATGTAAGACCTCGCCGCGAATACTCTTCCCGTTGAAGTTCGACGTTGACAAAGTTGTTTGACTTATCGGTTCGGCGATAAGTTATCAAGCGCCGGCGATAAGTTATCGATTGTAGGCGGTAAGTTAGCGGATCTGTTACTTAACAGATGGGAACACTGTTAACACAGTACTAACATGGGCGAATTCAAGTTTCACAGCCTGCTGTAAATATATTAACGGCGCTGCTGTGCGCAATTTATCTCCAAACCACTGTTAACTGCAGAAATACTGGGAGTCGACAAAAATAGTGCCAGTCAGAGATAAATAGTGGAAAAAGTCGTGGCGAAGCCATAAACTTGATCTTTGCCTTCTTTTTGGCTTAAAACGTTTATAAAAAATAGTGCAAAAGGATGTAAAATACAAAAGAAAATCAAAACAAATAAAGGTGCGACTGCCTGCAGCAGCTACTGTGTAAAAAACTAATCGGTGAACAAACTGCGTGCCTGCTCACGTTCCTGGGCATGTCTCCGCCTACGGGGAGACACCCACGAAAAATGGCGGTCGTTTTATAGGAGAAGATGATAATAGAAATAAAAAGAAAAGTGGAAGCAAATCGAAAATAGGATGTGACAACAAATCAAAACGTGCATATGGCGTCGCCACGGACAGCGCAGCCGCAGCCAACAGAAACAACAACAACAACTACAATTGACTTTAGTTGGAATGAAAAGGTAAGTAAGTCTGTTTGCCGGGTTCCGTCCATCCCTTGTATTCGTTTATTTAGACACATTAGATTTAGTTGTTTGATTGCATGCGATTTAGGTATTCAATTGAAAATGATCAAATTAACAATAATTAATAATTGTGTCCACTTTCTTCGTTATGGAAAATCTTGAACTTGAGTTCTGTGGTATCTGTTGTGGTTATGAATAGGTGCATAAATGCTTGAGTGACTGAGTGAGTGAATCTTACTCTATTGAGTGGCATGATGCAGCTGTTTCACTTCTATTCCGCATATTTGGGAACCATCCTGTGCTGTGCCTTTTCATAGAACATTATGCAAAATAATAAATAATCACCACTGGAAGCGTTTTTGGGGGCCAGAGTACAGGCATAGACCATCATTTGACATTGGCCACAGGCAGGACAAGGCGAAGGACAAGAAGATGGTGCGCTCTTCTCTCTACAGTTACCGATTCCAAGCTCCTGTTAAGTGTTGAGTGTGATTAATGAAATGGCCGCAAGCTGTGGGCAAGGGTAAGGCTAGCTGAGAACTTTACAACACAGCCACATCACACACACACACACACACACACACACACCTGATAGGGGAATGTTGTATGTGTGTGTGTGTGTGGGGGACAACTTGTTTTTGGGGTTAAATAGAGTTCAGGACCATAGAGTCGTCGAGTGTGGATGGGCAAATGAGAGAGTGCGAGAAAGAGAGAGTTGCTTCGCTTGATTAATTTCACTGCATGGAATATAATTAATTTGGTATTTACATAGGGTCTTGCCTAGAAAGAGAGACCGAGAGCAAGAAAGAGGGAGAGAAAGAGAGCTTTGTCTTCATCTCTGGGTTTGTTGATAAAAAGTCATTAGCTAGATTGTTCAAAAATTTGGTTCCACGGCGACAGGTGTGTATGTTTCTCTTTCTCTTTTTCTCTAGGTGTGTGTGTGTGTGTGTTCGTGTGCTGTGCTGTGCTTGGGTAGAAAAACACTTTGCTTTCAGTGGGTCATTTAAATTCATTACACAAAAAACAAAAACACTCACACAGAGAGAAAACTTGAAGGAGGCTTGAGGAAAAACCGTTTGGCCCGTTAATTGACCACAAAACTGGGGCTCGTCTCGTCGCGTTGCGTTTCGTCTCGTCCTTAGCGTCCCTTGCGCCCTCCCTCTCTCTCTCCCTAGTCTGGTCTCGTCTCTCTCGGCTTAGCGATGTGGAAAACTTTCATGAATTTTCATTGCTCGCGATGCTTTTGTGGTTGCCCAAAACTTGATGCCTTACGCCACTGGGTTAATGTAATGGACCGATTGTCCGACCGTCCGGACAACGCCCAGCCACCCACCTATCCTGGAGGGGGAGGGAGAGGGAAGGAACTAGGTCCAAGCTGTATGACATTGAAATCCTTTCAGCGTTGCCGCACAGGAGAAACAGGCGTCCAACAACAACAACGACAATGGAAACGCGTTTCTCTCCTCCAAACCCTCTTGCTCAATCCCCAAAAAAGTAGTTTACAATAGTTTCCGTTGTTGTCCGCAAAATGCTGTCCACCTCCTGCGTCTCCTCTTTGTTCATTTATCCCTGCGGGGGTGGGCAATGCTAAGTACTTACGATAAGTGAATACTATGGTGGGCCTCTGTCCAACTCTCCCCCTCCCCGCCATTACGTTTCCCACTACCGTCCTTCCCTCCGGTTACGACTCGTTAGCCACAGCTGTTTGACAAACTATGCTTAAACTTAACAATTTAACTATTTAATTAAGTGAACAAACGAACAACTGATATTCCAACTGATTTCCCATTAAAAGGCAAGATGACACCACAATGAAATAATGTTGGCTTTTATCCCTCTCCGGACGCTTACAAAATAATTGTTTTTTTGATAACGTTAGGCAACTGATGGAAACGCCAGTTGGTTAGATTAGACTACTTACTTGGTAAGCTTTCGACAATTCTTACTTGGCAAGGCCAAAAAGATCTCGAATTGACAACACATTTAGTTAAGGTCACTAACTGTAACTGGATACAGGTGAATAAATCCAACTGTGAATCAAAACCAAATCCATGCGAAACGAATCAGAAATCCAAGTCAAACTTAATTATTAAACATGCTTTGGGAGAAGCATGAGCCGCAGGAGACAGAACCACGATGAAAATTCGATGATGGATGAGCTGACGATTGCTACTGTTGATGGAGAATGACAACACATGCCATGTGTCTGTCGACAGAGCGATGGAGCAATGGAGCGATGGAACGACGGAAGCCTCCCGGTCTCGTAAATCAAAAGCCAAATCAGGCGACATACTGAAGTTTCCCCCGAAAAACCCAACCAACAAACAACAACAAACAGTCCATGATAGCAGGCAAATGTTTGCGAATTTTATGCGAATTACGCCTAATTAGCATTCTCCCCACCATCCAACTGGAGAGATCACAGGGAGCGAGCGAACATGAGTTCACTTTGCTGAGGTCCCCAGCTGATTATAAGCACGATTTCATATGCAAAAATATACGCGCCATACGGTTCACTGTGCCTAGAAAAATGCATCAGGGGAACCTCTGTTGATTCTCTGGCTGCCATCGCCATCGCTAACGTCATAGACTTCCTTGTGTTTGTAGTTGTTGTTGTAGTTGTAGTTGTCGTTCGTTGTTGAAGTCAATGGGAAGCCAATAAAATTATGCGAAATCGGAATGTGTGTGTGTGTGTGCGACCGAGTGGAGTAAATTGTATTTACAAGCAACCAACATGGCACCGAACAGCGCAACAGAGCAGTAGAGGCCAAAAGGGACCAACAAGTCAAAGGCGGGCTGTAACGTAACGCAATGCAACGGAACGCAACGCAGTAGACAACGATAACGATGGCGACGACACGACCCGTGGTTCAATTGCCTACGCTGCTCTGCTTCTGGCTCTGGCTCTACCACTGACTCTGGCTGGATGCTGTTGCTCCTAGGCGCCTACAAGTCATCACCCTAGGGGCCATCACCAAATGTTGCAATGCTGTTGCATTTGCTCTTCCTCTTTCTCTATGGTTAGGCATGTGTTTGCAATTTTTAGTTGCACAGTGTTCAGCCCCAAAAAAGGTATGTTGACTATCTTGAAAAGATAAAACCATCAGCTTGATAAATGAGAAGAAATGAGACTGAAATTATTTCTTTTTTTGTTTCCCTGTCCTAAATCCCTTAAATAGAAAAAGATTTGTCTAAAGCATTGCTGAAGAAGAACTACATATTAATTGACTAATTAGTCTATAAAAACTTCAAAACTGTATCTATATTGAGTATCCAATCAAGATCGCCATAAAGAAGCGTATCTAGAGTTCTGTATAGAGACATACATATGACTGAGAAAGGGAGAAAGGGAAAGAGTTTGTATTTTTAGTCAACCACTCTGTCCATGGCAAATGGAAGACTGACTGGGAAACTAGGCGCAACAGTTCAGTTCGTTTTGTTGAGATGAGTTCAGAGAGATGGGTAGGATGGGGAGGAGAAAGAGTTCTTCTGGGTTTTTGGGCTTGCTAATTGCGGCGGCTGGTGCCAGCAGTAGCAGAAACAGCAGAAAGAACGGACATATCAAAGGGTCCAGAGAACTGCAAAGCAATTGCAATTTCGGATTCTGTGATCTGGGGGCTTAGGCCCCTTTTTATATCTCTGCTTTATATGGCAGCCAAGCGTGGCTCTTATTAATGATTAATTAAAAAAACTGCACGCCGTTTGGAGTTTGACGGGAGGTAGCGACGAGAGGAGATGCTTATGACATATGTAGGATTTAATTGGGCAAACAAAATGCTCCATTCTGCCGGTATTTACTTCAGTCAGAGTGAGAGAAAACGAGAGAGGGAGAGTGCGGAAGTGCAAGAGAGGGAAGATATGAGGCAACGTTTCTTTCCAATGTCACACATTTTGGTTGGAAAACTGTTTGGTGCCTGCCACTCTCTTTAGCAAACTAGTTGCGCCTAACAAACAGAGAATTGCGGAACATTCTGGCAATGAAACAATTCTCTTAAGCAATGAGGCAGGTCGTACCCAAAACGACAGAGCGACCGACCAACCAACCGACCGACCGCCGACCCAACAGGCCAACCGACATCGTATATCGCCGACTCCATCCATTCACGCACACGACGTCGACTCCAAGTCGTCTGATTTGGACGAGCGACAAAGAATACGGCACAAGCAGCGGCAATGTGAACGCCAACGCCAACTTGGCCTAGAACAGAATCAGTCGTCAGTTTGTCCTAAGCGGATTTGGTCGACACGTGGTGCTCTATATATATATATATGTGTGTGTTTGTTGTGTGTTTGTGTGTGTGAGACTGTGTATGGGATTGGGTCGTCGTCGTCGTCCTCGTCGTTGTCTTCATCTACTATTACTTGAAGCACAAGATTAGGAATTTTGAAATTCTTTTCAAAAAGAAAAACCAAAAAACCAAAGTCATAGCGGAGACAGGATCTTATTTGGCGCGTAAATTTAACGCTTGGCCTAGGTCACGTTTCTGCACGTGACACGACCACGAGTCGCAGCACTGTATGTATGATTCTGTTTGTGTGTGTGTGTGTGTGTCTATGTTCTTTTAACTAACCATTTGACTGTTGTTGTTGTTGTTGCTTGGTTTTTTTTTGTTTGTTTTTTTTTTTTTTTTTGATTAAGTGTTTCCTCCAAGTCTATATACATATGTGTCTTGGTGTGCGGTTGACATTCGATTTACTTTCGCCCAAAAAACACCAAAGGGAACATGGCATACTTTTTGGCATAGAAAAGCGCCGCAGCATCTTTTTGCAGCAACAACAACATAGAAAAAGGCGACGTGTGTGATTTTCGCTCGATATTTGCATAAATTAAGTAGAAGAGAAGAACACAGAAAGCAAAAAAAAAAAAAAAACACATACAACGCCGCTCAGAGACTCACTGGCTTAATGAGTTTTTAATACGATGCCGCGTTTTTTGTCTCTCCTATGTGTGTGTTCTTGTGTGTGTGTGTGTGTGCATGTGTCTGAAATCTAGAAACCATTGCCACAGGATTTGTGCTTGACTCCTTCCGCTAATTTATTGAGCTGGCCCCAAAAGAATTTTGGCCACTAAAAAAAAAAAAGAAAATAAAACCAAAAAAAAAAAAAAAAAAATCCAACTAAACTGAAAATGAAACTAAAAGAAAAGAAGACAAAATAAACCACTAATTTGCACTCGAGAAAGCGCCAAAGGAAAGTCAGCGTGCGAAAAGCGGAAAACTTTTTTCCCAGGGTAAGTCACAGTTTAAAGTTTTTAAGAGAGAGAGGAAAAAGGTGTTGCAAACTTTTTTTCAGCTCATCAAATCAAAGTAAAATAACAGATTTACGATAAATGATATCTCTCTTTCTTCTCCCGGGGGTTGGCAATTCTTTGACCGAACATTTAAGTTTGACTCGCGATTCTTTGGGTTCTTGATGGTAAATTGATAAACTTAAAGTACCAGATAACTTTTAGGGAACTAATGATTCTGATGTCCGGAACATGGTTTAAGGTTGCTTGAACACTAAACTTTTAGAGTTTAGTGACATTATTTGTGCTTTGTCATCTGACAGAGAAGATAGCAAATTCTCCATGAAATTTGTAAAATTTTAATTAGTCTGCTTTTTGCTTGATTTATTTAACAATTTCTTGAAATATTCCTCTTCACTAATTCCCATTGAATGTGAATAAACGAATTAGTTGAATTGATATTTGTGCTGAATTCGTTTGGCTTTTGAGCAATTGACTCAATTGCAGGATTTGACTTTTGCTTTGTCTACCAAAAAAACAAAACAAAACACAAAACAAAAAAACATTTGAAACCAAAATAAATGTGCTATTCGAATGTCTAATGCAAAATGTATTGAGCAAATTTCTCCTGTCCTGTCCTGTCCTGTCCTGAATATATACCCAAGGCAATTTGTTTATTGCATTGTCAAAATATTTTGCATGGAAACTGTCAGAAAAATTCACATTTTATATACTCTACGTAGAAGAAGAATTATATATGTACATATACATACATATATGCTATAGTCGAGAGTCATTTTCATTTTCTGCTGCCATTCGAGTGCATATCGACTTATCGTTAATTAGTAGTGACAGCCAAACGACAAAAAGCATTTTCGCTTTGGCCAATTCTCAATTCTGAATTATTAATGCAAACTGATTAGTTTATTTATGCATATACATACATATGTACAGACAAACGTACATAAACCGAAAAGGCAATAGCAATAATATTGATAATAATATTGCAACAACAAACACAATCATTTAAGTGAAAGTGTGAGCCAATTTTCCATGGAAATCTTATTAAGAATTATTAATTAATTAAAATTTTGAACTTATCCCAACGAAACATATTGAATGACAATTAGTAAAGACAACAAATCGAATTAGAAACTAACTTTTACCCTACGACCTTTGGCCCATTGATATCAGATGACCAAATTGAAAGTCTAAAGGAAAAAAAAAACTCTCTTTCATTTTTTCTCTCTCTAAGTGCTTGGTCGAAGTCTCTGGGTTTGTCTGCAGTTGACATTCGATTTACTTTTGCACAAAAACCACAAAAAGGGCCATTGCATACTTTTTGGCTGCATAAGACCTTTTCTGAACCTAAATAAATATTATCCATTGATTATCCTTCAGTATAGGATATTAATGAGAAAAAAAAAACAGCAAAAAAATCCATTTATGCCAATTAATTTGCCTATTGATATATATTCGATGTGTATATTGAAGCGGATATTTACTTACTTATTTATTGTGATGTCATCAACATAAATATTTAGCTAAGCAAAAATAAAATGTAAATACTGTTGAAATTCTAGAACAAATATTAATTAAAACTGTTTGTTGGCATATTCCTCTATATACATGTATATCCACAGATAGATAGATATACATAAATATATATTATGTGTAATTAATTTGCTTTTACATGCAAAATCGAAATGGTTTCATTTCACAATAGACGAAATTTTTCGAAATTCACTTAAAATAAAAGTGAGCATATTCGTTATAAAAAATCTTAAATTCAGTAAACTCGAAGGGTTATCAGTTTAATATTTTGCCTTTTCAACTTATAAAAAAAGTATCGAAATGTCCTGAGCGTAGCAAATAATAATTTTAAATACTTTTCCAGCTTTCCACATACTTTTTGGGGCAAAGTTTTCTCATTTCACAGCTCTAGAATCTAGATCTGCCTAGAGTATGCAGTTGTCGTTCCATTGGATTGGCAGGTGAAAAGTTAGTTTGTTGTTTGCTATATTCGATGTGCGATGCCCACCGAAAATGCGATTAAGTAAATATGTCAAATGCATTTCGAGCTGTGTTTTTTTATTTTTGCTTTTGGTTTTTAAGCTATACAATAATAAGTATTTAAGTTAATTTTAATGTTGTTTGCTTAATGCGTTTTTTATGTGCGGCAACAGCAACGGCAACAACAACAACATCAACGACGACAGCAACAACAGCATCAACAATAGCAACAAATGAGGCATATGCGTGATATGCAGCCATGTTCTCATTCCCTCTGTGTGTTTGTGTGTGTGAGAGTGCGACGGACAAGCATATTCCGCATACAATTAAAAATAATTATTATCAATTTACGACGAACAACAATTTTCAATTTAAGTTTTATTTTATTTATTAAAAGTGCTCAATGCTGGCATTTTTTGCCCTCTCTGTCTCGCTCGCGTGTCCTAATGTCAGGTCGGGTCAACTTCAATTTAAGCTGTCCTATCACTGGCAAATGTCGATGCAGGAAGCTGCTAGGGAAATGCCATTCAATTGTTGCAGTATAAAACAAAAAACAACAAAAGTGAAGTGAACGCAAAAGAGAAAGAAGATCCCTTCTCCATATCCTTTTGTCTATACGTATGCAAAGCAATTAAAATAGCCACAGCGTTGCATTGATTGTGAGCTGCAGTCACACCGCAGCGGCTAGTGGCGAGCTACAGACACATCGTCGAGCTCTGCTGTTGGCCCGCGTTTTTATCATCATTTTCTATGGCGCCACCATTTTTACCTTTTTGCACTGTGTATTTTGTATTTGGCCACCGCCGCTGCAATCGATTCTTTTGAATCATCTAGCAATAAGCCAGCATAAGGGTTATAATGTTTGAACAATGTTTTGAAGTGGCGGTACCTAACCCTCGACAAATGCATGAAACCTTAGACCCCACTATTCTCGAAAATAGAAGTTCAAATCTAATGTACGTTACACTTAATGTAGAATACGCGAAATAAGCGATAAAAGATATAGAGTCCATTGATATTTAATACGTACATCGATAACAAATTGGACCCAAGTACCATAGACTGTTTTTTCAACTAATTGTTGACTTAGTTAAAATGAATAGTCATTCATTATTCACTAGATCAGATGTGACGGTTAGTTATTAGAGGGTCTGGCTCTAAACCCAAATACTCTAACCATACTTTGGGGCTTAAGTCCCTGTTTGGTTTAGATTCGTTGAGAGTATTCAATTTTCGTGACTATCTTTCTCGTTCCGTCTATTCTTATCATTGTTGGATTATTTGCTTTTGTTTCTCTCTCTTTATTTTATTTTTTTGCCTTTGCTTTTCATTTTCCACATTTTGTGGAAATTTCATTGAATTTCAATTAAAATGCGCGCCATGATGCAGTTGCGAAAGAGGAGATTGAGATAACTGAGGGCCAGCAATAACTAGTTTCCCCGCATTGTTTTCACAAAGTTCATTGTCTGCGAGAGTAAAAACTTTATGAATGGATCCATATCCAGGACTAAGCAGTTATATGGCTTTATTTGCCACAAAATAGCTAGTCTCTCCTCCTGCGCACCTTTGGCCCAAGTGAACTTTCGAGTATTCCCATTGAAAAATCACGAAACTGATTGACCTTGATTTCGCTAATTCCCTTTTGTGTAGTAGGCCAAACGTTTTGGCTGTCGATTCTGTTTCTATCATTGGGGGAAAGAAAAGTTAAATTTTATGCGTACATATGTCATTTTGGTTTCACTACATTCACTTCTATTGAAGGTAAAGTGGTTTCTTAAATTCCTTTATATTGGTTAATACCTAAACAACCTACCATATCGATATGAAGTTATAAACGTTTTCGCTCTTCTTTGTATGCCAAGTATACCTAATTGAAACAATTGCGGGAGAAATGTTCATTTGAGAATTCATTGCTCTCACTTCAGAGAGGGTGAGATACGGTGACAGGGAGCACAAGGCAGGGGCATGCCCTTAGATCCGTATGCAAATCGCATTTTAATAAACTTTCCCAACGCTGCTGAGTTGCGTCAATTTTCATTTACAGTTGGTCCACTGGGTGCGCCCAAAAAACAAAAACAAAAAAAAAAAAAAAACCAAAAACAATGCCAGAAAAATCCTAATTAAATTTAAATTAACTTTAAGCATTTTGGGGCTTTGTTTGCTTTGCTCCTCTATCTTTCTCTTTCTCCGTTTCTGTCTCCCGCACCAATCTGTTCTTCTTTCTGTGCGTGTGGGGGTCGCAGGAGAGGTTCCATTTAGGTTTATTATTTTCCGGTTTTTCGTTTTGGCTTTCTTTCATTCCTTATTTATTTTTTTCTTATTTTCTTTTCTTTTTTTTTTTTTTTGATAGCTCATTAAAAATGTGAAATTCCTTTACATGTTGAACGTACGGAAAATTGAATTGAATTTAATATCAGTTTTTCTTCAAAGCATCATCACATGTGGATGATAATCCTAAATGCCCCGCACTCCCCTCTCTCACTCTCTTTCTCGCATGATTCCCCAGTGGAATATGCAAAAGCAAATATGGCGTAAGCAGATAAAACGTTTTCAACATTAAATGCGTTAAGTGATTTTTAAAGTACATTTAACAAGCGACATATAAAATATTTTCTTCGCGAAATTTTTGGAGGGGCAAAAACTGGAAAACGGAAGCATAAATAACAATTTTGCGTGTGCATGTGTGTGTGTGCGTGTGTATATTGACAAATGAGTGGGAAAGGAGGAAAAAAAGTGAAGCAAAAGGCAGTGTGGTAAGTGGGAGTATGTTTTGGGGGAAGGGGAAAACGAGGAGGGCCTGGGTGCCGAGTGTGTCTCTACACATGTTTGGTAATTTCCTTGCTGATTGTTGCCTGTTTTTTTGTTTCTTTCTTTCTCTCTCTCTGTTTCTTGTTCCGCCTTCTTCCATGTCTTTCTTTCTCTCGGTCTCCCCTTGCGCTGCTTGTCGCTTAACGGTTGCTAGTTGCTTAGGACAAATGTGCTACAATTTGCCAAACGAATTGGTCGACTGAGAGCTTCGTATCTTATTTCCACATCTTCACATTTCTCTCTTGTTGGTCTGATGGCAAAGTTCCCATTGCTATCACCTGTTCCTCCAAGTGCTTTATCTCTATCTTCTATGTTTTATCCGCTATGTTTTTTGATTTCAATGCCAGATCGGTTTGTGATCTAAAAGGTTTATTTCTACTGCAGATTAATTTGTTTCCGCCCAAGTGGTTTATAGGTCCTCTTCTACAGTTCTTCTTCCAAGCAAGATGATTCTGTTTTGAATAAAAATATGATTATAAACGATAAATTGATGTTGGGTAAGGTTAGGACAAAATGAGATTTACAATAAGTGTGGTTAAGGTTGAGCTGAAGCCTTAATGGATGTAAAGAAAATATTTTGCAAATTCTAAAATAAAGTATTTCCATGTTAGTTTTCAGCTTTAATCCTTTTAGTATCCTTTCAGATGCTAGTTTCTGCTTGCTTTCAACTTTAACCTTTATTTAAGCATTAACTAATCGTACAACGTATACGCAATACGGCCACATGGAAAGTCTAAATGAAAGAGAGAGAGAGAGAGAGTGAGAGAGAGAAAGGGGTAAAGTGGCGATAAATTAGCTGCCAAATACTTTGATTACTTAATCAGCAAGCAAGGCTAAACGAGTGGGTGTTGCTGTGTGTGTGTGTGTGTGGAGAGGGTGGTTCAGCTGCTTTGTTGCCATCAGATGAAACGAAACGAGCGTTTAAATGAGCTTTAAATGTGCCCCTGAGTCAGCACACACAGAGCCACTGAGAGACACAGAGAGACAGGCTATAGGAGAGCCCAAGTGAGAGGTAGAGGTAGAGGAGAGCAGCATTAGAGTAGAGAACAGAGACACTGCAGGCAAAGCAACTGCAGCAGCAGCAGCAGCACCAGCAACGGCAGCAAATTTAATTGAAATTGAAAGCACTTTAGTGTCCTTTTTGCCCTGCCGCCTTGAAACGAGTTTGAGTTCGACTCCTGCCTGCTTGCCAGCCCCTATCCCTTGCCTGTCTCTAGTTGCATGCAACTAATTTGTGCCACTAATGAATTTATTTGCCACTTGTATGCTGGAAACGTGGGTGCAAAAGCAAAAGACAAGAACAGAACAAAACAGAAATATAAAAATCGGGGCAAAATGAAAGGCAAACGGCGACACTTTGCAGGCATCGCTAAGAAATGCTTGGTGAAAGGATTCAAGGCAACGACAAGTCGCAGCAGCAGCAAACGAAATCGTTTGAAAATTAATTTTCCATTTCACAGGAAAAATGCTGTGTGTGTGTGTGTGTGTGTGCGTGGAAGCTGCCTCTTCCATGTGTCGTTCAGCTACAAGAACGTCGTGTCGAATTACAATTTATTGGCTGCTAAGGGGCTGCCAGACAGTCAAACAGTCAGCCAGCCGAATGCCTTTACACTTTTTATATACCCTAAGATTACCAAGTGAAATGTGAAGCGTTTGGGCATTTAGCAAGTTGAAATTTGATTTTGGCCATGTCAAACAAAGAAAAAGATCTAAGAAAAGTTGCCCTGAATTTTTGCATCAAGCGTTAATCAAATCAACCATAACCAGACTTGATCAATAATTATTGATATTATAATATAGTATATATGTATCTGATCTCAAATTTCTTGGGCTAGAGCTTTGAAAAATTGTTCTTAAAGCATCAACGAAGAAAATTCAACAAAATGCAGAAGGAAAAACCCTAAAGAGCTCAATGGAATTGTGTTGCTCGATTCGAGTTCAGTGTGGCAAATTTGCCATGCCACATATCCTAGGAAAGAAATCACGTTACATGGTCGAAATTTTAGCTGACACTTGGCAAAAAAAAGGGGAAACGAAAATAAAAAGAAAACGAAAACAAAAAGCGAAATGAGGTAAGAAATGTGCAACAAATTGGGTTTAGTGTTTGCTAAAGCAAATCAAACAGAAGCCATGGCAGCAGCTGCTGTTGCAGTTGCAGTTACTTTAATTTTTAATTAAACACCCCGCCGGCCGCTCCCTCTCCATCCAGTGGCAATTAATGAAATGTGGCATAGAGTATAATTTTTGCTCTTTTATTTTGTTTTTTTTTTTTGCTTTCTGTAAGGTGGAGCTATATTTTTAGTTATGGCAGCTAAACATGAGTTGTAATTAGGCTTCATATTCCCTTTTTTTACCATTTTTCGTTCTTGCAATGTAAAGTAAAACAATGGGAAATGGGAAATGGTCAGGTAGGGGCATTCTCTCTTTCTCTTTCTCCATTGTGTTGCCACCCAGTTGCATGTGCACAATGCGGTAGTAAAGAGTGGAGGACCAGGCCAAATTCATATTTGACTGGCACTCGTCATAGGCTCAGGACAGGTGCAGGACTCGACGAACAGGACCAGGCTGGTTTGTTGTTGTTGTTTTTGTAGCAATTTTCATGAGTGGCACTCGAGGAAAATATACTATTTATTTCTGAGAGAGTAAAGTGGAGGAGGTGTAGGCAAACGGGCGGGGCACTAGGTGGGTCAGAGGTTGCCCCAAATGAACCACATTTCTAGCTGGGCAACTTTTTAGCGTATATGAAAATAAAACGCAGATAAGAGGCAAGAGGGAGAGTGAGAGAGAGGAAGGGAGGGAGGAGATAAGGCGGAATTGTTGTTGGTGTTGCACTTCTACACTTTGTTGCCTCGGTCTGTGCTTGTGCCTGTGCCTGTGCCTCTACGTTGAGTGAAAAACGTCGAGTTAAGTATGAGACATACACACACACACACACACAGAGAGCTCACATCTCGAGTGGCACTCATCTTGGCCAGGTGAAAAGAAGAAGAAGAACTTGTGCCCAAAAGTATGCTGCTAACATGCAACATACATTTACCCTTATACTCCCTCTCTGTCTCTATCTCTATCTATATATCTATCTCTATCTCTAGCTATGTCTTTGTGTGTGTATGTGTGCCACATGTTGTAGCAAGTATTTGGTTAGTTTGCGTATTCGTTTTGCTTTCATGTTTCTGCTGCCACACTGCTTTGTGCTGTTGTTTTTTAGTTTTAATGAAATGTAAATGTTTAGTTATACACACACCCAAAGAGTAAAGAGAAATAGAGACAGCGTTAAAGGTAAAGAGAGGTGGCGAGGTTAAGGTGCTTCTTTTGTAGTCATCTTGCTTTACCTGGCCAAATAAAAGTTGCGAAGCTGCGGCTATATATTATATATGATATATGTGAACAACATATGTACGTATGAATGAGCCAAATTGACTCGCACACAAAATGCTGCAGTAAAGTACTTACCTGATATATAAGTTTACCGATTTTATAATATCAGATATTACATAGCATTAATGAAAGATAAGATAGATCTGTTCGACTGATTGCTTCGTCAATATGGACCAATGCGTCTTTTCCGGTGCAGAGTGGACAGAAGTCGGAACGACCTATTGACTTATTTATTTTTAAGCTTCTGGAAATTTCGATATAACCATCATCGTGTTAATATTGCCTTAAAATGTAAAAATTATCCATTGCATCAGAGATCAACTTTCTGTTTTACATTAACGGGTCAAAAGTGGCTGGAATCAGTGTTTTCCTATGCTTAAAATGACCATTAAATTAATCCGCAATCCGCTTTGGGGGCCACTTCGAACTTCTCGTGTCATATGTTTCATTTTTCAATTAGCTTTCCATTTGGCTTTTTAATGCGTGATGAATATCGAAGAGGAAATTTCATTCATATTTGAATTTGACTCACACGCATGTTATAATGAAAACGACGGCCGATGACCTATGTATGTAGGTACGTAGGTATGTAGGGTCCTCTTAATGGCGGCGCCACTCGCTGTCGATGGGGCAATTGGCTAATTGGCTCGTTTTATTGGGTTTCAACATCTTCTGGCCTTAACATCCTCCTGCTTTATTTTCAAACTGTTGTAGTATATGCATTAATGCATGCTGGTCATATGAATTTGCACACACACACATACGCATTCAAATGGGTTTTTGGCCCACTACAAAATGTTTCATTACATTTTCCAGAATTGTTTGGCCAATGCAAGCAATCAGCAGGCAGCAATTTCAATTTCAATAAGCTAAAGTGCGTTTTGTGGCTGCAAAAAAAAAAAATAAAAAAAAATTTCTCCATTTCCCCATAAACAAAAACAAAAATAGAAAACTTGTTGTAGCCAAATACTAACTGCGCTAACTGCAAGGCGGGGCAAAAAGATGGGCGACCGATCCTCCTGCCGCCTCTATTCAAATGAAATTCATTTCATATGAAGCGAGAGCTGAGGAAACAATCACAAAAAAAAAAAAAAAAAAAACAAAAACAGCTCACACACAAAAACTATAACACAACAAAACAAATGAACAAACATTGGGCAATTTGTACACATTGATGATGGACATGACAGAGTGATAAAGAGAGGAAGAGAAGGGTAAATGGAGATAGAGATGGGGCGGGCACTTTGTAAGAGAAAGACAGCAAGAGGCGGGGGAAAACGGAGGCCTGTCAACTTCTGGTCGAACGACCCCGTCGAGGGAAACCGAGTGAAGGGAGAATTGCAACAAAATGGCATTTCCTTTCTGACTCTTCTTCGCGTTCGAGTGGCAAATTTGTCAACGGATTTTGTTTACAGGCCGCGCGCTCGTTCAATGCTCGGCGCAGCATGACAACAAATTGAAAATACCCCAGCTACAAGCATAACAGAAAGGATAATAATAGTAGTCACCCTGTGAACGCGGTGGTTCGTTCGTCCGTCCATTTGTTTGTCTTTTGTGCGTTCGCATTGTTGTCAAATTTATTAAGTTACTCATACGCCCAGTGCAACAAAATAGAAAGAACAACAACAGCAACCGCAAACAACTGACAACTGAGCAGCAGCAGTTTTATCTCCTCCTGCTCTCTATCTATATATCTATCTCTTCTTTTTCAATATATATATATATATACATCTAGATATATCTTTCTCATTCCTTCTCGCTCTCTCTTTATGTTTCTGTGCAAAGACCTCAGGTCACACTCGAAGCGGTATTGCATATCCCTTTGGGCATAGGGACAGCAGACAACCAACATGTTTGGCATATCAATGTTGTTTTCGGTGTGTCAAAATGACACACACACATTCACCCACACACAGGCTTGTTTACCCACATATTCTCACACAATGGCAAACGAAACGAAAAATTCCTTCTGGCTGAACAAAACATTGCATAGATCCAAATGCCACCAAATACACTGATTCAACTGCCACTTAAGAGGAAAAAGAGCATTGGACTCGTTTTGTGAAAAACCTGCAGTTGTTTTTAGGCATCTTTTCGTATTCTACCCGAAAGTAATCAAACCAAAACGAGAAGATAAATCAAGAAAAAAAAATTGGAATAAATATTGTTATGCTAATGGTAACGTAACGTAAAACGTAAAAATAAATGAAATTGTCTAAAATTTATGGACTATGATAAATCGTTGTTTGATGATGTTTTGGAACGATTTAGTTCCACTGTGCTGGCTGGTCCATTTACACTTGGATAACATGTATGCTTATGCAAGCATTTGCCACTTGTCGTACTTACAAGAGGTTAGCTAGCCTAGCTCGCCGGAAATCTGGAATGAGACACATGACCATTCTCTACTCCATAGCACTCCCTTGCCCTGACCGGGCCCCTTCCCTTTCCTCTGTAGCAGTCTATCTCTCTATAAGTAGATCTCATTTCCCGTCACAAGCTTGGCTGGCGTTTTGGGTCGCCAATCTCTAAGAGACATTGTTGCCGGTTGTTTAGATAGATGCTGGTGCCGTTGTCCCGTCAATAAATAGCAGACATTTGGCAATTGGAAGTTTGAACCCACACAAACACACACACACACACATACACATACATACTTCACTTGTTTTTGGTTTTGTTGTTGTTGTTGCTCTTGGCAATAAATATGCGACTCAAAAAGGCAAACGCAGCGGCAGCAGCAACAGCGACAGACCGGGCCATGCCTTAGGCCAAGAAAAATCTGTCTTAATATGGTAGAAGCTGAGTTGTTGCCATGTTGTTGTTGCTCTACGTTTCTTTTGTAGGATTTATGTTTTGGCCAAGTTAGTAGCAACTTAAAGATGCTGCTAAGCAAAGCAGAGAGACAAACGCAAAAAAAAAAAAAACAAAAAAACAACAACAAAAAGAAAATAGCGACGAAAACCGTTTTGTGCCGCACTTGAAGTTGTTTTTTGCTCTTCCTTTAGGGCGTTCAACTTGGTCTTGCTCTTAGTCTTTGTTGTTTGTCTTGGCAACAGTTTTTGTTTGTGTTTTATGGTCAGTTCTAATGTTCTTCGTCTTCCCTCCTAGCACCCCTCCCCCTCAGCAACCATTCTTGCGCAAAGTAGGTGTATGTACGCGCGGGTGCGATTATGGGTGTGTGTGTGTGTGTGCCAAAGTACTTAGTGTTAATAAACTTTTATAAATATTCTCTTTGACACTTTTAGCACGAAATAAAACTGACAAATAAATCTGATTAATCATTGCACTTTGTGCTGCGTAATAGCCATTTTGTTGTCGCATTACTCGTATTTTATTTCTTACCTAACGCAAAATGCCATGAACCTTTTTGCGAGGACATGTGAAATGATGTCACAAGATTATACACTCGACAAAAAATTCGTGCGATAAATTATGTTTGAGTGCGAGTGCGAGTTGATTCATTTAGGTCTTGACTGTTTCTGGCAGTGCCTTCAGTATTTAAAATATTTTTCAATTGGCTTCAAATCATTTGATTTGATGTTATTCGATTCGCCCTTTGCATCACAGTTGGCCAAATTATGGGCCATATTTTCATTGATAACTGCAATTGAAGTGTAAAAACTCTTTTTTCCTGGCTGCTGCACTTCACTCATCAAATCCAATGAAAAACACAAAAAGAATTCACTCTAAATCTCCATGTCCGTTGGACATTGCCCAGGCTGCAACTTTTTTTCTTCCTCTTCTGTTGGTCCATCTCTAGTTCTGCTCATGCCAATTGGAATTCTCGCGTATGAACAATGCGCAGGCAAATACAATTTTCAACGCATCACAACACGCAAACACAATCACCAAACAACGATGCGGCGCAGGAGTAAGAGTAGAGGGGTACAATAGAGTGTCCATAGCAGGCTCTGTATTGCAGTTTCTTTCCTTCACCTCCTCCTCCTCCTTTTCCGTTGTTGCTGCTTTTTTTTTTTCTTCTATCTCGTTTCGTTCTGCTTGGTTTTTGTTGGTCGTGTTTGCTGAGGGTCACACTTAATTTCCGCTTGAAGTTCGCACAATGCAGCGTAGCATACTTTTTTGGCATGGCTGTTGTTGCTGCTGCTACTGCTGCTGCTGCTACTACTGCATCAACAATGACAGCGGCAACCTCTGTCAGTCTCACTGAACTTTCAACTTCCGCACACATTGAAGAGGTTTTTGGTCCTGCTTCTTTTTGTTGTTGTTACTGTGTAACATCTGTTGATTATTTTTGGCGCTGTTGCCTTTTTTTCCTTGCACTTTAACCAACAGCCCTTTCTCTATTGGTGTGTGTGTGTGTGAGTGAGTGCAATAAACAAACCACACACACATATACTCAAACACCCACACACTCGCAGAGACGGAATAAAAAAAGGGTAGTAGGAAAAACTTGAATGTGTTTGTCCATGTGCCGTTCGGCTTCTCCTCCCTCCGTCTTCCCTTTCCTTTCTCCTCTTTCTCTATTTCTTTTTCTCTTTCCCTTTCCATGTCAGCAGCAAAATTGATTATGAAATGATTTATTGGTCTCAAAAAATTGCTTCAATATTGATTAAAGATACATTTTGGGCACATAGGGCGTATGAGTAACCACATTGCCTGTCAGTGTATTTAAATGCCTCGCATTCTGTATGGAAGTTACGACAATTTCATTTATTTATTTATTACCAAATGCTAGAAACCTTAAAAAAAAGTATCAAAACTACTCAAAATGTTGTACGAATTATAAAGAAATGCATAATTGTATATAGAATGCTTTGAAAACTGAAACAAACCCACAGTATTGGTTACACCGCTTGATTTTGGATTGTGAAATGGATTAAGTAATGGAAAATAAACCCCTTCAATCATTATAAAAACTTAAAACACTAACAAATATTTTAAAATTTAGAATTTATTCCACTGTTGGATTACAATTTCGGTTGTTCTGGTTAATTTTTACCTTCGTATGTAGGTATTGCATGGTTTCAATAAGGAATAAATCGCTATGTATAGTAAGTACATATGTATATGTCATTTTCGAATTGCTGTAGACTGGTTTTATCTCCCGTTTTTCGAGTGTCATTTAGTTGGTTATGGTCTTGCTGTTGTTGTCGTTGTTTTTGTTTAGTTTTTAGTGCGAGTGAAAATATTTTTTTTTGTTTTGCAAGTAAGCGTGCGTTTTCTTTTGTTGTATCCCATTTATATATATACATACATATATGTATGTTTTTTATTGTTATTATTTATTGTTGTTGTTGTTTCTCCTGTCAGCAGTTGTCAACGCAAAAAGCAGATGTACCCAGGTGTCGCCTGCTACGGCTGCAGGTGCAGGAGAAAAAAAAGGTGTGTGACTGTGGAATGGAGTTGGGATTGGATATGGAGTGAGTGGTAGGGCAGGGGTCAGGGGTAGAGGCACAGAATTTTATGTCGCCCTGCATTTGGAGCGTTAAATCATTCATGTTGATTTAATTATTTTACGTTGTTGATTCAATAATTTTTTATTTGATTTATTTATTTATTTACACATTTGCACATTCGAGGAGCTTAATGTTGTTATTATTATTTCATGTGCTTTTGAGTGACATCATCAATCCATCAATCAATCAATCAATCAATCAATCACGAAACTCACTGACAGCAAAAACAAAATACAATACACCTTTTCATATACATATACATATGTATATGGTTCCCATGAAATCGGTGCAAAAGGGAGATTATTGCAAATGCAAATTATATTTATATTAAAATTACATTCAAATAAACTTTGATTCCGATCTTTTCGACCATCATAATGACCCCAAAAGATTATGATGTGTCAATATTTTCATTCAATTTGCCAAATTAATTAAAAACCTAAATAATCTCATTCCGTTAAATGTTTGTAAACGGCCATTGTAAACCTCAATTACGTGTTGCCATTGATTTTTTTATCCGTTGATGGGAATTGCCTTTATATACTAAAACTGTCAAATAGTCAATCTTCTGCAGTCTCACAAAGAGTAGTCACAGGCAGGGCAAATTCCGTGTTATATGAACCTATCGCACTTGATTTCCATCAAAAATCCATGGGACTTTGCCTTATATAGAATACTTATTGTTGTAATACTTTACCCATTCGAGTAGTTGAAAGGTAAATTTGTAATACTCTGATTCCATCTAACTCAAACTAACTGTATTACCAAAAAGTTTACCAAAAAAAAAAATCAAGAAAATAATGCCCAAAAAATAGGTATATATGCATATACATATATATATATATATATAAATGGGATCTTGTGTGCGCCGCTGATTAAAAGTGCAAGGCGTGAAATGCAGAGCATAATAAAATTTTTAAATGATTTTCGCTCAAGCAAAACCAAATGGCACTTGACGCGCTCCCATTGTTGTTGTAGTTGCTGCTGTTGTTGTTGTTGTTGTAGTTGCTGTTGGCGCTTTTTGGATTTATTATTATGATTTGAAAGTGCATAAACCACTCGAGGGTGATTCTCTCTTTCTGCTGCTGCAGCTTACTGCTGCTTCTTACCCCGATTCATAGCGCATTTCGTTGCATAATTGGCACAATCAGACGAAAAGTCGAGGGCGACCCAACGACCAACGCCCCGTCCCGGCCCGCCGCATTTGCCGCCCTGTGCCACCAACAAGCCTCTTCAGTCCTTTACCAGACGATTCCATAAAAAGTCCCTTTCTTCTGGCGCACCCATCTCCCATCCTTCGCCACTCATTGCATTCAACTTAAAATGCCCCAGACATGACTTTTATACCTAAGAGTGTTGATTTTTCAACGTTTTAATTAAGTGACAGGGAAGAGGTAATGCTAAGACGAAGAGAGAGGGTGAGAGGATGGGAGAGAGGGGAGCGAGAAAGGTAGCTGAAGATGATGGTCGGGCAGTTGCATTATAATGATGAGAATCGGGAGTTGATTCAACAAACAAATCGCTGGTAAAAAACAAACAGACGAAGAGACAGCTCAGCTCAGCTCAACTCAAGCCAGGCTAGTGCCAGACAGTGCACACAGTGATTGAAAGAAGTCTGCACACGTGCCAGGTGCCAGGCCAACTGGGGCACCATCATCATCATCCGTCTCATCATGGTTGTTGCATCATTAAAATGCAACTGTGTGTGGCCAAAAGGAATTGTGTGCGGCAAACGAACAAGGTAAAAAAGAGAGAAATAAGCAGTTGGAAGAATACCTGGACTCAGCGGGGAGAAGTATAGAAAATATATTTCTCGCTTTATGCAAATTTATAACAAACACACACACACACACACACAAAACTCTTCAAACAAGAAACCAAAACAAAAAGAAGCAAGCAAAAATCGTATCAAAAATGAAAACGAGAATGTGAGACGGAGAGCTATAAAGAGAGAATGCCATAAAAATATAAACTTAAAGAGAACTTATCTTTAAAATTTCATTTACTAGAAATCATATCATTCTCGGCATACACACACAAACACACACCACAGATTTTTGGCTAATTATTGGAAAAGCCGCCGGCCAAACTTAGACAACAGCTTAAGGAAAATTGCAGCCAAATAATTAGCTTTAGCCTTTGCTTTTTTCCATCAATTTCTAAAGCTCCGCAAAAACGACCCGGAGGCAAATTCACTTTTAATACCCTTTCAACTATACAAAGATTGGGTATACGGGTATACTGATCTAAATAAGATAAGTTGTTCCATCTATACTTATAGCTAAATCGAAATTAATGATAGTTTCGGTCAATTAGACATTATCTTTTCTAGCTTTATATGATTTTGGAGGCTTCGAAAGGTACACTCGACACATCCTAGTTATAGGGCATGGTTGAGTCGTTTATGTCAGTTTTAATGCTTGAGTTGGCTAGCAAAAAGTCGAAGGCGAAATGGGCCAAACGCTTAACCAAACATTAAAGGCAAATTGCCGAAAGTTTCCTTGGCTATCATGTTTCCCTTTTCTCAAAAACGAAAGAAAGAAAAAAAAAAAACATAATATAAAATGAAAGAAAATAATATTAAGTATTTTGAAGCGAAAAAGCGAAAGAAAAATGAAAGTGGAAATCATTTAAGAAACCACTTTCCGACAACAGGGAGAGAAAGAGTCGGAGAGGGGAAAAAGTATGGGGGGTGAAAAGGCAGAGGCTAATCAGCACAACAGCTGAGAGTGAGCTGCGTCCGTGTTTAGGTCAGACAAACATCAATAAATTAGAAAATGAATAAATAAATAAGCTCTAAGCATGTCTAAGAGTGTGAGAAAGATAGAGAGAACATTGTGGGTGGTGGGCAATGGGTGTGGTGAGGCGATGGGCGGATTCTGTATGTCGAGAAGGACGGTTAGGTGGCTGGGTAAATAAATCACCACAATAAATCTTTAGGACGCAGTTGTGTGTTAGAACAATTTTTCTGCTCTCTAACTATAAATATATTTATGCATGCATGACATAAGTTTGTCCTACAGATGAAAGAAAGAGAGTGAGATGAGTCAAAGAAGCGATGAGGAGGATGAGCTGCTTCTATATAGTGTCAGACCAGGCCAGTAAAATGTTGGCTAGAAAACTTTAAGCAACCGCAGTCAATAGGGAAAATGGCAAGGAGCAACAGCTTCAGCTTGAGCGAGCATCTCCCATAGAGAGAGAGAGGGAGAGAGGCGAGGACAAATCGCATTAATTTCACAAATTTGACTGGCAAAAGTTTCCTTGCCCCTCCCGTTCGTCACACTTTGCTCACACTCACTCACTCACTGCGGCACTTGAAGTTAAACACCACTTAAAGACAAAGGAGGATACAGTTTGAGCGCTTGAAAACAGAGCAAAACAAAAAGTTGAAAAAGTCGGGTGAGACTAGCTTCGATTGCGTTATGCCGCAAATTCACTACCCTTACACTGCTTCCTTTTTACTGATCTCACAAGAGCCATGAAGATGATCAAGTATATATGCACATAAGTCCGTGTAACAGCTTTCTGCAAGTGTATAGAATAAAAGATGTTGGGGTTATAGGCTCTGTGAGTGTGTGTGTTCTCGCAGAAGTTTCAAGTGGCTTAGCAAAGTGAAGAAAATGCCAGAAAACGGATGCCAAACGACATTGTCGGGTTTTTTTCTTCTTTTCTTGGCCTTTCTTGAGTTGTATTGTGTTTCTGATTATGATTCAGCTGAGCTAATTATTGTCTAGTGAGAAAGTTTAACCCGACATTTTTTTCAAGTTTTATTAACTCATGTTGCAGCTCAATTAATTAAACTTGGCGAAACTTTGCTTGTTATGTGGTGTGGCATCATGGGTTTAGGGGCAGGAGAAATGAACAATTTCCATTATAATCCATATATTCAAACTGCTGTAAAAAAAATAATAAAAATAATTCCAGGCGCATTTAGAACCTACATTTCTTGCTTAATTTAAATGCCTTCAAGAAATTGCAGAAATGGATTTCGGCATCAATATTTCTTGATTAAAATATATCGGAATGCTTTCAATTACCCCATTGTGGCCATCGGGGTTAGAATTATGTTGATCACTTTACAACAAAATAGCTAATAGGAAAACTTTTTTAAAGGTTACATTATTTTTTTTGGTTGTTGTGTGTATTAAACTTTTACATGGCCACAATTTCATTCTGCTGGATAAGTTTTTCGCACTCTCATTAAAATTAGAAGTAGGCATATAAAATTAAGTATATTAATCATACGCACTGTCGACAAACGATGCCAACAACTCCCTGCTCATTCTCCTCTCCCACCACACTCTACGGCTCTGCCTCTCACCCACTCTATTGCACAGTAAATTTTTGTATATATTTTGCTTAGTAGAATATGCACTCAATTGGAATTTATGTGATTTGTGGGCTCGAGGACCTGTTTGGGTTATCAACAAAATGCCAGGCTCTAGCTATGGCTACGGCTCGATGCTTGGGCTTGAGTTTTTGGTCCATGACTTTCAACTTATGGCCTACAGAAGAGAAAGTACGAGGGAGAGAGTGGGGTATAAAGGACCGAGACTATGTTAGGTCTTTTAATTAGCAGCCCAGATTGTGTGCCTAAATATAAGTATATATATACACACACACACACAGACATACACATAGGTGTATGCCTATATAAATTGTCGTCATCATCATCGTCATCGTCGTCATAATAATTGAAATAAAGTGGAAAGAGAATCCTTCAACTCTTTTTCCTGCCTTAAGCCAAGGCGTGACACAATTTTCGCTTATATTTTTTTTGTTTACAAATTTTGTGTGCTACTTTTTCACAACTTTTGGCGTTGTTGCTTTTGTTGTTCCTGTGCTACTTCTCAACCAGAATATATATATAAATGTATATGGTAATAAAAAAAAAAATCCAAAAAAAGTGAGGTGAGAAGTGTGTGTTGCCCTGCGTTTTACCTTTATAAGCGGCTTTGCCCAATTTGTGGCATGAATTTCGGAACGAAGTGTGCGGGGCAAACAGCGACAACGATGTGTGCGTGCCCTGGCCACATGGCTGTGGGTTGTGAGAGTTTCCAATGGGATGGGATGGGCACCTGTCAACGCCTTGCTCTCGTTTTACCCAAAATAACAACAACAACAACACGAAAAAGAACAACAAAAACCCAAAAAAGGGAAGCGGTTTATGTGGTTGCTTGTTATCATTTATGGCTTAAACATTTTAGCTTGTTTCCTAATGAAGTTGACTAATTGCTCAGTAAAAACAATTTACAAGACCCAATAATAAAGTAATTTAGCATTCATTTCACCGGAAATGCTTAACGAAATGATATCACAGAAACCAGCCAACTTGTTAAATGGCTAAAAAATATAGGTACCTATACATTTATATATATTTAATGACCCAAAATGTTAATAGCCCAAACCTCTCATTCCTAGAAAGCCTCAACAAAATCAAATGTATCGGTTCTTCACAAAGTCACTGTAGACATTATTTATACGCTAAATGCGTTGACACCGAATGCCAAATTCGATTTCGATTTGACCCACTAAAGATAGCTGGGCTATCTGGATGGTATGGGTTGGAATTGGGCGAGGAAACCGACCATTAAAAGCAGCGAAAAACGTGCGGACACCGCAAAGTTTTTACGACCCAAAAACAACAAGAAGAAAAAACAAGTCAAGCAAAACTTGGATTTGCATAATACAACTCTCACATACACACACACACTCACTAACTATAAACTCTCTCTGGTGTGTGTGTGTGTGTGGAGTTTTGGCCTCTGTGTGTATGTGATTTTAATAGCTGCAACGACAAACGACACAAAACTCAACTCAAACTGCGGTTATTTAGTAAGCAGAGCAGCGACAGACACGGCGAATGCAAAGCTTTTGATGTACTTTATGTGCAAGCAATGAACTTTTAATGCCAAACAGCAACAACAACAAAAACAGCAACAGGAATAGCTACAGCAACAGAAACAACAACATCACCATCACCAACAAGAAGAAGAATAAGTGATATTTCACAGCTAAGCACCCACCATACGAGACACGCCTACACCACATACCATACCCACCTACACACATACAGACACACACGTGTACATACACATGGGCGTAGTAAAAAGGATAACAGCCTAAAAGGGGCCAAATATCAAACTTATCATTAAGAAGTTTGATAGTGGTAGTGATAAATTACGGAACGGCTAAACGATCATGCTCTAGCTCCAGAACTGGAAGAATTTCGATGTTTTAAAGACAAATGACTAGATTAGTTTAGGCTAAGAAAAGATATATTGAATTGCGAAAGCCCTGCAGCTGTAAGAGTATCGGTTCCTTACAACGCCTGTGTTTGCCACCCATGGACACAAAATACAGTGAATAGATAGTCAAACCAGACACATTAAGTTTTACAGTTCTTCTTTTAGTTACAATTTCACGCATTAGATTTATGGGCGCCGACGTTAGGGAAATTTCAACTAGCATTACGAGGTCTTGTCTCTATTTTTTTGGTTTTCAATCTGTGATAGAAAGTTCAGGCAGCATGCAGAAGGCAACCTGCTACTTAAACCGCAGCTAATGTATAAAAGCATTCGCTTTTGCCAAAGTCTTCTCCAACAGATTCTCCTGCCGCTGTGTGTGAGCGAGTGTTTTGTGGGTGACTCTAATTAATTGCCACCACGTTGAAAATATTATTTTTAATTGTGTGTTTATGTACCTACAACCCAAAAGAAGGGGGGGCAAGACGGAGGTACTACACATTCATGTCGTCGGGTTGCGTTACCACGGAAATGTAAGTACAAGCACATACGAAAAATCCAGCAACTGGCAATGCTTTTTGCGTTGCTTTGCCACAAGCTCTAATATTTATGAAAATTATCCTTACGCTGTGGCTTTTTAAGATGCTCATAATTTATATTTAAGAGAGAACTTGGGCAGAACCCAAATATATATAAGGACATACAAATACATATATATGTGTGTGTGTCGACATACATATGTATGTATGTATGTATGTATGCAAGTTCATGTTTAATGGCGGAAGCTGTTTAGTGTCTAACATAAATCTTTACCCTGTGCGCCAGTGAAAAGAAGAAGATGTGCAAGAAATTGACTAGCGAGCAAGCAAATAAAACCAGCTGAAATCCTTCGCAGCAGCCGCCTCTCACTTAAATATTTGACTATCGGGAACCAGTCACTAGCGCAATCCGGCGACTCTTTGACCAAGCTAAGCCATGAACACTCCCCGACCAGTTCAAACAAATGCAGTGCATCGTTTTACAGTGGTTTCTGAGTGTGGCTCCTCCTTGTATTACTTACACCAAATTTATCATGTTTGTGCCAACTTTGTAAACATAAATTAAGTTTTGGTCACCTCTGTCTCGCTCTTTCTCTCTCGCACACTCTCCATCGATCTCTATTCTATCTGCAATTGAAACCAAGAGCAAAGTGTCAAAGCCCATCGAATAATTGGCTACCATTGTGGTTTTACGGTTCATGCAAATAGGTAGCGAATTTCTATTGCTTTAAACCACAAATATACCGAAAATCTAACTACTAAAATTTAGATTGAATGTCAACTTGATTAACGGAATGTGCGAAAAGTTATCACCACGAAGTTTACATGCCCTTACACGAGATCTTCAAGTTGAACCATCTTTAAATTATTAAGAAAACTCAAAAATGTGAGCAACAGAATTACACATTTTTAGTAAAAGCTATCAAAATTATTAGCTTACAATCTCAGCAACGGAATTGTTACAAATTTTAGCCTCATATTTGATTTTAAAATTAATTTTTATGCAATTTAAGACTAATTGGCAAATTCAATGTGGATTTAAGGGCTTTGATTTGCATGGCCTGTAGTGTTTTGTTACCAGAGAAATTAAGGCCAAGTTTTTGTAGATTGATGAAAGAGTTAAAGCCCATACTCCTTACACACAGCAAACACATCAAATGGACTTTAGGGTAAGCTCAATCGAATTGTACTTGTTAAATGAAATTCAAGCAATCAATGGCTAAGCGGATCAATTCGTGAATAGTCCGAGAGTGAGTATTAAGTGTTTTTTCACCGCTCTCTTAGTTGCTGTTGCTGTTTGTTGTGTTTGTGCCTGACTTTTCTTTAATTTGCATGATGGCCCGAGTAAAGTTTTGCTTAATGAAAACAAGGCAAAAAGCAATCGATGCGATTATGTGGAGATGCCATAGAGTATAGAATTGCTGTTGTTGTTGCTGTTTTGTGTAACTTGAACTAAGTGCCTTTTGTTTGATGTGCCGCAACTCCCGTCCCCTACCTCCTACCACCGCCACTCTTTAACCCTTTATCATCGCCTCCCCCTTCACCGCCTCTCACCGTCATCGTTTCTTCTATGTATTCAACTACCTTTGGCCCAGCGGCTTCATCTGTTGTGTATTTGTTCAAGTGTCGTATTGGTTGGTTGTGGCTGTGGCTTGGTTGGATGCCTCTAAATGAGTGTATGAGTATGAGTATTCATGTGTGAGTCTATATGTGTGGGTTTGTGTTCCTTTTTGAATGTGTGTTTTGTGTGTGTGTGGTCGAAAAACGGCAATTCAATTAATTTTCCCCCGGTTGGCTGTTTAAAGCCGTAATGAGCATTTAAATTGGTTTTGAGTGAGGTTTTTGCGGTATTGAACAATTCGAACAAAAGGCACAAGTCTTTAGTTAAACCATTAAGTGAAATTGCATTGATAAATAAATGAACTTGGAGCGCGAGTGAATCGAGTATGTAAATACACTCACTCTATCAATCAATAATAATATCAGTAACATCTTCATTCGAAATCAGCACTTAGTCAAGGCGATAAAGGAAAAAATAAACAGAAACCCAAATATAAATTTAACACTTAAAACACGCTAGAAAACAAAAATCGCAAATGAACTCACCATCAAAAAGTAGAAAGATTTAAAGCGAAATAAAAGTTTAAGTTGGTATTTGGCCACGTCGAATCAATAAACATTAGTTTAGATATAGAGATTAAATAAAATGAAAACCAGAAACCAGAAATTAGGCTTACATTTAATTGTGAATGAAAGCATTTGGTCATTTTGGTTGCCATCAACTTCATAAATATTCGTATGTATATAAGTATGTATAAAATCTAACCAAAATCGGTTAGCTTGACATTTTATTTCATCAAGTTGTCATAAAAAACATGATTTGAGTTCAACAGGCAGGTAACAAATTGATTTGCTGAGAAGTTGGCCATAAAACACGAATATCTTGCATAATAAATGACATTAAGGTGGGATTTAATCCTTGTCACAAATCAACCAACAGCCACAGCAACAAGAGCAACAATTTCGTTTCACACTCTTGAAACGGTTAAGGTCATAATTACCAAGGAAACGCATAACGGTTGATCAGCATAATCCCCAAACTGACCAACGGACGACAGGCGACACCTGTCAACATGCCACACACACAAACACACATACACACACATACACAGAGGAAAGGAAAAGTGCTGCTGCCGGGTTCAAGATTTATGTGCGTCAAATGGGAAATCCATTAAGTCAAAGCTGCTGTTGCTGGTAAACGCGTTTCTAACCTTTTAACATTTTATTGAAGTTTATTGAGGCGAATGGGTAGCGAAAACGATGGGTCGTCTCTCTACTGCCACTCGCTCTCTTTCTCTAACTCATTTGGTATGCGATGGACACAACAAATGGTCATTACTCAATAGTCAAAGAGAAACAGTGAGTGAGACAGAGAGACAGTAAATGTGCGTGTGAGTGTGTATGTTTGTGTGTATTGTCAACAAATTAATCAATGTTTATTTGCTAAGTAAGTTCGCCCTTAAGGCAGGACTAGGCATTTATCCTATCCACGCGTATTGGGCTAATGTTTTGTTTCCTTTTGCCATTTCCTACTTCCGGCAATGCGTATCAGTCCCGCTCTCTTTCGCTCTCTCTCTCTCTCTCTTTCGCTCTCTCTTTATGTCGTTGTCTCTGTCTCAGACTCTATAGGTGCGTGTATGTGTGTGTATTTATGTGTGGTGGCTTTTGTGTTTTTGTATTTGTGTAACTAATCGCGTTAATAGAGTGGATAATGCGCCTCAGGTATGTGAGAGACTCAGCCGACTGCCTTTGGTCTGGTACGCTTTTGTCTAAGGGCATGTGTGTGTGCGTGTGTGTTTTGTGTGTTGGTAAGTGTCTGATTAGACGCTTACAGCTTTTGTTGTCGTTGTTGTTGTTGTTGTTGTTGTTGGTTGTTGGGACCAAGTTAGTAAGGTTTTAACTGTCTAACGAGGCGTATGTGTAATATTCAATTTAAGCAAATTACAGACCTCCCCCAGATGGACTAGGAAAACTGTATCCCTTTACTTTCAATCATTTAATAATTGACTGTGATTAATACATTTGTGATTGCTATCGATTAATGGGTGTGGCAACAGCTCCTTAAAACTAAAAGTAATCGAAAGGAAAAAAACCTCATCAATAAGTATGCAGAATGAAATGGGGTCAACTCTTTAGGGCGGAAACTGTTACACAATTTTAATCACATAATTTATGTTGTATTTTTCCAGTTCTTCCCTCACACACGCACACAAACAAAAGACTTATTAAGTTAATTATAAGGCTACAAAATAAACGAGTGTAATAATGTAAATATTTTCATTAAAAATGTTCAATAAATTGCCAACTGTTTGGAAATTTCGTTGCCTGATTGCCATAATTGATACATAAACACAATCGTTTAGTTTTATATTTAAAATGATAAATGTTTAATGTGAAAAAATATTTTAAATTGCTGTAGCAATATCGCAATGACATATCGCATATCCATGTTCCACATTTGCCATATTTTTAAATATCTTGGTCAACAATATTTTACTCAGCTCACATACGGTACATATTCGATTAGAGGGAACGTAATGCCAAGTAACCTTTGAATTAAGGTGGCTTACCAGTGTTTGATTGAACCCAATGTTTCTGCACTGCACTCATGTTTCAATCCATATCAAAGTGTATTCCAGCACGACATTTGTCCAGTGTATGTATATAAATTTGATCTGAATCGAGCAATCAAGGTACATCGGAGTCGGAATGCTGAGCACACAAACAGGAAGAAAAACTTGACCATAAAAAGGGTTAACAATTTAATCGTGGACGGCCTTTATTGCTTGCTCTCTGTATCAATGAGTATGAAACGTTGGCAACCTCTGCATGTTGGCTTTGTCAAAACCGCAGAAGAAAAACTAACCGCCAATCACTTGACGTCAGACAACATGGCTGGCACCCTTAAGGTCCTTCCCACATAGTTGCTAGTGGCCTTTTGCTTGCTTCTTGTCTCCTGGTTCTTTTGTGTATGTGTGTGTGTGTCTCTGTAGAAAGCGTGCAAGCGAGCATTGCAAATGGGCATCAAATGACGCAGCAACATTGTCAAAGCAATCGTAACAAATGAAGTTAACAACAACAACAAGAACACTGTGAAAAAGAGCATAGTCGGTTGATGGGGGGCTGGGGAGGGGATACAATATTGTCTACTTCTCCTCTTACGTTTCTGAGTTGGACATTTGATGCAGTGTCTCTCTCTCTTTCTTTCTTGCATTCTGTCTTCCTTTCAGCTTATCGTTTTGTTTGACTGGCTGAAATGCAACGCGTGCAATGTTTTCCCCACAGTTTTTGCCACATTATTAAATATGAGGCGTAGGCGAGATGTGCTGGCTATGACACACGATCCACATGAGTTGGCACCACCATCTCTCTACGGCTCCTCCGGTTGCCTCCAAGTGTGGCAAATAGTGAGCAGGGGTGTTGCAACTTTCTGTGCTGTCAATGGCAGGCGCGTCTCATTAAAAAGAAACCGTTGCTAGAGTCACTGTGGCGCATTACTGCCTCCTCCGTTGACCTAATTTTGGCAAAGTGTCAGTCTCAGTCGCGTCGCGTCACCCTTCGTCACCCCACCCGTGCTCCATCCACAACTCGTACTAATATTTTGATATGCATGCGGCAGTTGTTGCAACTGTTGGGGCGAAAAAAAAAAAAACGAAAAGAAGCGAACATACAAATTGGCTACACATTTTTGCCACAATATTTTTACAACTGTGTTGCAACGAGGCAGAGGAAAGGATTTCTAAATATTTGGCTGGCCCATATAATTTTGTGGTCCATGCGGTTTCAGCTAATTTGTCTATCTCTCTCGCTTTATGTGTGTGTGCTACAAAATGACGCAGCAATATATACACTTTGCCATATATTTAAAAACATATATACTATATAGACATACATATATATTACGTAGAAAGTTTTGGGTTTATTTTAAAAGCAGCATACTTTGTTAAATTATAAATTGAAAAACAAATTATCCACGAAGTTGGTAAAAATTAGTGAGAACTATATTAAAGTCTCTTTGTAAATGTCGCTTTGCTCAAAAGCCAAGTTATGTGGCTGACAATGGGTAATGTTTATTAAAATGACGAAATATGGGTGATATTTTTATTTGAGGTTTCACGAAAAATCAGTAGAGACCAAATTTTTTGATATGATTACCTTGTCTTGGTTTCTCCGTTTTGCTGTCTAGAACCCAAGACTAAAAATAAAAACATTTTCTTGATCCGACTGTTTTGCATGTTAATCTACCGGCTATGACTTAAGCGCCTGCAGGCAATGACCTAATTCTGTCAACCAAATATCAAGAAAACGAGGAAGAAAAAAAGTAGAAGCGAGGCGCCAAGCAAAAACATACATATCTTTGTATACACACATATACCTACATATGTACATATACATACATATCTATGTATGTATGTAGGTATGTGTAGACATAATCAGGGGATATGCCGAGGCTCGTGTGGGATCCCGTTTGCCTCTTGGCAACTAGTCACAAGGCTAAGGGCTAAAAGGCTAGTCACATGCCAGCACCACACGGCACCACTGCTGCCTCGTATCCGTTCCCTTCTTTGCTCCACCCTCTGGCCTGAGTTCCCGGATCCCTGGGCCATTTAACACTTTCCTTGCCGTCGTCGGCAGGTTGTTTACCGCCCTGGCTGGGGGTGCCAGAGACTTTTACTTTACATATACATAATCATATAGGTAGGTACCAATGTACATATATGTATATGTGTTTGTCGGTATGTATTTGTGAACGTGAATATTCGCTACTATATTTTTGCCTCAGGAGCTGCCATATTTGTGTCTCCCCGGGTGCCCATTTTGGTGAAGCTAGCTTGGTGGGTTGAAATGGTGGGTTCGGTGCTCCCTTTGCTTTTTGTTTCGACTTTTGGAACGTGGCAAACAATTTATCAAACAAAATATGCACTTGAAATACACGTAGAGCAAGAGCTAGCTACATTTCTCCCAACCTCTTCTTTGTTATTCCTCTCATTCCACCTAGGTCCTGCAGGTTGAGTGCATTTTTATTCAATTTTTGAGCCACCCCAGGACACTGGCAGTCACCCCCATCCACCCCTTATTTTGCTTTGGTGATAAAGTGCTGTGTGCCAGTGAAATGAATTCGTAAGGAAGCAGGCGGAATTTTTTTGCTTTCAAACACAAAAGCCATGATATTTAAAGCCGTCTTCAGATGAGATGAAATGCAAGTTATGCTCTGCTCTAATTCAATTTCACTATAAGGCATTTCAATTTGTGAAATGTGATCGTTGTTGAATGTTTGCTAGACATGCAATTACCTTGTTTTTGTTTTGTTTTGTTTGATTTAAATTTCCATCTAAAAATATATGTTTTCAGCTTTTAGCTCTCGCTTTAAGTCTCTGGCTTCTCTTCCCTAACCCTCATCGGTTCATTTATCGATTTTTCGCTAATGCAAACCAATAAATCTGCTCAATGAGTCGATTTGTATGTGCGGGAGGTGCCTGTGGCTGTTCCTATCTCTGCTTTTGCCTCTAGCCTCCAATATCCTCCTTCTCTTTTGTTGTTGCCAACGCAGACAACTATAACCATAATGAACTGTTGCTTTTGCTGTATGCCTTTGTTGCTATTGTTGTCTTTGTTATTAGTTTTTATGGGTCTATGTTCTGCTTTCTGTTTTGTTCTGCGTTCTGTTCTCTGCTTTCTGTATTATGGCATATGTAATTTGTCTCCATTTTTATCATTAAAATAACAATTAAAGCGAATTGTGTATTGTGTGTAAATGTGTAGAGCATTTGCGGTCTATCCCATACATACGTATATGTGTGTGTATATAAATAATGGAAGGGTTTTCCTGATAGTTTGCCAAAGGCCTTTGCAGTGTATGAGAAAGCGTGACCGAGAACTTTTTGCGTTACCCTCGCAACGTATATCATTTGTATGTATGTGCGCTTGTGCGGGTTTTATGGCTTGTAAACATTGCCTACTTATTGTTAGTTACAGTCAAATTACAATGTAATTGTTAATCAATATGAGTTAACTTTGATTATGGTTAATAGAAAGAAAAATAAAGACATTTATTAAGCCACAAAAAAAAAAAAAAAAAAAAAAAACGAGCTTCATATTTGGCGTTAAATTGGGGAAACATTTCCCATATTAAGTGGACAGCGTACTTCAAAAATACTTTCAAATGGAAAACGTTTGTATAAACCGATTAAAAAGTAACTCAAAATGCATAAATAAAATAAATGCCAACTTTCATTCAAACCAACTTTCACACTTAAAGGACTCAAAGAGCCCAAGACCGAGAAGTCCAGGCAAAAGTTTGAGCTTGAAGCCCATGAAAGTGGACAAAACATCATTTGCTTTTGGAAACAACATGAAAATGCTTTATGGCAATTAAAAAGGCAATCTACAAAATGAAAAATACGTATATACCTATGTATATATGTATAAAAAGCTCAAAAACATGTACATATATAAATAAATATATAATATATATACGTGTATAGGCAAATATGGAAATACGATAATTGCCTGAATGCGTGTTTCTTCTAATATCTACAAATTGTTTGAATGCCAAAAGACGACATGTGAGAGGAGTAATTGCTGCTGGCATGCCCACAAAATTCAAAAAACGAATAAGAGAAAATACAAACAACGACAAAAAATGAAGAAAAATATATAAAATAGAAATAAAAAAACATTAAATTCATCTATCGAATTATTTTGTTTTAAGTGAGTGAGATCCAGAGAGAGAGAGAGAGACAGAAGTAAAAACATAGGAAAATTTTCCTTTTGGCTCTTACAGAAAATGTCAATTTGTAGGTAAAGGCAATTGGAATTAAATGTCAAACAAAAGCACAAACACACGCACATATGTACATATATACATTCGTATATAGCTACATTTATATATATTCATATAAAAGGGCGCGATTTGCGAAGCTAATGCAACGGGGCATGGGATTGGGCGTCATTTAAGTGCTGTAAATTTTCCATGTACAAAAGTATTTGTGTACTGCAAACGATAAGCTCACTTATTGATCCACTGGCAAATATACAGATGCATATGTATGTATGTACATATGTATGCGGATGGACCAGAGAGAGGTGCTAAACGGAGAGTGTGAGCAAACTGTTTAATATTCCATGCATTCCATCTATGTGTGTGTGAGTTGTTTTTTTGGCAAACTTTTAGCGCATCCCGCGACGACGCCATGTTTGAAAATTTTCATAGACCATTGGACAGCGTCTAAACAAATGAAAAGCGGACATAAGTGGGTGTCTGTGTGTGTGTGTGCTAAATAAATACAATTGCATATATATGTGCATATGTGTAAAAGAAGATGTGGGCTGGGTCGGGTGCTGCAGAACGGGGTTAGTTATATGTGTCTAATACTTTGCATAATTTGACTAACAATATAAAGACCGGTTAAGGGAGGTGTAAGCAGAAGAAAGAGAGAACGAGAGAGAGCGCGGGGTATAGCATATTTAAGGTGTTAAGCATACAATGTATACACCCACACATACACTGGCTTATAGACACATACTTAAACCAACATTAATGAAGCTCCGTAAGTTTTGTTAATTAGTGTTGCCTACTTTACAGAGCAAATATGTCTAAGCATTCGTAAGTACTTAGAAGTACTTACATATTTGCTTTACTGCACACACAATGAAATGCATATGTATGGAGATATACACCTATGAGTTTTGACTAATTTAACTAATTATCATACATTTCGTTCTACTCTTGCAGATATTAATGCCACAAGACAAAGGCCTTAGCCCAAGTAAAAGGTAAATTGTTTTCCCATGATATTTCATTTAGTCAAAATTAAGAAACAATGAATGAATGTTATTGCAATTATTATTTGAAATATACTTTTCAGTCTGTTCGCATAGGCATAAATCAGTACTCACTCAGCCTTAAGTGAACTGTTCTTGTACAAGTCTGAAATGTATCTTACTATTATCTTCTCAATGAATAGTTGTGCTCTAAGAACAATCTTTGCTGATGATGATGATATTGATGCTAAAGGTCGAGTATTGAAAGAAATTGTTTTTCTTTTTCTCAAAGAAAATTGTGAAAGGAAGTTATCATTCTTCTAATGAATTGAAATGAAATGTTAACATGTTGAATACACAATATTTCATTTCGATATTGAAATTTAAGGTCTATGAGAATGAAGACATGCGTGGGGTGGCAAATTGGCAAACAAAGTGGCGTTTCCATTTCAAAATCACAGTTCATATTTTTTTAATTAGATGTTCGATGAAATGTATGGAAATTTATGTGAAATGTTTATATTTTTCTTCCACACACACGCACACAAAAACACACGTAGCAACATAGAGAGAGTGAGAGGAAGAGCATCTTCTCGACTCTGGATTGCAAATTTGCACACAAATATTAACTTGCAATCGAATAAATCATTTTGCAGTCAAGTTGAGCCTTTTTGTTTTAGCATATTTGGCCAGATGCAACAGCAACTGCTGGCAATTTCGAATGGTTTTTACAAATTGGAGGGAGACCAAATAAATGCAGTAGAGCAGATGAAATGGATTGAGAAGAGAGTGTGTGTGTGTCCAAAGAGGGGAAGTCGTGTGCGTAGTATATTGAAGACAAGCATATAAATTCATAGAAATATTTTGTACTATTTGCATTGAACAAATGTGAAATAAATAAAACGCAATGACAAACTGAATCTACAAATTTGTGCTTTTTGAAGCTACCTAAAAAGACTTTAGACACATTTTTGCAAAAAATTATAGCAAATGAAAAGTTTGTTGCTTAATTTTTAATTTATTTTTTTTGTTGTTTTTTTTGTTAATTAAGCGATTCCACAGACAGAAAGCAAAAACATGAAAAAAAAACGAAAGAAAGTAAACCGAAACGAAAGAGAGCAACGGGAAAAAGTGGCAACAAGACTTTGTAATGTAAATCAGAAATACGCAAATGTTGCCCGAGAAAAATATGAAATGAAGCACCATTCTGAATCCCCCGACTTACACCCTCCGTGCACGAGTTGGATATCTCTGTCTCTCTCTTTCTTCATCTCTATTACTTTGAAGGGGTCCCCAAACGCAGTTCACTCTCTTCCTCTATGTGTGTGTGTGTGCGAAAAGGGGTTATGCAAAGTCAAGCAACCTGAAAAAGACACATTTGTGATGCAAATTTTTTTTGCCATCCCACACCTCCTCCATCCAGGAGGACATACTGAAAGTCCTTGCCATGCCAACGTGTAAATCAGGCTAAGTACGTGGTCTTTTGGTCTTTTAGCTGCCTCTGCCACTGCTTTCTCTGTTTCCGCCGCTGCCCCCGCGTTGATTCTGCCAGTGCTTTGTAAGCTGCTCCCCGAAAAATATGCAACAATTTTTGCAAGCTCAACGAAACTTCTTTTTCTTTTGGGGTATATTGAATTCACCGAAATTTTCCTAACTAACGCTCTGCAGAGTAGATTTCGTTGGTACCTTACTTTTAATCGTGTCATTTCGAAAATGAGCCCCGAATTGAGATCTCAAAAATTTCGAAGATCACAATGTCATTACAAATGTGTATGAGATATTGTTAGAATGGTAATGCTATCAGCAGGTTATTGTCAAGAGTATGTAAACTTCATGATAGTAAAATTTAAACTACATATAACCATTTTTTTTTTTTTAGCTACAAGAGATGAAGGTAAATGTTAAAAAGGCGAGTGTGTGTGTGTATGTGTGTGTGTGTGGGTGGGGGATACACTCTGTATTGGGATGGTATTCGTCGCTCTCAAAGCTTGTTTACATGGCACAAACATTTGCTGCTGCTGCTGCTCCTCCTGGAATAATTACATATGCACGACAGAGCTGGCAAAAAGAGCGTGTGGGCGTTACCAATATTCGAGCAATAAACTTTGGGGTTATATTTGTCGCTGCAAGCTATTGAAATTGCGCATACGCCATGAGATACGCAGACGAGATCACGTAGCAAGGGCAGCGACAATGGCAGTGGCGGCAGCAGCGGCTGGCAATGGCAATTGTTGTTTTAAATTAATTAATTTCAGTTTCATTAGCAGCAGCCCCTCTAGTGATGGCGATAGTAGAGGGCAATGCTGTAGGTCGTGATGGGGGGAAAGTTGCTGCCTTTTTATGTTTTTATTTGGCCATTTAAAGCGACTAATTATTATTGAAATTTTGCTGCAAAATAAATGGGATTATTTAAATAAATAAAATTCCGAGTAAAAGGCATCAAATTATACATATATACATACACTGAAAGCAAATACTGATTATCGAAGGTTATTTGGCACAAGAACACTCCAAGACAGCATAATATATTCAGATCAATGACCGTAAGATATTATTTTTTCTAACATTTGAAAATTTACTGTAATTTTTTTCGTTCGTCTTTTCGTTTCAAGTGGAAAAATTTATTTAAGTGTATTAAAGAGGAGACCAATTAACGCCCCGCAAATGTGCATTATTTGATGGATTTTTTTTTTGCTGTTGTTTTTGGTTTTTTGGTTATATTGTTCGCATTTTACTAGAGATAGCTCTGGAGAAGAGGCGAGGAAGTTGAAAGTACAACGCCTATCAAAAGTTTTCCCAGTCAATTGCAATTATTTTTTATCTCTTTTGGCAATTGGCTGTAACTGGCTTTCAGTTTATACGGTTTTCGTTTTGGTTCGTTGTTTATAAACTCATTTTGCCTTTGTAATCCGCCAAATTGGCAAGGCCCTACCTCTTCCCTGTCCTGTTTCGTGAGATTGGGTATGTGGGGTTTTAACTATGTATTCGTGTGTGTGTGTGTGTGTGTGTGTGTGCGTGTGCAACAAAAAAGTGCTAAGCATAGAGGGCGCTGCGTAGGCGAAATTTTGTTGGCAGCAGCAACAAAGTGAAATTTTAATGCAAACTAATGCAAAATTTTGCATCGATATATATGTATGTATGTGCATAGTAAAACGCACACGACATAAATAGAAAATGTGGAGGGAAAATCAGCAAGAACAGCATCAACAACAATATCGCTGAAAATAAATTGAAAAGGAAAACGCAAAGTGCGCGATTGCTGCCTTCGCCTCCGTTTCGTTTCATTTCGTCCTTGGGAGAGCAGCAAGACAAATGAGTCTGCATCAATCTTAATTAATTATTTAAACACAGCGGCAACAGCAGCAGCAGCAGCAACATCAGCAACAACAACAACAGCAGCATTAAAGTATACGTATTATGTTGTATTTCAGTGTATGTGTGTTAAAACGTTCTTCTGACTTTTCCCCATTTGCCTTTTGCTTTGCTCCGTTGCTGCTGCTGCTGTTGATTTTTCTGTTGGTGTTGCTTTTGCTTTTGTCTTGCGCGTAATTAAAACGAAAGCCTTTTGATATTTAAATTATTTTTCATAAATTGCATTGCAACATCAGGAACATCAGCAGCAGGCACCAGCGGCAATAGCAACAAGCATTTGCAAACCCATTTATAATATGCAGAATAAACAATACCCTACAATCGATCTCTATATTAAGATTAGTTTGAGTCAGTTTTATATATAGATCGAACGAGTAATGTGCTTTCGCTTTTCCAACTCCTTTTCGATAAATGTTTCCTAATTATAAATGGACCCGCTCCTATGCTCATGTGGTTAGCCTAAGGACTTTACTCTCTAGAAGTGCGTTTCTGAAAGCGCCTGCCACTCACTTGGCTTTCACTCACTTTACTTTTTGCAACTGCAAACACGAGTGTTGACGTCCTTGTTGTTTGCTTGATTCAAATTCAAAGTCCTGCCTGGATGCCAGTTGCCGGCTGCCTGCTGCCTGGCATTAGGTTAATTTGCTGTGGCTTGTGTTTTAAATTAACTCTCGCGCTGCACTTAAAACCCATGCCAGGCTCACCCCATACTAATAGCTGGATAAAAGATAGGAGGGGGTTTGAGGGTGAGGGAGAGAGAAACATACGACCGCACCCACTAGAAACTGTCAATCAGTTCTGGCTCAAAGTAATGACAAAGGCAATGAGAAGAAAAGAAGCGCCCACAATCAGTTCGCCGGTTAAAAGCATAAGGCCACTTACTGTTTTTACCTATGTATAGGTATACATACGCCGCCTTTCTTTATCTACCCTGCCCGTACACCTACACCGCCTTCTCTTTTACTATGTTTATGGCCTAGTAATTATGATTAATCTCATTTAAATTAAATGGCTTAATTGTATGCCTGAGTCGGAGAGGATGAGATGGGGCAGGACTGGGGCGGCATCTTGTCATTAAATGATTTTTATCAGCTAGGCCACAAAATATAATTTGCTGTCTTTGTTGTTGGTAGTTCGTGACTGTTACAGGAAGGGCGACTGTAAAAGGAGGAGAATCGGGAAAGGCGGAGATAGAAATCAAAGCACCTGCCACACAAATTAGCTCACAGTACAAAAACTAAACGAAAAGTGTACAGACAATGACAATGAACCCACCAAAAAAGTGGACAAGAAATGGCAGCTAGGGCCATTCTAAGCCAACTGTTGCTAATGCGAGGGCAAATCAGTAAGTTTAAACAAAAAAATATTGAGCAAAGACCAATTTTCACCAACCAACGAATTTATCATTTCTATGTTCGCAATTTCTATAAAAAGAGTGGATTTGAACTTTATGAACTTTTAATGCCTGATTATGTTAAACTGTTAAACAAACCCTCGCATTGTTAAGTATAGCAACTAAATGTAAAGCGAAATGACATTTGTAGGGAATTAAATTCATGCTTTTAGCACTTAATCCTTTTATCACTGTCAACGGACAACAGGGATTGGGTCGGAGGACGTCGCTTTTGGCATTCTCACTCCCATGTAAAGGATAAAGCTGGCTGAATGGCTCGCTAGCTCGCTGGCTGGCTGCCTCCGACGAAAACGAGACATAGTCTTACACTTTTGGCTTACTTTCGGTATGAAAATGAAGCCATTAGCAGGGTAAATATTATTTTTATCAAATTAAAATGCAAAATTTTGCAGCATGTCACGTAGACAGACTCTTTCTCTCTCTCCCTAGTTTTCGACCCAGTGGCAAAATCTGTTGCATATTTTTATTGCTGATCACCCCGTTCCCCCCTATCCACTGCCTTAATATAGCCATTTGTTTATGCATATATTAAATGTGTCAGGCTGACTCGAATTTTGTGTTATTTTTTTGTTCGCTTAATTTAATGCAATCGGTTTTGGTTATGCCAAAAATGTTGAAAGGGCGGGTTGAAGGGGCAACAAAGTTTTCGATATACATTTTTTTCAGTATACATTTCTGCCAAAAACACCAACACTAAAAAACGAATAAACGACGAAAAACATATACATACAAACGTATTTGTATATGTATTATAAATGTATATATAGGCTTGTATATATGTACATATACCGGAACCATGCCAACCAAAAATGTTGGCGAACGAACAAAAAAAGAATTACAGTAAATTTCCCAAAAAGGAGGTGGAGAAAATCAATGGCCATGTTGATTGGTTAATACACTTGAAGCTATAAATTATTCAAAATTAAGAGAGCCAACTTATTGCAATAGTCTTTGGTTGAGACTCATACAAATAACCGGCAACAAATCTATACCGGATCGGAATCAGTAAATGTCAACATTCATAGGTCAATGTCTGATAAAAAGTTAACAAGAGTTGCCATACACCTTTACCTATGTATCTCAGTGAATATCAAATTGACGACAGTTTTGAATGTTTTCAAGTTCTTGATCATTCATGTTAGAGTTAAGTACGGCAATTGCATTAACTGGTTAAAGTCTTAATTGACACATATATAGAAACATCTCGGATATATACGCATACATTAATAAAGATAAAATAAAGTTTTGCTGACTATTTCATCTTGGCTGGAGTTAAGAAATATTTCATAGGCAAGTCACGTGCCGTTTTGTTGGTAGTGAAATCATAAAAAGCTGACGACAGCAGCTGCTGCTGTTCCTTTTCTTTTTTTTTTTTTTTGTGACTTTCTGCACCATTCATCCTCCTCTGCATCCCTGTATGTGTGAAGAAAACTAAATATAGTTTCTGGTTCTGCCAAAATCAATTCAATTTGAACTTTAAGCTAACAAGAATCCTTTTCCCACTTTAAAGGGCTATGGTGTTGCGCTTCTTTTGCATGGCAATCTCAACCCAATTAAATAAAAAACTGTGAGAAAAAATTAATTGATGAAAAAATGGCAAGGCACAGGAGGCAGGAGATATACTCTAGTAGTTTGAGTCCTATCAATTTTCCTTGTTCTACTTCAAATTCTAGGGACAGCCATACCATCTACCTCTTGGGGGCATTCATCAGAGTGTAAATATGTTCCAAGCATGCAGTTTTGCCAAGGCAGCTGTTTGCTGCTGTGCAAAGTGAGAAAGAAAAAAAATACAGAAACCTTCAACAATCAAAAGCCAAGTCCATATCCTAACAGATTCCATTTCATTTGCTTCTATACTCCTCTTTCCCGCTCTCTCTGAAGTTAGGTTCAGTCTGGTTTCGACTCTGTTCTGTTCTGTTCTTGGCCACAACCATTTATTAACTGGCAACTGGCAACTATCAGTTTCGTCTAACTGCTACGGTGTAAAATAGTTTTCAGTAAACTTTTCTTCATACTCTTACACACAGCAGAGTCTTTTGGCTATTGCAAGTGATGAATGACCCAAACTTGTATGTCGAAAATTTGGTTTCCAAACATTTAAATTTTCATGCAATATTCTCATTTTTAAGGGTGTAGCTATTTCGGTTTTTTTTTAAAATTCTTTAAACTAACAAAATGTCTGGTGGAACAGAGGTGAACGGTTAGGTCAAAGGGTGGAGTGCTCTGGGAAGGGGAGACAGTCGGGATGGTGCTCCAGTCGCGGGGGTCAGTTGGCGTCTTATGCACTCAACTTTCGCTTGCATGCAACTTTTGCACACTTTCCACTTTTCGCTGTCGTTTGACGGTCAAAAGTCAACTCGAAGTCGAGTTCACTTCAAGTTGAATTTGTTTGCTGCAAGTGGGGGAGTAATGCGAGTGAGAGAGAGGGGGCAGTCTTTCTCTCTGGCTTTGTCTCTGTCCTTGTTTCTCTCTCCATCCTGGTGATTCATTGCTTTGACGCTTTGACTTCAATGCACTTAGTTGCTGTTGCTGCCCTGTGTCCTAGTTGCGTGGTTAGTTTTTGTTCTTTTCTTCGCCTTCATTTTCAATGAATGTTTGGGCATGCCTTCCATCGTTTACTTATTTATATGATGGACAGCTCATTAAATAACTTAAAGTTGCCAAATTATGAGTCAATTTTTTGGTATTTTTATGCCTGCTGCCAAAAAATCCTCCACGCAACACACAACGAGAAATTCTCCAAAAAATATGTTTTAATATAAGTTGCCCGATGACAGCAGCAGCAACAAAAATGGTCGGATATGGGGGTTGGGGGCCAAACTTTTGAGCCAAAACTTCTCTAATATTATTAACCGTATAGCATAAATATTTAAATTTCATTGTCACTCGCACTAAGGCGCCCGCATTTTTATGCAAATATTGCTGCAATTTATTTGCCTTTGTCACGACAAAACGCACACACACCCCACATACACACACCACAGAGCTAAATGATATGTGGCGAGGAAGAGAATGAGAAGGAAAGAGAGAAGTAGGAGACTCAGTGCGAAAGGAGTTGGCCAAAATACGAAAGGCCATCAACTCTCCAGGCCAGGCGGAAATATTAGGCAAATGTAATGTAATATCTATACCCTTTCCATAAGCGACACGGCATTAATGAATTTCGGATTGTGTTTGCAGAACTTGGATTGTTGCTGAGTTTAGTATTTGATTTGTAGATTATAAAATCAACTCTTTGGGAACTTGTTAAATCACTAAATAATAGATGATTCTGATAATTTTTCTCATTATCTTTAGAAATTTTTTAGTCTTTTTTTTTTTCCTTTTGAAAACGAGTTTTAAATTAAAAATTTGGATAAATAAATGTAATGAAGTAGTGTATGACTTTGTTCTAATACAACCTTAGCCATTTTCCTTTCCGCTCCCTGTTCAATTTATGTGCGCTGAAAAACAAAAGCCTGGAGGTTTTTCGGGTAAGTAGTCGGCGTCATTGTGAGCCAAATGAAAACATCGAAATGGCTTGTTTTTTATGTCTTTGCCAGGTGGGGTCGGGTCTAGAACTAGTGTGTCCTGGCCGCTAGTAGTTGTTGTCTTTGCGGTTGTCTGGCTGATAACTTGGCAACTCTTGGCTACTTTTTTGTTTTTGTGTTACTCTGCTGTTTTTGTTGTTGAAGTTGTTCAAATTATGCCGCTAGACGCCGGACACGGGAACAACGACCGCCAAATAGTGTAAAAAAAGCAAAAGGAGAGAATAAAATGGAAAAATGAAAGGAGGTGTAGTTAAGGAGAATGAGGAGGAGAAGGAGGAGGTGGTGAACAATTGCCGAACGTGAGCGTCGCGACATGCCAAAATCGAAAGTAGGCAACGGGCAAACGGCAACGACATCAATAGTAGGCGGCGTCCTGGCCAAATGGTGGCACAAAAAGCAATGAACTGAAATAAATTGTACGTTTCCTGAGCAATTTCCATGCACCCCCGTCTCTGTTTGTGTCTCTATCTCTCTCTCTCTCTCTCTCTCTCTCTCTCTCTCTCTCTCTCTCTCTCTCTCTCTCATTCTCTCGTTCTATTGGCCACAGTTGTCGTTGTGGTTATCGTTGTTGGTGGTGGTGCTGCTGTTGGCAGGACCTTAAATAAAACGTCAGCTACAACAATGCTAAAAGTGCTAGCAATCAAATAAATTCAAACGTGACCAAAAATATCCACATATTATCCACTTTTGTTGGGCAGACAAACGAACAAACGAACGAACGCATCAACAAAAACCAAAAATAGAAGCGAATTACATTTGGGCAGATTTGCGTCGCGTCATAAATATTGCAGACTGCGGCTATATTGTCCACCACATAATGCAGCTTAGGCCATATCCTCATCATTCCCAGCATTATTATCATTATCGTCATCTTCAATGAAGTCTAGACGCAGTCGGACAGTCCGACAAAAGGACAGACAGAGCGACTTATCATAATGGGAATATGTACTCATGTTATGTGGGCTGCTCTGAATAACAGTTATTCAGTTATAGTTACAGTTACAGCTACAGTTTCATATTGAAGTGCACAAGAAGGGAATCGACTGGAAACGGAATGTTTGCGGTTCAAGCACTAATATTGGTGAGAAAAAGACTAACAAAAATCAAATTACATGTGTTGGGAAGAAAGTTCTATCGACTATTAACAGCTTGAAGCGATTTGTCATTCACATGATTTTCATCCAAAACATTTTAACTTTAAAAACAATTTGCCACGTGGGAGTCTGCTTCTACACTCTTCTACACTCTAATAGCGTATCTGTAATAGATTTTTCATTATGTTTCAATATATTATAAAAAATGCTCGCTCAGTTCTTTATCTCATCATTATCATCCTTATTTACAGTAATTGTAATGGCTATTATAGCCTATATTTTTTTTTATGTTTGCTGCGCTTTGGTTTTGCCGTTTTTTTTTTTTGGTTTTTAAATTTTTATGATGTCTCTAGGCATTTTCTATATTTGACCACACACACAAATTGAACAATATTCAATTAATTTTGCAAAACAATTATCATCAATTTTCATTAAATTAAATATTTACAAAAAAGTCGTTAAACAACCTGCAGTCACCTCTCGTCACCAACCTCCCCGCTTCAGCCAACCCCCACAGACCATGGCAATTAGTTGTTAATAAACGTCGCATCGTCGAGTCGTTGACTTTCTATGCCTTTGCTCATAATTAACACGGGAAAATAAATAGCTATTAAAAATGGTTTAAATAACTGCAAAATAATTAAAATCTCAAAAAAAATAGAAACACACACACATATAAAAAAATAAACGTTTAGGCAAAGTAAAAAATGGAAGAAAAAGAGAAAAAAGAAAGGAAGAGAAAAACAAATGCTAACCAACTAAAAAGTGGGTTGGAAGGCAAAAGGTGAAGAGGGGATTCGGGAGGACCATTCATGCGCTCGCACAAACCACAAAAGTCACTCATACAACATAAAAACGCTTTTAAAATGTCAAAGCGCGTAAAAAGAAAGAGAACGAGCGAGCGAGCGAGAGAGAGAGAGAGAGAAAGGAAGTCAAAGGATTGATGGCAAAAGCTTAAATAAGCCAAACTGAACTCTGAGTAGAGGGTTCCATATTGCGTATACGCCGTGTGCCATGCTCCAGGTTCACCTCCTCCGAAACACGGTTCTGGGCCTAATCAAAAATGCTTTGCCTGATGCCGTTTGAAGTTTTATTTATTTTTATTTATTTTTTTTTTTCAAGCAGAGGGCAACCAAAAGAGAGGAAGTGGAAAAGCGGGATAGAGAAAGCGAAGTGACTTCCATTCAAACAAATTCTCACGCTTTGACTTTTTGCTAAACGATTTTGCATGGCTCAGGTGTTGGCCATAATGAAAACGGTGAAACTACGAGGGTTATATGACAAGTACCTCTTGGAGTACCCGCCCAACCACTCAGCTGAGCCAGTGATATGCAAATAAATTCAAAATATTCACTACGTTTAGTAGGGATTTGAAAATCTCAACCGTCCCTCTCATCTCATACATATGTACGTATATGTATGTATATATAGCTTATTCTCTTTCATAATTGTTGAGCATTATTTAAAAGGGGCAAAACAAAATGAGATGAAAAAAGAGCAAGAAATTAAAAGAAGAGAAATGAAAAGAAAAGAAAAGACATTTAACACTTTTTGTCACGCCCTGTCAGAGAAAGGCGACAAATTATTTCACTCTTTATCGTGATGATGACGATGATGCTGATAATGATAATGATAATTATGATGAAGTTGCTGGTCTTCAGTTCTCATCTTCAGTCGCTCTCATTGTGAATAATTTGGGTCACTCCCAGGCAGTTAGTCAGCGAGTCAGTTAGTCAGTCGGCCCGTTCAGCCCAGTCAGCCCAGCCGGTTGCATTGTTGCCAGTTGCTGCTTGGCCTTGTTGGGTTGGTGTTGCGGTCGCATTTTTCATTGTCGGCATTTTTCAGGCATCTCCTCTTGCTCCAGCTCCGGCTCAGGATCCAGCTCCTGCTCCTGCTCCAGCCCACCCTTTTGTGAACCCAACTTAAACGCCTTTAAACTGAAAGACGACATAATTAATTAAGCAAGTCGTTGTGACTGATGTCCTGGCTGCGAGCTGCGGGTTGCATTGTTATGCGTGCCACAACAAAAAAAAAAAAAAAAAAAAAAACAAAATAAAAGGGCCGCGAATATTTAGTGTAATGGTTTAGGAGCTGGGATGGGCTGTGGGCTATGGGTTGAGGGACAAAGAGAAAAGTGGAGTGAAGAGGCGAGTAGTCCATTTTTGTTATAAAATGTATAAATGGTCAGAGACGGAGACTCCCTTGTGGCTCATTTGCAGAGCGGAAACAGAAATTTATGCGGCCCAACAGGCCAAAACTAGAACCAGCTTACATACATATAGTCTTTTTTCTCTCTTTCGCTCTCTGTATTGCCATCTCGCTCACCCTGTTATAATTTAATAAAATGCTCTAACAGCCAACGCTTGATGTAAATGTGAAAAGTTTTCAAAACTCCAGTCCGGAAGTGCTTCCAGCATATTCAGTGATTGCCAACATGTTGTTTAGTATGTCTCTGGTTGTATGTGTGTCTGCCATGTGTGTGTGTGTCTGAATATGTGTGTTAATTTTTAAAAACTGCCCAAAAGCCAAAAACTCAAAAACTCCCCGCACTCGATTTTGTACTCTGCTCAGCTCGCCTCTCCTTGACTCTGTTGAGTTTAGTTCCGACTCGGCAAATGAAATAACACAAAAGCCATTGCTGTGATTACTTTGCCTTGGCCTCACTCGGAAAACTCGCAAAAAGCAACAGCAGCCAGCAACAACAACAGCAGCAGCAGCGAGTTTTTCGTATAGCTAGCGGTTAGAAAAAAACACATCTCGCTACTCTATATGAGAAGCTATTGCAATTTTAATGCAGTTTTCGGCTGCTTAGCTTTTTATGCTTCTCCCAGGGAGCCAACCAAAAACAAGGGCAATGAACTCCAGATCTCGGACTCAGGACATAAGTATATACATATATATGTACGTGAATTCTATGTAATTTTGACTAAACTTCTCATTGAAAAAAGTTTGAATTCCATCGAAGTTTTTTTTCAATGCTCTAATTAGTTTAGACTAATACAAAGTTAGAAATAGATAGATGCTGATTTTACAAGGACAGAGGGATATTCTTTTTTGGGTAGAACTAATAGGTGAGCACTTCTCACGTATTCAATCGGTATTGTGCTGATATATTTTGATAATACCAAGATCAATGAATTTTCTCTCTTATCTGGTGCAGACGTGCGAGTATTTTTGTTATGTCGACTCTTTATATACATATATCGCATGTATGTATAGTAATTTCTTCAGTCCATACAGGAATTAATTAAATTTATTTATTCCATTGCATTATCGTTTCTTGTCTGGGCCTTCATCTGCCTGTTTGCATGGATTGCAGCGCAAATTTCAATGACAGCTCACGAGTTGTCGTCGTCCTTTTGTTTGTCTGTGTGTGTATTTTGTGTTTATAATGTGAGGTGACAGATGACAATAAGAGCGAGAGAGAGAGAAAGGGGAGATGATATATTGGAGTGTATATTAATTGCATAAATTAAGTGAAAATACAGGCAAAAACACACACACAAAAAAAAAAAAAAATGGGAAAAAACAAACAGGTCCTTCAAGTGGCAGCCAGGTGATAATTGATTTCAGGAAGTGCGACAGCGAGAAAGAGAAATAAAGGTTGAGCGGCCGAAAGCGAGATAGAACAACTTTTTAACTGCCAACTTGTAAATGTGCAAATAATTATCAAAATAATTGAAAAGGGATACCAGTAAACAGCAACAACAACGAAGACGAGAAGAGCAGATAGACGGACAGGCAGACAAGCAGAAGAAGTAAAAGTAGAAGTAGGGGTGTCAACAGCTAAAGTGAAAGGCAAGTTAAAAGTCCTGAACTTGGAATCCTCTTTATACGCTGTACACATTAAAAGGGCACAAATGAAATGGGTATACCGGGATTGGCCAACAACTGAAGTTCTTGTCCCATAAAAACTTTAAAAATAACTAAGGATTTTAAACCTATGAATTAAATGAATACTTTGCTGAAGGTATTAAGTGAAGACATTAGTGGATAGAATAGGTTCCACTTTAGAATCACATTATTAAAATTTCATTTAAAATCTTTAGGGTATTTTGGATACGTTGCTTAATGCTGTTGTGCGTTTTGAATTTTTTTTTTTATATTCGTGAAATCCTTTGCGATTTTTACTTTTAATTATATACGACAGCAACAAGAACAACAGCAACAAGAATAACAAGAACAACAACAACAACAACAACAACAATAATAAAAGCAAATAAAGAAGAGGCAGCTGGACACGAATGGCTACTTGGCTCTTGGCTGAATGGTTGGTCCTTCTTGTGTTTTTTTGTCTCACACCTTCTCGATTTGCTCTCATTTCTCTTGTTGTTTTTGTTTGTTCTCTCCCACCTCCTCGACGCCCCTCACCGCCCCTCACCGGCCTTTCACCACCCATTCGCCAATCGCCTTTGTTGTGTCTTTATCTATCTCTGTCGAACATTATTTCATTTTAACTTGTGATCTTCTTGGCCTCGAAAGTTTAAAGTGAAAGCGTGGCCAATCAAGTCTTTCCTTTTTACCTTTGCCTTACCTTTTAACCTGTGACCTCTGCTGCCGTCTGTGCTTTTGGGTTGTGTAAGCCAATTAGTTCTTAATTTGCAATTTGTTTTGCTGCAGTTGCCGAAAAAAAGAAATCCCTAGAGTTTGGGGAGAGCGAAAGACGTGGAAAAAAGGAGTTAAAGGCAAAAAGCCAAAGCAACGAGCAGACGAGCATATTTAAAAACTTTTGTTTTTAACTTTTGTTACTCTATCCTCCTCGTACCCAAAAACCTCGTATCCTTTCCATCACACACCCGATTGTTGTGAGAGTTTTTTCTTCCTTTCTGCCTTGCCTTGCCGTATTTTTATTTTATTTGTATATTTTTTTTTTTGTGTTCTTGTTTAATGTAAAACTTTTAACTGAATTAATTTCTTTTACTGCGCTGCTGCTCCTGTTTATCTTTAAGTACAAAATGAGCAGCAGCGAGGCGTTTAGTTTAATCTTTTAATTTTTCGTTTTTCATTACGTTCTTCATTTCCTCCAATCATGAAATTTTCAAATACTTAACGATTTGGCCAAATGCAATGGCTTACATTATATGTACTCGTATGTTTAGGTATCAAAGAGTCTAAGAAATATATTAGTCTGTATTGCTTTGATTATGCCAATTAAAATATGTTAAGCAATTACCAGAGAGCGTTGCAATAAAATAAGCAATCCATAATCTTGGATTAAAATTTTTGACATAAAAAAAAAAAACTAATTCAATTCCTTAAGTTTGACATTTCACATTTGCAATTTTCCTTGTGCAAAAAATTGTACATTTTGTTTGTGTTTATTTTTTTAAAAGTCATAAATCAAGCAGCGGCACATGCTATAAAAAAGAGAAATTAATATTTCAGTTGAGTCAAGAAAAGGGGCACACACACACACATATGTACACATACGTAGTACGTACATCTCTGAATACCCGTCATAAAGGTAAATGTCATAAAACGACGCATGGGACTCACGCACCAAGGCGTTGGCGGTAGCTGCGTGGTCGGAGGTCAGGAGTTTGGGTGGACAGAGAAAAGGGTGGCGCCTGTACCCTGCGACATGGCGTCTGTTCGTCTCATTGCTCAAGTTTATCAGCAACCCGCCGAGAGTCGAGGCAAAAAAACAGAATAGCAAAAGAAAATATCAAATATCGCAACATTAAGTCACAGTCGCGACAATGGAATACCCTGGACCCATTGAAGAAGGACATTGCCTCCGTTGGACCTAAATTTAATTTCCTAAAAAAAATGTTGTGAGATGTTGATCGAAATGGAAAGCGTGAATGACTTCTGTTACCTGTTATGCCCATTCCCTCGTTCGCATTAGAGGGTATCAAAATGTCAGAAGTAAGTGAAATATTTCCAAACAAATAAAATGAAATGTCCCCCACTCACTCCCCGCTCTCACTGCGCTCACCAATCTGCACTCCCCTTTACTAAGAAGAGGAAAAAGGCGCCAAAAAAAAAAAGGCAAACAGAAGCAGAGCACCACAAAAGTAAAGTGAAATAAAGCGCAAAAGGGAAAAGAGAAATAACCGAAACGTAACATGACATAAACATGACATTTGACTTTGCCTCTGACTCTGCCTCTTTGGATTTAGAGGGGTGTGGAGGTAGTAAGGCGGTGCTTGGTTGGTGACTAGCACGTGACTTGCCGCGCTTAGCAGCTCCTGTTAGCTAGCCTTCCACCCCTCTCTCTCTCTCTGTCTTAACAATCTCTCATACCTCACAGTGGTGCAAATTATATGCACCTTTGTCAAGAAATTATAAGCTCCGACAATGCCCGCTTGGCACGCAAATCAAAAATGCACGAAATGATTGTGCGAAAAATTGGCCAAAATGGGGAAGAAGAAACAAAACTGGTCCGGGTACATGGAATAAGCCAACAAAGTTGTCTAACCAAGATCATAAATCAAACATTTCTCATGTATGTATGTATAGTAGAATTTCAAGGTGAAGTTCAAGTTTCTTCTTAAAGAGCTTACACGTCATCTTCTCCCATTCAGTCATTTCGTTTATGTTTGGAAACAAAAGGAGATGAAATGAAAGGAAATGTTTTAACACTCATAGGTTGCCGACACGTTCTTCTATATTATCAATTGGGTCTTGTCATTGTCATACGTAAGGGTATTTAAGCTGCGACTTGCCTACCCTTTGGGACTTTCTTTCAGCTTTCTTTGGCCTTTTCATTAATTTAAAAGCCTTTAGCCAACAAACAAAAAATAATGTCATGGGCAATTTGCTAAATTGTATAGCCTAAACAAAAACCCCCTTTTCGACAGAAAAAAAGAAAAAATAACAACAAAATAAAATACCAAAAATACCACAAAACAAAGAGAGAGACAGAAAGAACAGGAGAGAGCCAAAAGAAAGTGGAAGTACTACAAACAAGACGTGTGGTTGAGCTGAACAAATTTATGTGAGGTGGAAAAGTTTTCAAACCACAAAATGCAGAAGAAAACGACCAATCAAGGTAATCCCTCCCCTCCCCAACCCAATGCTCTTCACATTATTTTACTTTCCAACTAACCAAATCAATGACCATTGCATTTTGATAAGCAAGAGCAACAAAGTTAAAGTGGGCCAATTGTGGGGCGATTCGGGAATTCGGTAAAGCGGTTAACGGGCGAAAAGCAAATCGACCATCAGCATCGGCAATCGGCCTTCGACAATCGGCAGTTGCCATAATAATTTGCCACATCATTAACAGTTCAGTGCATAAAAAGCAATGGCAATGACTCCCCAAAGGACCCCCGAGATCAAAGGCGGCAGTGACTCAATAATAAACTTCCGCCAAGACGAGTCCGACTCCACGTCTGTTCGTTTTTTTCGTTTCGAATTCAGTACAAATTAAAATAGCGTAAAAATGTGCCCCCTTTGCACATTGGGGGGAAAATGTTGAAAGTGAAAGCCCAAGCCAGCCAGGACATTAGCATTTTTAATTTCCTATAAAAATTCCAAAAAGTAGGCGATAAAAAATTAATAAAGCTGCGATTATACCGAAAAGCAAGAGCAACCAAAGTGAGAGACAAGCGATGGACTGACTGACTAAAGGGCCACAGAGAGATGATACAGGCAGGGGACAAGATAGGATAGGACAGGACACTACAGTGCAGAGTATAGCATAGTATAGTAGAGTAGAGCACAGCAGAGCAGGGCTCAATGTCAGTCAAGTGTTGGGTGTTCGGTGGGAATGGTATGGGAATGCGAGACAGAGACAGAGACAGAGAGAGGAGAGAGAGCTGTGAAAATAATTTGAAATTCAATTTTCGACAATGGCACACAAAGGAATCGCGCAGCGAGTCGGAACAAGATGGTAGCAGAAGAGACAGCAACAGCAGGAGACGAAACGCGAGTTGGAACTGGAGCTGGGGCAGCTGTGTGGCCATGGCTCGTTAGAAAGAGGTTGGGCACCTGCAGCACAACTACTACGCTTGTTGAATATGTCCAACAATTGTGCCATGCCTGCGGCGCAAAATGGAAGGCGTGGCACACACAAAACAGAATGGGGCGTCGCCCAGTACCCAAGCGCATTCACTTGTAACATGGCACGGGGAAATTTACGATTTTATTACTCAATAAATGCAAAAAATGCTTCACCACTAGTAGTAAAAAAAACAAAAAAAAAACATGGAGAAGGAAAAGGCAACCGTTGCACTTCCTGGACCTCCAACCGACTGACTGCCACCCCGCCTGCCCAGCTGTTTACTTGCTTGCCTTTAAGTTTTGGTGAGCTCTGTACGAAATTAAATTTACTGCTGAGAGTAAAATGTCCAAAATGCGAGGGTGTACCGAAAATTACCCAAAAAAGCGATCATAGCTGCCGTTGGCCATTATTCATGAAGTTTTCGACTAACCCTTGTTGTGTGGCAATACCCCGGCTGGCGAGGGGTGGCTTTATATTCTGGGTTAATGTTGGCAGGTGAAAATTTTCCAAATCCCTGGCGATTTTGCGTTGCGCTCGCTTTCCTCTCTCCGTCGCTATGTCTCTTTCTCGGTGTCTAGCTATTGCTATAGAGTTATATAGCTATACCCATTCCGGGTCATGCATAATTTAAAATTAATTTCGTTCTATGTAAAATTTTCTGCAATGCTCTTGATCATCATCGTCATCATCATCAGAATGGGTGTGTGTGTGTGTGTGTGTGTGCATGTAAAGGGGGTGCAGATAACAACAAAGCCATAGCCCACAAAGTGAAATATTATATTTTGCCATTTTTCTACTCTTGCTCCCTACCACACCTTCCCATCTAACTCTCTGTTTCTCGTGTGTGTGTGTGTGTGTGTGTGTGTGTGTGTGTAAGAGCGCGAGAATGTTGATATTAATAGCACAAATTGAATTTTTATGGCCATCTAAAATCAGACATTTATATAGCATACATTTAAGGGCGATTTGATTTATTTTTTCGAAGAAACCAAATTATATATTAGAACTAATACGCTATTCGTTCGATTCTTTATCGGTTGAGAGGTTATTTATCAATTTCCTAATAGAAGACCCTAACAAAAGGTCTTAGCCATAACAGGTAAAACTGTAAGATGCAATTTTCGGGCTAGCACTAAAAGGGGAAATAATTATAAAGTTTTGACTAAAGTTTGCTCAGTACTTTGCCAATGAAATTTCATTGCTAGCTAGTTTCTTTTATGCGATTTTCCATTTCTTCTTTATTTTTTTTTTTTTTTTGGCAAACAAACTGTATTCAAACTCCGGGTGCTGCTCCATAAATTGGCAGTTTCAACGAACATTTTTGGACGAAAATTCAAATGCTTTCGCAGCAGTGTCAAGACTTTTAATTGCAAACAAAATAATTATGGCGCGCCCGTTGGCAAAATGGCTTGAGAGCCAAAAAAAAAAAACTAAAAACGAAGCAAGAACCTAAGAAATAAAGTAGAAGTAAAAACTGTGAGAAGAAAGGCAGTGGAGAAGCAGAAATGGCAAGAAAGACGCTAAGCAGACGGTTTACTGCACTTAAGAAGTTGTTCACTCAAAATTAAAAGCAAATGAAACAATAGCGAAAATAATAGCAACAACAACAATGACGTAAGCAAAGTGCCATAGAATTTTGGTCTTGAATTCGGGTAAGACGTAATGATACTCCCTTAGAGTATAAGCTAATGTGGCACTTAACTTCATGGAATTAAAACGCTTCTCTTGGCTACAAAATATTCATTAAGTTGGATGAAAATATTAAACTTTTACTCAATTATACTTCTCTTGAACTAGTAAAATTTTGAAATATTGTCGGTGTTTTCTTTATATCAGTTCTATATCCAGTTGCAGCCTCAATTACAGGGTATTCGACGCATTGGCAACAACAGATGCTGGCCAAACAAAGAAGCTTCACATAAAAGCACATACATATGTATGTACGTACGTCCCTATTTTGGCCAAGTGCGACCCAAAGACCAAAAGTCTTTCCCCTTGCTGCTTAAAAAAAAAAAAAGGTGGCAAAAGGGTCTAGCAATCAATAGTTGGCCTTTTTGGTGCTAAGCACGAATCGAGTCTCGGGCAATTTTAAGTTTTGCTGCACAGTTTCCTACTCTTAAAGTGAACATTTAACAATTTTTATAGTTCAAACATTTTACAGTTAGTTTGGTTTGGGTTTTTCGGTTGTATTTCCGAATAGTTTTGTTGCTTCTTATTTTATGTTATGCCTTTGATATAGTTTTTATGACTGCGGACTAAAGTTTTCCCTTTTTTTTTTGGTAGGGAAGTAGGGAAGGAAGCGGATTTCACTCGTACGTAAAACAATGGGGCAAGGCCAAGTGTTTTGTTTGGGCTGCGTGACGCATGTGAGTCGAGGAAAATGCACTTCAAAGTTGGTTTGGACTGCAAAGTGTTAGATAAAGTTTCAACACCGCTGCCACCACTTTGTTGACTTGGACCAGACCGAAAATGTGTGTGAGCGTGCGTGTGTGTGTGTGTGTGTGTGTGTGTGTGTGTGTGTGGATGTGTTGTATCCTTGAGGAACTATAAAAGGCAAGGAGAAAGAAAGCGGGCAGAAGGAGGAGCAGCTGAAGCAACAGAAGAGAATGGAACTTGATTTGGGGAATCTAAACTTTGTGCAGAGCTCCACTATTTCTACTTAATTTATTAATTAATTGCAAGTGGATAAATTAATCATAGTTTAATATACAAATATGTCCAACAAAAGAGAGAAAACTTTCACGTTCCATAGAGGAACGTCTCAAATTAAATAAATTACGTGATCTTATTAACCAAAAGTTGGGCAAACACTTGGAAAAATCTCTTGTCAATGTCGATTCTTTTACTTTTCTGTATTAACTAAAAAAAAAACCATAGATGGAAAAGAGAGAATACGCGCTTATATCTGCTATGCTACTAAGTTTTTATTAAGCAATTTGATGTCAATATATTCGCTAATTTTTTTGAGTGTAGGCTAGAGGCTAGACAGAGAGTCTTTTGTTGGTCGGCCAAATATAAGTTTATTTCCCTGACTAAACGTAACTAAGATTAACTGTTGCACCTTTCTTTTACTATCTATTTTTTTCTTTTTTCGTGCTCCGCTCTCCTTTTGTGCCATGCAGCACGTGTGTTTATGCTAAAGTCAGTAGAAAATGGTTAGGGAAGTTGGAAAATTAAGTGCCTAGGTTACCCTTAGCATGGAATTTATATGAAAAACAGTTACGTTGGAGTTGGCGTTGGTCGTTGGTGTGAGGCAGAGCGACAAAAAAGGCAGAAAGCCAGAAATGAGGCCAAAATCGAGCAGTCCATTTGAAAAGGCTTTCACCCCAAGTCTGGTGACTCTGCTCGGGCGCGTGTATAAATCTTGTGCCGGTTTTATTTGGCTTAATGACCAGACGTGCACAGCTCCATAATTTACAGCGAGGAGGGCGGGTGGCATGGCTTGGCTTTGCTTGGCTTGGCATGTAGATGAGCCAACACCACCACCAGCCCATCAGAAGACCACCAGACAAAGTAGGCAAGTGTCTTGTCTGGGACTACTTGAGGCAACATGTTGCGCTTTTAGTGTCCTAAGAGAGTGGATAACGGAGAGGAGAAGAAATCGTGAGATGAGGTAAGTTTGGGTGTTAGCTGCCGGTAGATTGGGAGCTTTTCTCTCCACTTTGTCTTACTTTCGGTCTACTACTTTGTTGCCTGGAAAATCCTTTGGCGTTCACCTGAAAATGCGGACACGCATTTTGGATTATCTCTTTGCTCCTGCTCCCTATTCATCCGTCCTGCTCCTTCTTCATAACGGCAGGGTTTTATGGTAATTATGGTAAAGCGAAAACGGAAAAAATTATGGTTTTCTTCTTCTATCTCTTCTTGTTTTATTTTTTTTTTTTTTGGTAAAGTAAATCTCATAATTTATTTAATTGTATTTTAGTATATGCAATAAATTTCTATTAGTGTCGCGCCAGCCCGCATGTGGCTAACCGCGTTGTCAATAGAACCAACAGAAGAACACCAGACCCCAGAACAGACAGTAGAGCGAGTCAAAGAGGGAGAGGACACGAAATGAGGACATCGAGCGTAACAATAAAGAAAGTGCCAACCCCATGGGCCGATGGCCAAGTGTAGAGTGGCGTGGTGTTGTGTGAGGAGAGTGCGAACAATGACTGACCAAATATTGACATAAATGTCAAACTCAAATTAGAGCTCAGGGTCAAGGGTCGAACAACCACCAAGACCCAAACACACCAACCCGAACCAAACTAAGGGACAGGGTTGAAAGGAAAGAGACAGCACAAAAAAGAAAACTCAAGTCAAACACAATGCCATTGCATGGACGTACATACTAATAGAGCAAGGGGGTTGATGTAGGTACTTTAGATGATTGAGTGACCACTGGAAAACGGCAAATTTAATTGGTGCATTGACCTTACTTACTTTGTCACTAATTCGGACTACGCCCATGTAGAAGTAGTTAAACCTAGCCGGGTCCCTCTAATCCTAAACAAACAGACATCGACAAAGTTGAACAGACACTTCAGCTATTATGCAATAAAACAATGCAAGGGGCCAGCAAAAACGATTGCGAGACAGAGAGGGAGATGCTCACTAAGCATAGGAGATTAAGGTCTATAAGCATATTGAAATTGTTTGATAAACAAATGCCAAACAGACACACAGCAATGCAGAAAACCAGACACTGGGACAGTATACAGTATAAAGTCTGAGGAATAGAAGGACATGGAGATGAAAAAGGAGACAGAGATGATTCAGCTGCAGCGCATTGGCTTAATGTTAAGTACTCCGAGTACTTCGAGTAAAGGAGAGTGAGAGCATTTCGGTTGAATGGTGGGGGAGGGGGCCATAGACGACTGGAAATGAGCAAATTGCACGCTAATGCTAGGCATAATGCCGGGGATCGGATCGTGACTTCCCCCTGTCATCTAGTTTGTGTTTGGAGTGTTTGCATTTGGTGGTGGTGGTTGCTGGTTTTCCTGTTAGCTACCAGCACTACGTTATTTCACCTTTAATCCGCTCTTAGCCCACCCATTGATATCGTACAGATGGCAGGCAACTAAAAGAGCAGCAGCAGCATCTACCTAAACCAAAAACAAAACCCAAATGCAATACATTCCTAATGCATCACGCTGTGTGTTTCCCATTTGTTGTGGTTGTTTTTTTTTTTTTTTTAATACTAAACTCGTAATACTTAAAGTTGTTTAATATTTCACTAAAAATAAGTTCACAATGTGAATCTGTACATGTGCAGACTATTCTCAATCATTTTGACAAGTAAACTGATAATATCTCGTTCCGAATCGTTTTGGAATTGGCAATTCCATTATGTGTTTGTGACTAAAGAAAGAATATTTCCAATTCAGTGCAAAAGGACTTCACAAAAAGTTCTATATTATAAATTCCCAAGAACAAATTTAATTTCTAGAACTTGTACCTTCGCTATGAAGATTTAATAGAATTGAAGGGAATGAATCTCAGATCCGTTGTGTTGTACATTAAAAACAAGAAACTATAATACTCAATGCCCTTTAATATAATTATTTATTCTTCAGAGTTTTAGCCAGTGAGCACAGACGTTCTCTGTATACTTGTTTGGCAAAATATTTTCTCAGCTTTTAGATAGAGACTGGTTTTAGCTGTGATGCGGATTAAGTGGGTGGCATTATTCATTCATTTGCCTCATTTGGCAACTTGTTTAAAAAATGATTTATTAATAACATTCTAAGTGATTACTCGGTAATAGTTTGTGTGCAAATATTATACTCCTATGCATACACACGCTGACATACACATGAGTGAGTGTGTGTACATATCGTAAAGTCAATTGTATTGCCAAGTAACGGAAAGTCATGTAAAGTGAAATAAAGCTAAAGTCATTTGGTTAGTTCATCTGATACTTGTGTGTCAGTGTGTGTGTGTGTGTGTGTGTGTGCGAGAGTGTGTATTCCCTCAAAATAATAGGCATAGCAAATTAATTAAGTTGCATACATAAGGCAGAAACCCCAAATAGCTGGCCAACAGTAATGACAACTACTTCAACTACAACAAAACAGGCGGTAAGTGAATCCAAAATATTTCACAGCCCAGAAACGGCCTTAAACCACAGAAGCACACAGAGAGAAAGTGAAAGGGAGGAAGAGAGAAAGAGAATGCAACGGACAGCGGCTGATAGTTAAATTTAAACTATTAGAATGGGGGTTACCCAATGCAGATACGTTATTATACAATTGGGCTGTCAATTTCTAATATTTTACGATTTCATACATACAAAAAGTTAGAGATCTAATCTCAAATAATAATGCCATATGCATTTGACTATTCTACATTTCTGATCTGATCGGTTTTCCAAAAATCATGACAACTAATAAGTCATTTATATGTAGTTTTAATGAGCAAATCGCTGCAGATATCGGTGAATCAAATTAAATGCAAAGATATCTCGTATTACATCTGTTCATCTAGCCATTTGGGTATTGTGCTCCCCTTCATTTTACCCCAACTTTGAATAGGACATATCAACATCTACTAACAGACATTCTCAATATTGCATACATCTTGTGCATTGTTTGTCCGTGTGGCAAATAATTATGGCATTAATTTTCCTATGCAAATATATGAACATTGCTTTGTTTCTGTCTGCGGGTAGCAGGTAGCATACATTTGATATATTTGGGGAGCTGCTACATTATGGTATGGCAGAGGGAGGACTGCGAAAAGTGGAGAGGCAAGTGCAGTGTGTTCATTAATATAATTATGACCGCATTGAGAAAAGGGTGGGGGGAAGGTTGAATATGGTAGAGATCCCCAGGCTGGACTGGATGACTAGATGGATACAGTGGCAAGCATTTACAACCTGAAAGACCAGCAAACAATTTGGAGCAACCATTAGAAAGAGACAGAACAAGATGAGTTGCTGCTATCATCATCATCATCATTAGCATCATCATCATCGTCGTCATGTGTGAACAGGGGTGGTGTGGAGAGTAGTGGGTTTCTTTTGTTTTGGAAGGGCTTATTTGTTTCTAATTGGTTATTGGATTTCATTCTGATTAGGAGAGATATACAATTTGGAAAGAGGTAGAAATTCAAATTTTGTATTCGAGAAACAAAAATGGATATGGATTCAGATGCAGATATAGAATGCAACTATGTGCAAAAAGGGATAACCTGTTTCTGAGCCCTACACAAAAGCTGCTTAAAAGCTGCAACAAGCTGCCCTCCTTCCTTCCGCAATGTATGAGGCGCATGCATGTGTATAGCCAAAAGGATGCATTTTAATTAGAAATACACACCAGCCTGTTCTTTGGTCCAATTAGAGGCCAATTAGCGTAGTCTTTTGTATTCGCCTAATTCAAATTCCCTGCTCATTGTACTAATTCACCCGTACCCCAAAAACACAAACTAATGAACGAATGTATGTTTGATAATCTAAGAAGCCTTACCCGAATCGGACATAAGCCCCATTTACAAACTACTTGAGATAGTCGAATACGCAATTTAAGCACCTTTCATTATCGATAATAATTGTCGCTATATTTATCGACTCTTTAAGCAAAAGACTCTTTAAAAGCGAGAAAGGAAGAGAGAACGGAAATTTGAGTATTTCGGTTGCTTTGTTACGCGTTGAAGTTGCACTAATCAGGGAGAAAGCAGCACGGCAAGCAACATGCTACATTTTATGGCAAAAATGAGCAAAATGTTTGGCTTACCATGGTCGTAGTCAGGTTGGTTATTCAGGATGGAAAAGTGCTATCATTTAGAAATTTGCACTTTGTATTAAGTCAAATATCAAAATATTTGTGAATAGAATTCGCTTGGAAAACTGTTGGAAATTTTCAAATTTCATCGCCATCTCGTCTTATGTGGCACATTGTAGCAGAGCCCTCTACACCCGTGACCATTTGTGGCTTTTTAGTTTGTGGCTTGCCACATAAACTTGCCGATGCTTCTGCCTGAGATATTGTATATTTTAGCATGCTGTTCTATCTATATCTTCTACTGTTGGGAATATTTAAATCCGTTGTCGATGCTAAGTACGTTCGTGCAAGCGCCATGCCATGCCGCGCCACGCCGAAACGATGCGATGCGACGCGACGCAACGCGACGGGATGTTGAGTGCGTGGGCGGATTCTATGTTCGACGTTGGCTTTTGTCTGCGCATTAATGCAACCGACTCTCATGTTTATTCACACACAAATTTGCAGCAAATACAACGCGAATGCATTTACAGTTAGATACACACTCCTCATCCCATCCTCTTCCTGCACCTCCTCCGGCGACCCTTTGGTAAGCCAAAGCAATCTGCTGCTTAACGCTGGCAAATGCGCTTTACATTTTGCACCAACGCTAATACAATTTAATGGTCGCATTAATTTGGCGCATCTGTTGCATTTGAAAAACACATGGAAGATGGGTAGGCAGGAGCGGAAAATACGGTGTGAGGGGATAAACCAACCGCATTTTCTTCCTTGCAGGGTTAAAACATTTGCCAACTGCAAATAAAGTTGAATGCAACTAAATATTAATACAAGCAGCAGGCAACAAAGACTCGAAACTAATGGCAGGGGCGTGGCAGCAGCACAAACAGCAACAACAAGTACAAATCGTTTGTCCTGGCAAAAGTCCTCGCTGCTGTTTAATAGTTAGCTATTGCTAGGATTGAGCAAGTGGGGTGCGAATAAGAATAAGAGAAGAGGGAAAGAAAAGTGTTGGAAGTAGGGGAGCTGAAGGTAAATGAGATGAAGTGAATGAAAATACTAAGCTTAGTGTTCCGTTAGCTGGATAGAAGTACTTAAATGTTAAAGATATCTTTATCAACCGAAAACCTTGACTGAATTCGTAACCCATAAGGGTTTCTCTGGTCTTTAATAAGGTACAATCAACAAAACCCAGATATCAGGTCAGAGTAAATGCGATTTAACGATTTTGTCGCTGTTAAATCCTTCATCTACATATTTTAACCCCAATCAAGCAACTGTCTATAACACTAAGGTACAGCGATTTGGGGCAATAAAACTTAATTTGTCAAGGTACCTCACTTCACATCTAAATATCTATAATAATATAAAGAAGTGTCCATAGAATACTTCTCTCAAGAAGTATCCATAGAATGATTGAAAATTTGAGTACATATTTCAAAAAGCGAATTGTGCTTATTGCATACTTTACGGGGCAAAGTTCCTGCCAGTGTATCTGACTATAATGAGCCTTTTCTGTTATCGGCTTTATTTTATTGTCTAACATGTCTGATTAATTTCTATATAATTTATACCTGTATGTAAAATTTAAATTGTCCAATCCAATTTCACCGGTTTCGGTTTTCGATCTGGCAGCCAATTAGGCTATATTTTCCTGTACTGTGTTGTGTTTTGTGTTTGCATATTATTTCTGCCCAATTTGCATTAAGTGGTAGTTCGAGATAGAGGGTGGCAGAGCGAGAGGTGGCGCAAAATGGCGCGGAGCGGCTTTTGTCGCCGCCGTCAACTGTTGAAAATGTCAAAAATTTTAATATTAAAAGTGACAGAGCAGCAACAGCAAGAACAACAACAACAATGAGAAGCAGCGAGTCACCTCATCACCGGCACTAGCCCCTCTCCTGTGCAAATGCCAGCCACGTTTTTTGCGTGCCGCCGCGCGGCGCCGCCGATGCCGCACTGGTCATAGTGGCGTTCAGGCGTTGCACTAAGCGGATAAGCGCTTGTTAAATTTTTAATGCATTGCATAATTTTTAGTTTTCGTGTGCATATTTTGCCCGGGCGAAATATTTTAATTCAAATTCATGATGATCTGTTGCGGAGTGTTGTGGCATATGCAACAAAGTTCGGCACGCTGCATTTGAAATGAACTGAAGGAGATGCATTTTCGTCATTTGTTTGTGTATTTTCAGTGTTTTTTTTTTTTTTTTTTTTTTTTTAATATATTAATTTTAATTGTATTTTGTGTTTTCTCATCAATTATCAGCTCTCATCTCTCATTTCGCGTATATAAAACATATATGTACATATGTATTATACAGATTCTCGCTTTTGTAGTTGTTTTCCATCGTTTTTTTTTCTTTTTTTCCTGGAAAGTCCTTGATAAACATTTTTCAATTAATTTTTATTTGCTGCCAACGATGTCGTTTCTGCCTGTGTCGCTGCTGCCGTTGCCGTTGCTGTTGCTGTTGCTGCCATTTCCATCTCCTTTATCTGTTTTTCACGTATTTTCTTTAACGGATTTCCACTTGTCTCACTTTTTGAGAAAACTTGTCGAGAGATGGCACACGCATTGTCAGACACAAACACACACACACACACACACATATATGCAGAGGAAAGTATGAACTGAGCAGTGGGAAGAAGAGGAGCAGCAGTAGCAGCAGCGAAAGCAGCTCCAACAGAGCGTGAAAAATGCCAACAACAAACGCTCTGGAATGAAATGAAAGGATGCATGTAATAAGCAAACTTCGGGGTTAAAATTCCCTACCAAAGAATACGAATTGTCAGGCTCTCTTCCCTTAAGCGTATTTTGAACATCCAAATTGTGATTTACTTTAGTAATCCATTAGCTGTGATCTTTACGGGTGTATTCTAATTTTATTATTCCTGTTCTTAAGAACAGATAGTCATTTAATGATGTTGTTAACTTTTATAGACATGACGATTCTTCCACATTTTGAAGTAGGAATTTTTGGAAAAGGACATTTATGGGTTTTGTTCGCGGTTGCAAATACATACATTGTTCTCTATGTGTTTCAAGTGGCCTTCGTTGAAATTCTATGAAATACTACATTCCATTGAATTACGATTGTATTATGTGTATTTTGGTTAATAACGGTAACATGATTGCTACTTTTTGGTTAAATTTAGCCAGCCACACAGCGAAAAATAAAATAAACTAGACAGAAAAGAATGAGACAGTGAGCTACATATGTGAAATATTTTTAGATCGGAATCTGACGTTTATTTGCCATGGAAATGATGCTCAAAGGTCACTGGGGTTTTTCTATTTTTTTCTTTTTAACCAGCTTGAAAATGTTGATTAATCACTTTTGCCCACACGATGTTAAGTAATTCTTTAAAAACAACAGGTCGTCATTGAAGATGCTTGCTCTTGAAGATATGCGTACATACATATGTATGTATTTATGTATGTATGTATGTATGTAAGGTTGTGTGACAGAGTGTATGTCTGTGCTATATGTAACTGACGCTGAGTGGCAGGCAGTCAGTCGGCATGGAAGGTAGAGTCAGGTTTGGGGTATCCACGCCCACTCTTATCCGCACATACGTAAATTGAATTTAATGCTTTCTGCAGAGGAAAACAAATCAAGAAGAAGAAGAATAAGAATAAGAAAATGGAAGAAGGCAACGAGACAAAAACGTAGAAGGAGTCGGAAGACGAAAGAGTGAGAGAAAGAGACAAAACGAAAGAAAGTGCGAACGAGAAGTCTTCAACGACGATGAGGAAAGGAAATAAAAGCAACGCACAAAATAAATACACAGAAGTACATAAATTTAAATTATTTTTCGTGGTTTCCATCCATCCCGCGCGCCTACCATATCATCCATCCATCCATCCAGCCAGCCATCCAGTCATCCTGGCCTGCGTTTTCATTTATGCTTTTTATTTTATTATGCCCAATGCCTGTTGCCCGCATCCTTAGACATGGCGAGACGGCGATGCGGCACAATTTTGTTTGCTTTTCCTTTTTTTGTCTTGTTTTTTGTTTTTTTTGCAAACTGTAACTGTATCTCAGAATCTGCCAACTATGCGACCACCGCACACACAACACTTCGTTCTCTTTGTCGTTGTCGTTGTCCTTGGTCTCGTTATAAAGCATGTTAACTGGAATTTGACAGCTCGTAAATAATATTTCGCTTGTTTGTTTGGAAGCGGAGCAATGTCTTCCAGCAAGGCCAAAAGCGCGGACCATGGGCATTCTGTATTATTGTTGAATAGAATTTCAATTTCTAAAGCTTTTTAAATATTCAATTTGCAGAAATTTGATTCCTTGAAACGATTATAAGCATTAGAAAAACTTCTTTATCGGATACACAGTATTTGGTGAGGATATTAAGCATCAAAATTACGGAAAGGGGCAGTATAAATTTAAAAGGTCAATTTTTCATATCAAATGATGTATGTAATTGTTAAGACTTTATAGTGCATAATCTCGATATATTTTTTCTGTAAAATTTAATTTACGTGTGTATGTACATATATACCTATTGTTTATTGCATATGTACGTATATTATACCACTGTGCCTCTCTGGTCTCAGCTAACACACACTCCGATTTCCTTCCTTCCCCTCCATCTTCACGCATGTCTTGTGAAAACGAGAAACGCATTTCATTTTTAAGCTTCTGCTGCTTCGTCTCCGCCTCCTTCTCCGTTTTTACCGCCGTCGTCTTCTTCTTGTGCTGCCTTGTTTAACAATCTTTTTACATGACACATGTGGGAGGGGGCGGACGGCAATGGCGAGGGCTAGGGCAACGGGCCAGGAGCGTGGGCGTTCTTTACTCTCATTATACGAAATCTTCCTGCCACCTCATCGTCATCCTGCAGCCATCCCCGAAGTTGTTGTTGTTGGCGGCATCGAGAGTGCCAGGACGCAATGCTTATTAAATTTTCATAAGGCTCAAGCTCTTAAAAATTTCACTTTGTCGCTTTTAAGCGCAAGTGGATTAAGTCAGCGGCAACAGCGAAAGAACTTCAAAAGATGCTTTAATTAAAGCCAACCGAAATGTGCATGAAAACTGCCCACAATTCGATTGCCCGAAATGAAATGATAAAAAACACACACACACACACACACAAAAGAAGAGAAATAACCGAAAAACTGAATTAAAACTTGAGACAAAAGCATAAAACAAAATCTAGAAAAAGGAAAAAAAAAGTAAAACATCACTGAAAGCCACAAGAAGGGAGAAAACGAAAAGAAAGAAAGAAAGACTGAGCAAAACCCGCAGAAGCGCTCAACTGGAAGAAGATGATGGGCAAAAGATAGCGAAGGTCGTGGCTTTGGTAGGAGTAAGCATGGAGCATGGAGCATGGAGGGACATGTCCATAGAGTGGGGCATAGAAGAGGGGGCGATGAGGGGATATGATGTGATATGGATGGCAGATGGGCGTGGCTTCAGGCAATGCTTATGTGAAGCAGCTTGTTCGTGTGCAATGTAAACGAAACGGAGCCGATAAAAATAATATGAGAGGCAATTTCGATTTATTGACAGGTGCTCGACTTTATTGAAACGTTTAACTTGAAAATCGAAACGCGAAACGTAGAGATACACCCACGCACACACACAGACAGACAGACAGACAGACAGACAGAGAGATACAGCGAGAAAATGAAAGAGATGGAGTGTGGGGCCATCGAAAGGCCGTGATTTGTGACATATGCAAAAATTGTGCAAAGCGATAAAAATTATGTGAATTTTTGTTTTGATTTATCGATCGATTTTAGTCAAGATTTATGACCAGGAAAAAGCTCTTGAAATGATTCTCAATAAATTTAATGACGAGGGTCATTGAGAAAGTTTAGCAATTATAAGCCCAAACGAAAAACCTGTTGCCATGCGTAAGACTGAAGCCAACACACATAAATCGAAGAGTATGTATGTATGTTTATTTATTCCCAATGGACCAATGAGTTTTATGTAATTTAGTGACCATCGTGAAATTTTTGCAATAGCCCTCGTTCAGGGTAAGGCCAAGAGATTTATGGCCAGGAAGTTCTTCAGATGATTTTGAACAAATTTAATTACAATTTTACCTTAGCCTTAGTCTACATCCTGTTTCAGTCTTAAGGACACGCACTATTTGCGCAACCACTCAGGGAGAGATCACAGGGCAGGAGTCGAAAGGGGCGTCGTATGTGTGTGTGTGTGTGTGTGTGTGTTTGTACGGCAAGGGTCATAAATTCCTCTGTGCATTTAATTTTATCAAGCGGCACGTACAAACATATGGCAAATAGTTTGTTCCCACCCCCTTGACTCGTCTTGTTCCCGCCTCAGCAGTTCGCTCGCTGGCATTATTTAATAATGAAAATTGAATAGTCCTAATTCAAACTGATGACACACACAGACACAGTTTCACATATGTATGTATGCGTGAGTGTGTGTGTGTGTGCCACGTGCCACACTCTCGCACACTTGCACACCGTTTCACCTCACTCAATTGTGGTTTTCCTTTTGTCGCTTCCGTTTCCGCATAATTTTTGCAAACGGAAAACTTGTGAGCTAACAAAACATTTGTTAAAACGGAAGACGACAAACGCAGACAAAAGGGCAAAAAAGATAGAGCAAGGACACATGCGAAGAAGGACTAACTCTGCTTTTAAGCTTACATAATTTCCCAGCTACCTTAAATATCATCTACAGAGCGCTGCTCACGTACGTGGACACACACACACACACACACACACACACACACACACAAAGAAGGAGAGAGAGAGACGGCTCCGAAAAATGAGAAAAGAAAATGCCCAGAAAGTCTTTTGCCCACTTCATTTTTTCCTCAAAAGGCTGAAAACGAGACGACGACGTCGACGTCGACGGCGAAGAAAAGGTTGGAGCTTCAAAAAGGATATGCTGCTATCATCTGCACCGACCTACCTTCCCCACTGCGCCTGCCCCTACCCATACTGACTATATATTATGGCGTCGGGCGACAGTTACAACAATAAAACATTACGGATGTCTTGTCTTTCGTGGATCCGGCAGAAGCAACCAGCAACCAGCAGCACCTGTAAAAGGGCTGTAATGAACGGCATGCCTGGTATTTTCTTGTTATTTTTTCATGACGGACGCACGACGTACAGACGGCATTATCCTTGTAGTTAATGTACCAGCGTCCTTTTCACGCAGGCAACTCACGCACGCAACCCAAGAGTCGGCACAGTGACATCAAAAATATCGAGCCTACATACTGTAGTAGTACACCTTGACTGAGACTTCACATGAGAAATAGATTTAAACGGAGTATAAACAAAACTCTCTTGATATTACAACTAAACAGACAAACATGCTTAAATCACTACAATTTCTACGCCTCAAATTAACACGCTCCATATCCCTAAGGGCCCCTGTGTTGTCCAAAGATGAGATACATCGATTGTTTCTGGATAAAACTCGTGAGTATCGTATGCGTAATCCGGATGGGAAACCAAGTGAACCGACTCCCGAATATCAGGAGGAAATAAATCAGGAATTCGAACGTTTGGCTAGACACTTTGGCGGCGGTGATGATTGGCAAAATGAGATGATTAAATTTCCAAAATTTGTTATACCCAATGTAACCATTGATCCCATTTCATTGTATGATCAGAAGTAAGCATGATAACACTACCAACTATATAAAACCCAATCTAAGAGACGATAGTCATTGATTAATGCAACTTTTTAAAATTAGGGACATGCAAAAGGAGAAGAAAACGAAATGCGATGAACATCTGGGAGGAGATAAAGCTGCCGAACAGACAGAGACCGAGGCCGCGAAGAAAACAAAAGACGACGACAAGAAAAACGAAACTAAAGAAAAGAAAACAAAAGATGATAAGAAAGAAAAATAATGTGGAAGATTTAAATTTTGCATAAATGAAATCGTTTCAACCACTGTGCAAGTTGCTGTTGGTTTTGGTTGGTTGACATTCTGGTTAACAGGCAGCTGCACACAAAAAGATAATGGCACCACAATGTCCTTTATCCTTCATTTGCCTTGCTGCTGATGCTGCTGCAGGCTTGGCTTGTCTGTTATGTTCTGTTCCGTTTTGGTTTGGTTGGGTCTTGTCTGGTCTTGGCTTTGCTTGGCTTGGTGGTTGACTTGCAAATATCGCCCGCCGTTACGCATACGCACCGTGTGCCGTATGTGTAACAATGGCCGTCGCATTTAAAATTCATTAATTGAACGCATTTCCTCGCTTGCGGCTCTCGACGATCCTTTCTTCCATCCATGGCCATTGTCTGTTTGTGCTGTATTAAGCCTGCTTGCACGTCAGCTTCTCTTCCACATACCCTGTAATGATATACACTAGGATAGTTGGGTAATCGCGCAAATCAAGCAAAAACGATTAACAAATAGGTTAATGCTGCCTAGATTTGTTTTAATAGAGAAATTTTTAACTACCTGTTGAATCGAATGTTGCATTCGCACAAGCTTTAAGTATGTAAGGGGTAATTTAAAGTCGCCACCTCAATCTATCGGGCAGATTTTATCTTTTTTCTCCACATGTGTAATTGTGTGGCCGTTGGAATTGCAGCTGAGCGTTCAGGCTTTCATGCTCATTTTAAAGAAGACCAAAACTTTACATCACACTGCATAAATTAATTGAGTCTACAGACGAAGGGGCACAAGCTCATGTGTGTGTGTGGGTGTATGGGAGCAAGCCATGAAGTCAGAGTCTGCGTGCAACCACACTATCAAAAACTTCTTCAAGTTCTAACTAATGCATTTTTCATGCCCGGGTCGTCTCCAGGACTCGCAGTCGCACTTGCACTCGCACTCGCTCTCACAACTGATGCAATCGAATTAAAATTTATGACAAAACCATTAACAAAGTTGCCAGAACTACGACGAACGACCACATTGGCAGCCAGTCAAGTCCCAAAGTATCCCTCTAGCGTCTCCTCTGATTCTCTGCTGCTGAGTCTCTTCTGATAGACTTGCCGAAGCTAACGAGGTCACATGCAAAACTTTTTTTTACCAGATCTTTTCCAAATTTGAACTTTGCGTCGAGTGCGGGACAAAGTTTTTTATTTCTCTCGTTCCGTCTCTCCCATTTTTTTCTTATTCAAATAAAAGCCTTAAAATTAATCGATGGCCGCAACAATTTAAATGTCGATTGCAATTAGCCTCCAGAAAATGTGTTTCTACATGAAATTGAAATTGAAATTAAAATTAAAAGGAAACGGAAATGAAATTGCATGCAACGATTTGTGGAAATTGCCAGCAGATTTTTTCCAATTATTTCGATAATAAGTTTTGGCCCAAGGAAACATTACATTTTCTTATGATGAATCGATCAATCGATTTCTAATGAAATCAAGGAAAAGCCATTACCGCTGTAACGAAAGTGGTCCATAGTGTAACCGTTATTCATTTCGGTTGCATTCCTACTGCCCATTTTAATGTCCCTCATTGGTTCAAAGCATTTGCTGGGCATACCACAAATGTCTCTGACCTGAACAAAAGTCTAAAGCAAACTCTGTACCATGTGCTGGCATCTCAGACATCTCGATCTGTTCAAAACAAGAGCATCGCCCCAGAAGGTGAGGAAGGGGGCTTTGGCTGTGTGGGCCTCAGCGATAAAATGTTCATTTCTTGCTTTTTTTTATTGGCTGAGCGTAAGGAATTTTTATATTAATTTATTGCTGAAGGACTCCGTCTATGAGGGAGCCAAAGAGGAGAGCCCAAAGGAAGAGATTGTGAAGAGGGGTCTGGTGGAAGGTGGTAAGAGGCGGGCACGGCAATCGGTTGCCTCTTAAATTATGAATTGAATTGGCAATTGGACAGTCGAGGAACTGAAACAGAAACTGGAGTCCCGCAGGTTTGCCAATGTCGATGCCTTTGCGGCTGCTGCTGCTTCCTGTGAAGTTGCAAAAGCGTGGAAAATTCTCATATTTTTCAAAACCCCACAACCCCTCACCTATGTATATACCTTTATAAATATATAGGTATATATTTTTGCGAAGCGTTGCCGGATTCAGTTTTAATGGCTTTTTAAATGCCAACTGATAAATGGACCCAGCTGCATGACAAATGCCGTTTCCGTTTTTGCTTTTGTTGGAATTTCGCTAGCGGATTATTAACTTGTTTTCGGCGTATACTACCACCACATAGACGCCCTCATTTACAAAGTTTCTTCGTCCTTTGCCTGTTCATGAGAGAAAAAGTAAAATTGTTTATAATTGCTATGATAATTCAATTAATTTTGCACAATTTACATAAATTTTGCAATGAAAAAATGTTTTTTTTTTTTTTAAATTAAAACAATTCAAATTATATAAAAAAGTGTCGTTCAGTAACTATGTACATATGTAATGTAGAGTATTTTTTCTATCAAACATTTTTTTTTTAAGAAAATGCATAAATATTCATTTGTTTTCCATGTGAGACTTTGCGGAATAATTTTCAGTATTTTGCAGTCTTTTTCCCAAAGGCCAGACAAAAATTAAATGGCAACTTTTGCCACTCATTTCATACATTCACTTAGTAACTTCCTCCGCCTGCCATTGCCTCCTCATGGCCTATATCCTTGGGACCTTTGTGGCGTCGCCTTGTCGCTTCGATCTGCCTGGAGTAGCAGTGAGAGAGAGAGAGATACAGAGAGAGAGACGCAGAGAGAAGGAGAGAGAGAGAGACAGAGAAAAAAGAGAAGGGCAAACGGCAGAAGCTGATACTACAGCACGAGGAGTGGAAGGACATTAGACAGACAGACACAAACAGACTGAACTTTTCGCGTAATTTCACGTATTTTGTGCAAATACACTCAAATATGCCACACAATAACAACAACAACATGAGCAGGAGTGGCTGGCCAGGACCCTCGCTCAGGATGAGCGACTTGGGCAAACAAACAAACAAAACTGTATTATTTTTTTTTTTTTCCTTCTTTTTTTTTTGTCCGTTTTTCTTGCGCATTTTCTTTGCCTGCCAAGTTAGCATTATTGCTTGGTAGTTGTCAATGTCCCCACAGTGGTCTGAAATTGGCCGCTAGTGGACCTTTGAGATAAGGACAATGATGTCCTTAATTTTTGTCCGATAATTTTTATCGTAAACTCCCTTCTAAGAAGTTTTTCACCGATGATAACAAAAGCAATGCATCCATTAGACTTTATTTTTATAGCAGGGATAATTTTGCATATAGTTCACAGTATTTAAAAATGTTTTCAGGCCACTGTACCTGCGGCTGTCTCTCTTCAGGTTTTCAGTTAAGTAAGTGATAAGGGTAGGACACGCCCTCCGTTTAGCTGGGTGACAATTTCTCAGGTTTTTAAGAAAAATTAAATTTTATTTATTCATACATTATTATTTTTTGATCTGCTTTGTTTCACATAAATTAAATTTTATTTTATAAAACACATCGGAAAAATTTCTGTTGATTTTAATATCTATTTTAATTGGGTCAATCAGCCAATACTGCGACTATTGGCTGGTCGAACGAAGACAAATCACTTCCTTTGGTCATAGAGTAAATACCAAATGCCAAATACTACTTGGCCAAGAGTAAAAAGTGCCATATCATTGCCATTTGTCTGCTAACTTTCAAAAAGAGAAAAAGAAAAGTAAGCAAGTAGCTGACAGAGTGAGAGTAAGCGAGAGAGAGCAATCAATGAAGTTGCACTTTCAATAAGTAGATAACTATGTTTAGACAGGGACAGGGACGCAAGGACGAAGAGTTGGCAGTTAAATGGATTAAAACTGACTAAATGCAACGAGCAATGAAATCGGTAATAAAAGCCAAATGTTTCACTTTGATTAGCAAGCTAAAACTAAGTAAAATAAAAGCTTGTTTTGTTTTAAATTAGAAATTTTATTTTCCCATAGCGAAATCCAAAGTGAAATCAATAAACTTGGATTTAAAGCAAATTACTTTACCTGATCAATACTCTGTTTAATTTCGCCAATCACAAACTTCGTCAAACAGTTTCTCTTTAACAGTTTGTTGAATCTCTTTTCCAACAGAATCGTTCTAAAGACGCCCTTCAATATAGTACCACAGTTGAATCATATTCTATAAGCTGGCAGCGTAACATTTCAATTTGCTACAACAAATGCTCATAATTTATAAATTTTAAATCTGTGTTAACCAAACGACCTGGGCGCACACACACGCACAACTTACCAAAATGGAACAAATGGTTATAAAGGGCAGAACGGGGTGGAAGCACTTTGTGGAATGGTAAAGGTTTACCGGGTAGAAGAAGGTTTTGTCGAATGTTTTGTTGCTGATTTATTGCAGTCACAGTCAGTTTTTCATACCCTGTAGTCCAAGTTGTAAGCATCGAGTATATGTACATAAACATAAGATGCCATGAGATGTAGATGGGTCATAGCAAGTGGCGTGGTCAAACAGTTGCTCAGATTCGGCTTACGGCCAGCTTGAAGACGGTGGAAAAGAAGTGATTACGACGATCAGCGGATGGCGAAGTTCATTCGGCAATGGGTAACTCGAGATCGATGACTTTGATTTAGTATTTTTAGTTATTTTTTTTTTTTGTTTGCTATTGTCGGTCTCATCGATGCTGCTGCTGCTGCCATTGTCTGCATTTTTGGCACTGCTAACCCGATTTTCCACTTTTCGTGGAGCAAGTAGGATAAGGATGAGGATGCGGAATGCATGCATGAGGATGATGATGCTCGAGGATGAGACGGCAGCAGCACAGAAACGGTTGAATGTGTGTTTACGTTGCTATTGGTGCTGTTGCCGCTAATGTGTGGCACGTTCAAGTCGAGTCACGTCACCTTTGGCCTGGGACGTTGCATCTACGACTATCAAGACAATGGCAGCAGGAGCTGGAGCGCTAACAGAGCAGACAGGAGTAGACAGGCATCGTCGCATTGGGAAACGAGATCACGTAGTCCTTGCTCTCCAAAAGAGAGAGATTTTCTTTGCAATTTCATGCGGTGGCTATCGGAAAAACTATCTTTCAATTAAATTCTTTGCGCTTCAATTTCAATCAAAATCTCGTTTCACATTTTTCGCACATACAGCTCCTCCTTGGACTAGCCAAACACAAAAAACCACTTTTTGGCGAACTAATAACTAAATCTTTGCGCTACCACCTAACATTGTGACCTTAATTTATTTAGAAAATTGCATCGCAAATATTTTCATTGCATTGTGCGTGTATCATTTTAAGCTATTTTACATAAATTTTGGCAAGCAATAAACAAAATATTTTTGGTTCACTGAAATTTATCATGACACTGCCCGCCCACAGAGATCGGACTGTGGAAGAGGGAAGAGCATTGCCTTTTGTCGCAGTTTTCAACTTCATTTAATTTAATTTATTTTTCAGCAGCAAAACAAAATTTATGTAACAACTTTTTGTGCCTCGTTGCTCGTTGCGTTGTCATTTAAAACTAATTTGCATAAAATGAGCATCCAGTCAAGTGGTTTTTCGGTTACCTGATGGTAAATTGCTTTCACTCCACCACTCCCCAGCTACCCGCTAGCACATATGTTTCGGTCAAGTTGGCCATAAATTGCCCCTTGATGACTCTTTCTCGCTCAACTCGACAGAATTTCGATTTTGTTACGTTTTTGGTTTCACGTTACACGTCTTTTTCTTCTTTTGTGTTTTATGGCTCCTAAATTATTCAGAGTTTGTGTTCTATATATCGTGAAGTCTATAAAGCTGGGCCAACAGTAGTGACAGTGACCTTGCTCAGATCAGATAAGCGTATTTCTCTTTTGCTCAACTAAATAGACAATTTACCCTTTTATTTTACGCACTGTATTGTGCCCTCCCTACCACGGTCATACATGAAAATCAGTTTAACCATGCCGCAACCGGCGACAGGACTCGACCCGCTCCGGCAGTAGCAGCACAGCACAGCGGCATCTTCTTCGATTCACTCGAGTCCTAGATTTTGTGTGCTGTCAACAATTTTACGACTGAATTGAGAGTCGCTGCCAAATCGTTTGGGCAAGTCCCTTTTCCACAAAACAAAACAAAACAAAACCAAAAACTAAGCAAGAAAAAAAAAGGCAAACGAAAGAAGGAACACACAGAAAAGAAAATAACTATGAAAATAAATAGGGCAAAATGCTGCTGCTTGTCGTTTCAATTTCTATTAAACAGACAATTGACCAATAATGTGGACTTTCTTTCAAATGGGATTCCGCATCATATCATTCGAAATGCGAACTGTTCGATTTATGTACTTTCTACTAATATCAATCATTAATACGAACAGATGGAAATTTCGTTTGATAAACTTTATATTGGTCTTAAATGATAGTGATGTCCCTTGAACTTACTTTTGAATGTTTCGGTCCCATTCGATCTTTGTAATTGTTTCTTAATACACTTGAGGTTTCATGTATTTAGGATTTATTGTGTCTTCTTTCTTCTCATGAGTTCGTGGGCCTACAATTAAACCATATATCAGCCTAACAATAAAAAGTGTTGCCTACATTTCAGCGTTCATTTAGACATTGCAATGGCTGGTTTATGGAATTTACTTGCATTTGGCTTTAAGCTGCGACAAGGCTTATAAATTTGGAAACTAATTGAAAGCAAATGGAAAATTCGATACAAATAAACACCTTAAACATTATTGACCATTTCATTTGCAAGACAAATTTGTTTGTTCACGGCAATGGCAGCAGCAGGACCAAAGCAATGGCATAAATCATTGGCTTAGTTTATTTCGAAAGCAGAACACAAAATTCATACAAACTCAACCACTAACCGAGCCAAATTCATCCATTCAGTTTGGCATTGGCATTGGATTTTATGGCAAAGCATTTCATATTCATCCTCTCGTCGTATATCAAAAACAAATTTCGACAAAATGACCAGAGAGACGGAGAGAGACGGTTTCCCCCAATTCCCTCCACTTGCCTCCCAATACCTCTTTTTTCTGTTTTTGCGGTGGCAAAAGCATAATAAAATGCAGATAACGGCAATCAAATTTACTGGGCCTGGGAGAGAATGGCAGAGAGATGCGATCGGTGTGGCGAATTTGTGGGGCACCTTACGGGGAGGCGATGGAAAAATGGTTTTGCAAAATATATATGCATAGGTATATGTATGTACATCTTCGTCGAGTTTATAATCAAATAAAAATATTTTCAATATTTTGCAAACAAACATTGGGGCAATTAATTAATCAAATAATCCATCTTTTCGTCTCTTTCTCTCTCTTTCCAGGTAGAAATTTTCGGAACCGGAAACCGAAACTCATTTTGATTGGCTACATGTAAGGGAAGAACTTTTTTGTTTCTTAACAATTTCTGGTTATTAATTAATTTTACAGACATTTACAAGAGGTTGAAATACGTTTGGTTTCATTTTCTTTTTTAATTTTTCTTCTTTTTTGCGCTCTTGTATTTATGCTAATCAAACAGAATCCTGACCTCAGGCACAAAATGCTCGGCGAAAATCAGTAAGACAAACACAAAACAAAGCAAACGAACCAAACTGAACGAACTTCAAGACACAAATCGACCAACGAACCAACAGACCTACCAAGCGACCAAACGACCGACCCGCACGGGAAACACAAAAAAATGAAAGAAAACAACAGAGAGAGAGATAGGGGGAAGAAATCTCAGACTACTACTGGCAACGAGGGTTAACTCTAAAGAAGACCCTTGGAAGGCAGTCCAAAAGAAAGGGTCCGGGCATAAGAGTTAAACTCTTGATTGTAACTAGTTTTTGTTTATAGTTTTATAGGAGAATATGTCCCAACTTCGTTATCTGTGTGTTATATGGGGATTTTTATCGGCTTAATTGGATCAAACCAAAACCACGAGCGATGCAAATAATTAGTTCAGTGTATGATTCAGAGGAAGGTTATATTGATCATGGCAATGTGTGGCTCATTAGAAAGATTTGGTGAAGGCTTTAGGGGAGAAACTGAGAACCTTTTTGTTAGCCCTCGTTCTACATATATAGCTAGGGTTGTTCTTGTTGGGGTGGGTCAGAGAGGCAAGGATAAGCTGATACCCTCGGGGTTTCGAATGCCAGACGATAAAGGGAGGGAGCCGTAATGGTAAAGGAGGGGGAGGGAGGCACACCAGAAAGGCCGAGACGCTTGTTTATAAAAATAATTAAGAAATATTTTCATGTTTTATAACTTTTGCGCAGCAAAAACTTTTTAAATAGACAAACTTTTGTTGCCGCTGCTTGTTTACTTATAAAATGTTACGCATCCCGCTACCCCGCCGCTAACAAGCCATCCCCGTTCTCGTTCTTGTCGAAGCCGCTTGCCCTCGCCCGTATCTGATGGATACATTTGGAAAATCTCAAAACAGCTAACAACATACTTCATTATAATATTTTCACTTTTAACTTGGCTGAATTCCGCCTCCGCCGGCGTTTCCCTCTTTACCCATGTATCTCCTTGTCCTTGGCCCTCTTGGAACTCCACCTCCTCCGTCTAGCTTGTTATTGTTGTCCTTTACTGGGCGTCCGAAATGACTGTTCCCTTGACAAAATGTCTAATTTCCGTGCAGGAAAGCAAGAAATTACTTTATGGTTTGTTAATAGCGGGCGGGCGGCCCTTTGTGAAAGCATTCGCTTTTGTCGTTGTTGCTGTTGCTGGGGCAAAACGCAGCTTAAATGTTGTGACATATTTCGGTTTATTTTTTTTTCCAGAGACCCAAACCTAGCCTGCGGCCAGGTGAGAGCCATTTTGCCTATGCGCCGAAAGCTCAGAACGGAGCGCCTTGTTTAATGGAAATTTAAACGGTAACAATTACACTTCAGCCCGAGTTATTGGTAGGAATCTATTGGGATGACAGGCGGTGGGTAGCGATGGCGGTGGGACATTGCCTGTCAAGTCGATGAAACTTTCGCAGCTCTATTGAAATTTTTTGGTGGTCCCGGGGAACACCTGGTATGTGTGCTTTCGCTCGCCCCATTGTTGCACGTGCACGCTGTGGAAAAATCATCTCATGATGCTCAAGAAGGACAAAACTTTTCACTCACCTTCTTTCTGGCCTCCCGTCCCTGCCGTGCCCTAGGCACCACCACTACCGCAGCCAAAAACACTGAAGACGAAAAAGTTAAGCGACAAGAACCGAACCGAAATGATGGTGGCGCCCTGAGGCATTTCAGGAATTTTCATCATGTTGAATGCTTATGTATAAGTATTGCTGGCCCCAGGGTGCTCGGGCTAGCTCGCAGGAGTGAAGAGACTAAACAATAACATGAATATTGTATCTATATAAATTTCATTGGCCTAGACAGGCAAAAAGAGGATTATTTATGCCATTTTATGAAATGGATCCTTGTACACATGAGCCTGAGTTTAAGGCAACATCTGATAAAGCACAAAGAATTGAAATTTAAAAAAAAATACCCACACGAGTAATTGGAAGAAAATGTAGCTATAGAGTTCGTGTTTTTTTCCGGTTAGTGTATTGTTTCATTTATGTTTCTAATTTATTAGGTCATCTGCCATGAATGGATGAAACTTTCAACTGTCAGATATTGAATGATGGGCAAAAAGTGAAACATTTCCAGTTAAGAGGCTAGAAGTTCATGGACACCCTTCTTAACTTATGCTCAGAATCCATTTTCTACGCTCAATCAGAAATTGGGCAAGTCTAGACCCAAAAATAATTCCAAAGCATATGAGACAAAAGGCTATCTTTAAACTAGTAATTTTTTACTTTGCCCACAGATTTCAATAAAAAAGAAATCTGTGTGGGTGTGGCTGCTAAGTGTGTGTGTGGTTGGTCGGGGAAATATGCAAGGAGAAGCAACCGACAAAACGACGACACTCCTCCCACTCCTACCTACTTCTCCTCTCATTCCAATTATCTTTGAAGCCTTTGGCCTAATAGATCCTCTCTCTCTTCCTAACTCATTCCTATTTTTCTTTTAGTTCTATGTTATTTGTGTTATGTCTTGAAGCTGTTTTACGCTGTTGTTGTTATTGTTTTTGTCTGCGACTGTCTGCGGCCTGCATACTTTTTCTGCCCTTTATACCTTCTATCCCTCCACCTACTACACCATTTCTGTGTGTGTGTTTGTTTTTTATGTTTTTTTTTTTTTTTTTTGTATATTGCCAACTTTTTGCATTGCCATACACAAAATTCTTACTCATACACTTACAGCGGGTATTGTCATTTTATAAATAAATTTTGGGCAAACAACGGAAATGATCGATATGAAGATTCCAATCTAATTATGGCGTCTTCTTGCATTTTGCGGTTTTAATGCTTATAAAACCCGTTATCGTAAGGGTATACAATAGTTTGCTTTAGCCGGTACTGCCATCCGGTATGTTATTTTTCTGTTTTGTTTAAGGAATTTCGTTATAGCCTAAACTTGCTTTTGGTCTCCTCCATTTTTGGCCTTTTTTCTTGCTTCCATTTTTCTCCCCGTTTTTCGTCCCATTTTTTTGGTTTTGCATTTGTGTGGAGGACCCTCAAACCGCTATCCGTCCTCCTCATTGCCAATTTGCAGCCCACAACAAGCAACAGCAACGGCACCAGCAGCAACTAGTTTAGGGCCAAGAGCGTAGAAACTAATTTCTTCCCGGGTTTTCCCCCTTCGTTTTTTCTTTTCCCTTTTTTTGCTTTTGTTTCGTGTGTTGCCCGCGGCCAAGTTCGGTTTTGTGCTTTTGTTGTTTTACGGGGTTTTCTCTAGCACGCATTTTCCTACTGTTGCTCCTGTTGTTGTCGTTGTTGTTGTTGGCTTGTTAGCATGCCGCTGCTCAAATGGCATTTCCTGTTACCATTTGCTATTGTGTCGTGTCGTCGTCCTCAACCTCGTTCTCCCCGTCGCAATTTTCTCTTCTGGGCAAATAAGGAAACTTTAAAATCACAGCAAAATTGTATTTATTTAAAGCACTTTGAATCAAATTAAAGTAGCTTAGAGTATTTCTATAGTCGTATACAGATATTATCGTACTGCACCTGATCCTGCGACACCTGGTTACCATTTGCCTCCCATCACATACAATAGATGTATATTAAGATCTTTTCTTTGTTGTGTTGTGCGCGTATGTGTGGGTGTGTGTGTGTGTGTGTGTGCGTGTGGGTAAATTTCTTGTTAATTAGTTGCAGTCTCTGTTTATGCTGTGTAATTTATGGGCATCTGCTTCACTCTACCGTAAAGTTCACAGAGGCATGTGTTGTTGTGCCACGGCCAACGTCCGATCCGAAGAGAAAGTGAGAGAAGGAGAGAGAGAGAGCGTCGGTCGTGTTCAATATACAATTCACATTCAATTTCCATTTCCCAAACTTGCGGCTGTGTGACCCCTCAGGGCGCCACATGTGTTCCGCATCCCAGGCAGCAATCGGCAGTAGCCAGCATTCAGCATTCACGCAGGCAACAGGCAGCCGTAGTGCCGCACTGCCGCCGTCAAATGCAGTCAACGCAATGCATAATCAACCCCGTTGTCGGGGCGAGATGCCGACAACGTCGTCGTGCGACTGCCGTAAACAAAACATTCATCAAAATTTTATACACTCAACATGTGCCGAGGTCTAGGCTGTTGCTGCAGTTTTTTCATTTCATTCTAACCCCCCACCTACTCTACATCACTCTGAAACTGACAATATTGTTTGATACCCATGACTAAAAACAAGTCACAAGGTATGCCATCTCAAGATTACACTGTCCACAAATTTACTTGAAGGGCTGCTAGAAAAGAACGTAAAGGATATCCCCGAGTCGATAAACCGATTTCATTTCACAGTGAAGTCGTACTTTCTGTTTGTTTATTCGACTTTCAATTTCAACTGCGTTTCTTTGAAAAATCACAACTAATTAACATTGCCCCTAGGATCAACTTGAAATTATGACGGGTGTGAGAGGGGGCTGCATAGAACGGGAATCAGAAGGTGGGGAGTCAGTCCCATATTATTGAGAACTGCCAACCAGATGTACCACATGAGCATCGAAAATAGATTAATGCGAGCTAGTAACTTCCTGTTCTATGCGCTAAATGAGGCCCATCAGCAGACTCACCTTTGTGTGGTGATGTGCCTTCGGGTAATTCAAAGAGATTGACGATATGTTTTCTGTCAGATGGGGAAACGTGAATTTTTTTGGTCATAACCAATAATGTCGGCAATAGTGAGCCCCAAAAATGTGTCTTTGTTTCTAGAACCTCTTTGGTTTTTAGTTTACCAATGGAGAAATTCTTATGGAAAACATGTTTTTCTTCTTTCGTTGTTCTTGTTCACCTTATTCGAAAGTTTTCTGGTTCTGATTTTCTTTCCATGTTTCATTTTAAGAGTGTATGAGTGATATGGCAGAGAGGCAAGGAGAGGAAGAGTTAATTTCTTTAGCCTGCAGCTAATGTTTGACAAGTCATAGCAAAGCGGATCCACATCTTTATATTTCGCCATTGTCTAGCAAAAACCGTTTTTTTTTTTTTTTCTCCATCTTCTACCATTCACTATAGAAAGAAAACTTTTGTTTAATTGCCACGACTTGAATACCACCAAGCCAAAGTTGATGATGATAAAAATGAGTAATTTCTGAATTTTTTTACTCTGCAAAGCAGGTGGGCCATATCCGACTTCTCTCCGGGCTGCTCCTTCACACTATTTCGTCGAATATTAAAATCCATATATAATAGGGCTGTGTATGAGTGATAGTTCTATGTCTAGGTGATCCTCTGTTTATAGGGATACACCTGACTATCAAGCATTGACCCTCATTTCGAGATTTTATTCTTGAGAAACAGAAGGGTATAGCGATTTCGTCACTTAACCAACTAACACAGTTCTGTTTCTGTTTTCGTTTTAAGTTTTTCTTTTGTTTTCTTTTTTTGTGCAGTTGTGGTTGCATTTGCATTTGAGTTTTGCGGGCTGCCGTTGATTGTTTCCTGGCGACTGCATTTCATTCATTCATTCAACTGTCGATGAGTAAATTGTTGAAAAGTTTGCACCATTCATTCAGCGGTGGTGTTGGTGGTGGCAGGTGCCACACACACACACACACACACACACACACATACACAAATACATAGACAAACAGACTGACACACTCACACAAAGAAAGTATTTATTAAAACAAACTTGGCTCGACCTCGACTGCATCTGAATCTTCATCTTCATTGGTATTTGCCACAGAACTCATAGCAGAAGGGAGCTTGAATGAGATGGTAGTTTGGAGGGTTGTGGGGGCTGACTGAATGGCTGAAAGTTTGTAACAGTTTGTGGAGTTTGATCTGCCGTCGCCCAGGCGCATAAATGTCACTTACGCGCTTCTTGCTCCATTGTCTGCCGCCAGTCGAAGCAAATTGTAAAAGTGACAATTTCGACAGCCAACCAAAGGACACACATTGTGGTCCCGGAGCCAGAGGGGCCTCAGAGTGTGGAACAGAGAAAGTGGAGGAAGTTGGATGAGGATTGCTGAGCAATGGGTTGAAGTGGGGTGGGGTATGGAAGCAGAGAGTAAGTGCAAATTCAGTTTGTTTTAATTTCGACAGGCTGTGGTCGCTGCAGCATCAACGTCAACGCCATTGACCAAACTCTGTCAACATTGCCAAGTGTCCTGCATACCTCCTCCGGCTCCGTTTTCCTCCTGTTTCCTACTGCCTGCCTCGTGTCTCCTGCTCCTTGTTGATGCCTCTCGACTGCAGCGTCAGCTGCGATCTTTATTAAGTTTTCGCTTACTTTTCGCCAAGTGCGACAGAAAAGTTTTTGCCTTGCTTAAGTTTGCCTTCAAACAATTTTCCCTTGTTTTTCTACATTTCGGCTTTTGTTTTCTGGTAAAGATTTCACTTTACCTACCTACTCCGCCCACATATAAACACACACACACACACACGCCCTCGGCTCTCTTCACATCCAATGGCAACTTTCTTCTGTCTGGCAAGTGTCCGCTCTCTACAAAATTTGTTGTCTATAGCTTTTCGTTTTCCTTAGAATTTCCCCTTTTTCTATTTCTTTTCTCCCCCTTTTGTCTCTCTCTATCGCTCTCTTTCAGATATGCTTTCACACTGCACATTGGTTTAAGAATTTTTACAAAATTACTAAAATATGTATATGAATTTTGTTAAAAATGAAGCGAAAAACTGTTGTTGTTAGGGAGAAATTTGTTTCAAATCTTATCTTTTTGTCTTCTTTAAAGTGTTTTTGTGTCAGAACCTATAATGATAAATTTGGAGGCAAATCTTTTTAATAATTTTGTTATTCTGATCCACTGTGCGTAAGACGTTTTTACTTACTTTTATTTTTTTAGTCTTGCACATGCCAATGGAACTGGTTGGTAACTGGGTTTATTTGTTCTCTGCAGCAAATATGCTCGATTGCATTTGAGTTATTGTTCCTCGAACAGTTGACAGGCTCCGCGCCGCACAGCACTGCACCGAACCACATCACAGACAGTCCGTATAGAGCAGGAACCCCGATCCTGGTTCCAAGTCCTGAATTTCTTTGCATTTCCCTTTGCTGCATATTCAATATTTTGGTATTTATCTTGTACGACAATAAAATAAAACAAAATACACACATTGCCGCCGCTGCAGAAAGAGTGTAAGAGCAGCGCTGGGCTGGGGAACGAAAGGCGGGTGAGATATTTGTACATACGTACAGAGTACATGTGGTGCTAGAAATATGTAGGTCAGTCTCAGTGTCTCCGTCTCCATCTCGGTGTCCGTCACCGTCACCGTTACCGTCTCCGCTTCTGTCTGAGTCTGAGGACCCGCATACATGCCACAGGAATTTACATGTTTGAATTTTCTTTTAAGTCGCCTGTAAGCCGCTTCGATTTTCCATACCCTTCCTTCATCCTATGTAAGGCGAAAAGGCTATATTGGGATATGTGAGTTGTGGAATAAATCTGCTTATGGCCAGCAACTGGCGTCGTGATAGGGTATCCAAAGTCTTGTGACCCGGACTGTATCGGATTTTCCATTTTATTTCTGTCTTTACTTAAAGTTGCAGAAAAGTCTTCGCTTTTCCATTTCTGTCTGTTATTTCCAATTCACAACTATCTCAATATATGTATGTATATATGTATGTATAAGAATATATTTAATTTTTTACGTGAAAATTGTGCTGCTTGCGAATCGATAGGGAAGTGCGCACTATGTCAGCAAATCATAGACTGCAATTGTCCATCAGTTGGTGAGGTAGCAGCTGCCTCCATTGATTGGTGCACCACCAAATAGCTTGACCAATAAAAGGAACAACCCAGAATCGAAAATATTTCCAAGCTCTGGAATCTGTACAAGTCAGATGTCTTTCATTTGTAATTATCGACCAAATGGAATCTATTTATCTGCTGGAGGTAAATTCAGAGAAATATTAATGAAAAAGGATATTGGATATTCAATGTTGCGTTTGTTTAGTCTTTTCGTGTTTATTTTGTTATGTTGCTATTATTTGTGATTTGTTGCAATTTGTTGTTACAATTTGCTGTTGTTATTGCTGTAACTTTTTATCAATTTTTCAGAACGCGTCGCGTTGTGATAAAAACCGCAAATTAAATCGGTTTTTTCCTTTTTTTGGTAGTGGTAGTTTGGTGTGACGGGGGATAGATGTCTGGTGAAATTTATTTCTAGCGCGTGGCCAAAGCCACAAGGTCCCCGCTTTCGCCCCCGTTCTTACTCCCCTACCATATCCACACGGTGGACATCACACACATGTTCCACATATCCTGCGTGTCCTGCTCATAAAAATTGCCAGAGGAAAAAATACAAGCGAGCAGAAAGCGAAATAAATGCACGCCGTTGAAAATTAGAGCCAAAGCCAAATCACAGTCAGAACCAACCAAAACCATCGAGCCAGAGCCCGAGCCCGAGCCAGAGTCAGTGTCGAACCGAAATTATTCTGCGGATTTTGCGGCCTCAGCGGTTGAAAGTGGGTGGGCGGTATACGAGGTGGGAGGGGAGCGGTGGAGCGGTGGTGTGGCATGTTCACACTTTTGGCCATAAATTTCCTAGCGCCTTGTTGGCCAATAAATACACAAGACTTGTGTGCCATAAATTGGCAGCTTCGACGGCGCCTAGTTATAATTAAAGTGCCGACCGCAAAACGAATTAAATTTAATTAAATTACACAAAAATAAAATGAAAATAAAAATGACAAAAAATTAAGCAAATTTTACATTCGTAAAATGTTTGAGTCGTATTTATCACTAACTGGCTGTGATTCTCGTCCAACTCCATCTCAGTCTCTGGCTGAATTTCTTCCTTTTTTATTTTATATTTTGTACAAATTTTATTGCTAGGGAGAAAGTGGGTGAACGTTGGGAACGCTCAAGAGATCGCGCCTGGTTTATGCGTCTGCCAGACGAAGGGCTCGTAAAATCTGTGCGTGCCCCGGCAAATGGAGTACCACGAACGAACCATCAGCAAGGTTTATGTCTCGGAACTAGACGCTCTAAATGTGTGTGTGTGTGTGTTTGTGTTTGTGTGCATTTTTCTCATTATCTCGCGACCAGCAGACAAATAGATAAGCATCCCACTGTGCTCCAACATCGAAAGCCATAAACTTGGCTAACAAGTCAAGTGCAAACAAAATGCTTGCCTTTAAACTTGATTTTTCTCATTCTTTCACTATTTTCCTTTCCCCTACTCAATTGCTTTAGCCATTTTGAGTTGAACGTAAATTTTAATATATTAATTTTTCGACGATAACACGAAAACGCCCTTTAAAGTATGTTACCACCCACACACCGACCCAGCAGCTGGTAGTGAGTTAAACGAAAACTATTGGGTAAAATAAAAAGACTTTAAAACGATAAGACTCTAAAAAAATCCATTTAACGACTTAGCTCGTGGCACTATATACAGTCTACAGTCGTTACTTTGGGGGTTTGGTCAAAGAACTTTATCGTTTTTTGTTTGTTTTTCTTAATTTGAACGATCGTAACATGTTATCCTTCAATTGAACTCATGCAAAGATCTTTTATCTAAAGTCAGTGTATATATTTGACTGATTGTGGACCAACTTATATATTTTTATGACAATTGAAAATATAATTAAATTAAGAAATAAATTTAACTATGTTAACCCAAAGTTCATGCAATTCAAGAGGCCAAGTGGAGCCCTGTTCTCTGTTTTGCAATTGAAATGTTTATCAAAGAGATGCGGAGAGAGATATCCTCTACTCACAGAGAATATAATTATGTGGCAATCTTCTGAAATGACCCTCGTATGCATATTAGATTTAAATATTAATTTCTGTGACATATGCAAAGTGAAATTAGTTGCAATTTTTGACTTTTAATTGTTGATTTATGAAACAAGTTTTAATAATTTATTTAGTTACATTTTGTGTGGGTATGTTTTGTTTAGTGCATCAACTTATTTTTTGCTCTAATGCGCTAACAATTTAACATGGCAGACCGTCTCGATGGAGAAGGATGAGGAGAGAACAGGATGCCAGGATATATGTATACACAGGTTACCCGTATCCAGTTGCCCAGGATGCAGTTAAATATTTTCATTTACTTTGTAGCCACATTTGCAACCACTACAACCACATTTGGCAAACATTTTAAATACCTTTTTACATATTTACCATTAGTTTTTATTTGTTTTGTGGTTGTTATTGTTGTTGCTGTTTTGCTGCTGAAAAAATGGAAATTTTTCTGAAAACTTAGCAACAAAAATTTCAAACTTTTTTTTGTGTCTATTTTTTTGCTTTTGGATTGTTTTTTTTTTCTCCTTTTTTGATTTGTGTTGGTGTTGCGTTTGTTTGTACAGATTTATTTCATTTCATTTCATTTCATTTTTCGCATCCAACTTTTTCCAATTTCGCAGCCGAAAATTTCAATTTAGTTTATTTCATTTGTTGCCACTGCTGTTTGGCGGCATTTTATTTAATCATAAAAATTCTAATTAAATTTTTTATTATTTACGCTTTGATGATGATACCTTTTGTTGTTGCAATTTTATGCATAGTGTTTTGTTGTTTTGGTTTTCACTTCCTGCCAAATGCACAGAAAAACACAAAACACACACGGACACACACACAAACACACACGCACACACACACAAATGGCAAATTGCGGTTGAGATTTCTTCTTTACCATTTTCCCAGAGTTTTTCTCGCGTTTTCGGCAGCCGTCGCTGCCTGCGACCCCGAAAAGCAAATATTAAATATTTACTTATGTGCTCTGTCGCCTTTCAATAAAACAATCAATCCCGTACCCTCTCCCCCGCCCCCTCTTATACTATGGGCTTAAACCCAAAAAGGGAAAAAAAAGGGATCTTCTCCCTGGTCCGGTTGAGATTTGTCCTAGGACCAACCGAAACTTGATTTGCATGTCATTAGCAGACATCAGAGACTGCGGATGAAACCCAATCGAATTTAACTGCAGGCAGCTAAAAATAAGTGCAGCACATTGGCGGCTAGGCTCGGGGTGCGAAGGGTGGGGGAAACGTTGCACGTTGTGTGGTTGTTACTGATGCGGGGGGTGGCTGCAACCTCTGTAAACAAACCGCCACTAAAAATATCACATGTCATGAGCTGACGTAGCCTCTGCTGCAACAGGGTGACAAACTAATTAGTGTCTGTGTGTATATCTGGGTGTGTGTGTGTGAGTGTGTGTGGCATGAGTTGTGTGCCGTGCCTTAGTCTGGGTTATGGATCCTATCTATGGGAAATTCATGCAGTCAATATTTGCTTGCTTCCCCATTGGCTATGCCTCATAAAAATGAAAACAAAAATCAACGAAAAATATCTTCTCGACTTTCGTCTGCATTTCAATTGGATGCTCTTGTGATTTTTTTTTTTTCCCATGGAAATCATGGCATATAATCAAGATTTATGCCTCTTTTCGATAGTCACAATTTTTGTCAACAAAAATAATGGGCTATCTTATTATGGAAATGTATACACATATATCTACATAGATTCCGAATATGTTTTTAAGGTTATTATAAATGTGTTTGATCAAAAGAATATTAAAACGATCTCCAGATAGAGGAGAGACCACCCAAACTAATGGTGCAAGTAGATGGGCAGAAAATAAGGAGTATATCCTTCTATTGTTCCAATTCTACTGACTATAATCCTTTGATGTTATATTTCTCTCGTTATGAGAAACATTCCATTTCTGACCATAAAACAACAGGTGCAATCAGAGTAGCTGAAAACAAAATGTTGAGCATTTTGCTGTTGCTATTTTAGTCTATTTTTCTCGTCATTTTCCCTCTTTTTTTTTTTTTTTGGTTTTAAGGGGGGAATGTGGCGGTGAAAGGAGTTTGCATAGTAAATGCAAACAGAACTGCGAATAGCTAAAAATGGCAAACAACTCAAAGAGCTAGAGGGAAAAGAGGTAACTAAGCTTTAATGGCCATGCCAACTGAGAATGGAGATGGCGATGTAGATGTGGATGGGAATGGCACTGAGAATGGGGGGTCAGGCTATCACCAGCCCAAGTTCAAATCCCAACAAAATTATTAATATGACTTTAGCTGCAGGAGAGCAAATACAAAGTAGCAAATACTTGGAAATGGAAGTGGGAGAAGTCTAAGGATGGCTGTGGTTAACAAGACACTTGAAGTGAACTCACATCTGCTGAAAATGCATTTCACATGCATTGCTATAATCTGGTCTGGGACTAGTCTGGCCTACTTGTAGTGTGTAGAGGCAAAGCATTTGCCAAATTATGCCTAGTCCCAGCTTCATTTCCCCGCTCCATATCCAGGGCAAGGTATTATCTCGACTGTTTTGGCCATGTTCGTATTGGGTATGTTGGCAACAGAAAGTAAATTTTCCTAAACATTATTTAGATGTTAGTTCTTAGAGACTGTCCGTGAGTGCGTGTATTTGGGTGGGGACGGGGGAGGTCTTCTTTGTTTGTTTACTGGCTGTGGTCTCGGATTACGGGCTAGCACTACGCACCGTGGTTTAAGACCTAAGCTAAAGTGTGTGTATGTGTGTATTTCTCTCTCTCCCCTTGCACATCTGTTAACGCCCTGTTCTACCTTTGTTTTTTTTTGTTTTGCTCCCCTCTCTTACTTCTTCTCTACACATTCTCAACAAGTTTATCGCCTCCTCCACTCTCTGACTCTAATTTACATAACCACGCAAATTAGTTTTGCGTCTGCTGCACTTTTTATCAGTGAACAGCAGCGGCAACAACAAATACAACTATCTCCAACTTTGTCACTATTGCCCCCGTCCCGACAGCCCATCCACTTTCCACACAACTCTCTTCGGTTTGCTCGCTTTTTCTATCTATTACCCCATTGCAACTTAAATTTAGTTGCCAAAGTTATTTAAACTTTTTTTAACCGCCATCTCTATGTTGTTTTTTTTTTATCTTCATTTTTATTCTATTTTTACTCTCTACCTTATTTTGCACTTTTCCAAAAATGAATTTTGCAAAACTTTTTTGGCCGCCCCCAACACACATTTTGTGTTTTTTTTTCTGCCATCGGTGGTGTAAGGGGGAAGGAAAGAGCTGCTGCCAGCGGGGTGAGCTTGGCTAGTAGTTAAGACAACAATTCATTTAACATTGAAGCACAGTCTTTGATTTTTTTTGCTCCCCTCTGTTAAAACAAAGTTTTTGCTAATGGCACCCCACCATGCTCCGTTGGCACAGTGGGGCGAATACACTTTGAAATATTAAGAAAGAAACTTTATCTAATAAGTGAAAAATTTGTTTGAACGCAGACATTATTAAGAGGCCCTCGAAATTTTAACAAAGGAGAGTGAATATGGCAAGTGTTAGATTGAATAAAAATAAAGAAATCACTGCTCAGTAAGACATAGTTTGTAGTGGAGAGGTAAAAAAGTAAGCTAAAATAAAATAAATAAATTTATTTTTAATAATTTTGTTTTGTTTTTCATTGTTTTCTTTACCAAGGTATTTACAACATATTATTTTGCCGAGTTGGACCCTTCTTCACATTGTGTTGTGTGTTTGTTGTTGATGTTGCTGTTGTCGGGAGTCATTGTTGTAATGTTTGAGCGAAGTTTGCTTCTCCTTGATTATGTGGGTCTATTAAAGGTTTCTCCGCCTAGTTTGGTAACTGGCTAACTGCTGTCCAGTTGATTGGCAGCTGAGAAAGTTTATATTATTAATGTAGACCGAGAATAACAAGAATTTCTTCTTCGCCTTACCCCTGCACTCACTGTCACGGATGGGCACTATGTCTATATCTCGTCCTTCCGTGTCTGCAACTCTGTCTCTCTATACTCTTCGATGCTTTCATTCAATCAGTTCCGCAAACGGCTTCTGTTTTGGACAGCACGGCTAATTGAGTTTTTTGTAAATTATATAGAAAGTTGATACAAAACTAGAATAGAACAAATTGCGGATAAAAAAAATTGTTGGTTGACTGGGCAATAGAGAAAAACGGACATCGCTCATATATGGGTTTAATTGCACGTTTCGATTGCAAAAGCTGTCACCATTTCGTATTTAGGTTGTGGTGTGTATTGTGCCTATGTTGTAGGTGGTTAGTGCCATTAGCGACGACAAAGCCACTTCAATATTTGGGCCAGACTTCTCTCCACTTTAAATGGAAACGTTTCCTGCAATTTTCAAGTCAAGCAGAAAAATCAGGCAGCAGTAGCAACAAGAACTACGGCGACTGCGATGACTAGGACGAGGTCGTCGGAAGTTATTTTTGGTACGTGCAACGCGGCGGCCACACACAAAAATTTTGCAAATTGAAAGAAAAGTCTGAGTCCGTAGAGCACGACAGTTAGAGGCGCCTCTGACATATCCATATGCTTTGTGCCAGGCTCTTCTCGGTTTCCAGGTTCCCCTCGTAGCCTCGTCAAAGAAAGAGACCCAGCAGCAGCCATGTGCAGGGTGCAAGAGCACTAAGAGTATGTTAAGTATGTACACATCCAATTGAAGGTAGCCTGTATGGATGAACTTGAGGGAAAACTTCAGCTGCAGACCATTTGAAACTACTAGCCAGCTACTAATTAAGTTTTCTTACCGCTGAAACTAGTTGCAAAGTACAACTAAATAAAGTGTTAAAATAAACTAAAACGACTTTTCTGACTGTCCGCTCTTCGAATTACTCTACATGCGAAAAAATGTATACTTTTATTAAGATAATTCGTTGAAGGGGTTTGACTTCTACAATTGATTCTATTAACAGGGTATCGCAAAGTCGTTTTGAATTTGATTACTTACTTTTTTGTTTTGTGTGTGTGTTCTCGCTCATTTTTTTCTTTTTGGGCTTTTGCCTTCTAAGCGATTTTTGTACGATTTTGTAGCAAGTTTTTGCCCCCATCTCCCGCCCACCAAATTCAACTTGAGTGTGTGGCAGTGTGTGTGTGTTTCGTGTGGGGCTTGTACTTAAAGTTGTCTATTTGCTAGTTTCTGTTGTTGCTAGTGTTTTTCTGTTTGTATGCCAAGAGCTGCATTGAAAATGAAAATGTTCGCACAGTTTTCCGCACAGTTGCATTTTCACTATGCAACTCGGCGCGGCTCAGTTACTTGATACAGTTTTTCTCCCCTTTCTCCAACTCTTTTGATTTCTTCTTCTATGTGTGTGTGTGTCGCCCTGTTCAGTGTTTTCACTATTTTCGTTTGGGTTGTTGTTGTTGCAGTCGTTTTCATGCTCTTCTACTCAGTCGTGCGCTTTGTGCTTTCTATCTTAAATGCGCTAGCTAGATTTTTATACCCATCATCCTAACAAGGCAGATGAGGTATATTCGAGTACGCCAAAATGTTCATCCCAAGGCCGTAGGATTTTCATGTAGAAATCGATCAGAACATGGAGTGAATTCAAAAAATACTCTTTCAACTGGCACAGGGTATCCATCAAGTCAGTGATTCAACATAATGTATGGAGCCCCTTTTCATTTGTTTTGTTTTTTGGTTTTTTGAGTCTCTGTGTTCAACTCATGCAGCATTCATTCAGCATGAGAAAAGTTGAAAGTCGAGATTTAAGAATTTTCTATGACCTCGAGGCAAGTTTGGTGAGAACAAAAGCGGGGGGTGTTGGATGCGGTGATCCATGTGGATGGAGAAAAACCTATATACATATGCGAAAGATAATACATTTTGAATGTCTCCTAGAGTGCACTCGATATTAATAGGGGCAAAATAATGATGGCAAATAAGCAAGTAAACGGTATAAGTGAATTGTAATGTGATAAGACTTTTACATGAACTCTCCTCTCCACTTCATTCCTCTGGCTCGCCTCAATTCGTACTATTAGGGCACCAATTAGCAGACAAACATGAAGCTGCATAAATCAGAAAGAGCATCACTGTATAAGTTGCGTCATTTGGAAAGCGCTTTTTAGTCGTTGTCCTCTCAGCATCAGCATCTACTGCTTCTTGTAGTAAGTCGTTGCCATGCCCTCCCAAAACGCCTTAATCCTTAGTGTAGAAGCAGTGGCAGCATCATCGTCACATTTCCATTGGACTATTCATGCAGCTAATTTGATTTTTTTTGTAACTACCCTGGTTATTTCCCTTTCCATGCTCATTCATATTTCCATTTTTTTTTTATCTTTTTTCATTCAGTCGAGTTGCATTTGGAGTCAAGGAGAAGAATATTTTCATTAGACGTTTTGTAAATATGAGCAGCTTGCTCTCTACGGATTTCAAGAAAGAAAAATAAAAATGCTGTCAAGGATTGGTAACAGAATAGACGGAACGACAGAGAGAGAGAGTGAGAGGGAGTTGAAGAAAGAGAGAGAACGAAGAAATTGGATAGAAATAAGCCTGGAAATGAAAATGGCTCGCCATATTAAAGCCAACATTGACAATTGACAGAAGTTCTCAGACTACAAAAATGACTCGGAATTTGTTCTTCTATTTGCAATTATTGTAATGATTTAGCATTTTTAGAGTAGGTACTACTAGAAAATTGCCGTTAAAATTGTTTGTTGAATTAAATACTCATGAAATCAAGCAACTGATAAGTGTAACTCAAACAGTCTTTAGATTTTTATCCTAGGTCACTTATCAAAAGGTCCAAAGGTTCGTTTGAGTTTCTTTTACATTGTTTGCTAGTCATCCTCGAAATCGTTTGCTCTTCTCAATTTATGTTTATGTCCTAACAGTACTACATAATCCAACAATCTAATTTAAGTAAATGTTTTTCTCTCTCTCACTGCTCATTCTCGTTTCAGTTTCAGTTTCGTTTTAACGAGTCCCGTGTGATTTGCGGCAGCAGAGAAGGAGTGAATTCCTGTGAGGAGTGGGCCAAGGGTAAGTTCAAGTTTTGTTTGTTTGTTGACGACTGAAAGATACATTTGTGATTACCCCAGAGCAAATGCAATTGCTTATCGAAGTAAGGCGAGGCAGGCAGCCTCTCCTTGCCTCTTGCCACCACCTTTTTAACCTACCGAAGAATTAAAAGAGTGTCAACATGTTCGAGGGAACACAACTCTTACTTTTAATTATCAAGGGATGGAATGGGGCGATATGAAGAGGCGTTAAGTTGGCGTAAGCCTAACAACAATAAAATGCAAGCTATGAAAGTAGCCCACCCCGCCCCTACATCGCAACCGCCACCCACCTAAGCTTCTCGTCATTTCATTTCATAATTAAATGAGGAAAAATTTTGTTTGTAATTTACCAAGCGTAAATTTTTTGTTAAGAAATCGTTTCGGTCTTTGTGTTTTCTGTGTGAGTGTGTGTGTGTGTTTTTCTTGTTGTTGTTTTCACTTGTTTGTCGTGTGGGAAATTTGGTGAGATTTTGCACATGTTACGCGCTGCGAAGAGTTTCTCGTAAATATTCATTACATTTGCGTATTGTTTTCCAAAGGAATTGGAGTTGTCGGAATCAAAAGTTGAAGATCCTTGTGTATATTTGCATAAAGTTGGCCAACTTTTTCGGAGCGCCGCTGCCGTCGCCGCCAGAGAAAAGAATTCGAATGTAAAATTGTTTTTGTATGCATTGTTTGCTTTTGGAAAACCTGCGGCCTGCTGCTGCATTTTTAATTAGGCCTCAAAAATGACCTTGAGGGATGGATGAAATGGCAATGGAAGCGATGGTGATGATGGGGTCCGATGGAAAGTTTTTTTTTTTTCTTAAGGGCCTGGGAACTGCAGCAGCTGCTATTGCCATTGTCTGTCCAACACACTATTGACTCAATGGCAAAGCAAATCTCTGAGCCTGAGCCTCTGAGCTTCTTTTGAGACAGAAAATCTCATAGAAATAAGTCTTTATATGTATGTATATAAATATATGTATGTATAAAATGGCTTGGGGGCGTGGCATGGCCCTGCTCATCAATGATATTAAGCGAACTTAATCCTTTTACATACTCACGCTCAATGCGCTTCACTTCATTCACTGCCATGACGACGTTCGCCTGCACTTTGCTCTCCTCTTTGCCGCTTCGCCTTCTTGCCCTCCTGTTCGTAGTTCCTTTAGTTTCGTCTCCTTTGCTGCTTTGAAAGAGCTTACATATGCCTTTGTGAGAAACGAGAGAAGAGACGAGTTGTTGCGCGAGGAATGAGGTAGAGAATGAAAAAGAGAGCGTGAGAGGGGGCTAAAGAGCCACTCATAACTTTGGCCATCGTTTGGCGCCGCCTTTGGTGACGGCGAATGCGCTTGAAAAACTTTGTACAACTTTAAGCCGCTTACATTTTTGCGCTCTTAGCACGCCCCACAGGCTATGGTGACCCCAACGTTCTGTCTATCTCTACACGGTCACAGAGTCAGAGTCAGAGCCAGAGACTTCGCGCGTGCATTCCATTGCATTGGTCAAAATTTCCTACTAGTTTTCATTAATTTTATTGAATTGAATTGTTTTTTGCGGTTTTCCCCCCACCCACAATTCGCACACCACCAACAGTTATTCACAGCACGTGACTTGTCGCTGTGAGTAAAGCAAATGTATGAAGATTTTCAATTATGGGAAAGAAAGGTTTTTTTTTTGGTTTTTTTGCTTTTCGTCCCACAATCAATTCCATAAACGACTTAATTTCCGCTTAAAGCGTTGGCAAAATGCAGCTTAATTACCTAACAAAAGTTTCCCGATGGGAAAGCACCCATAAATTGTCCTTGAAGCTCTTCAATGAAAGCAAAACTAACTAAACGCACACCGAAATTACAATACTCTCCTATGTGAAAAGAAAAGTGTTTCCTGGAATAAAAGTTTATAAAGTAAACCTACGTTTGTTAGATGTAAGTGTATTTACCCTTTCAAAGAGTATACAGAAGACGTTTTGGGGGAAAAAACGCCAAACGTTTATTGTGTGCATAACTCTATGACTCTTGCCTTTGTGTGTGTGAGCGTGTGTGGGAGATCCAAAAAGCGAATTCTACACATGCCGCGCATTCGTGAACCCCCCTGCCCACATCACACAGACATACACAACCTTTTTTGCCCCTTTGATTTATTGGCATCCTTGGGCCAACGCCTTAAATATTTTGCTAACCCTAAACCGTGGTGGGGCAGCGGGTAGGATGAGGGGAAGGGCGTTGGACTTCATAGAAGGGAATGGGGTATTGGAGCTGGGGATTTAAGGATTCGACAGTTCGAGGGTTGAGTGTTGTTTGGTTGCTTGACCATTGTTGTTTTTGTTGTTGTCCTGTTGTTTGGCTATCCAAATCACGCTTATTGAATTTCATTTTATATAGATTTATTTTTCTTTTATTATTAATAGCCCACAAAGAAAAAAAAAATCAAAAAAAGAACGAGGAAAAACGAGAAGAAAACACGTTTAAAGCTGACAAACAACGCCACAGCACACACACACACACACACACACACACACACACACAAATACACACGTTTTAAGCTGTCAAAAGAAAATGTTTGAAATAATTTCGGATTTTCGAAATCGCCCCCACACATTTCGTTCTCTGCATCCGCTTTCACCCCAACAGAATGAAATATAAAATAAATAAAATGAGTTCAGCAAAGATGGGTAGCCAGACCAATGCCCTTTTTCAGGCTAAATACGGCGATTTATTATTATTTTCCAATTATTCTTTAGCCAAGTGGGCAAAGTCGATTTCGCTTTCTTGAGCTGATGGCAAGTTCAGCGTTTAGTCGAAAAATATGCATAAGTAATAAGTGACTGTTTTAGCTGCTTGCAACGAAATGTAAAAAGGAAAATTTATTTAACTTGTTTTTGGTAATTAAACGTGACAGCAACAGGTGCAGACTAGCAGGTTAGAGTATTCGTATGTTTGTATGTAGTGCGCATCACGTAGCCTACTTTTGAGGGCGAATGCGTGAGGGTCTACATATATACATACATGAAGCAAATGAGTGAACAACTGAAAAAGCCTTAAGAAAATGATGGTAGACACACGCACAACCAACCAACCACACTATGCTGAAAAGTCATTAAGTACAAATGACGTTAGCCCACACAGATGGCAAAAAGTCAGTTAAAAGGGGCCTCGTCTACACCTTGACTCTGAGCTGCTGCATGGCATACACTGCAGTTTCCTCTTCTTCTCTGTCTCTGTCTATTTCTCTCTACCCTCCCTTCTGAGCTTTCCCTTCTCTTTGGCTGTGTGTGTAATTGTAGCACGTTTGACTTTAGCTAACTGCATATTGAGTAATGCCCGCGAGCAAGTAAGAGGACGAAGGAAATACGTGAAACGACTGGGACAGAGATGATGGGCTTGACATTATTTATGACTTGGTTTCCTTGATATGTTCGTTGGGTTCCATCACAACTGAAATTGGTTCCAGGGCTGCGTAAATTGTACGAATACTTTTGTCAGCAGCTCGTCTTCATAGTTGACTTTGAGCTTCTCTTAGTTGAATTAGTCTAAGTCTTCAGTCACTCCTCGCGTGTGGCATTAATAATCTGTTGCATGCGCGTTTGGCTGAGTGCGCATTCCTTGGGTCTATTACCGTTTTCGGGTACTTTGCATGTTAAACCATAAATATTTAATTTCAATTTTCGAACAAAACACAAGCGAAAATGAATCTTAATGAACCAAATTAACAGCGAAGATTGCAGCCAATTGAGATTGGAGCTTAACATAGGCTTGACACTTGTCGAATTGGTCAATCTCTTCGCTTCGTTTCGCTTCCCTTTCCTTCGATTTGGTGTTGTGCGGTCCCAAAAATCAATTAGGCACCTTTAATGTTAATCGCTTCATATATCAAAAACTCTCAAAGGCCTGTGTAAGCGATAGCCAAAAGTCGCGAAAAAGGTTGAATGACAACAAACCGAGAACCGAGAAAAAAGGGCAAATCATCGCGGCCATCCTTTTTAGCTGCGTGATACCCATGTCATGGGTGGGGAAAAGGAAAGTGGGGAAAAAGGAATTGGGTATTGTGATTGGGGGAAGCTAATGAAAGGAGGCAAAACAAAAGGAAATGGGGAAAAAGGCATTGAAAAGCCATGAGCAAAGTGTTTAAACGCGATAAAAAGATTAAAGTCAAACTAGAGAAAAGTGAGAAACAGAGCGAAAATTGAGATAACACACACACATGACTCGCTCCACGCACAGCAGGGAATACACATCCATTCTAGCCTTCGGCCAACCACCCACCCTCCCTCGACTACTTAACACGCCGTTTCTACAGCCGCCGCCACCGCCACCGCCTGACTGGCAATTGGTAATAGAAAATCGGATCAGATTAGATTTAATGCGGCGACGGCTAATTTTTGGGTGATTTTTCATCGAAATAGCAAAAGTGCTAGGAAGTTTTTTTTTGGCGCCATCTTCAAGCTCTGCCCTTTCTCATCCAGCCAGAATGCCTGCAACCCCCCGGAACCGAAACCCAGAAGCCTGTCAGCGGCAATACGCCGGCAATGACAGCTAAACAAATGACACACAGCCTGATTCGTCCGAAAAAGCGGTAAGGAAGGGAATGGGGGAGACAAGAGGGTTCCCACTCACTCACTCACACACAAAGCGAGAAGCGACTGATATACATAAAAATGGAGGAGGAGTGTGTGTATATATGATAGACGGAGGTTGGGGTTGGGTTGTAGCAGCATCAGCATCATCAACATTTCCGCTTCCGGCTGTTTATGCTAAAAGTATGGCGGCGACATAAGCAAAGTGGAAGCAAAGCTACTGACAGCAACAGCAGCAGCAGTAGGAGAACCATGAGGTTGAGAATGAGCCGGAGCCATAGCCAGAGCTGGAGTCGAGTAGCCCAACAGATCCCTCAGCCCTCCAATCCTCTATTCTTGCATCCCGCAGCGTTGTCAGGCGCCTTTGCTTCTCGGGATGGATACTATACATACATATATTCTTGTTGTTGCTTGATTCATTCTTTTTGTTGGCAAAAGCATCTATCATGTCGCTTATGCTTTAGAGAAACGATGGGCATATGCGACGTGTGCCAACGTAAATGTAAAAGAAATCGAGCAGAAACATACCTGGAATTCCGTTTAGTCTCTATGTTCGTGACGGCTAATTAGAGAAGAAAATCTTCGATCATAGCTGAGTTGTCTGCAATATAGTAGATAGGTCTTATTTTCTTTGTTTTCTAGTCCTTAATGCATTTTTGCCGCCATTTAAAGGTCAAGAGTGCTTAGTTTTTCGGTCAGGGTGGCTTAAGTTTTTTATTTCAACTTGGATTTATTTACATGACGATGAGGATCAAGATGATGATGACATAAAATAGAAGTATGTATAAATAATTACATACACGCACAGAAAGCTGAGCTTTGAGACTAAGGACTGAGCGCCAACAGTCTGGAATTTTTCCTGTTTTCCTTTTTTTTAAATTTTGTTGTTGTTTGTTTTGTTTCGCCGCCCACAAAAACTCACCGAAAGCCCTAAAATTCAAGGTGAACTTCAAATGGAAGCCAGTGAGAAGTGAATAGGAATGGGAATAAAACGGAGTGGCATAAGTAGTGAAACAAGGAGATGGAGATCTTCTTCATGTATTCCGCCCTGCCTTTTTATTATGCCATCTCATAATTTTTACATATTTATGAAGCAAAAGAAATTTGACGGTTGAACGGAAAGAAAACGTGGAAAGAGCGATTCATCCCCTCCATTGCGAACCTATTTATCCAACTTTAATTGAAAACTAAAATGTCAATGGGAATCAAATCAGTGGATATCAGTGGATAAGGGGATTTTCCCTTATCCTCCTTTTTCATATAGACATGGACATGTCATTCACATGTCGCTTTGGGTTATGAAATCTCAGTTTATTTGCTAAAAACAACAATAACAACAAGAAAACTCACGTGCATAATTCATGGGAGGTCGCAAAATCCAACATAAGGGAAACCAAATAGCAAAATAAAGGTGCGTCACATATACATAAGTATTAATGGCATAGTCCAATCAGGTTTGCATCAAACCAAATAAGAAATGCTGTAACTAAAACACTTTGATAAAGCAGTCGAAAGAGAAGATCCTTCTCTTATAAAGTAAATAAAAATAGATTGAAACAATTTTTTTTGGTTTATAACCTAAATAAAAAACATAATTTTATGTGGATTTGCTGTACATAGTTATTTCGTGCAACTTTTGAGGATTCAGAACTGTGCTTCAGTCTATGACTATGTCTCTGATTTTTGGCTCACAGCCTAAACACATAAAACAGGAAAATTGTATCGCCACAGCTCCAGGCAACTAACCAGCAGTTCAACCAGTAGCCATGGACTATGAAGGGCGAGCAAGAAGTACATACAAAGATGCGAGGGCGAGTGCGAGTACATGGAAGCATGAACCAAGGGGGGAAGGAATTTAGTCGCGAAACCTTTCATCCTTTTGCCATCGTTGCCTGCTACTTGTGCCTGCTCTTTGGGTTTGATCCTAATGTGCTGGCTGTCAGAGCCTGTCGACGTCGACGTCGTCAGGGCGGCTATTTCGGGGATTAATGTCAATGTGAAAGGATTTTTTGCCAACTTTCTCTATGTATCTGAACGCTCTCCCAGTACACTTGGAAAAACAAATCTGATACACATATATATACAGTAGTTCAGTATTTTCGAATGATTCTTTTCTTCTAGTTTTCTGTTTGTGTTGTTGCTTTTGATTTTAGTTAAAATTTCACCCACACACTTGTCCAAAGATGGCGAACGAAGAACCTATTATGGATGGTCCCAAGCGCTTGCAGAACGAACTCAAAGAGATGATGGGTCTCACGGTGTTAACTCAATTCCGATGCCTCGAAGTGGAAGCGGATAACATATATAAATGGTATGCCCTCTTGATGCCAGTTAGTTCACCCTACGATAAGGGTGCCTTTAAGCTGGAGATCGATTTTCCAATGCAATACCCATTTAAGCCACCTTGCTTGCATCTCAACACAAAAATCTATCATCCCAATGTCAATGAACGGGGTCAAGTGTGTCTGCCTATACTGGAGATTGAGCACTGGAAGCCTACTTCGAGAATTGAGCATGTGTTGCAGGTGCTTTTAGCCACCATTAATGATCCACAGCCGGAGAACGCGTATCGCGTTGATCTGGCCAATGAATTCCGCAACGATCCCAAGAGATTTTATAAAATGGCCGAAGCTTATGTCCTACGATTCAGTGAGCGTCGACCTACCGATGCCGAGTTGGATAAAATGGCAAAAAAAAAAGAAAAAGGCAGCTCGTTAATATGTGAAATAGTTTCGAATAAAAAAGCAATGCAAGCCTGCGTGTAGGGCCGGCAAGAAAGATATAGAGAGCAAACATTATTTTCTAATTGGCTGGGAAACCCAACTGTGAGGATAAATCATTTGACTGAAGGCCTCAAGCAGTGTCCAAGGAGCGGGCTCTGGCTAGCATTGTCATCCGTCCGCCTTATCATCAGCATCCGCCTTATTCGCGACATTTGCAATGCTCTAACAATAAATGTGTATCATGAGTCTAAAAAGCTTATATAAAAGATGTTACTAGGGTACAGCAACTATGTCACAGAGAAAGTTAAGCGTTTTTTGGATGTTGGCAGTTTCATGGTAGGAGCACAGGGTACACAGTGCGTGTATGTGTCCGTGTTTGTGTTCATCAGGGCCATATAAATTTCTGCAATGAATGAATCAACTTTACGTACTTTAGACATGGCCACATGGTCACATGGTCACATATGCGACTTGCTTTACGGCCTTTCTCTGCTTTCTTCTCATACCAAAACACTTGAGTTTCAGTTTAAGTTGGAATTTTCTGTTTATCTGTGTATGCGTATATGTGTGCCTTTTTACGAGTATCTGCGTGTGGCATGGTCAGTTCACTTGATGCCTTTGCCCCATCTCTCCACCTTATCCCTCGCTCGCCCCCAAATCTTAGAACTTGTCAACTGCAAAGGAAGAAGTGTGGAAACACAGGCACATCGGAGGATGGTGGCAAGACAAGCTCAAGATGATGTGTCTGATCTATCAAAGCCTTAAACCCTGAACCGATTTTTGTTAGTTCCCTAAGCATGTAAATATTCGGTTCCTATTACACTGTTACGAATAAAGGATACCATGATAACTTTCTCTCATTATTCTTTATGACAAGAGAAAGTAATCCGAATGCACTCTGTCCTGTCCCCGTCGTCGAAAACATAAGTGATAAGCTTAATCAATTATTACCTGGCTCGTAAGGGTTTTTAGCAGAAAGATATAAACCCTTTTGAAGGTAAATATTATTCATTCCACTGGATGTTCCATTCGGCGTTCCTTATTTTTAAATAAGTCTATATCTCTATATATGTATGTATACATATGTATACATCTGTATATACATATATATTTCAAATTATTTAAATTCGTCAGATTCTTGGAGTCGTCCTTAAATATGCACAAATATTTCTGCCTTTGGTTTTGTCCTAAGTTAAGCTCTTAAATGCAGGACAATATCTTTGCCTATCCTCTAGTCGAGTTCCTGGAACAGACAGAAATCGCTACGCCCCTGAATATGCTTCAGTATTAGCTACACACTATAATTATAGCAGAGGCCAAAGGCATGTCCATGGTACTGAAAGATATTTGTATCTAGTTTCCGCTTTTATTTTTTTTTTTTTTTTTGTTTTTGGATTTACTGTTAAGCTAGCCCAGTGCCTAGTGCCCAGAGCTGGATTCAAGCTAGCTGCCTGTTGACCAGAGCAACCATTGTGAAGATGGATTACCATGGAGGCGGATGTCGACAGTTTTTCCTTATTTTTGGGTGTGTCTTGTTAAAACTGCCAGCTGATTATTATCACCTTTTGGGCTGGATGGGACGGACTGGCCAGTGAGATGGGTAGGCGGAGTTGGAGTTGGGGACAGATGTAAGAGTAGGGGGAGTGGGGCGTGCGGCAGTCATTGACACCAATGGTTGGAAGCCCCCCTGTGGGGCAATGGCTGAACGAATGAAGCTGCCACTGACAGACGTCATTTGCTTTTTTGCTCTTTATGTGTGTTTGTGTCTGTAGGTGCGTGTGTGTGTATGCGTTGTCTCTACCATTCCATTCAAAAGGCAGCAATGAATCGCAGTTTTTGATTAGCACCAGCAGCAGGAGGTTAGGCGGGACTTAGTCATGGCCCAGGCTCGCTGTTTGAGATGAGACAGGGGGTTGAGTGTGATGGAGGATTCTGCTGCTGCTGGTTACCCCTAGATACTTTTCTTTCCTCTTCTTGTTCTTGCTGCTGGCTTGGCATAATTCATTAGTGCCTAATTACAGTTCGTGGCTGTGTTTTAAATTAGTTTTCAGTGTTTGCGGGCTAAAAAGAAGATATTCAGACAGTTCAGATTTTCCGATTTCACATTTTCTGATTAGACAATTCTTGAAAAGCCTAAAAATTTGTGCTTAACTGGCCAACAAATTCAACACACTAATTAGCTTTCGAATTCGCCCCAAAACTTTACCTCATATTAAAGACACAAGTTTATGCGGGGCCATTAAAATGTTTATTAAGTGTTACTTGTTTTCTGATTTAAGTTTGGCCAAACTACTGTGTATGGCCACGGCCAATGGGAGAAGCGTCTGTATGTATGTGATTGACTCGTAATCATGTTCATCACTAGGAATTTTGATGTTGGCTTTCCGAAAGACATCTGTGTACAGCCAACGCACATTACTCCAAAGTCCTTTGAGTACATCCACCAATCTGAAAATCGTTTGCAAATCGCAACGATCGGGATAGTTCATTATAAGGTTATCCGTTACACCCGTGACAAAATCGTCGTGACATTTTGCCATTTCCTCAATAGTTTGACACTTGGCCATCTGCTGATCACAATTGCGAGCCAGCTTCAGATGTTTTTGTCTAAGACGCGTTAGGTATTCTGCATATTCGTTGAGAATTTGAATTGTGAGATCATACAACTCTGTGAATGTTTTGTGCAAGCAAATTTCACTCTGTTTACCGAGTGGGAAAAGTTTCTCCAATTTCCACTTGCATTGATAAATTTGAAGATTCAAGCAGAAGAACGCATTTAGTTTATATAATTGCTGCTTGGTAATGATGCGATTCATAAATGCGGCCTCATCGCATTTATATTGAAGCTCTAAGAAAGCGATATCTCGGCAAGGTAATACAGGGATAAAGAAATGGGCCAAGTCTTGATTATGACAGCTTACTATCTGGCTGAGATGTTCCACTGCTACAGAGTCAAAAAACTCGCCAAATTCATTTGAAAATCGATCATACTCAAAGAGTAAATACACTGAGCGCAAATGCCGCATATGTTTTTCCAAGTCGAGCTCTTTACTCAGTACATGGACTGCATAAGTGTTGACCAGCAGAGTTCTTTGAGTAAGAGCATGATCCATGGCATTCAAGAGGATTTCAGTAAATGGCACATACATACAACAAGATTTACAGGCTGACAAGATTTCATCACATTTGAAATCACGAACTCTGATATTCGAATCGCCTTCCAATTGCTTATAATATGTATAGAGTAGGCGACGCAGAGGCCCATCGTCAAGTAACTGAGCTTGAGTGAGTATATCGGGAGTAGGAAACATCTTGTCATCCACTGTGAGCATCTGATAGGTCTTTAGTTCGTACAGGAAGGATTCAATTACCTTGATATACAGACTCGACTTTATCACATGTTTATGAATAACACTAAACAAATCAATTCTTCGGTTGTCATAGAGAAATGACACTGCTTTGGACGAATTTTGAATATGCTTCTCAAGTATTTGATAGAGTTCACAATTTTCAACAATGTCCACCATTTCTTTCATACTCCTCATTTTGTAGTCCGAAATGCCATCGATTTTGACAAGTTCAGCTATAAATTCTCCAAGATGGTCTCCAAATTCACCCAAACGATACATGTTGGCCATAAATTGGCAATAGCTTCTCAGGCTCGAAAGTAGGAGGGCAGCAGAGCTAGTTTTAATTGAATGGAAAGGACATTGCTTAGTGGTCGATAGTAGTGTGGCTATGATATGAAAGCTTCTCTCATGTTCTGTAGTAAACTCGGTATCGGGAATGTAGCTGTCCCGGCATAATTCTCCCATCAGATGCAATTTTCGAAAAGGTTCCAAAGCCATGTCGAAGAAACCTTGACTGATTGATTGAGACGCCTCGTTGTCTTCTTTGTTGACGCGTTCAGCCCAATAGATTAGGAATTCCATAACTGGTTTTAGCAACCGATGCATACCCTCAAATAGACTGATCGAAGTGCTAAAACTATTCGCAGTAATCCTCCACGGACAGGCGTACTTTTTTATTAATTTTTGCAGCATATTCATATCCTTTAGAGGTTGCATTAAATTAATTTGTGGGATTAGACATTGAAGCTTGCAAAAGTGTAACTCATCGATTTCTTGAAAATGTATCCAATCTTGAGATGAGAAAAACATTGAAATGTACTCGTACAATAAGCGGCAGTCAGTTTGGCATGGATGGCTTTCCAAATAATCAGCGTATTCATTGCAAAAGTGAAAATCCATAGATACGACTATTTGATGGGGGCATTCGCTCATATCCTCAGGCAGTTTGTTAATTTCAACATTCAACGAGGAAACTGATGAGGAAGATTCCTGGGTGGAGTCGTTGCTATCTGATAAAAGGCATCGAGGTGAGATTGGAAATTTCTCAACAATGTCTCCTTCACCAAACGAATCGGATGATTCTGTGCCCTCAGATAATGATGAAGTAATGATTTCATCAATTTTGGCCAATATGCATTTTCTTTGTTGCTCCATTTCACTGGGGTTTCTTTTAACATTGCGAAAAGCCTCGAAGTTCACCGATAGCATAAAGTCCAGGATACGCCACTTGAAGTTCATCTCCCCGTCATCTACAAACATCGGATGCTTTAACATCATGTTGGCCAGTTTGTCAAAGGTCGCGCCAAACTCATGCAAATGTTCAGAGTTGTAACGCGCAAGAAAGTGATTTAAGTTCCTGGTAACGCATTCCTCGTCACTCTCTGGATATTGCTGGTCCTTCTGTAGCTCACGTCTGGCACATCTCAGGCATTTTTGAAAGACAGCATTGTGTTGCTCCTTTGCAGGTTCCATGCCAAGCAGATTCCCCACTAATTTTGTGAGATTTTGGTCCATTACTTCCTGTCGGTCTTGTTGTCCTTCTCCTTTCTCGACCTGATCCATGCCAAGAAAAACAAAAAAAATTAATTTATTTAAAAATTTATCTAATACTATACTGTATATTGTATATATATATTTATATGTGATACTACAAAGGTGTTGACTCAGTGAAAACCGTTGTTATACTGAAATAAATAGAATCTAAATATTACAAGAAAACAAAAACGAAAGCAAGGCCTGCTCTGATATAAAAACTGGAGCCAAAGAAATTTCAAGGTTCACTTTGATTGGAAGTTCAAATTCAGAAGGAAGGAAACATTTATTTAGAAATAAAAACCCAAAACCTTGATATTAATAGAAGGTTGTGAATTTATAGATGGGTTTTACAAGTCCCACCTGTTGTTTTGTGGCTAAATAAAAATCGGAACTGAAAGATGTGGAAAACTTATGTTTCGAAATAAGTCAAAGATCTGCAATAGAAAAGTTCTGCAGTGCACTCAGTAGTTTGGGATTCATGAGTTCGTTGAGGTGAATGAGAGGTGAATATACAATTTATGACCTGCATTAAATATGCAGCTTATATAAATTGCATAATTTATATATACATACATACATATACATGTGCATATGTATATAAAGGATCTCTGCCTGCAGTGGGTTGACTCTACGTATACACACTCACCTGTGTGTTCTTACATACATATATACAATAAATAAAGGCCCAAAATCAAGCATTGTTAATTCATATGGAACTTCATTTATTGGCTGTGGAATCAGGCCGAAAAGTGCTTACAGGAGTAAATATGAACACAACGAGTAGAAGAGAAAGAGTGTGCGGAGAGAGGAGAGGGACAAAGAGGACAGACAGGAGTGATAACCAAAGAGATAACTGAAGAGAAGAAGAAGCAGCAGCAGCAGCTTAAGCGAGTTGTTGTTGTTGGTCGTTGCTGTGTGCAATGCTTGTAAAACCAATAAAATCAATTAAAAGGCACTCAACATGCAAACAATTATATGCAAATTCATTTATACACGAGCTCACACGCACACAACTGCAGATGGAAAGAGAACGAATGATTAAGAAGGAGTGTTGACTGAAGCGGGAAGTGGCTATAGAGATTGAGATGGAAGAACGCAGGGGAGGTGAAATGAAGTCAAAGCAAGCAGAAAACGATTTTGTATTTGCATAAAGCAGGAAAATAGAAAAGGAAAAATCACAAATAAATAGAGAGGCAAAGGCCGACAACACACACAGTCACACAGTCGCACAGCCATAAAGCACAAAAGGCCAATAGGAAAATTTGTGGAAGAGGGGAAATGCAGGGATAATAGGAAAATAGGAGCATAAACCTGTTGCGCACGACCACCACCACCAACACCACCAACAACAACAACAACAGCAACAGAAGGACAACAAATAAACACACGAACAACAACAGCAACAGCAGCGGCAACTACAAACAAATACAAGTTGAATCTTTAAAAACGGCAATGAAACAGCAGGAGCCCGGGTCAACAGAGCAACCCGAAAGAGAATCGAAACAACACGAGAAATGGGCTGCAAGAGAGCCGATTGAAAGCGAATTGAAAGCAAGAGAAATATGTGGAACTAGCAGCGCCTGCGTTAATTGAAACAAGCAAATACGGTAGCGGTCGCAGGCAACAGCGACTAAGCCAAAAAAAATAGCACATTTTTAAACATTTTTTGTGAAGATATGAATAACAAACACTATTTGTTTCATAAACATGTTGTTTATTGACATTTAAAGCATCGCTATTAAAATTTTGAATTCCATATACATGCATATATATTTCGATCCGTGGCAGCCCATCTGCTCAGGCTGTATGAGAAAAAAGGGTTTTCGGGAAGCACGATGCTGGGTCACAGGATCATACGAACAATATTGCTTCTAAAAGCCAAAAGTATTGAAAAGGTATTACGAATTAAATTTTTGTGAAAAATTTGAAAACGATCGGTCAGTGGTCAAGTGGTTTTCCTGCTAGAGTGCTCACCGACTTGGAAAATGCTGTTCACTGAAGGTCAGTCAGTTAAAGCGCTATATCCTTGTCTGTTTTGTTCCGATTTACTTTAAATTTCTAAATTTTTACACAACGTTCTTCAAATGCTAAAGACTTAAAAAAATTGAAAAAAAAATTGAAAAAACATTTTTTTAAACCATAGCCCCCCTTAAGAGAGTGAGAGAGACACAGATAGAGAGAGAGAGAGAGCGAGCGAGAGCGAAAACGGGAAAGAGAAAACGGGAAACGAAACAAAATGAGATTGAAGCGGAGCTCGCAGTTGATGGCTCAATTTCTTTGCTGCAGCAGCAGTGGGGGTGGTTGTGGGCGTCCGTGGCAGCGCAGCTCGTTAGCATTTCATTCCCATTCGTTTCCAGGCAGCGTATGGACAGCGTACAGTTCATACGATTCTGATTCTGGCGCGTTGTCAGGTTCAGTCGTCGCCTGTGCGTTATCATTAGTCTTCGTTAGGCGGTCTTTGTGTCAACAACGTGTTGCTCTGTCACTCCTTTGCTCCTCATCCAACCAAGCGAGAAGCTAAACGTTGCCTTTGCCCGCTCCGTGTCATGTTCGTTTCGCGTTAATCACAACGTGGATAAACTAACAACAGTGTCTCTTGTAGTGCGAATAATTTTATTTGTATTTGTTTTTTTTTTTTTGCTTGAAAGTTTGAGAAAAAAAAAATAAAACAAAATAACGCAGTAGTGAGAAAAGAAGTTAGTGCAACAAGTCCCAACATTCAAGTGAAACATTAACTGTAACAGCAACAACTAAAATAAAATAAAATAAAATAATAAGCAAAATAATTAATGAATCATCTGTGTTTGTGTGTTAAAACGTGTAAGTCCTGTTTTTTCCATTCATTCATATCTTGAGAGGCAACCGTAAAAAGAGAATTGAAATATTTTTATAGCATACTTTTTAGCTTAGCATATTTCTCATCGTAGGTCAAATATAAAAAGAAATGAAATCAAAAGTTTGGAAATATGCCGGTTAAGAAAATAAGGCTCAACAACAGTCAAATAAATCCTAAATGAAACTTTTCTTCTCTATATATATATTTATATATTAGAGCTCTATATATTGTTTGTGTTGCCAAACAAACAAAGCAAAGTGAAGCAAAACATTAACAAACAAAACAAACTCAAAGAAATCCTCGAAACATTTTTTTTTGCGAGCCTTAAATTCAATAATAAGATGAGAGAAACCAAAAGGACAAAATGTTTTCCTTCTGAATGAGTGAAGAGTCCTTTTCAACTTTCCCTTTCACTTTTTTTGCCACTTTCTTGTTGTATTTGGTTAAATATATGTATGTGGCAAATTTAGTTTTACAAGTCGCAAAACCCCAAATAGAATAAATGCTAAATGGTTTACAAAAATTTGTTTAGCAAATTTAATTTCGGTTTCCTCATGCCTGACAAATTGGTTCTTGAAATAAAATAAAATCAAAGTATTTTGTTGACCCTCGACTCACACTTGAACTCACCATTGATGCAATTTGAATGGCATTGTTGAAAGTAATTCGGTCAGCATCATGCAACAACCTCTTCCGGTAGGCGAGAGGACGGATAATGTTGTTGCATTGAATGCGGCCAGTGGGTCAACAGCTCTTCGATATTATTTAATTCGAAAGGGCTTCGTGAATGAAATGAGTTTCTGCCTCACTTTCTGATGTGATGTGATGTGATGTGAATGTGTAACAGTGTATTAATTTTACTCGACGCCGATGTTATAATTGATTTTTGCTGATTTTCTTTGAGCCGTGGTCGGAAAGATAAACGAATCCAAGGAAGTAGTCAGTCGAGTAATCAATGCTTATGCAAAATGGCCTTAGGGTTTGCGGCATTACACGCGTCATTCTTTTTCTTCTCTCTTGTTTTTTTTAAATGGTTGTGTAATGTGATGGAACAAAAGCTGTGGGCAGTTGATGGACGACCTTTACGTGAAACTTATTAATATGGCTGAGAATCTTGAATTGTGCAAACTAATTTTGGACAGTGGATTTCGGGGATCCATCATTATCGATCGAATGATCGACTAGCTGCTTAGTTGAAGCAAATAAATTCAGGACCTGAAAATGTTTTCAAATAGTTTACTTTCGGTTTATTTTTTTGGGAAAGTTTCATGTGTTGTTAGAAAATAATAAAAATTGAAGCTCTATTTTCCTTTCATTTCAATTTTTCTGCTCTCACTTTTCTTGCAAATTTTGTTTGTCATTTGTTTATTTATTTATGCATGTATTTTGGTTTCCAGCTGCAGTGAGTCAAAAAGCAAATCAAAAACGCAAATAGAACTGAAAGTGGCTCAGCAATTTATATGGCAAATGTAATTTAAGTTCTTCTACTCTAACTGACAAATTGCTTTAAATCAGAAATGAAAATTTTCAACATTAACCTTGGCTCGAAACTCGACCGAAATGATCTCTCTTTCTCTTTCCCACTGTGTCTCTAGTTCTCTCTACTACCATATAATGGACTGACTATGTGGAACCCGAAAACTAAATCACTGTCATTGCGGTTAGAGGATTCGGAACCAAACACAAAGACAGAAAGAGAAAGGAATGAGACGACAGAGAGAGAGAGAGATAGAGAGAGAAAGAGAGAGATATAGAAAAAAAGGGAAACTAAATCACAGTCGGAGCTATTTTTACCCGTTTCCCCCCTTGTTTTTTTTGTTGTTGCTTGTTTTTTGGTAGAAACTGGTAGAGCGAATGGAGCTAAAAACTATTGTTAGGCAATGATTTGCAATTTGTTTGAAAAATGCATTTACAACCGCAAAGACAAACACAGTTTAGAACGATAGAAAGGGAGACAGAGTGATAGAGAGGGAGCAGGGAGAGGGCTCGCTACTGCTCCTACAAATAGAAACCATAAACAAACGCATGAGCTAGAGCCACTGGAAGCATAGATACACATACAGATAGAAATGGAGATACAGGGAGATACAGATACAAAATGCATATAGAGCAATGCGATGCAGCTGTGGCTACAGTTGCGGATTGTGGAATTGCTCCTCGCTAGCTTTAGTTCTAGATGCAGCATCTTTTGACGCCTCCTCCGCACCCTCCTACTATGCCATTTACAGTTACAACTACCGTTCACCGGATGGAACGGATGAACAGCAAAACGCAAAACACAAAATGAAAAAAGCCAGCCAGCCAAAAGCAAAAAGCAGAAAGCGAAAGCTTAAGCAAATCTCTTCAACTTTATATAAAACGCAGCAGCAAATTGCAAGAGAAATGCAAAAATTCAAAATGCAACCGCAAACATCAATTGCTGTCCACCCACCGAGCACTCACCCAGCCACTCCTCCACACACAGAAAGGACGCCCACTTCAGCAGGCAACTGCCTCATCAGCAATCCGCGACAATTCTTGGCAAACTACTTTTACTAGACTCCGCTCCACTTGCGGCCTTAGATTCTTAGATATCCTCATCTCATTCCACAGCTTCATCCGTCAGGTCCTCCATCAAATGCACTTTTGCTGTTGTTGTTTGTCGTATTTACTTGGCTGCTCAGAAGAGTAAGGAAAGAGCGAACCGCAGAGAGAGTGGGAGAGAAAAATAGTGAAAAAGAGAGGGGTACTGAAGGAGAGACTGAGCCGTAGTCAGCCTCATTTCACATCTCATATGCGCAAGTTGCTGCTCGGCTGCTGGTTCTGCTGCACTGAATTGCATACAATTACAAGCAAAAATGCAAAATGTGCAGCAAAGTATCTGACAGATACTTAATAGCAGCAAGCGGCAGGAGCAGCAGCAGCTGCACCAGCAACTACATTCCAAGACGTTGCCACACTTAGCGCTGCCGCTTTTTAAATAGAACTCCCTCCCATTCATAATGCGATAAAACGAAAAACACGTCCAAAGGAGAAATTGCAAATTCTTCATGTCTAAATTATTTTATCTCATTGCTTTTGGTATAATCTACTTGGCCAAGAGTTGACTAGAGAAGAAAAATCACTCGTTAATGCTCAAGTTCCGGAAGTTTAGTAAGAAAAGACTTGATATTTATTAATTCCAAAGATCGAAGCTTTAGTTGCAATAAATTTGCCAAAGAGACTTTTTATTCTCTAGCCATTGGCAAAGTTCAAGTCCAAGACCAAGTGAAACTCCCAATACCATAACAATTCCACTTTTAACCTGACTAACCTCAATTCAATTGAATTGTTGCACAAAGTTTTTGACGTCTTTAGCTTCAGCTTATGCGTAACTTGAACAATGAAGACAAAGGCAAGGCCAATCAATTGAGAGGTGGGAGCGGGCGGCAGTCGAGAGCAGGTGGAAAGCGACTTGGGGTGCGACTAGAGGTCTCAGTCCGGGTTTCGAGCTGATGATGATGATGGGCCCTAAGCTGCCTGCCAATTAACATGTCAATCGTTAGTCGTTTGTGGCCGGAAGTTTTTTGGTTATGTGCGCGAATGGCTTTTCCCCCCTTTGCGCCTTTTGCCCATTCACTTTTCTTGAAAATTGTTCGGAAAACTTTTCTTGCCACGCGATTTGCTGGCAACACATGTTTGCCATTTCCCGATTAGACGATTCGCCGATTCACGCCTTCTTTCTGCCCAGTTCAACTTAAATCAATTAAAATGCTGGCATCTCCTTGACCAGATTTTCCACGGAAATCCGTTTGGAGGCAAATTGTAAGGGAATTGCTCCATACGCTCCATTTGAAATCTAGTAAAGAAATATCTACAAAATCTGAAATGAAATGTCACGCAAGCAAATGAAATGTGAGACAAGAGGAACACCCGAATAACGGAGAAGAGAAGGGGCGGTAGAAATGAATCCTATGACTGCGCCAGGAAGCTATTAAATCTACATAAAATTGTAGAAAAGTTGGCATGTTGAGCAATTACAACTCAATGCCAGAAGGATAAGAGGAGAATGGATAAAAAGAAGGGTGGCGGTGGATGTGCCCAGTTGCTGTAGGGGACGCACCTTTTCAACTGACATGCTCATCTGAATGCAAAGCCGGTCATGTTGTAGTGGTTGCCATATAGTTTTGCTCCTCTTGTTGCAGTTGTCGTTGTCGTCGTTATTGTTGTTGTTGTTGCGGTTGGCGTTGGCTTGGCTTAAGAGCCGTTAGGAAATTGCACTTACCCTGGCCCTATGCCCACTCCCATCCCCTTCCCACACATCATACCGGCTTGTAGCCGCGAAGTGGGCGTGTGAAAAAAGAATTAAAGTCAAGTGAGCGCACTGAGACTGAATTCATAAAACGAGGCAGCAGCTGAGGCAGGAGCAGGAGCAAGAGGAGGAGTGCAAGGAGCAGAGTACCAGCAATAAAATGGCAGTCATCTAGGACCTCAGAGAAGGGGGCGGGTGGGCGTACAAAAGGCGTGGCTGCATGCATAACAACAACAACAACAACAACAGCAGCAACAGCAACGACGTCAACCTAAAGAAAAGCCGGAAAAATGCCCAAGTTGTTTGGCTGGCCCTCAAACCCAACAATACACACACACATAAGGCCACAGCACATGGACAGGATGTGGAGACTGGCAATTTTTTGTATCGTTGTTTTTGTTGTATTTTGTATATAATTTTCGGCGCGACATTTGACGCGACATTTAGTAAATCTTGAAGGTGAAAGACGCCCTCTGTCGCTGTCCTGTTCTGTTTGTCCGAGGTTTTTTTTTCCTTTCTTAAATATGTGTAATTATTTTTGCATACTTCTGGGGGTGGAATCTAGATTGGGAATCAGAACAAGAATTCAAGAGATGGAAACGGTCCCCTGCCTCACCTCAGGGCCACATCAAAGCAGTCTGACCTTTCGTTAACTGGAGGTTTAAGTTTTGGTTAAGTGTTTCTTATATGCTATAGAGTGGTTTATTTAGACCCGATCGATTGGTAAAACTTTGCAATATCCATAAAGAGGATTGTTTACAAGAAATTGTACTAGAAACTTTAATTTTTTTGAGTTTTAAAGACTTTACGTTGGCGCCTTTTTTTGAAATTGAATCGTCGCCATCGTCGCATATTCAATGCGAATAGGATAGAAGAAAATTTTAGTTTAGTAATTGGAAAATAACTTTGCTGACCCTTTTGGTTTTTCTTATGAAAAATTAATTAGCATGAAATACACACAATATGTAAGAGAAGGAGGGAAAGAGAGAGAGAGAGAAAGGGAGGCGAATGTGGAAATATTTAAAATATTTTTGCATAAAAAAGAAGAAAGGCAAGTAAATTGGCAAAACAGACCGTACAAAGAGAAAAGTAGGAAAAAAACCAGACCAGAATAGGGGTCAAAAACAAGAAAACAGGAAAACTGATAAGAAATCTGATGCTTTTTGTTTCTGCCCCTTTTTTTGGTTGTCTTAAAATAGAAAAGCGAAACGAAATGGAGGAAACTGAATTGAATGGCGAATTGAGAATTTCTAGTGAAATTTTAGAGGATTATTTCAATTGGCAATTAATTTTTGAGACCGAAAAACTTCCATTATGATTCCTGGCTTAGACAGGGAACGAGGACAGAGCTATTGGGGGAGAGCGAGTGGGTCCGGGTCCAAAATTAAACCGAGACATCTACGGGTTGGGTTGTGCCCTGAAGGATATCAAATCCTTTCAATTTCCGCAGACGACGAAAACACGAAAACTGCCAGCAAGAAAAAGAGATAGAGCGAACCAAAAAATAAAGAGAGAGAGAGAGCGAACGAGGAAAGCTAACCGTTAGTTTAATTTGTTAGATTAGTAAACAAATGAAAATTAATTGAAGCAAACGAAAAACTTAACCTCAGGCAACAGTCAAAGCGAAAAAGGGAGAAACAGACAGAGAAAGAGTACTACCAAGAGAAATAGAAAATGAGCGCGAAAGAGATGGCGAGCTTGCAAACTTTTTTGCTGCCATAGATAAACGGTTCTTGTTGTCGTCGAGGACCTTTGCGAGGAAAGAGAGTTGGAAGGGGACGAGGAATAAAAGGTAGCAGCAAATTGTTGGCCAAAAGTTTGGTTCGCCAACTCGAAGGGGGTACGCTGGGGGGCATATGTGTAATGTCTTCATTTTAGCTTTTGTTGTTGTCGTATGGCGGCGGAAGATGACTGGAGGGAGGGAAGGCCAAAAAGCGGAAAGCAAAAACAGATTTGATTAACTTAATTGTTTGCCGTAATCTTCGATTTGCTTGGAAACAGTCAACAACTATACCTTTAACAGGAAGTCCTAGTCGAAGTCCTTTCGCCGGCTTATGACACGCGTCGCCGTCGTCATCGTCCTCCTTGGCAGGGTAAATAATGATTAACGCTTAGGTCTAAGCGCCTTTTAATGGCACACACAAAAAGGAAAAAAAGGACGAAAGACAAACACACAAGCACACACATACACATTATGCGGGCAAACTACAGTGAAAGGGAGAGTAAAAAGACTAACCAGCTAAAAGCGCAATGTCAGCTCTAGTGAAGGGAAAGCTGAGGAGAAGCCAAAGGCGTAGCGACCAGACAGCATAATGAAAGGACATGAACACAGAAATGAGGACATGAACGTATAAAAAAGGAGCAAAAAATGCAAAGTAATGGTGGCAGGGGAGGGCGCAGGAGGAGAAGAAAAAAAAAACAAAGCAAAACAATCGAAAATTATAAAATAACAAAAGGCGAAAGCAAATCGATGGCAGAACAAAATCTTTTTTTATGCATGCAAGGATCTGTGCCCCTTCGCCCTTGTCTCTCCACCGAATACCCCTTTCAGAGTGCCTGTGTCCCTTTGTGTCCCTTTCGGTGTACGCGTCACGTATTGTCAATAAAAAAATAATAATAAGACACAATAAATTTTTACCTTTAACGTGAAAAGGCGAGTGCCGCATAAGGGTGAAGCTGAACCTGAGAACCGGTGGAGACGGGAGAGCCGGATGACGAGGCTTAGGGGTAGCAAGGACATGCGTGCCGCTCTGCTCCGCTTTCAGCTGTAAGGACAGGCAGCACCACGCACAATATATAAAAAAGAAAATAAACACGAGAGAACCAACGAGAGCTGAAACAGAGACACACACACAAACACATATAAAGAGAAAAGGATGAGGAGAAGAGGAGGTAGAGGAAGATACAGAAAGAGCAAACAAAGGCAATGACACGAAACGGTCCTAACAACAACAACAACAACAACAACAACAATAACAGCAACAATAAAGACAGCAGCAAAGAGCAAACAAATAAAAGGCGCAACAATTGCAAGAGGCAAAAGCGTACAACAAGAAATGGAGGACACAAAGATGGAGAGATGGAGAAGTTCCACCAGAATCTGGGCTCCTTTTTAGTGCGTATTCTGCTACAATCGAGCAACTTCCATCCTCCTGCTGCTCCACCTCGTCCATCCGGCCCAGCCCCTCTCGTTCGTTCAGTTTTTCCTTTGCCCATTTGCCAAGTGCGTGTGTAATTGAAACTAGGCGTCCTTCTCATCGCCCCACCTTCCAATCTTTTACTCCACTTCCACTTCCCTACGCCCACTTTGGCCTCCATGTTTTTATGGATATGTGTGTGTGTGCTTTTTGCTTATACATGTTGAGGATTTCCCTTGAAGGGCCAGTGAACTGCATAACGAAACGAACAAATCCTGTCAGAGTACAGAGTGGAAGTAACTCAGGAATCAAAGAGATTATGCCCAGTGCTTGCATGTCAAATGGAATCATTAGTCCTTGCAGCGACACAGTTCTAGTCCCGCAACGAGCCCAAAGCCCAACGATAATCGCATTTTGCAAGTCAACAGAACCTTTTCCTACACAAAATTTCAGGTTTTCGTAAATATATAAAAACTAACCGCAAATTCTTGGGAAGCACTGTGGAGCAATCTCTATAGTATTCTTTTTTTTCTTCAAAGAAATTGCTCGCTGGTTAAACAGTCATGGTACACCCGTTTCGGTTACAGGGTATACAAAACCTTTATCTGTAATATAAAAATGTTAAGTATCATTGAAACGAAGTTGATAAAATGGGCAAGCATGATGCCACAGGTCAAGGCACTAAGTTCAAATGGTAATTTAACCCATTCCCCTCAGCATCAGAGCAGACCGGCAGCGCGAGCTGACAACCAGGCTCTTAACTCAACTAAATCCTGGCCTATTCCCCGCACCTCACCTGCCCGGTCCTGTGTCCGCCCACGCTTAACCACTCAGCTTTGGTTTATGCATTTTTAGTCAGCTATTTGCCTGTTTGCTTTACCTAATTCCACAATGTCTAGACTCGAGCGCCAACTTTTTCATCAAGTTTGTCTTTTCGCTGCGCTGCCTTTTGGAAATGGAAAATGAACCGCTTCCCCCGCCATCCACCTCGGACCGCCTTCGACCCTCCCACTGTCCATTACCCTGGCCGCATGTCCAAACCCCAAACAACTTTCGGACGACTGCAACAGAAAGCAGCGGGAAAAATGGAGAAGAAATATGCAAAAAACCATTAAAGAGGCGAGAGGGTAAAGGAAAGAAAGAAAGGAATGAAAATTCGCAATATTTGTAAAAAGGACTACAGACAATTTGCCTTTAAATAGAGCGTGGCACTTCAAACAAGTGAAGGCGGTGGAGAATTGTGTGAAGGGGGCATGAGATGAATGTTGGATGGTTGGGCAAACAAAACAAAACACGTAAAAAAAAGGAAGAAAAGAAAAGAAACGAAATGCAAAAAAAAAAATGAAAGAAAAACATGAGAGAAAGGGAAAGATAGCAACAGCAACAACAACAACAACAACACATCAGAGTAAGAAGAGTGGAAAAAAACGAAGGGAAAAAAATCAAGAAAATGAAAAGAAAATAATATAACGAGCGCATATTAAAGTGGGTTTATTTATTTTGCGCTCAACATTGTTGCCACTTGCTGAAAAGTGAGCCCAACCAACCGCCACCACCACACCACCACCCCACCGCTCCGCTTTGCCAGGACACGGCAAAACGGAAGAAAACGGAACCCGTCGAAAGGGAAGAAGCCAAGCCGAGACCTGGTAATGCGTGTTATGTTCTCTTGTGTTTATTAAAAAATAATTTTCATGCTCAACTTGGCATACAAAGAATATCCTAAGCCTAAACCGGCCAACCAGGGGGGGAAAGGGCCATCCCCACCCCAACCACCATCTACCCACCATCCCCGGATCTTGGGATTCTCATTGCCATCTAAGGCTTGCTGTGCTATCAACAGTTTTGCATACTCAAGTGCCTCTGTTGTGTCCCAGCTTGTTTTTGCCGGCGACAACAAGAAAACATTTGAAACAATAAGCTCTCCGAGCCATACAAATTCAATAATGCGAATTCTTTTCCTTTCCTTTTCCTTTTTGCCAGCAATACCAACAACAACAGCAACGACACTAAATTATTCAGCTGCTTGGGATTGGTGGGTGGGTGGTTGGTGCTAGTCGGTAAAAAGGTGGCTCGATGTTAGCTGTTGGCTGGTAGCTGATGGCTGGATCGGCGGTAGTCCTGATGGAGGGGGACACCAAAAAATGTAAATCTGTGATTTTAATGCGTTTGCCAACTGTAAACATAAACCCAAAAAATATTACAAAACTTATGCAAACAGCAGTAGCATTCGCAGTAGCAGCAGCGGGCAATAAAAAAGAAACACGGGAAACTGCCAGGGAACAACATCAACAACAACAACAGCAACAACAGCAACAAAAGTAACGGCAAAGGAAATGAATACGAAAGCGCGTATGTCAATTTAATGGGCGGAAACTCATCTGGAAAATGCAGAGGTGGGGACTTTCCCGTCCCCTCTCCATCAAGGGCGTAGCCCAGGGCAAACTGAAGCAACTTTATTTGATATTCAAATTTTGGACAAACTTAGTCTCTAGCTAACGATTGAATTGAATTCTGCCTAACATCTATCTTCAGCGACAAAAAAAAAAAACTTCAAAAACTTGATGAAAACGACACAATTCAATAGAAACATATTCATTGGTAACAAAATTGTTTTTATTTGATCCATTTGGCTATTTAAGATTGGCTACATTTTTGATGATTCATTCCGTTCTTAAGTAATTACCAATTCTTAACGATACCAATATGTCACCTATGACAAATAGAGGAAACCTACATAAGTACAAATATTTACAACTAAATTCAATTTTTTCTGTCCTCTACTCTACAAACACACGACACACACACACACACACACATACAGGTCGTTAGTAGGTATATTCGTTTTGGCTACATTTGTTGATTGTTTGGGAATGGTTTATTCAGCACCTCCTATATAGATGCATATATATACTGGCTACGCCCCTGGGTGTGCCTGAGACAGAGTGAAAGTAAGAGACTTGTTGTTGTTGCTGTTGCCTCTGCTGGCTCTCTGATGTTATTTGTGTGCGAGGGGGAAATATTTATATGAAATATTTATATGAACATTTTCATTTATTGTGCGTAACAAATGTGCAGAAACCAGAAAGTGAAACATGGGCCGAAAAGCAAAAAAAAAAAAAAAAACAACAACCGAGACCGAAAATAAAAACGTGAAGGACACACGTCCAGAAGCGAAGCTAGACAGACGGGGTAGACTGCCTGGCTGACTGACTGCGTAGAGGTGAAGAGACTCACCTGTGTTGTGTTTTTGGTTGTGCGTGTAGAATTGCCATCATCATAATCATTGGCAGCAGCGACTATAGGAGCAACAGCAACAGCAACAGCTGCTCCACCCAAGGATCCTATCAAAATGCCTTCAGGACACGCTCTCCGCCACTCGAAACTTTTGTCATAAATACTGGGCCAGAGTTCGTTTTGCTTCCTTTTCTGTTTTTGTTGTTTTTTCTGGATTTTTTTTTGTTTTTTTGTTTTCGCTTTTGCTTTCTTTTGTTCAGCGGGAGGAAAATTATTATATTTTAATTACATATGCGTTTCGTTCGTTCGGCCAGGGCGAAAGCAAACAAACTGTTGCCGGGCAAAGGGAATGGGGTAGAGAATGCGTGGCGATGGGGAGGGGGACAGCCAAAAACAACCGCAAAATGTAAATGAAAATGGCGTGAAAAATCAGTTTCATGGTTTTTATACTCCTGTTTATTGTTGTAAATGAGAATAAGCTGAGAACGAGTGCGGGGGAGTGAGAGAAAGGAGAGAGAAGAAATGAAGAAGGTGGGCTGATGGAGGAGCGAATTGGGTGTGTGTGGGCCATACAGAAGTTGTTATGACCATTTAGCATAGTCGTTTTTAATAGGCAACTGACGACATGAGAAAACATAAGCAGCGGCAGCAGCAGCAAAAAAAACATAAAAAAAATCAATGTCCTCTCAGAAAACGAGCAACGACTTCTGCCTACCCTGTAACAAACACAAATGATGTAAAAATTCGGATCATATTTTAACTCGACGCTTTTCTTGCTCTTCAGCATTTCTTTTTGAATCTCAAAGAAAGTTAGTTTCGATATAGACAAATATTTGGGCTATCCAATATAAAAAGGACACAAAAAATGTTGGCGGAACAAAAATGAAATTTCGTTGCTGCTTTCATTGTGTGTGTGTGTGTTTGTGTGTGCCTGTGTGTGTGTGTTGGCCTGGCCTAATTAATTTTAGTCACTAATGTTTGTTTAGCTCGTAATGGTATGACAGGTGCCGATGACCCATCCAGGTAGAAAAGGAAAAATAAGCAAGTTCATTATGTAATTACATTAACGTTAGCAATTGACAAGTCAAACGAAAGGGAAATGGAGAGTTGGTGGAGATGGCGTAGGGTCTAAAAAAATATTAACTAAAATATATGCATGTAGGTACACAAATATGTATGTATGTATATACATACATGATTCTATTAATGCCAATTAATGATAATTAAAACGTGATATTAATCATTACTTTCTGTTGGTCAAGAGGTGTCAAAGTCGCTTGAGTTAGCATTATCTCATGCGCTCTCTAGAATTATTCCATCCGTTATTGGGATTATTTCCTTATTGCATTCTGAATGATTGATTTTTTGTTATTTTACGAGTTTTACACTTTTAAACAGGGCTTAAGCATATTCAGTTTGCAGTTTGCTTTCAGTTGACATGTGCGACTACATGGTATATGGAGTAAATTGACGACATGCGTTGGCTGAGGGTGGGCAGGGAATTAGGGGGCTTAGGAAAAATGCGCTACGACAAAAAATTGCGTTAATTTCTAGGTAATTGTAGCTCAGGTTAGTACCAGGCACAGAACCAAACCCAACAACACCAGCTCCCAGGACCAGGCTCAGGACATGCGACAACGTAAACTACAACAAAATGGAAGAGAGTGGGAAAGAAAACTATTAACACGTAGAACTGGACAGGGTTAGGTCACGCCCTGGAGGCACACACATATGAGTGTGGGGGTAGTGGGCGTGTATGTGGGTGTCGGCGTTAGTGGTGGGTGCTGACGCGTTATTCAAATAGTTTTATTTTCCACGCGCTACTCATAACATTCAGCAACGCTGAATAGTTACATGCCCATGTGGGCGATGTTGATGGCAATGCCTGATGATGACGATGACGACCTGAAGCAATTCCCCAGCTGCCTACCTGCTCTTTAAATGCCACAGGGCCATGTTCCACACACACTCACAAGTAACTACTACTGTGTGTGTGTGGGGGAGGGTCGCAGTGTAGTTCTATTGTTCGTTTGGCTTAGTATGAAATTAAATAATTGCATTTCGGCTGCGCCTACAAAAAAATAGAAGCAACAACAAGACCATATAAGCGAGGGCTCAAACAATAGTTTCTAGTAGGAACTTTTTACATGTCATCTATGTGTGCTCCCAGCCGACTTTGACGTATAAAGATATTTGAATCATCTTCTTGAAAAATATATATTGTTCTTATAGATAGATAGATTTGATTAAACTGATTAGACTAGACCAACCAACAAAAGTTGGCTGATCAATAAATGTCCTTTTAACTTTACCAGTTAAACAATTCAAACAGTAACATTTCAAGTGAACCCCGAGGATGTTGAATCTACTCCCCCAAACCCCTCCAAGTAGAAAAGTTAGAGCTTTGGCGCCTTCATCGAAATAATGTTGTATGAGTTGTTCTGTGCCTTGCATAAGCTGCAATTATTATAGTTTTCCTGTCCCATTTTGTTTGTTTTTTTTTTTTATTATTTTTTTTTTTTTTATAATCATTCTGGTTAATTATGCCCGCATTATTTGCTCTACACACATATGAGTGTACAAGTGTGTGCGTGTAATGTGAGAGGGGGGTGGTTGCGGATAAACATTTTTATTTGAATATTTAATACGCTTTGCTGATGCTTTTGCTTGATTAGGCAAATGCTGTTGTTGTTTTTTCTTACCTCTACATATGCATATGGCGGGGACATTGAATAACTGTTGATGGAAGGAGGGGGGACTATGTGGGAGTGGAAGGAGGAAACCTCTTCAACTTATGTCAGACAGTTGTCAGGGCATCTAACTGATTGTAGTGGCATGTCAACAACCTTTTGCTGTGGCGGCTGCTAGGGGCAACCGTCAAAAAAAAATCGAATAAGAAAAAAAACTGAAAACGTAGAAAAAAGAATGATACAAACAAAACCACAGATTGGATTCCTTTCCTTTGATTTATCATTTATGTTTAATAAGCAAATGAAAATGTTTGAACTTTCCATTTAGGAAAACAAAGAGGAAAAGAGCAGATTTTACAATCGTTTATTTTGCATGCGAATCGGAAATAGAACTGAAAAAGAAGGGAAAAGGATAAACATTTAATATAATTACGCACAATTTTTAGTTGAAGTTTATGACACACACTCACAGTTAGAAAGATAGGGGGAAGTCGTATGGAGAGTGTAGGGACTCATACGTGACTTTTGACAGCAGCGTAAGGGGTAAGAGGGTCCTGGTAACTGGATCTTGGGTCCTGGCATCTCACTTTTACAGCAAGTTTATGAGCCGCCGCCAAGACAAACATAAACACTTATAGCAATGAGAGTGTGGCAGGGCTAAGGGCAGAGGACAGTGGACAGAGGGGAGAGGAGAGATTGGGCGGGTGGTAGGTGATTTCATAAAGTGTAACAAGCCAAAGCTTTGAGCGGCGACAAATAAGCGACAGCAGCCCTGAAGCAGCTTCGAAACCAAAGCCGAAGCTCAAAGTCGACAATAAAGCGATGCAGAAAACTTTACAAGCTACCGAGGGTTGCCTGCACACACACACACACACAGCAGGATACTCGCAGGATACACACAGAGGACACACCGCTCACTCGCTGCGAGTTAAATATTTGTTTCGCTTGTTTACATTGAAGACCCCAAAAGGAAAGTTGGCATCAAGTTCTCCCCCATCCCTTCACACACACACACTGAGTCCCCTCAAGAATCGCCTAGCCCGCAGCAGCAGCAAGTCGTTATTTCTTAATATTGAGTGCTGCAAATGATGCTGGAGAGGATAGGATGGAGAATGGAAGAAGGAGGTGCAAGCGTCGGCCACAAAATAAGAACACAGAGTGTGGGAGAGAGGCAGAGAGGATGATGATCAGGGCATATGTCAGGCGACTTAACTTTTGAGAGTTCAGCAACGCCCACTACTTGGCCATAAATTGAGTGGCATTTGTCCTCGATGTCTGCTTTTCTTCTGCCCCCCCCTCATTTTGTTGCTGTTAAGTTGCTAAAAACGGAAAATAGGCGATGCCTTCCATAAAGTAACTGCAACGGAATGCATTTGTCCATAACAATCATTCGACAATAAAAATGAGGCGAAGGAACCATTAAAAAACAAACCAGAGGGCCATGATAATCCAATATGCGATCTATGGAAACTTCAAAAACATTATCATCTCGAGTTAAAGCTGCCAGGCCGAGAGAAGGTATGGAAGGGCAAGGATTGCTAATTCAATTAAACTTAATGGGATTCCACAGAGAATCTATGTTAATCGAGAAGTCGTTACTCAACAAGAAGTAAATGTTGTTGCAAAATGTATATTATAGTAGAATCAGTCACTTGTGTGTATTGCCATATCACTTTTCTATCATTCTCTCAAACAGATAATTTCATATTAATTTGTTTTTCTTTCTCTCCTCTTCTTTTTCTTCTTGCAGACCCATCATCCTGTTAGTCAGCAGAAAAGACAAGAATAAAAAAACTAATTCTTCATTGCCGACCCAGGCCCGTACGTGACGAGGCCTTTTTTTGCACTTAATCAAAGGTAAGTGACAAACGGACAGACTCACTGTCAGACAGACAGAGGGTCGTATGGATAACGAATGGGGAAGAGCCGGTGATCAGGGGAGGGTGGTGGCTTAGGTCTTCGAGTTAGAGAGTTAAGTAAGTCTATGTAATTAAGTGTTTGAGCGAGAGTCAAAAGGAGAAAAGTCGAGCAGGTAAAAGCGCATTTGGAATTCACTTTTAAATCGTCAAGCTCTGCTTCAAGCTAGCTTCCCACTTTCCCCACTCTTAAGCCACCAGACAGACAACTGTACATATGTGTAGAATCAGAGGAAGGGGGTGGGTTTCATATGCCATAATGTTTTAAGTAAAATTGTTAAAATATTTGGCAGTCAAGTTGAGAGTTCCAGAGAGTAGACGGCAAATCTTGTGCTGTCGTCTGCTAAGTCAGTATTTATGTTTGCCAGTGATTGTTGTTGTTGTTTGTGTTTCTGTTTGTCTTTTGTGAAAACTGAAAGAATTTATTATATCAGACAGCAACAACAACAACAAAAAAAAAACTCAACTCAAGCATCTCAACGAGCCTGACAAATTTTCACTTTGCAAGAAACTTGCAACGATGAAAATTATTTCGCTCCCATACTCTTCCTCCTCTACTCTCTTCAGTTGCTTCTTGTACTCGTTGAAAGCCAAAAAGGAAAAATCGTAAAGACGACACGACAAAAGGGGCGAAAGAAGAAAAGCCAAGTAGTACTTATCTGCCAGGACAGCCAACACTTTTTGGCCAGGTGCTGCTGCCAATTTGGGCATTAAGGCTTAAGGCTGACTGCTGCATCCCTTGCCCACCCCATTTATAGGCAAATTGTGCAGCAAAAGTTAAAGCTCTTCAGCCCAAAAGCCCAACCCAAGAAATAAGTGGCCGTATATTGGCCAGGCAGGCGGTGAAGACATGAGCGTAGCGTGTAGGATGGAATCAATTCTTCCGAAATTTATTGATATGTACATGCACTAGAAATGTTTATCTAAGAAAGTGCAACTACTTCTATTTTGCTCGCCAATAACTCCCTCTTCATTCACATTTCAAAAAGATTTTCTCTTATTGTCATGAGTATTTGTATTAAAATTTGTTGAACCAGCAACTTGCCCTCCACCAGCATTCCTTCGCTAAATAGATGGCAATTCCACTCTGTCCATGAGCCAAAGTAATTTTAAGTGCAACCGTCGTGGGACGGAGAGACTTGAGGGGATTTTGCATACTATAACTCTTCACTCCCATTTTTTTTTTTTTTTTTTTTTTTTGCTAAACGAAAATATGTGTCAACAATATGGCAATGGCAAAAGACGAGCACGAGCACTTGGATGGGAATGGAGTCCAAGTCGAAGGCAAAAGGAGCAGAAGGCAAAAATGAGCGAAAGTTTTCTTTTGCACTACTTTTCATTTTACTTACTTATTTTTGCTGACAGGTATGCTAAAAGCCAAAAAACGATGAAGGAGCTGTTCAGTTTCACTAGAAGGCAAGGGCAAGGGCAACGACGACAAGGGAAAGAGGCAGCTCCAAGATATGTGCAGATTTTGGCAATAAGTGATGGAGGTGGCAAGGCGGACGAAGGGAGGACAAGAAACTATCAAGGGGGACACCAAGTGACAGCTGGCAATGACTTTTTCGCATGATAATAACAATGGCAAAAGAGTAACAGAAGAGGCAACAAAAAAAGGGTTAAACAAATGGCTGCCAGTAACAAAACTTGGCGCATGTCAAAGTAAATGGCAAGCAATTTATGAAATATTTATGGAGTGTGACATTGGCCTGACAATATGCAAAATACGAAAACAATATATTTAGTGGAAATGTATCCACATAAAGAAGAGTTTTCCCCATATCTCTCTGACAACACACACACTCGGTCTGTTTTTACTTACGCAGCAAACATATGACATTTGGCCTTTTGTTGAAACATCATTTTCTTCAAAAGGGTTACCCAAGTAGGGAAAAGTCCTTAGAAGAATCTTCTCTTGAAGAAGCCCTATGCTAAATGATACTATCTGGCATTGATCTAGTGGAAGAATAGATTTTGGAGAAATTTTTAAATTTAATTTCAGTGATTAATCAATTCAGTTGACAAAGTGTTATCCAAAGAACTAGACTTCTTAAAGAAACATGTATTTAAGTTTTCTCCCATATGAAGAATCATTGCAAAGTGAAACAAATCGAATTGGTTTGGCTTATTTCAATAAAACGTTGCAGAAAGAGTGAGACGGGTAATATCGTGCGTGCGGTGAATGTCATAACTTGGCCTGATTGATGGCCAAGTTTTGTTAGCCATTTTGGGCTTGTCTCATTTGTCAGGCTGGATATCCAGACTCAGGGACACAGAGTCGCAGAGACTGAAAGACTGAGAGTCGTTGTCGTCATCGTCGTGCTTTAGAGTAAAGGTGAGGGGATGCCGGGAAGGGAGTGCAGCCGTTTGACTGAACTGTCCAACTTTTTCGCCACATGTCTCTTTTTATTTGCAGCGTAATAAACTATGGGGAAAATAACGATGGGAAGGGGGGAAAAGGGCATACAGGGAGAAAGAGACTAAGGTAGGAGCCAGCGAAGTTGCTTGTCAGCAAAAGTCCTACCTCACATACAGTCCCTCAGTCTCTCAGTCAGTCAGTCAGTCAGTCAAAGTCAAGCACGTCCGAGCTTAAAGTTATTCACATGAGAGGCAACAAGGAATGATGATAGCGGCGACGACGTTGACGATGCCGGCGAGGACGAACATGAGGAGCAACGGCAGCGGGATGACTATGATGACGACGATGATGATGATAATGATAATGATGGAACCGGGCATGGCCCTGGGAATGTCATAAACAACTACGTCGCTTCCGGCGTACAAACTTATTGTTGACAAAACCTCATGACACACAGACGGGCCGAAAGACAGACAGACTGACAGATGGACCGACGGACGGACAGACAGACAGAGAGGACGGGAAGAGGCAGCAGACATATTGTTAAAGTCCTAGGTCCTTTTGGGTGTCCTGTGCTGGCTGCTGAGTGCTGCCACAGCGGAAGTGTCACCATTTGTCAAATAACGAAAATTGAAAACAATTTCCACACGCAGCAACAGCCGAAGCTCAGGCTGAGACTGAGGCCGAGGCAAAGCCGAAGAGCTGATTTTTCCCTGGCTCTTTTGGCAGCAGTTGCCATTGTTTTCATCTTGCACAATTTCTTTTCAAACGTACCACCCTTCCACTTTCCTTACCACCCCGCAGTCCCCTTGATATCTCCTCTTTATGTTTATATTCAATGCGGGCCGATAAGCAAAGTTTTCTTCTTGCCTTGCCATAACGAGAGAGTCCTGTTCCTGGGCCTTTGCCTTTGCCTTTGCCTCTGCCGTGCTGCTGCTACTGCTGGTTCTTGAGCTTTTTAAAGTTAAGAAATTTCCATTCAAACAGATACTACAATTTATGTTCCAGTGTGCGTGTGTGTTTCTGTGTGTGCGTTGAATGGAAAATTGCTTGCCTTCGCCACATTCAGCTCTGGGCTGACAACTTAGCAGCGGCTTTGCTCCAATTTCCTAGTGGGTCGTCGACAGTTCTGTCACACTTCCACACGAAGAAGGACCTGCTCCTTCTGCTCCTGCTTCTTCAGCACATTATTTGCACGCACACACCTAAAACATATGCTACACCAATCCTCCAGCTCCTTCTTTCTCCTGTCGTGCCTTGACTTGTGTTTGGCTGTGTGTCTGTGCGAAAGTTTAATCGAAATTATAAACAGCAAGACAAATTGCTTCTTGTTGCAATTTTCCCCTACAACATAACAATGTAACAATATGGGGGGAAGAGGAGAGCACAGAATAGGGTATAATGTGTAGAAGGCAAGGCTTTGTTAGAGCAAGCCGCCAGTTTATGTTCCCGGTGCCTTCGAGGATAATTTTCCATGGTGCTGTTTGTCGCCAAGGCTGTTTTTCTCGTCCTTGTTTATATTGATGATGATGATCGGTTCCAGTTAAAACAGAAACCCCTACAACTGATAAAATTATCTAAGTGAACTGTTATGATTTTCACTTTTCATAAAAAGTTAATCACAAAATCAAATAATTCAATAAACTTTTAAGACAAAGGCAACCACTTCATTCTAAGTAAACTTTTGGATACCGGTAACGCACCAGTTAAATTGACCTATTTTTTTTCCGACATTTTAAACATTTTAATTTTTCTTCAATGAGGTACAATTATTTAAAAGATTTTCAATCTCTCACATAAAGTTTAATTTAATCTTGCCTAGATGTAAAGGAATGCAGGCGGAAATGATTTTATTTATAGACTTGGGAAGTCTTTTAGCCAATTTATCAAATTTCTTCTACATTTTGTGAGTTTTTGCTATTGTTCTTGTCGTATTTTTAAGTGTTTCACTGAGTTCAAATTGTAGACTTTACATTTTACGAGCAAACAAAATGTTTTCTTCTTCTACAATATGGAGGTGAGTTATATGTAGTACGTATACATATACATATACATACACATATACAATCACATTCCAATTGTCGGCATTTTTATGACTTTTTATTGCGCTGTGTCTTTCTCAATGTCTTCTGTCCTTCTGTGCTTCTGGTTTTGTTGTGTGACACAGAAAAGTTGTGCTCTCTGTTTTGATAAATGACTTTTGAATACTGTGAGAAAACGCATAAATCATATGATTTATGCATAATCAAGAAATTGATTTTTCATTTGCTTGTAATGCTTGCCACGCCTTGTTTTTGTAACCGCCCTCCGCCCCTAACCTACCCAATCTCTTGACGTTTTCTGTCTAAATCTCTTTCTTTGGACTCTGAGTAATTGGCTGTCAACGGCGATGGCAATGAATATACATACATACATACATAGATACGTGAGGGTGAGTGTGTGTGGAAATTCACTCGCATGAAAATCTAATTACACACATACACAGACATACACCCACCCATACATGCGTACACTTCGAGACAGAGCAAGAATGAGTTTCCCTTGGTCTATATTTTTTGATTTGCTGCTTGACAACACACTTAAAAATTCCAAGTACCATATCTGGAAATATCTTGGCTGTTTCTCTCTTCATCTTCATCTTTATCTACATCTGCTGTGGCTGCTCTTGTGGTTATACGTATAGTGTATACATATATATTCTACTATCTAATATATTTAAGGTAGAGGAAACACTGTGTGTGTGTGCGTTTGTCTGGGGCATTTTAGTTTTTGACTTTGCTTTGATATTCAAATTGAAGTCATCAAGTCTCATCTTCATCGTGCTACTGTCTGGTCGAAAACTTTTCATGTAGATTCCTAAGCACTTAATCCTGCGGTGTGAGCCACATGAAATGCCAGTTGAGCCCTTGAACTTTGTTAAGGACATGCAGCAGTAACAAGAGCTGGATCAAATCAGCAGCAGAAGGGAGGAAAGGAACGCTAAGCTAAGCTTTCTCTCAGCTACACGGAAAACACTTATCATCGTTTTATTTAAAATTTATAACGAAAATCAATGTAATGAAGCATGCCAGAGTCAATAACTCAAATGACTTTCCATCTAATCCCGCCCATCATGCTCCCCTCCACCCATCCTTCTCTTTACTGAATTGAGACAATATTTTATGCAAATCACCGAACGAACGAATGAGTGAGTGAATGAATGAATGCCTGTTTGATAACGACAATAACTCACTTGACAACTGCCAATAACTTATTTACACTTCATTATGCCCATCATTCCATCCAATTCAAGCCAATCCAAGCCAGGTCTGGGCCAATTCAATTCTCATTCAATCCAAAATATGCTTGGTGTCATAAGCCAGTTATTAATTTATTAAAAATTTCAGCATAATTAGAGAGCACTTTTTGCCCAAATGACACTTGAAATGCAAAAACTGAAGGACTCAAACCATCTCCTCTCTCATCTCTTTATCCATCTTCCCCCCCAACTTATCCGGTTCCTGTTTCTATGCCCTTGCTTCTTCTCCTTTTTTGGGCGAATCATGAAGCCATTGCCGTTGAGCGAACAATCAGCGACAGTGTTGCAGTTATTTATGAGCTCAATAAATTTGTTTATAGGGGGGTAAAATCTGAGGGTGAGTCTGGCCCAGGGAAAAAGAAGGACTGGATAAGGGGGATAGCGGCCAGGCGTCAAATGAAAACAGTAAAAAGCCAGCAGGAGGCAAAAATAACAACAGAAAAACCGAAATGCCATGAACTTTTCATCAGCAAAGTAGACCAGAGAGTGGTAATGATGGGGAAGGGAGCCGCGACGGGTCGCCAGCCGGATGAGAAATGTGCAGAAACGAATAAGGGGCCACGCTGCTAGTCGGAGGGTGTTGAGGAAAACCCAAGACGTCGGAGACCGCGAAAATGTGAATTGTGCTAAAGTGAAATATGAGCGCAAAAGTAAAAAGTTAACAACATTAATTAGCATTTTTATGAAGCACTTTAACATTTGATCGAGAATGTAGAGCCCAGAGGGGGGTTAAGCAGATAAAATACGTTATAAAGGAGAATGAAAAGGCGACAATTATGTTGTAATATAAAATATAGAAATATTTTTAAAATATTTTAAGTAATAACACATGGCTTGGAGAACTGTTAAAGCTTTTGAAAAATATTATTATATAGTTTTAGGTAGGTAGATATGGATTGAAAAACTATTTCGATGAAATTTTTAAAACTTTTTTACAATGCACTTACGACCAAAATATTAAAACAACTACGATTAAACCTTAATATTCAGTTATTCAACCGTTTCTTGAAACCACCAGACAAAATCTGTATGGGATTCAGAATGTATAAACGTACTTTGCTGTAACTTTAATGAAAGGCATTGGTGGAGTGGGGGACGGGTGGAATGCGTAGGCTTACTCTCTAGTAGTGCCCACCCTTTACTTGGCAACCACATCAAAGATATCAGAGAAGGAGAAACAGAGACCCGTCAGTGGAGGGAGGAGGGGGGGTAGCCTGAAACTGAAACATGAAACTGAATTTTTGAGTAATTTCCACCTTGGTTTTTATGCCTCGCAACATCCTTTTTTTGGCCGCAACTGTGCGAGATAAACAAATTTTATTGACTGAGTCATTCATGGGTTTTCTGTTCTGTTCTCTCTCTTCCATTTCCAGGACAAGCTTCATTTTTCGAACACATCCACGTTCACGTCCACATTCACATCCACATCCACATCGACATCGACGTCGACATCAGCCATCAAAAATGTTGCCGCATCATCAGCGCCATAAAATGGCGGCTTCTGTTGCCATCTTATTGCTGAGCTGCTCCCTGATGGCGTCGGCGCCAGCGGTGGAGGCCCGCTCCAAGGAGGAGCGTAATCGTAATCGCGGCAATCGTGGCAACAACAACAACATGAATGGAGGTGGCATCGGTGGTGGTGGTGGCACTTCCCCATCGGCAATGACCAACAACAATAATGGGATATATACTTATGGCAGCTCCTCATCGTCGATATCATCGTCGTTGTCGTCATATACCACAGGCAGCACTGGCTATAGCGGTCCAATGGACACGACTGGCTTCTGTACACGTCGTCGTGATATGAAATTAATGTGCTACTGCACACCCGATGAGAATCATGTTCCTGTGCAAAAGGCCGAGTGTTGGGTATTCTCTGAGGGCCTACATGAGAACGATACCACCTGGACACGTTTCTATCAGCAGAAGCGCTTGCGTGAACTTAAATTTGTCATTCAGAATAATGCCCGATTGGATTATATACCCACCACCATAATCGACTCATTGAAGAATCTCAGTAGCATTGTCATCGAGTACTCGCAAGTGGAAATTGTCAAGAGCTACGCCTTCGCCAATTTGCCCTTCTTGGAGCGTATAATACTCAACAATAATCACATAATGGCCCTCGATCAGGATGCATTTGCCAATCATATACGTTTGCGTGAGTTGAATTTGGAGCACAATCAAATATTTGAAATGGATCGTTATGCCTTCCGAAATCTGCCACTGTGTGAGCGACTCTTTCTGAATAACAACAACATTAGCACCCTGCACGAAGGACTCTTCGCCGATATGGGACGCCTGACCTATTTGAATTTGGCCCACAATCAGATCAATGTCTTGACCAGCGAAATATTCCGCGGCTTGGGCAATCTCAATGTGTTGAAACTAACTCGAAATAATCTTAACTTTATTGGCGACACAGTCTTTGCTGAATTGTGGAGTCTCAGCGAATTGGAGCTGGATGATAATCGCATTGAGGTAAGTTCAATTGATAAATGAGTGAATTCCCTTTTTTCCAATCGACAGCGATCTACGTTTAAAAGTTTTAGCCAAACGCACTTAAAATAATAACAAAATCCATAAACATTTTCTGCCCCCCAGATCGATTAAAAATGTCAAGGCTCGGAGCAAGAATTGCTAGTTGAGGCGAAGTTAACGCCCAGTTAAATTTTAAACGAGGATATTGTGGAAACGGGCCTAAATATTTCAATCAGACATGAAGCACATGGCTTAAGCATATTTGTTGTGAGATTTTCATTTTGATTTGGTATCTTTCTCCTCTGCGCTTAAGTGGCCATAAATTGCCGGCACAGTGGCCTCTAAGGACCAGAGGCAACGGGGAGGAGTTAAAGGAGATTCAGAGAAAGGGATGAGTGAAATAGGGTCATAAATGCCACAACATTTTGTTGGTGTCATAAATTCAATTCGAATTGTCCCATGTCCTATTCTTTTGTGGTGATTTAAGTGGCTGGTCAGGAGAAAGGAGAAGCACGATATTCTTGGTCTATTCCAGTCCAAGGGTGCAAATATGATAAATAGATTGGTAAATTATGTTTTCGACTGATGGCCGCAAGACAAACAACAAGAACAACCACAAGATGAAGCCAGGGGCCCTTTTTTCCTTTTGGCGCTTCTTACAGCTTAATTCGCACATTTGCTCTGGGCCCACATGCTGACATTTTTGCTTTACTTCCAGCCAAGTTAATCTACTTACAAAATATTGAATAACAAATCATTGAATAATGGATTTATGGCACTCCTCTTTCTAGCCATCTGATATGCAAGGACCATGTGAAGCTATAAAAATGGCCAAGTCAGTAAATAGGGTAAGGCAGAAGGGAAAAAAAAAGAATTGTTGGCGAGGTGCAGAAGGGTAGCAGGACAGATCGTGTGGTGAGCGGGAGGTGTGGGGGGTAAACAAAGTTATGTCTGTGAGGTTACTAGCGATAAGCGCTATATACCCCGACTTCAGCTTCAGTTACTTACTCTGGTCTTTGCTTTTCATTTTTCCTACTTTTCCATTTTACAAAGTGCTCGCATATCATGTCACACTCAGACATTTCGCATATGTGTCAGGCCAGGCCACTAGGACACACGCACACGGACTTACAAACACATTGGCACACATACATATGTACACACACACACACATATGCATGCACACACACTCAAGTTGTTGGCTCAAGTGTTTTTGGTCGCTGACGCTGACAATGCCTTTCGCCTCCACCCATACTTCCGCTCATAATGATTGGGCTTGTTATCGCCTTTGCCTTTCGCATTGTTTCTCAACTGGATTTTGCTTTTGCCTTCTGTTCTAGTCATATCCTTAGCCATAACCTCCTCCTTTTCTCCCACCCCCTCCCCCAACCCCTCATTTTAGGACATATGTTGCGCCAAAAACTGCCTTGTACTTCTCGTCACTTTCAATAAAAGCAAATTTGCTTAGCTTGGTTCCTTTTTTCCCTCTATCCCTATTCCCCCGTCTCTCTCATTTTTTCTCCTTTTACTTCATAAATCATTTACCCTTAAAAGGTTGCGGGGAGGTAATGCATGGTGTCCCTCGACTTTCTGTTTCTCTCTTTCTCCATCTCTCTGCCTCTTTATCGTCTTACTTTTTTGTCTGGTAAAAAGATAAATAGATAAGCTGATAAGCAGCTAAACGAGTGCATTAAGTGAAAGTGTTGATGGAAAAGTGAGAACATTTTCCCTTCAACCTGAAAAACTTTAAAGGCCAAAAAACAAGCTTCAAAAATTGTACATTGCCCAGCTAAAACAGTTGAATTTTGTTCCTTAAAAAGTTGGATAGTGTAGGGGCTTTGAAATCAGCTACACAAGTAAGTAAAATATCAATAAATGAAGCGGATTAATAGGAGGATTTTAAAAAATGTTATAAAATGGCTAGAAATTGTTACGAAATCGTAATGAAGTCGGAGTCGGAGAAGAAGAGACAAAGCGTGACATCTTTTCTGATACCAAACGAACCAAATGTTTGGGTAATAACCTTTACGGCGTAGCTACTTCTGGCAAATCTCGTTTGTTAACTATGTTTGGTTTTTAATCGGACTTTAAATATCTGGTGGAAAAGAAATCTGTGGCCTTTTTTGACAGAAAATTAAACAGATTTATTGAATATTTGATTTGAGTACTTCGCCCTTTCTTTAATGACACTTTGATTCGCGTTTTAATCTTGTTTACGCAGTCGCCTCGCAATAAATAACTTTTCATTCCTTTCATTGGGCCTGAGTTTTATTTTGTTCGTTTTTTGTGTTGCTGTTGTTGTTGGTTAATAAATTGCTTGCGCCTCATAAAACTAACAAAATATGCCAATAAAATACATGGAGAATATATACATATACAAATTTTTGTATGTCAATCATCTTGACAAACAAATAAACTATATATTATGGACAGGCGAGGAATGAGTAAAAGTTGGTAAAGTCTTCGGTGGGTGGCCCATACCTCTGGGCACACATATCGCACGTAACGCAAATTTTTCAATGCCTCAACCCAAAAGCGCGAAGAATACATGTATGATGGCACATGCCTCTCTTTTCCTTTTGCCATTTTTTTTTGTTCTTTTGGTCTTGGCATTTAATATGCATAATTTTTCCATTTCCCTAGACAAAGCATATTGAATATTAAATAATGGAAGAACACAAAGACTGCCAGCCTGCCAGCCTGCCCCTCCATTTTGCCTTCTTTCTTCTCTTTCGCTCGGCTCACTTTCGTTTTGAGCTCGACAAAATAAACACTTTTTTCCGTATAATAAAATTCAAGACAAACGAATTGGTACATACAAGTTAAAACAACAACCAAAAAAACTCATACATGGATATGTATATGTTTATGTATTTGTATATATATGTATATGTTGTATATATACAATATATATACATAAATAAATACGCAAACAAACAACAATAACAGAAATGGCTGAGAGAAAAGCGAAACTGTTGAAAAACAATGAAAATAATACGCAAAAATGTGGAAAAATGGCAGCAAATATTTTTTTGTTTGCTCGGTTGGCCACGGCAAAAGCTTTGCCCCATAAGCATAACTAAAGTGAGAGAGAGAGAGATACTAGATGATACGGGAAAGATATGTAGATGAGGGTGAAGGCAAACTGAGATGGGTAAAGGAATCACAATTGAAACCTCCCCCAGCAATAAGGAAATTGAGTTGAAATTTTTGTTTGTATCTATTGCAAAACAATTGAATCAGTTTGCTGAATTTCTTGTATCCATTTAGGTTTCTATTCCATATAGTCGCGAAACCCACTGATTAATCAAGAAACTAATCTGACCTGCTACATTATGGGTTAATCTATTCTATATTGAGAATTTGGAAAGTCGTGATGAGAAACGACTTTTTGAACTTGTTTTGCGTTCATTGATTGGTGTAATGGAAAAAAAATCGAGAAAATTGCAATCGACAGCAATTTGCAAAAGATCTATATATTGTTATCAATTTGTGAAATTATATCAAACATATCCACTGATTTGTTTTTGTTTTTTTTCTTTTTGTAACCTATTTTCTGCAGCGAATTTCGGAACGTGCTTTGGATGGCTTAAACAATTTGAAAACTCTGAATTTGCGCAATAATTTGCTAAAGAAAATCGACAATGGACTGTTACGTGGCACTCCGGCGCTGCTGTCCATCAATGTGCAGGCAAATAAATTGGAAACGCTGACATTCTACACGTTCCAGCCAATTATGGACAATTTGGTCAACAGCACCAGTGAACTGTTGGTGTCAGGTGAGTTACGACTTCTCCGTCGTCGGTGAGATCGACTCCGCGTCGTGTCGAGTTGAGTCACAATGCGAACTGCAAAATGCAAACTTTTGACAGCCAGCACATCGAGAGACATCAGGGAAACATGACAGTAGTTGACAAATGCATAAATGAGGCGACTGACAAACTGACTAGCTAGCCAGAGCTGACTTTCCGAATGAGTTTCAACTTCAACTTTTAACTTGAAGTTGTTATAATTACACATACGCCATGATGGTCAACCCCGAAACCCCCCAAGACCGTTTTGGTTTTATGCAGCAAATGAGCTGAGCTAAGGGTAATAAAGTTTTATGCCAGCCGTTGGTTTGATAGAGCCAGCGGGAGGGGGGATACATGTACATATATCCTCTCTCTAGATACATACATACGTACGTGTGAATATGTGGTATCTGTGTGTGTTCGTGTTAGTTGCCTTCATTAAGGAAATGTCGTATCGTCGTTGCTCAAGTGTGCGCTTCCGTTGACGCTCACTTGAATTTAGCTACAGCTGGCCAACAATTGCCCCAAGGCCGTCGTTCTTCTCCTACCCCAGACAGACCCACTGTCATTGCCATTGCCATTGTAGCGGTATCCTGCTGTCTGCTGCCATACACACAAAAACTAAATTAGTCATTAAAGTGCAATTTTGAAAGCGGCCAACTGAAGTACTACATACATACGACCCTCTAACCGACCTCGCACTCACCGCTCTGTTACCAGTAGAGTGCAAAACTCATAACAATAAAATATGTCACAGGCAATGTCCTGCCTGGCCTCTGTTCCACATTCTCCTCCTCTGTCGTACCTCATGTGTCTGTATGTATGTGTGAGTGTGTGTATGTGTGTGTCTGTAATAGCTGCGGCTATTAGCGCGTTGATTAGCTCAATTAAAGGTAAATGAAAATGAAATATTAAGTGCTCAAGTTGTTCGTTCACTCGCTAGTTGGACATTTTAGTTCCAGTCGATGGGAAAAACCATACTGGCCCGGCATGCAATTAGGCTAGGATCACATTCAATTATTCAAAAACTTGATCAATTTGCAAAATAATGCGTTCAAGTGAAATATGTATGTATTTTTCTAATAAATTAGTTAGTCTAAATAACTCACTGACTATTTTGGTATGCGACTCGTTTAGATAGTGCCTCGAGAGGTCTAAACCAAATATAGTTTTGGCCACCTTCAAGTCAGAATAGGTAGTTTTATTTATGGTTCAGACATTGCAATTAGACTTTGACGTAAGCGGCAAGAAATTACGAATACACTTAAATATTTAACAACAGCCTTCAAACAAAAACCAAAAACAAAATCAAATTTCTCTTTCATTTCGCGTCGCTCACACATACACACACACACTCACAAATGCAACTTAATTATCACACACACGTACACGGAGGGAGAAAGTTGCAAATGTGTGTGGAGCAACATTTTTGCTAATGGTTTGCCATTAGCATGACTCATTTAAAAAACAAAAAACCCAAAAAAAAAATAAAAAAAATAAAAATGAAAACCAACGACCAAATGGCTGAGCGCATTGGCAAACAAACACCGAGCACCGTGTGTGTGTGTGTGTATTTGTGTATCTGTGTGTGTGAAAAGTAATTGCATTTGCACATATACATACATAGACATAGTCACTCATTCACTCAGTCACTCATTCCAGACATTTGTAAATTGGCTACAAATGACTTCAAATTGCTTTAAACTACAGCAAAATATTTTCGCATGCCGAAAAACTTTTTAATTCATATGCAGTGATTATGCACACACACACACGCATGCACGTACATGAATTTTTACATATGTGTGCTTCATTAGAAACCTTTTCACAGTGTGCAAAAAAGAAAAAAACACCGAATTATTTAAAAAAAAATTTTAATAATTTCATTTTCGACTTTTTGCCTAATGAACCCAGAAAAAGTTATTTTTTGCTTTCATCCTTCAGTTAGATATGTGTATGTATGTATGTTCATGGCATATCAGACCAATCTGGCTTTCTGTATCTGCAACATTTATAGCTTCGTTATTTACTCGATTCAAGAATTTCAGCTCAATTTATCGTTTGACAAATTTATAATGAGACGCCTAAAAGATGCAACACTTTTTTTCCATCCATCTGCTTTTGCACTATCCACGCTTATTGGCACCAAGTGTTGAGGCGTGAGCAGATAACCTCAAGGGCCAGAAGCGGGGTAAGGCTGCCGTTGCCTCAAGTGCATAAAAGCTTATAAAAATTGCAACAAAATTGCACTCAAAGACATGGACAGACATTAAGAGAAGGAGATAGAGAGCGAGAGAGAGAGAAGAGAGAGAGGGGGAAACATGTTAGAAATGTCGCCTACAACAGACTGCGAAACAGACGTTGACGGGACTAAAAGATAAAGTTGACTCGAAGGCTATAAAACGTGCAGCAACAGCAACAGAGGGAGCACCGCCAGTTAAGACTTTTTGGCCACAGTGACAACCATTTGCGCCAGTGAAAGGCAGAAAGGGGCATGATACGATGGAGTCGAAAAGTTGAAAGTATTTGCCAACTGCCGCATAAACTAATCGAACACCAGGAAGGATGCCAGGGGGATTTGTAGGTGGACGATGAGCAAAAGTATTTGACAAAATGTTATTCAGCAGACACACAGGAGAAGGAAAGTGTCACAGAAGCAGGCTGAGTGGAAATAGTATAAAAGTGTTCAGGATTTCCATTAGCGCCAGGATAAATGATAAACATGAACTTTTCAGGTGCAGTCGAAGGATGTGAGTCTATTTTATTTCTTTAAATAAGCTTAATCGCTCAGTTTTGTAAATGTCCAAAAAGATGTCCTTGAGTTTTGTGAGTGTGTTCCTTGTTGAACACACAAAGTTTTGTTGCCCAGTGCAGAAAAAAAATTAACTAAACAGAGCTGCGCTGAACTGTTGTTACCTAGAGCTGCCCAGGTGACTGCCGAACACAATGGTCCCCAGTTGTCCTTTTGACGGCACTGTTTTGTGTTTGGTGTTTTGTGTGCGGTGTTTGTCCAACGCTCTACCATGGGTCGCTCGGTCCTCGGTCCTCGATCCAAAAGCTCCTGTGCAGCATGTATTTTGTGAAAAATTTATAGGCCTGCCCTGCCCCTCCAATGCTGCCCTCTTGGACTTTCCCTTTGCTCTGCTCGGCTGTGGCATTTGTTTCAATTCCAAAAGGCTGACCAGTAGCAAGCAGCAGCAGCAGCAGCAACCACATGAAAAAGAGAAAGGGTCATCTGTTTTTCCCCTCGTTTCGCTTTCCCTTCCTCTACTTCTTCTCTCCTTTTCTCTCTCACTCACTCACTCTTTTTTGGTATTTTTTTCTTTCGTTTATTTGTATGCCACTCACGTTTTGTTTGTGTCGTCGCGCCTGTGGCCAGGATGTAGGACGTAGGTCCAAAAAGACCCACCATGACCATTTCACCATTTCAAATGCGTTCGGTTCGCTTTAAAAAGGCAATGCGAATTTTTCACATATTTGCCACTCGTGCTGCTGCTTCTACTGCTGCTGCTGGGTGTTGCTAGTCCTAGTGTGGGTAGCAACTGGTAATAAATGCGACAACACCCTCTCCAATTCCGATTCCAACACCAACACCAACACCAACTGAAGGGCCATGTCCGTGTCAAAGTCCAGAGAGTCCAGCTCAATTGGTTCGTTATGCGCTGATGTTGGGCACCAGACCCGACCCAGTCGTTAGATAGAATTGAATGGTTATTGTTTCGAAATATAAATAGGATTTCTAACAGATTTTTCCTTAAAAAAAACAGGATACAAAAATGCAACACACAACAACGGGAAAGCGAAAAACAAACGAAACGAATACGAAAACGAAAAAACCGTCCACCCAAAGCCATAAACATGACTATGACAGCTGGAAAACTACAATTTGATTATTTCTTTTCTGTTTTTCTGTCTCGGTTATTCTGAAATTTTTGCGTCCAGTTTTCTTTTTGCGAGCAAACACTTAATAAACTTTTGCAAGGTTCATAAATTTCAATATCAAAATGGTAGTTAAACGAATCGAAAAAAGAATCCCTCCATGAATTACCCAGAAAGTGTCGACATAATCAAGTAGTCTATATTTTTTTTATGCCATCAACTTTGTCGATTCAATTAAAAATTGTTAGTTCTGGCTATTTAACTAGCGACAATTTAATGGCTTTCGCTTCAAAAGATTTTATTGCGAATTTCCCTCTGACTTACTTAAACTCAAAAGTCCTTCTAATAGAGATGGTCCAGTTGCTTCAACTCTTGTAAGTAAATATACATACAGATAAGTTGATGTACATAGCTACAGATAATACGGTATCTATACTTAGTCTCGAGATAGATTGCCTTTCTGAATGGCATTTCTGGGCCGACACTTCTACCACAATATTTTCAAATAAAAACCAAAACTTTTTGATATTCAGTGACTGCATTCAATTGACAACTTAGTAAAGCTTTTTATCGCTTGTTTGAACAATTGATTTTTGTTGTGGTTTTTTCCTCTTCATATTGCAATTTAAGTTAATTGCAGATATTTTCGGTTAAATTGACCCGAATTCGATGACATTTCATTAAGAGAGAACTTAGGCAACTGAATTAAGCTTGCAAGTTTTGGAAAAAGTTAGTTTAGTTTATTTATAATGCAACTGCCAATAGTTTCTACTGCATCAGCCATAGCAATGATAGTAAGAGCACTAACAATAACAGCAATAAACAGGTATTAGTATGGCCGGAAGCAAGAATTTATTGAAACGCATAAAAGGACGTTTGCGCCTCATTGCCGAAAAATGACCAACAGCAGCAACAGCAACAACAGCAACAGCAACTACAACAACATATGATGTTTTTGGGCCATAAACTGGACAAATGAGCGTGTGGCACGCACTCGAAATTGACTTTCGATAGTCAATGTCAGGCTGAAGAGAACGAGCAGCAGCAGCAGAAGTACAGGATGAAAAGGCAACATGCCAGCAAATCCTGCTGATTGTTTGTAATAAATCTATGGCTCAACATGGTGTAACATGTGTTGCACACCCCCCACACCTTCTCCCGCACATACACACGTACACACACGCACGCATATATAGAATGGCGAAGGCAGATATAGACACAGACTAATAAGTGTTTTGGGCTACAATTTGATTGTCAGCTTTTGGTCTGTGCCACACAAAAACAAATTTCCATATACATAACTACATATGTACGTATGTATGTATGTGAATGTATGTTTGTAAACACATAATATAAATACATGTATTTACGCACATACATATAGAATAGAGAATCATATAGAGTATATTTTGACACACATGCATGCCTAAGTAGTTGGCAAGTATTTCCATTCCATTTGGTTTCATTTGATTGCGTTTCTAACAAATTCCACTAAATCACCTCTCCTTAGCAGTGCCCAGCCCCAAAAAAGTATGCTATAAATATTTTAGAATTCAATTTCCGTTTAGTGGTGGCATTTTGGAGTCCAACGCCCCCCACACCTCATATAAATTAAAGAACCACCCTCCTGCTACCACGGCCCCTCCCCCCTCCCCCCTCTCCCTCATCATAGCTAACTGTCACCATAATTCACGCAAAAGCCATCGCTCATTTCTTCGTTTCTGGGCCCATTGTCTTTTCTATTGTGATGTTTTTCAATTAATTATTGTCTGTGGCCAGGCATCATTTTAATTACGCACCTTTTCCCCACACCACATACCACTCATCCCTACTTACTCCCCCTCAGCGATCATCATCGATGTGGGTAGGCATTCAATTGTATTCAACAAATCTCTGGGGTTGAGTTGGTCTGCCCATCAATTGACCCTCCTCGATCTGATGTTGATGCCGATGCCGATGCTGTTGAAGCTGTTGACCAGAATTTCCTTTCCACTCTTGTCATTAAGTAGTTCAATTAAAACTTAAATGCATCTTATTAATGAGTTTTTATTGTTTAATGCATGCAATTTTCATATGACTAAAAAGGGCACTCCCCATTCTACTTACCACAAATCTGCATATCTTTCTCTCTCTCTCTCTCTCTCTCTTCTCCTTCTCTCTATGTGTGAAAGCGACAAGCCAATGCATATTTTATAACTGGATTTCACATTGTGAAATTCACAACACATACTCACACACACACGCATATTAAATTTGGAAAATGAGGAAAATTTTAAAGCTGGAGAATATTAATTGCCAGCGTATTTCGAAATGAAATTAACCGTTTTCTCTTGAATGTCATTTTAAATTGAAGTTATTATTTAGATCAGACGCAAGTCGTGTGAGAAACTTAAACTAAAACAGACATATCTATTATAGATAAGACATCTTAAACTTAGACTTAGGTTAACTAAATTTCTATTTAATCTCAGCTTGGATCCAAACTAGAAATAAATGAAACGAGTTAATGACGTTCGGTCATTAAATCTAATACCCCGATTTTATATATAGAGAATATTGTTCAGGTTGTACAAATGTCCATGAAATGCTAGCTCACAAATTATACTCAAGAAATTAGGTACATACTTATTATCGATATGGCTTAGATTGCGCTGAGAGAAGAAATTTCATAGCCTAAAGCGGAGCAGCCTGTGCTCTAACTTTTGCACATTAAACAAAACTATTTGGCACAAATTTGTCAATAAAATACAACAATAGCTGCCGCCTCGAAATGCCTCAAACCACCAGAAGCAGATGCTTCTTCTCCTATTTGTCTTTGTTTAGTTGTTGTTACTCATCCATCTATACGGTTTGGTTCACCGAGGGAGTCATTTTGGCTTAGGCAGCAATTAAAGTAACTTTATTTTGCATATGCCGCCTAAGAAGAGATAGCAGCATACAGAAATATATATATAGCTACAGAAAACGCACCAAATTAGTTGGAAGTAATGACAACCAGAGAGAGAACCCTATCCTTGCCCCTTTCCCATTCGTCTGTAAGCCTTTTAGCTTTGTCACTTTAACTGATGGCTGATCATTAACGCGCTTTATTAGTTAAATTTATTATAATCAGCAGTAAGCATAAGCAGCATCAAGAGCATCATCAGCGTCGCCATTGCCATTGCTAGGAAGTTGGGACGGGCTTAGTGGAAAACCACTGCATAGTTTTAGGTGGAGGATGGAAAGTTTTGCAGACATTTCAGCGGTTATATAATGGCGGCTTGTTTTATAATTTATGCATACTTTAAGGTGCCAGGAGGCTGAGACTAAGACAGAATGTGGAAGAAATAAAGAAATAGAGACGGAAACTTCGACTAAGACTAAGAAAGTGAAGGACTAAGAGAGAAAGAAACACACACAACACATTAGGCGTGTTAATTTTCCATGTAAGCCCCTAACGGATTTCCATGGCGGCAAAGTGCGGCGAAGTAAAGTGAAACCAAGTGAAGTGAAGGCGTTGAATGGCGGCTTTAGCTTTGGCGTTGGCTTTGATTTTAATACAAATTCATGACTGTCATTGGAGCACTTGATGTGTGCCTGTACCAGTTTCTGTGTCTGGGTCTGGGCCTGTGTATGAGCATTTGTGGTAATCTATCTTAATATATGCACACACACACACACACACACAGGTAAAGTGGGACAGATATAGATATACCCACATACATACAAAGTACATATGTGCCTCCCCTCTCTCTCTCTCTCTCTCTCACTCTCTTTCTGAATATATGTAGGTACATAAACCGCCTTTAGCTGGTTGTTGTTTACCTCGAATCTCCCACCTGCGCCCACTTTGGTAATAGTTCGTTTTGCACCAAAATGCTTTTACTCTGTTCTTGCTGCCGTTGTTGGAGGAATCATTTGCGGCTGAAAACAACTTCATCAATATTTATTTGGAATATAGAAAATTGACTAAAACATGTCGAGGTTCCCCTATCTCCTACCTGTCATCTCCCAACTCCTCTATTGAGTTATGCCATGAAAATGATCAAATACTTAATAACGAGTCATTATTCGGTCATATTCAAATCTCGCATTCGCATTCAGAATCACATTGGCATTTGAATATTAGACCACAAAATGAAATTTGCATAACAACCATTAGGAAAACAAGGTGCCATGCCGGTGTATACCGCAGGTCATTAACTTGTTTTCTACTCCTCACATCAAACTTTGTTCAATGGCATTCCATCAATGCGATCAAACATTATTTGCCGAATTCCAATTGCTCCTTCTTCATTAAGTTACTAATGATTATTACTTTGAAAGTGGAGAATCTCTTCGAATGAAAATGCAATACAAATTCGAGGGCCTGCAACTTGTTATGTGTTGGTCTAGAAACTCAATCTATACGTGCTGCTGGACAACCATTTGAGGATCCACCTGACGTCTTTAGGCTTAGAAAATCAAATCCAGAAGATTTCTAAAGGAAATTAATGCACAAAAGCTGACAATTTAAAATTATTTTTCGTCATAAATTCTGGAAACCAAATTCAAGTTGTCGAACCTTTAGTCCTGCTTCCTGTTAAGTTAATTTAATTGAGTATTATTTCGAGCCACCCCTCTCTCTTTCTCCCTTCCTGTCTCTTTGCAAAGTCAATAGAATCGGACATAAATTGTCGCATGTAAGTGAGGTGAAACTAACGTTTAATTGAATATTTTGGCCAACTTATTGCCACATTCGATAAAATATATTGAATGTCGCATAACTCAATGTGTGTGTAAAAGGGAGCCATCGATTAGCAAATGCAGCTGGCCATAAATAAATAGATGTCCCTCCGCTCCATCCTTCTCTCTCTTCCGAAAGCCCTGATGCTCTTCAAAGTCTACAATATGTAATAATTTCAATTTGTGTGTGCAACATTCAATATGTATGTATATATTCTATATAGACACTATATGTATATAGAGTATGGCAGCAACTGACTTGGATATCTGCTATGACAGACGAGCCGATGCGGACATGAAAGTGTTGGCATTGATGGATGGTTATGGAATAAACTCGACTATGTGTAAGCGGAGGGGGTAGTTAGTACCCACTGTTACTGCTATCTCCTACAATCCTCCGCCATCTCCGCCGACTGCCCCGTCCTCACCGTTTTGGGCAAACAATTTATGTTGACTGGATAGTTGATATATTGCCTTCGCTATATAGAGAATTCTATTCACCTGCCAAAACCATTTCATTCCATTTCACTTTTAGGCTTAAGGATCTAATGAAGAGTGGAGAGTCCAAATGTACTAAATTGTGGGGTGGGGAGTGAAGAGTGAGCAGGGTTGGTTGCCACTTGACTTGCTAAATCACAGCACAATAACAAAAGACTCATTATTTATTGATACAGTTTTTGTTTTCTTTTGTTTTTTTTTTTTCTGCGTCCTTTTCTTTAATTTTTTTTTTTTTTTTTTTTTTTTTTGTTGGTAATTTCGTAACAACCCTCGCCTTATCCAGGACCCGGGGACAACCCTCGTAAAGCAACAACAAAAACTCGCATATTTTATTAAATACAATTCAATAAGAGCGCAAATATCAAGGGGCTGCTCAGAAGTGGAATTGGGAATGGTGGAAGGGTGGATGGGTGGATGGGTGGATAGCTGAATGTTGGAGGAGGGAGCTGTATAAGGAAGTATTTGGTGATGATGCGATAGCTATTTTAGCAAACATTTAGGCTGGGAATTGGCCAGCAGCACGGGGCGGGCGTTCAAGAGTTGACGAGGTCGTGGTGCGGGGAGAGAGCCAACAAGTTGCTCTTCGGGGGTAGTTGAAACAAGTTGTTATTGTTATTGGGCAAGCAAATACACATATATCTATATCTATCTACATTTTTTATGCGATTTACCATATAACAAACACATTACTAACCCCCCCTCTCCAGTCGCTTCCCCAACCCCCTCCCTCAGCTGTGCAAATATTTTGGCAAAGGAAGAGGAAAAAAAAGAGATTCAGCGAAGGGAGACAGCGGCTTAATATTTGCCTCAAGGGCTAATGTTTTTATGTAGTTCAGCCCGTGTGTGTGTGTGTGTGTGTGTATTTTAACGCGGTTGAGTGGTCATATTTGATCGCCGCCCTTGATTTGTAATTTCCCCACCCCAGCCTACACCCCGTCCCTTTGGTGTCCTTCTGCCTGTGCTGCCCTTGCTTTTTCCTGTTTGCTTTTTTTCGGTGAAAAGTGATTTCTTTTTTTTTTTTTTTGCCGTCTGTGATTCGTCTTTGATTTGTTTATGCGATTTCATAAAATATTTATCCTCGAGCGTAGTTGTTAAATCGCCTGCAATGACTTCATCCCCCGCCCCTATTCCCATCTAACCATCCACCCATCTTGGCCGGGAATGTTTGATCTTATTTCTCCTCTCGATTCGATTCGTTTCGTTTGGTTTTTTTTTGGTCCTTGGCTGACTTATTTGCCTTTACGCTCGATTGCCAAAAATAATTTGATATGAAAGAAATAAACTGTAATTGTTTGCTGATTGAAAATCTTCTTCGTTTTATTTATTGCATTTTCATTCGATTTTCCTTGTTGATAGACAGGAAATTTGCGCACAGAAAAAAAAACAGAAAACACAAAACAAAAAACAAAATTTCCAGCAAAATTTCGCTGGTAATATTATTAAAAACAAAAACAAGTCCAAAACAAAAACAAAACAAAAATATCGACGAAGAAGAAAAGAAAACCTTCCTAGCTGGAAAATCAACACACAAGTGATATATTTTTATGGCTTTTGGCACAAGGAAAATAAAGGAGCAAGGCAAACTTGTAACTAGGGTCCAGCTTACAGGACGAAAGGACGACCCAATGGCAGGACTCTCTCGCAATTCGCATTCATTTGGTTGTCATAAAGAACATTCAATGAGCGAAAAGAAAAAATAATACAGAAATAAAGGAAATTGGCGAGAAAAGCAAAGGCCATTGAAATGAGTTTCAATGGCTTCTTCACCCAACAACAGTCATGAGCTGTTAAGAGGAGGTGATTCGACGCAGGGGAATGGTGATGGAAGAAAAACCATTTGATTTTGAATAAACTAAAATAAAGTGAGAATTGCTGGACCACCAGCACAAGCAAGAGAAAGAAAAAAATAGTAGAGACCCACAGCAGCTGAGGCAACAAAATTAAATATACCCAATGAACATGACCAAAGAATGGCACGAGAGGGGGACAGAGAGAAAGAAAGAAAGGCGGGAACGAGGGGAAATCACACACACAGCAGCTCATTAAAGAAGAAATTCTCCAAAAGATTGCACACTGACAGACGGAATACACTTTCGATGTTGAGAAACTTGTTGAAGGTTAGCTAACATGATCATAGAGAAATAGCCAGGTCCCCGACTCCCGCTCTGCCACCCCCCGCCACCCCATGCACCCCGCACCCACAACCTACACTTATACAAAGCGTAAACTTTCAACTTCATTTGCATACATAGAGCTCTCGAGAAACGTAATAAAAAATGATAAAACTCTCCAGAGAGCTGGCCCCAGTCACCGCATCGCATCGCACCGACATTTCTTCCATCACCGTCCCCTCCTCCTTCTACCCCAACGCCACCCCTCTCTGGTTGTGCGTGTGTTGTCCCCAGCCAGGCAAAGGGACCCAGCCACAAACGAACCAGCTCCCTAGTTGCCTACCCCAACAGAGTTGGCCAGTTCCTAACCCAAAAAAAAAGCACGAAAGTAAAGGAGGATGGAAAAAAAAGGAAAAACTGAGCTGATTTCAAACAAAAAGCTTCCAGTTCGCGTTGTGGCACCGGGAATTGGGGTCCGGCTGAAACACAGTGAAACAAAAGACCAAAAAGAGAGGAACTAGGCCAGCCCAGCAGCTGCGTGGGAAACTTTCGCCAGGCCCCCACTACCTCTTCGTCCCTTCCTTTTCTGTATGCGGTGTGTCTGCGTGTGTGTGTGTTTATATTTCGCAAACATCTCGGACCAAGGCGGTGATTTCTTTGCCGCTTTTCAATATACACAGCCAAGTTTGTTTAATGTTTGAACCTCCAAAAAAGAAAGCAAAATCAAAAAACAAAAAAAAAAAAAAAACAAAGACGAAACAACCCAAGAAAGCCCGGCCAATTAAATAAGAGGGCGGGAAATGCCCCCATTGCCCTTTTTTGCAGAACTAGAAAAGTTTCCATTCGCCCTCCCCTGTGTGTGTGTTTGTGTGTGTTGGTTTGTTTCACTTAAAGTAAATGTTGGCCCAGGCAGTAGCTAATGAAATGCGTTTTAGGTTTGATATATCGGAGGGACCATCCGCCCCTAACACGACTTGGAGAAGGATCTCTTACACTGCTGCCAAGGCAATAATTTGCAACAATCTGAGCTTTCCCTTCGGTCAGCAATCCCCCAGAGCAATTCAGCCAACTCATTTTCGAAACACTTGCAAATTGTTGGCCAAATCTCAAACTACTTAAAACATGTAACATGTTAGCCAAATTATATTAGACGCGATTTGATTTACGAATCGAATAGATGGAAAGTTGGCACACAAATATAGACTTTCGTCCCTTCTACTCCCCGCCACTGTCCTTGCAGGAAATATGAGAAACTGTTTGAAAGGCAGGACAGACATTATAAGGACTATACGTACATATATAAACACGATCAGTGGATACAATATTGGGATTGGGATATAAATGAAATATTTTCGGTGTTTTCCGTTTTTCTCTCCTTTGTTTAAATTTGTTGAGTTGAAAGTTTTTGGGTTTTTTAATCTAGTTCGCCATGGCTGAAAATAGATTTCATTAAAGAACTCAAACAGAAGCAACTACTAACTAATTATGAATATGTTTCGACACATGACTCACAGACACACACACACACCCCCCGCACCCCACACACACACACACAACTACATTTATTGTATACGTGTGTATACTCAAAGAGACATTTGCATTAAAACTGACCAAACAAAGTTCAGCTGAGTCCTAATTTGGCAGCCTGCCTGTTGGCACAGCACACACACACACACATACTGATATTCAAGTACATATGTATGTATGTGCACTTATGCAAATAGTCCTGACCAGAAACTTATGAGCGAATGGAGGTCAGCAGGCGGGTGTGTGGAGGTCGTGAAGGGGCCTGTTGGAATTTGGGTTTCAACGCTATGAAAATGACAATAATAAAATTTAATGTACACATAGACGCATATGCATGCATGTAGTCCTTTATTAGTATATTCAGAGATATCTGTGTCAGTGTGTGTAAATGTCCTTTGCAAACCGTAAAAACGTTTCCTCCTGCCCAACGAAAAAAATGAAAAGGGACAAAGTTGACGAAGAGGGACAAAGTTGAAAGTCATCTAGTTGACTAACAGCAGCAAGAAGACGGCGACGGCGATTGTGAGGCACGGGGAAGGGGGTATAGAGGCGTGGGGGTTTGTCAAAGTTCATTGCATGCAGGAGTTGACGAGGTGGGCGTAAGTATGTGTGTGTGTGTGTGTGTGGAGTGTGTGCAGTAGACCAAAACACTTCCTACCGCTTTGGCCAAGTATCATTAAAAATATAAAAAGTATTTTATGCACACACACACAGAGACAGATAGACTGAAATGTACAGAGAACATGAATAAGGACGAGAGGTGTGGGGGGGGGGGAAGGAACTGCAGAAAAAGATGTGGGGATTCGGGGATATGACAGGAAGTGCGACGACTAGTATCCTTTTCCACTATGAACTGCAAGTCTCATTTTCTTCTTTTTTTTTGTTGCCCTTCCATATTTTTTTAAGCATTTTTTTGTCGTTTTATTTTCCTCTTTTCGAATCATTTTCCTTTCTTTTTTCTCTTTTTCTTTTGGTTGTCTGGCAAGTCATTGTCATTTTGGTCAACTCAAAACAGCTGCCAGTTTTCAGCCCACCCCCTCGCCCTCCCTGTTCTGGTCTCTGGTTCTCTGTTGGATCCTAGCTAGGGCGCACTTCATTATCATGTTAATTTTGTTGTAATTTGCTTGCTAAATGTTGCCAAGTCGTTGCCCATTTTAAACATTTTCCGTAGTGGTGGTCTCTATCGTTCCTATTGCCCCCCCTCTCTCTCACTCTCTCTCCCCCTCTCACTCAGTCACTCGCTGTGTGTGCATATTTAACTTTATTTATGGTTTTTGTATGTTTTCATATGGAAAATTAAAATTTTTCGACTTTATCTTCCTTCCTCCTGGTTCCGCTACTTTGCTCTCTTGCTCTGCCCCTCGGAACACGCTCCCTCTCACATCCTCACTAATTTGCCAAAGTTTCCTTTTGTCGTTTATGTGGGAACTTGTGCTTTGGGTGTAATGAAAAAGTGTCTCCTCGATGTATGCTTATTGTCTAGGATCTCAATTGGCTAAGCAGCCCCGAGAAGCATTTGTGCTCCCTATAATAACAATGTCCACTCCCCCCTCTTCTGGGTGTATGTTTGTGAGTCAAAGACTCAATATTTTCTTGTTTCGTAAAGGATAATTATGCTTATTAGCCATTCAGGACCGTGGGGGTGGGGTAGTCTCTTTTCTAATAATGCTCCAGAGATTCGGCTACATCTAAAGATAGTCTTGACTTAGCATTAGCGGTAAACTAGAAGAAAATTAAGCAAATAAATAGGAAAATTGCTTTCCACTCGAAACGAATCAATCCGATTCGACTGAGCGACAGAGAGAGTAGAAGAGAGAGAGATAGAAATAATTGACGGCAAAGCACTGAAGCACAGGGTGTCCAACTGACGGACGACCAATCCGAGATGGCAGACACTCGAAAGGGACCCAGAGAATGCAGGCCCACCACCACAGGCAACACCAGGAGGATGCAGTCCAAATGTCCGGGGAATGGCGGGCGGGCCATCTCTCCGGCCTGAAGTTTGTGGCGTTGTCTAAATTGGAAATGTCATTGAGGCGTTTAACGTGAAACGACATGGAACTGACTGGAGCTCTCCAGCTGGACAGCAGTCGGACAGTTAGACCAAGGGGGGAACAGACATGGCACAGTCACGATTTAACGGCAAAATCATTTAAAATTCGTCTACGAATCGAAGGTGAACCGGTCGGGCGGGGACGGGGTGCGAGTATTTTGGCCAGCCAAAATGACAGCCAATTGTTGCAGTCTCGGCCACTTAGGAAAAAAGGCAGCAGTAGCAGCAGCAACAGACGGAAATCTCCAGCTCACCTGTGTGACCAAGCAAACACAATCAATTGAGTATTGGGAACAGAGAGGGGTGGGGGCAGGGGGAGACAGAGCGGGGTTGTAGCCATCTCAGACTTCGATTCCGATTTCGACTGCGACGATTTGACAAAAGCAATTTTAGCCCGCACACATTTTCAAGCTGTCAATATCCTTTCGTTTCGTTTTCTCTTCCTCTCTAAATATACCACATACACACACACACACAACCACACTCACATAAATATATGTATATGTATACATGTATGTATTTATCCCCATTTTTTTTCTCTCTATCTCTCCTTTTATCGTCGGCAGACAACAAATTCATTTGCGACTGTCGTCTACAATGGATCTTTGAATTGAAAAATCGCACACGTCATTTGCAGCTGCGTGACTCTCTGGAGGAACTGCTTTGTACACTGCAGGAGCCGAAATTGGCACATTTCGTTGATCCAGTGCCCTCTCATATATTGGATGTGTTGAATATTGGTGGATTCACAGCCATTGGCAGTAACAGCGCCAGCATGGGCGGCATTGGTCACAACAGTTATGCCACGCTCGATGATCTGAGTGGCATGGGCGGCCCTGGCATCACCTCAAGAAAGCACTCTTCGACCAAATCCCGTCAGGGTCTGCGGGGTCAGCGACAGTTTGCCGAGAATGTGGTCGAGACGAAACTGAGAAGGAAGCGACAAATGCCCCTCGTTGCTGCTGAGGGTGTTGGAGGCGTGGCTGCGATCGCTCCCACCAACAAACGCTATGACTACTACGATGAGGCCAGCTCGGGCGGCGTACATATGCCAGGACTGGGCCTAGATCTGGACGACAATCTGAATCTGCACAAGCAAAGCTCCTTCTATGCCCCCAGCACCTCGGTGGCGAATGGACACAACGATGTGGACTTGTCCCATCAGCAGCAGCCCGCGTTGCATGGCGATGCCATCGATCTGATGGCCTCCAAAAATAGCATCAATGTGCGCCTCTTCATGCTGAAACCGGAAATGCTGCCCTGCCACGATGAGCTGAGCGATCCTACCGAACTGCCCCTGTCGCGAGACCTAATGGATGTGCGCTCGAATGTGGGCCAGGATTCGCCATTGAATGGTCAATCCAGTAGTAATCTGATGCACTCTCTGGAACGGACTCTCCTACTGGCCAGTGCTCTGGCCCTCCTTCGACTCCTCCGACTCCAGGGTTGAATGGCCACGACATGGGGGGGAGCCTCGTTCTCCTTTCCCCAACCCCCACCCCAAGGAGAAATTCTGATTCTCTTCAAGTAATTTGAGATTATAGTCTCTCGTTCTCTCTATTTCATTATACTTGTATTTGAATTTTTTTTTTTTTTTTTTGAAACGAGCTTCAAAAGGGAAAATTTATGATAAATTTAACTAAAGTCCTTGTAAATATGTAAAAAAAAAACACAAAACCAAAAAAGAAACACTAAATTGCATACAAATTTGATTAATTGACTATATTTAAACCGAAACAAAACAAAAAAAAAACTTAAAAAACCGAAAAAAAAAATTATAACGTGAAAAAGAAAAACCTAGCTAATAGCTGTAATATTAGTTCTATCTCCGAATATTTCAACTTCAGACTTTAAACAAGAGCAACAACAACAACAACCACTACAAAAAGAGAACCTCCGATCAAACTGGCGTTTCATTTAAAACAAAAACAAAAAATTAATAATACATTAAAAGAGGAAATAATTCAACTCAACTTCAAATCTCAAGCACTCAAAATGCAATATGCAAAACTAATACAAAAAAAAAGTTAATATTTAAAAAACAACAAAACAAAAGATAGTTTAAACATTATATAGCCATAGAGTTTTGCTTTCGTTTCTCGTTTGTCACAACCAAAAATATATATATACATATACATATATCTATATATATGTATGTATGTATATGAATTTTTGGAAAGCGCAAAACGTCTTAGGGCACATTCAGAGCTAAACAGCAAAAACCAACTAACTAACTAGAAATTGAGTTTTACTTGGTTTAGTTCATGAACTAAGCACTTGACTTAAACCCAAAAGAAAACCCACAACAAATAGTTAGACAAAGAAGAGGCTTGCCTGTATTATAAAAGCAGTTTACAACAAACAAACAAGGGGGACACACACACATATAAAAAAGACGCTGAAGAAGTTCCAACTAAAACCAGAAATAAAAGTAATGTAACGATAGGAGGGCACACACACACACACACACACACACACACACACACACACACAGCGACCCACGAACCCACATAGATAAACCGCAAATCGATGACGGTTTTAGGTATGATCTATATAAGATAGTGAAATCTGATAAAGTTCTCATTAGTCATTAGAAAAAGCTGCGTCTTATATACATACATATATACGTGTGGTTGATATTTTTTTTGAATTTTTTTTTTATACCCTTGCAAAAAGGGTATATTAATTTTGGTCAGAAGTGTGCAACGCATAGAACGAAGCATCTCCGACCATACAAAGTATATATATTCTTGATCAGCACGACGAGACGAGTTCAACTAGCCATGTCCGTCCGTCCGTCCGTCCGTCCGTCCGTCCGTCCGTCCGTCCGTCCGTCCGTCCGTCCGTCTGGATCAACGCAAACTCCTCCTAGACCGTAAGAGCTACAGAGCTGAAATTTTGCACGTAGGCTTGTATATACTGCAGGCGTTGTATATCTCGGATTCAGCCGGATCGGACCACTATATCATATAGCTCCCATACAAACCCCAAAGTCACGAACAGTGACTTTTCTCAATAACTTCGTTATTTTCTATGCTATTATCGTGAAACTTAATATTAGAGAGTTTACTACGCCTATAAGCGACGATGCCAAATTTGATCAAGATCGGGTGACTATATCATATAGCTCCCATACAAACGGCCAAGTCACGAACAGTGACTTTCTCAATACCTTCGTTATTTTCTGAGCTATTGTCGTGAAACTTAATATTAGAGAGTTTACTACGCCTATAAGCGACTATGCCAAATTTGATCAAGATCAGGTGACTATATCATATAGCTCCCATAGGAACGATTGGTCGAAAACAGTGACTTTTGTAAATAACTTCGTTACTTTTAACGCGATTGCTTTTAAATTAAACATTTCTTAATTTAATATATATGTTAATGACTGTGCCGAATTTGATAAAGATCGGGTGACTATATCATATAGCTCCCATAGGAACAATCGGTGGAAAACAGTGACTTTGATCAATATCTTCGTTATTTCCTATGATTGTAGGCCATTCTTTCGCAAACATAGGCCTTTTTATATAAAACGTTCTTCCACATTGATGGCTAATAGGTAAGGATAGAGTTACCAAAAAAGTTGCAAGGGTATACAAACTTTGACGCGGTCGAAGTTAGCCCCGGCCCTCTGGTTTTATAGTAATTTAAGGAATATTTCGAGTGAAGACAGAGAGGGAGAAGTAGGAAATAAAGATGCTTTTGCCTTTCAACCTGCTGCTATTTGCTTTCTGAGTTTCTCTGAATTTTCATACCTACCATTTCCCATTTTTATACCCTTGCAGAGGGTATTATAAAATTGGTCAGATGTTTGTAACGCACAGAAGGAGACGTTTCCGACCCCATAAAGTATATATATTCTTGATCAGCATGAGAAGCTAAGTCGATATAGCCATGTCCGTCTGTCCGTCTGTCCGTCTGTCCGTCTGTCCGTCTGTCCGTCTGTCCGTCTGTCCGTCTGTCCGTCGGTGCGTACGCGTTTTACTCAGCCATCTTAAGAGCTATCGGGATGAAATTTTTTTGGGAGCTTTTTTTACCCGGGTGAGATAAAGTATGAAAATCTTTGGGATCGGACTACTATATCATATAGCTCTGGAACAAAAATTTTTGCAAAAATTGGAGTATCCCCATGAAATTTACCAATATAATAGAATTTGATATAAAATCTCAGATCCCAAAATTTGACCCTGATCGGATAAATAGAACACAAGTTACAGTCTATATAAATCGGTTCAATCGCTGCCGGCAGCTCTGCTTGCTGCCTACTACGTCACCATCTGTTAACAGAGCACATGCATACACACACAGACGCAACGCTACATAAACTGTATGTGTATGCGTGCGTTGCTTTGCTTAGGGAATGAGGGAAGAAGAAGAACAAATTGTACATAGTATGAAGAGTAAAATTGTTTTGTTTGTATATTAATGAATTGAGTTGCAGAAAAGAAATTTTGAACATGTGAAATTATTATTGTCAAGGACTGCAAGGGTATATAAACTTCGGCATAGCCGAATTTAACTTCTTTGATATTTTCATACTCATTTTGCCGATAAAATTAATGAATGGAAGAGTAAAGCAAATAGAAAACCAAAAAACAAAAAAAAAACCACAACAACAACAAAAATTAAGGCGAATTTAATATAATTCCAAAAATAAAACATAAAATAAAATCAAATATAAAACAGAAATATGCATAACAATTTTTGTAGCTTAAGACTGAATATATAAATGGTAAATTATGCTAATATACACACACACACACATGCATATATCATACATATGTATGTACGTATGTGCATGTGTTTTATTGTACTGTATTGTATGTTTAATTGTATTTGTATTGTATTAAAATGCAAGCTGGGGGAAAGGGTAATGCAATTTATATATGTGTAATGAAAAATACCAAAAAAAAAAAAAGAAAGGAAAAAGAAAACACATTCAGATAATTATAGAAAACTTCGGCGAGCCGATCATTAAATACCCTTGCAGTTGAAACATTATTGGATTCTAATATTGATCAACTGCATTTTCTAACTTTGATTCGTTTAGGACTTGTTTCATAAAGAATTTGTCTGATTTTGGCCTGGTAATGTCAGACTAGACATTCAAGTCTAAAAGTCTTGGCAACATTATCAATTTACAAAGGGACCCTCTCTCCCTGTCTCTCTCTCTCTCTCTGCTTTCTGCAAGGGTATCCAGAGTAAGTTCATATATAGATGAAACACACATACAGACACACAATTACAATTCATTTGAGCTTTTCAATTTAAATTTAATTATGCACCAAATATAACTATAATTTAAAGAACATAAAAAAAAAAACAAAGGAGAAAATAAACGCGTGAAAGAAAGAAAAAACCAAAAACTACACACAGTGAAAAGCAAAAACGATTTAATGTTTGATTAATATGCAGTCATCATCATCATCACCATTATGATCATCATTATAATTAGCAGCAGCAGCAGCAGCAGCAGCAGCAGCAACAGCAACAATCGAAACCAAATCCTTAAAGAAGATGCAATTATATAAGGTATGTAAAGAAATGACAATGAATTCGCAAGAAGCAAACATTTTACATAACTGCAAATAGAAGCCAACAAATGAGTCGATAATGAGCGATAGGTACAACCAGATAGGAACGCAAAGCATAGTTTTTAGTGGACAATCAGCAGATAGAGATGAGATGAGGTAAAGCATACAGAGGAAAAAAATAGAAACTGCCAGAGCAAATGCAAATGCAAATGCAAAAGCAGGTGCGAAAGCAGCAAAAGCAGCCAATACAGCCGAAAGAAAGCCCCCCACTTTGGTCGAAGTGTGAGGCCAATAGAGAAAAGTGAAAGCAGCAGCAATAGCAAAACACACAAAACACAGACAGAAAGTTCGAGGATAATCTCGAGCTCGGGCAATGAGAAGAAAAGGTAAAAGGAGAAGAGAAAAATGTAGTCTAAGTAAGCTAAATGTATTAGTGTTTTGTTTAGAATTAAGTGCAACTAAAAATATAAAAAAAAAAATAATTGTGCAACATTAACACAGCGGCAAAGAGAACCCCATCCCAGAAAAAGGCCCTGAGTAAATAACAGAAAGGAGAGAAAATAAATGTATATGTCTAAGTGAATTTTTAATATTAAGGCAGGGCACTCCTTTCGTTCGCAAAATTTTCAATGCATTCTGTTCATTTTTAAAACATATTTCCCGAAAGTAAGTTGAATTTACTCTAACAAACATTTGTCCACAATGAATGCCTCGAAGTAACGAATATGAAATTAATTTAGCTTGCTAGAACTCCCTTTCTTATTAAGTGCATTAAATGCTTACAACTAAATGAAAAAAAAAACCAACAAAAACAACCAAAAAAAAAAAAACAAGTTTCATTTTGATTTCAGTAGTCTAAGAATATTTGGCCCTCAACCAAAGAATATTGTATCTTTTATGTTCCTAAAAGTCCTTAGTTGAGAATTTTATAGCCATAATTTTCTCTCGTTTCTCTCTCATAGGCACACACACTGATATAAGTAAATATAATAAATGGGTAATTTTTTTCAAAAATAACAATTAAATGTAGCTTACTTAACTTATATTTTAACAAGAAAACAAAAAAAAAAAAAAAATCATGAAAAACAGAATGAAATGGAAATACCGAAACGATACATAAATATAATCGATATAAATGTATTTGATGTAAGAAGTTTGCTAAACCAAACACACAAAATCCAATCCCAACCCACAAATATGCAGCATGGAACAGCGTGGTGGCAGAACGAACCGAACAACAACAACAACAACAACCACAAATGAAACAAATGAAAAATCATAACAAACAAAAAGCAAAACGAAATGAAACGAAACAAAACAACAAACTAAACAAACATAACGAACGAACAAACAAACATTCCAATTGCCATATTTTGTTTAACATTTACCAAAAAAAAACCAAACAACAAAAAACAACATCCCACGTTCTCCATACAACAACAAACTCACACATAAAACATGTAAAACCAAAAAACAAACAACAATTTTGAAAGAAAAACCATCTAAATATATTTAATGTAAAGAAAAAAGAAAAAAAAAACAAAAAAAAGAAACCCAATTGTCTTTTCATTCACTGACTTTCCCTTTCAGCCAAAATATTAGGTATACAGACATTTTTTCTCCCACCCACTCTCGCCAAGTGTCAGTCCACCATACGACAGATCGGAACTAGAAAGTGTGGCAATCCCAAGGTAATTGCAGGTGTAACTTTAATGTATGCCCTCTCCTCCCGTGTAAATGCAGATGAAGAGAAACAGAGACAGAGAGGGAGCGTATAATAAAGTGTTTCCTGGACCGAAACCGCTGTTTATCACTTCCGCAATTTAAGCGCTCAGGCAACATTTCAGCACATGGCTCCTTATAAAATATGCGAAAAGTCTTTATGAAATACAATTCGTTGAAAAAATGCTACACGCCGCAGGACGAATCTTTTGTGAGCTTTCGTCATATTTTACTAAATTTCATTATTGACGTCTCTCACAAAGTAGCATGAAAAGCCTTTTCATACGCCACGGAAATGGGAGTGGAAGTGGCAGTAGCAGTAGTAACAGTAGCAGTAGCAGTAGCAGTGGCTGTGAAATAAGAGGTAGACGAAACATACGTTAAATTTTGCATAAGAAATTGCCATTGCCACATCACTCATACGACGCGATGGCCGCGACGACGAACTTAATGAAGTTGCATGCACATTGAGGCTCCAGGATAAGCCGCCAATCGTTGGGCTCTGCTTTCACTCTTCATAAATGGATCGTTGTTGGGTGGCGCCATACACAAAAAAGAAAGAAAAAAAAACAGGAAAAAAACCTCCAAAGTGATAAATTGGATTCAAACTGTGGAGCAGATTTATTGATTTCATTCAGGCGGTAGGCAGGCAGTCAGCAGCGCAGGAACCGCCACCGAGAGTACCCAAGCGGCTCGTCAAATTGAATAGACGCCAAGAGCGACAAAAATCAAAAACAGATATGCAAATATTCCTCCCACCGACCCCTCCTTCTGCCAAACATCCAGCACACATGGCAGAAAATGGCAAAATATTAGTGGGTGCGATGGTGGGGAGGAACGTGTCAAATTTTTTATAGTGATTATTCCGTAAAAGGCGCCGTTGCTTACGTCACGCGGGTTACCAGACGTGGAACCAGACGCGTTGCCAGCCTAGACGATGTTATCAAACACAACGCCAAGTACCAGAGGGCCCAGAAAATGACGGGAAGACATAGATGGATGACGGTAGAAGGGGGGAAGTGGGGAAGTAGACCAGGCTATTATTACGCGTCGAGCCACGCCGCGACAGCTCACAACAAAAAAATCAATCAACTCGCTCAATGCACTGTGTTTTCACTGTATGTACTATGAAATATAATTTGAAATCGACGGAAACCGCAGGGATCAGGAAAACCCTCCGTTGTTGGGCTAAAAATTATCCCAACCTATTGTAGAATCTTATATTTTGTGATAATGGCGAGTCCTTGGCCACTTTTAGCAACAATTTCTCTTCGCCAGTAATATGACATGCGATTTGTGCGGCTTTTGCGTCTATGCAATCTATGTATGGCACGGCCTTTTCAGTTTTCCTTTCAACTCCATTGTTATTATAATGCTACATATGCGGAAATCTCATGGCATGGCAAGTTGCATTTCAAAAGAAACTTGCCAGGCACTGCGGGTGGAGGTGCCATATCGGATGGGAGGAGAACGAAGGGCTGAGTATGTTCATGGCTAATGAAATACATCACTCATGTCGTATCAATAACGCAAATGAAGCACTTTTCGTGGCACTTGCCCCAAGGGGGATGTCACGATGCCGCTGGCTCGGCTGCGTTCACCTTTGCCATGTTGTTACTAATAAAGTTAACATGGCAAACAACTCCGTCTATGGCGAAACGATGTGAACTTCATGTGCAAGCTAAATGTCGTTTGATGCAGCAGCTGCAGCAGCGTCACGGGGCAACACGCTTCGTCGCACGCGTCCAGCTAAAAGCTTTTGGCAAAAAATACAAGAACAACTCAAAAAAATGGAAAAAAGCCAAAAATTTAGTGCAAAAACTGAGAACAAAACGACGAAGTATGTATGTATATACACGAATAGAGGTGCATAGATGGATGGATAGGTATTGCTAGTTGGTGAAAGGTTTCCAACCAAGTGAAGCGTTCACTGAAAACTCCCCCAGTCCCTCACTTTTATGATTCTTAAAAGGGAGACACACTAAAGTGGTGAAAAACTTGAATCCAACATCAGAACGATGGATTCAAATTATGTGCAGAATCGGGGATTTACTATTTTATTATGCCAAAAGGCAATTCCCGCTTTTGATGTAGTTATTTGCTTGAAACAAGATTTATGTTTGTACTGACTGGCTTTTGAGCAGATGTCATTAGCCAAGTCCAAAGCGTTCGATGAGATAGTAAACCAAATATTGAAATAGATTTACGATTGTGAGCCTTCGATATTTCCTCTTCGTCTTCCAACTTCTCGATATGCCACGCCCCTCAACAATTTAGTTAAGCTCTCTCTTGCTTTTGCTTGCTATTTGGTTTTTGTTGCTATTCTTTCTGTGGTTATGTTTTGCTGTCAAACTTCACCTGTCAATTTTGCTCACGTATTCACCTGCTGAGTGAATTTTACAACCACACAAACAGTTCTTTTTTGTTGTTGGTGCTGGTGCTGAAACAGAAACTTTTACTCATAGGGATTATGTTTTAGCTCAAAACTATAAACCGATTTGTCTATGCGTTTTTCCATGCTGATGCACAGTGATTTTGTCTTCTTCCCGTTGCCCCTTTCGCCCCTCGACTCACTTCTCACTTTCGACGACTCGCTATCGTCTTTGTCAACTCGATTCTCGGGTTTTTTTTTTTTTTGTTTAAATGAAAACCGCAAAGTGTTTGGCAAGAGTTCTTATTGCTGTTGCTGTTGTGATTCTTGTTTTGCCAATAGTGGGGAGAAGAAAATGAAATAACAAGATACAATTTGACCACAATTTGAAATATGGCCAGACGACAATGGGACGACATTCAGGACACTCTTAGAGCTTGGTTGCCTTTGGACAAACCTTTTAAATGGTAGCCGGTATAAATTGCTAACAACGTAAACAAAGTGCTTAGCCACATTTGGGGTCCACCTGCCAGCTGTCCGTGCTCCATGCCTCACACAGAGTTGGAATATATTTCATTATTTAGTTTTTGGTTTGACTTTGTGTGGGTTCAAATGACAATCGACTAATAACCTTTTGCCCATACATCGAAACTGATGTCTCTATTAGAGATTGACGGAGATTAATGATGGGCTGCCTCAAGATTCCCATCATATGTGTACTATGTATCTACTGCCTTTTGTCGAATTCCGTCTCTGATGGAGTCTCTACTCTACTACAATAGAAGGAGACCTAAGGAAATTAAATGGCTTGTTCGTCTGGGCCAAGTTTATTACTTTAAAATCGCGCAACATGACTGACAATGAGCCTGAAAGTGGAGCTGAATTTGGGGCAGAGGCAACGTGGTGATTGCCAGCTCATAAAATGAATTTAAAAAGGGTCATAAAATATAAATTGAAATGGCTCTGGCAGCGACAAACGAAAATAAGTTTCTCTTTTATCAGTTCAAATGTTTAAACAAAAAGGAAAAATGTCAGAGAGAAGAAGCTGTCCTTACCCCATTCAATCTGGCTGAATCTTTAAGCCGCCTTTCACGCAATTTCTTTTATTATGTCGACGCCATGCAGTTTGATTTTTTTTTTTTTTTAGCAAATAAGCCCGGCAAATAACAAGAGCAGCAAGAACAACAACATTCACTGTAGCAAGGGCAAAAGGAAGGCTTAGCCTTAGCCCACGCATTGAGCCAGCCAACCCAATGACCCTTGTCTGTTGCCCAGCAACCCAGAGGCCACCCCAAAATTACAAAAAAAAAAAAGAAAAACACAAAAAAAATACAAAAATGGGGAAGAAAAAGGAAGAAAAAACCTGGCCAAGGGGCAATCATTTCTACGGTCATTTGGCGAGCTCAGGAGCTGCGCTTTCTCTCTACTCAGCCTTAAAATTGGAAATGTGCTGCTTTTGCTGCCGCTTCATGGCTTTTTATGACTGGGGCGTTAAAAATGTGCAGCGGCAGTAGCAGTGAGCCATGGTGGGGCCGAGGGGTCAGGGACAGTGGGGCAACAGCCCAGCGGCTCGAGTGCAATAAAAGTAAAACACATTGCCAAAGCAACTTACTGCAATATTTGCGCAATATGGCGGCCAACTCTTGTCTACCCCTATTCAACTGGGGAATGGTGGGGGGTGTGGGGGGGTCTAGTGAATCTGCACCATGTCGGACTGGCAGCATCCTTGGCTTCTCATGCAACGACTTGGACTCCGTTTGCTGCGTTCATTATTTATTTTATTTTATTAGAAATTATTTAGTGCAGCAACAGAAAAAGAAAAAGAAGCAGCAGCGACTAAAGAAGCTGCCTCCAGCTTCATCTTCTCATTGCACGGCCGGATTCCTTTTATTGTTATCTCAGTCATTCAACATTGGCATTGCAATTCCAAAATGGTGCAGAAAGAGGAGCAGACCGGGCGATGGGTGGGTCGGTAGGCAGGGCCAAAGGCTCTTAATGTGCATTAAAGTTGATTAATTTTATTACTGCTGCTGCCTTGCCAGGCGGGAAAAGTGCTGGAAAACGCCTGCATATAGCATAGATTTTTCGTGAAGTGCTTAAATAGTCAGAAATATGAGCACAAGAAGCGAAGGGGGTTGTGCAACATTTATAAGGACTTCCATGAGAATGGAATGATTGAAAATCACAAAGTTTGTTTCTTAAAGACATTAGCTACGGCCCGAATCCCAGTTTAGAGGACCATATCCTGTATTGAGAGACAGTGTGATGAGTGAATAAGAGTGAGACTTTTAATTCATGGATAAAACAAGTGTGGGCATTTGTGCTCGTTCGCACATTTCACAAAATTATTTAATTATTTTCTCATTGCAGGAGTTGCCTGGAATCAAAAGTGACCATAAAAATGCCTTTCAGTCAATTTGATCGGATCCTTTTGGTGGGAGTTGGAAAAAATTGTTAAAATACCAGAATCGAATTGCAAGCGATTTTCACTTAACGGCCGCAAATCAGGCAAGAGAAGTTGCAGCGAATGATTGGGGAGGGGAATGTGGGGGACAGTGTGGGTGGCCGCATCATAAAAATGCATCAAGAAAAGCCGCCGCACTGTCTGGCCACATTGTTGTTGGTTGCTGCTGTTGCGGTGGTTATGCATTTGGCAGTCCAATTGGGCGATTGTCATCGATATTGATACGGAAGCGCATTATGCCGGGTACTGGTCCTCGGACTTGTCCGTCCTTCCGTTGGTCCGTCCATCAGTCCGGTTTCAGGTCTCCGTTTTTGGTCATTTTGCCCGAAAGCAGCCAATGGGCCGCCGGAAGCGTCAATTGCCAATTGGGCGCCATTTTTACAGAGCGCCAACAACAACACTAACAGCGCCAGCATCAGCAGTGGCCAAAAACCTCATCATTTGTTTTAATTCGCAGATTTCGGGATAGGGTTACGGATCTACGTCGGGAAGGGGGGAGGGTCCGTTTATGCGCTTGTTTGCGCACATTTTGTGTTATCCCTTAGTTACTTGCACCCAGTCCGCCCCTTTCCCATGCCCACGACTATTTCGCTTATTGTGTTGCATGCAACAGTCATTCGGCAATTGGCAATCGGCGCCGCTTTGTTATTTAGCCACTGTCCATTTCGAGGACGACTGACGCCGGTCGCCGGCTTTTTGCCATTGGATTTGTGGGAGCGCACCTGAAAATGACCATAATTAATTGCATGTACCTGCGGCCATGGAGCCTCGACCCCAACTCCATCCAAATCCCTGCTGCACTCATTCACCCTTTGTGCTGTCAATTAGAGCCAACTCGTAGTGAAACGTTGCGCTCTCTTTTTATAGTTTATACTCCGAATGGCCATATTGATTGATGGCGCTGGAGTTGGAGCAGTTCCCGTTAGGAGGAGGCTGTAAAATGGCATTCAAATGGTTTGCCTCATTTGATTGAAGTTTCCTCTTTGGAGAGCCGTAAAATATGTGTTTGATGATGTCGATTTTCATTGCATTTAGGTGGAAATAGTCGATCCAATCGTATCAATCAAAATTTGTTGCGTAATTCTCTCTCACTCAGGGCAAATATTCCTTCTCGGTTCCACCAAGATAGACAGAGAGTTGCGGATACTTAAATTTAGCAGTAAGTGTTCAATCCATTCGAAAAAATTGCAGTAAAAAATATGTGAACAATGCTCGAGTTAAGAAAAAGCCTAAGTCAAGCTAATTCTCACAAACTGATGGAAACGTTGTATCCTTTTGATGAACAACATACTCTGATTTGACGAGTAGATCGCCAATCAAGTCATGAGTGTGTAGTTGGAAGTTGAAGTTTGAGAAACTTTAATGAATATGCAGGTGATTTTAGCTATTTGCATTTTGCCAACAACAAGAAACTCACATGGGTAAATGAAGATATTAGCAGGTGGCCTAAGGAGCTTGGTTGTCCAGGCCCTGGCCCTAGCCTGTCCCCCACTCGCCCCCACCTTGGACAATCTTCACTTGCTGCTACTGTTGCAGTGGCAGCGGCATAATTGCCTAGCCGCAAATTAGTTTTATGGAATGCCGCGGCGATGTATGTATGTAGGTAGGTAGGTGAAGTCATGTTGTTATTGCTGCTGCTGCTGCTGCGTGCATTGCTGCTTCTGCTGCTGTCTGTTTGTATGAGCCCCCAAGGATATTAACTAGGATACTCTAGCTGCTGCTGTTGCTGGCTAAGCCTGGCCACTTTGGCATTTGTTTGTGCAGCCAATAACCCGGGCAACTTCCTGTTAGTTGCCGCCAAGCTCATGAATGTTTGAACAGTTTCGGTTTTCGAGCTGGAGGGGCTGGTGTCCGGAATGGAGAGGGGAAGATGGAGGACGAAAGGCAGTGAGGATGGGGGCTCTGCGGCTGCGACGCGAGTTTTTGTGGTGCCTGGTTAAAATTCAACATGGCGTCAGGTGGGCGCTTTTATTATTGTTGTCTAGCTGCGTTTTTTCTTACTCTTTTTGGTGTGTGTGCATATTAATTGGATTATCTAACAAGTTATTCACATATGCGTGTGTATGTGTGTGTGTGTGTGTGTGATAGTCACGTTAATCCCCAAGGATCAGCAAGTTCTGGCATGCAATTGTTTAAAAAGCATTTGCCCAAACATTGAGGAAAGGAAAAGCGAAACAGAAACAGATACCAACTTGCCAGCAAAAAGACGCAAAATCAACATTAGACAGAACGGCTGAGTTCTGCAGGATGAGGAGGCGGCTGCGAAGAAGGAAGAGCAGAAGGAGCAGGCTTACCCTCTGCATAAATCACTGGCCACGAATGAGCGAACTCAGCTTAGAGAAGGAGGAAGTAAGGGGACCAGAACGCAGCTTTCCATGTTGGTTGTCTTGGTTTTTTGGGTGGTGTTTCATGGGGGAATTGGCGGTTCGAGGCTGGTGGCAACAGCAGCTGCTTTTGCTTGTGTAAATATTTATACAATGCCAATGTAAATTAAAAAACAGACAGCGGGCAACAAGTTGAAAACAATGTAAGCACCCAAGTAAGAGAACGAAATCATATTGCGGGGAGGGGGCGAATTGCTTACTCCCTTTTTGGTCGCAAATTGAATACTCTAAATTAAGCAAGCAAAGTCAGTTAAAAGTTCTTTTTGCCAATGCAATAGATTTCATCGAGTTTCCAGAGAGTTTATAACTCATAGATGTCACAAACCTCCGTTCCCTCCAAGGTTCATTAAAGCCATACTACATAATCCTTTAACGAGGTTTTCTTAATTAGTCGAATGTTCACCTGTTTTGAAGAGTAAATGAAATTCTCATTGAATTTGTTATGCTCTCCCCTTTGAGTCCTAACAATTACAAATGCCAAGTGCTTTAGTGGAAGCCTGAGAATGGGCGGGAGAATCCATTCTGGCGTTAAACCAGAAAAGGGGTTGCACAGATAAAATCAAATGAATCTTTTTGTTCCGTCCAGGCATCATTAGCTAGCTCGAATCGCCTGGTTATGGACTAATAAACTAAACCAAACCAATGCAAAGCTCGATAGAGCAGTTGCTTGCCAGAGCCAGAGTTAGAGCCGTTGTCAGAGGTCCAGACACAAATAAGCCCAACCAGTCAGCCGCAGCGGATTATACAAAACCAACAAACAAGCAGCTTAAAAAACCCAAGCGTAGAGTTGCCATGGACATGGACACACCTGCAGAAGCAACTTCATCTAGGCCGGGGTATTAGACCAAACGGATGGAGAAGGAAGCCATTGTTGACTTCACATATTTGCTGCTGCGTGCGTAAATTAACAAATAAATAGAATTTTTGTCCTTTTCCAGAGACAAGAGAGAGCAAGTCCCTTTGTCCTATGTAACTGTGTGTTTGTCCAGAGATTCGTTTATTGTCGTACAGAACCTGACCATTGATTTGCTTTTCCTTTTTGCAATTTCATAAATTTCCGTGCAAAATGCGTAAAATGTGGTGCCAGGGGGCACCGGCGTGAACCCACACCACACCATCGCCCACCATCCGACCCCAGTGAACCATCCTGGTTTGACCACCCATATACGGTCATTTACCCATGTTTCTTCCACATGTGAGTATCTAACTCTTTGGTCCTTTTTCTCTTTGTATCTCCGACCGCAAACAGCATTGCACTTTTCTTTTGTATTGCATTTTTGTTTGTCCGTCAGCCAGTCAGCCAGCCAGCCAGCCGGCCAGCAGTCTCCATGGCTATTTGAATGTTGGCTAGCTGTCGGCATATTTGTTTGTCTTCATGTTGTCCAATGTATCCAATATGTACCTATGCACATATGTACATACATATCTATGGATGTATGTATATGTATCTGGCCGACTCTGTGCGGGTTTGCAGCTGACATTACACTTTTTTGCCAGCATTCTTGGGCAGAAGGCAAATGGGGTATGGGTATGGATATGGACATCAACTATAGCTTGTTGCAGAGGGGCGAAAAAAAGTCAGAGCAATCTCTGAAAATCAACTGACAAATGTATCAATTTAAAGGGATGTCCAACCAGATTTCGATTTACAAAAAAAATGGATCCACATATCAGTAACCAACCGAAAAAATGTACGTCTGTATTCAGAACTCCCATTAAGGTATCTAATCCTGTAAAGATTTTATTTAAATTATGGAAAGTTGTTTGATCTTTAATTTACTCCTTTCGCCTTTATTTGTTTCTGTTAACAGCCTCGACTTTATTGTTATTTTTGTAAATAAAAAACAAATTTCGTATTGATTGGTAAACCAGTGGAAATTCATCTTCAGCTGTAAACCGCTGCTGGATGAGAAAGAAACAAAGGAAGATGGACACCGGGGGATGCAGGATTTCTGAAGTTGGAAAGAGTCGTTTGGCCGACGTCTTTCTCAATTAAACTAAATGACAGCGCGACAGGGCATGGGAGGGCGGGTCCCAGGGAAAGAAGGGAGGAGTCGAACTCTTTGGGCATTGCTATTGCGAAGGCTGTAAATCTCGTGCAGGGAAACTTTTTTAAAATTAAATGACAAACACACATAAATAACTGAAATGCATGTATGAGTGTACGATTGTGTGTGTGTGTGTGTGTGTGTGCACGCGTGCAAAATGCATTTAATTTGCTGCAAAGTGGCTGACGGCAGGACAACTCTCCTGGCCCGTTCTGGCCTGGCTCGTCCTGGGCTTGGCTCCAGCCGCGTTGGCACCTCATAGTGAGTGCGAGTGCGAGAGTGCACAGAGAGCAGCGGACGCCGTCGTAGCGGGAGCTCTACTTTGGCTTTTAAAATGATAAAAGTCTCCGCTTGTCGCGACAACGAGACGCCAACAAAGCGGCGTAAATTTCAATTAAATGTGAAAGCAAAACAAATTTTAACTTTATTCCGAAAAAAGCAGAGCAAAGCATACCTCCTCTCCTCTCCACTCCTCTTTTCTCCTTCCCTCTCCCCCCTTTCTCCTTTTTTTTATTCACTAACCCAGTTGTCACCCGGCCCATTTCCGTACTAACAATGGCCCAACACTGTCATTCACCAGGACTACGTTTATACCAGTCACTTATCTCAAAATTTACACTAACTTTGAATGAAAAATAAATATGTAGAATTCTCCCTTATTAACTTATTTTGTGTGATCATTTTTTGATCACTTCCTTTACGTTTTTTTGGATGATGCATTGCCGACTAAGGAAATCCATCTAAAACCTGTCGAGTCAATTCAAACTGGACTGCTTTTTGATCCTTGAATTGTTATCGATTTCCATTATACGCATCTTATTGTTAGTAATATTGGAATGCTTAAATGATGAGAAAACCAAACACTTTATCGCCATTTGTTGATTGCGGTGTAAACGCTGAAAATTTTCCGCGAATTTCGTAAGCCTAAATGTAATTGTGAATTCCATATTTCAATGCGTCTGTGTGTGTGTACTTGTGTGTGTGTGTGTGTGTGTTGTTCCTGTAATTGCCATTTGTTGGCTCTTGTTGTTTTTGTGTTTGTTATAATAACAATTACTTGAAAAATACTCGAATATCAGCAGCAGAGCCAGTAAAATTATTTAAATGCTTTTTGGGCTGAGTGTACGGGGATTACCAGAGCATACACAGATAAAGGCAGACACACATACACAACGCTTACATTCAGAGAGTGTGTGTGTGTGAGAGAGAAAGAGAGAGAGAGAGACAGACGAACGGACGGACAGACACTCACCAAGGCCTTGTTAAACAATCAGAAAACAGCCACCATTATGCTGCATCTGTTTGTGGAACGATTGTGGGTGGCTGGTGGGTGGTTGCATGGCCAATAGGGCGTTCCTGTATGCCTTGCCCCATGCGTGTATTGTCTGTTGAAGTTCCGGACTTGGGGGCCCCAGCGCGGCCGTCAGACAATTTGGTTTAATTGATAGTTTGGATAATGTAATTATAGACAATTGCGTTTCATGCGAAACCGATTTGCTGTTGCTGTTCCTACCGATTATAATGGCCAACAACAACAACAACAACAACAGCAACAGCCAGAACAATGCTCAAGTGATGTCCAGGGAGGATAAGAGTGCGTGTATATTCTACATACCCTTACAGCCCCACCAACCCCCACCCACTCTATGCTATCCTCTCGCACTACGGCATAGAGTGATGTCCTTGCTGCCTGTTGTTAAAGCAAATAAAACCAAAGCAAAAGAAGGAAAAGTTATTTGTTCGAATTGGCCATCGCTAAATGAATGTGTTAACCGAATGAGTGCGTTAACATTAAGCGTTATTAAGTCAGTTGTTGCGCAAAGGATTGCGGTACACTCTAAAAAATACAGAATGAAAATTTTCTACCTTATGATACGTTGTATTCCCTTTAAAAATGCAAGACTTTTGCGATTCATTACAACACAACTTTACATCCGATTTTTGTGATATATATCTTAACTGTTATTACTGACCAAGAAATTTTAAGGTACTTTACTTTACTTAATCAGAGGGCCAAAGGGTTCCTGGTAACAGAATTCATTGCAGCAGCGAATGCATATTTACATTTATATTGAAGAAAGTTTTCGCTAACACCTTCGCTAAACGTGCGGAATGCTTAGTTTACCTTGTTAATTTCCTCCCTTTCGGGTTTTCTGGGTTTATATATTTCTGGGCTGATCCCCTCAGGATTAACACATGATTTTTCTTTCATTAGCCTTGACATCGGAAGGGAAGAACTCAGCCAAACGACAAGTCAGAAAGCCAGCTCGATTATCTATACCAACTTGACTCGGTGGAAAACTTTGCTTATTATAACTATATGAAAGTGACATGACTCTACTTCACAGTGGAGGCTTTCCGAATTCTACGTCAACTTGCCCCACTGAGGGTCTTTTCCGAGAGGAAAAGCTGCACACGTTTTGCCGTCGAAACTTTTTATTAGTGTCTCAAAATGGGCAGAGAAAAAGATTGTGTGCGAGAGAGAGAGAGAGAGAGTAAAGAGAAAAAAAATCACAGACATGACTTGATGGGAACAACGCTGCGTATGATTAATATGCTGCACACGTCTAACCGCAAATATTGATTTTAAAATAAGATGACGCCACTGAAAGTGGGCCACGCCCCACTCAGCGAGCGCACACACACACACACACACATACATATCCTGTCAAAGTTTTTCTTTTTCTTGGGCTGAAAATCAACAACGAAATTATATAATTTGCAATGTAATCAGGAAACTTTAAATGTTAAGCTCAAACAACGACAATAAAGCAAAGGAAGAATCGGATAAAGGACTGTGATTTGAGCCCATGGCCTAGGCCTCGTATGAGTAATGCCCGCCTATAAGATTACTCATACGTAAAAGCCGCAAAAAAAAAAAAAACAAGAACAAAAAGTGGCTGTCATGCAGGAACGCTCTAAGAGCCGCGTCCAAGCACTTTGACAAATGAAACATGGTGACGCCTACCCTACACCAGTCGATCTCCCCTTCCACTGACCTCCGTCTCTCATCTGGTATCCGTATCGTCAATGCTGCTGCTATGGAAAAGAGCTGTAAAAAGGGCCGTGTCACCGTCGTCGTCCCCATCGTCGAGTTTTAATGCCATTGATGGCTTATTTCAGGTTTACGACTTTATTTTTGCTACCTAGCCAATGTCTGTTCATCTCCTCCAACGGCGGAGGCAGGTTTCGCTCCACCACGGATGCGCCTTTGTGTCTGCCGCTTCCATCTATGGCATTCACTCACCGTTCGCATTTGTAACTTTTGACTATGGCAACCGCGTTGTGGGTGGGCAGTAAAGTTAACCTACTCGAACTCATCCAACCACCTCCAAGGCTACCAACATCTCCATCCACAGTTACTTCGACGCCCGGTTTAGCCTAAAAGTATGCTTGAGTGGTTTTTAGGCTCAGTTGTTGTTTCTATTTTATTGCAATGGCAAATTCCACGCTTTTTATTGCAACTCCATTGGAGTCAGTCAGTCAATGGCAGTCGGCAGTCGGCAGTCTGCAGACGACAAGCATTCAACTGTAAGAGTTTTTTTCCCTCCCAAATGTTCCAATAAATGAACAGGGTATTATGGATTTGTTAAATTACTTAAACTTACTCGAAACATAAATATGATACCACGCTATGAGAACAAAGCCGAGCTAATACCAAAATGACAATCCTTGCGAAACGGAAAATTGTTTGAACTAAAGTCGAACTACACACAAATCAAATGGTTTTCCCAGGCATTTGAGCTAAATGAGGGAGGTAATGTGGCGGCAGAAGATTCGGTTTTAACTGCGCCATCATGTAGAGCTAGTAAACCTTTTGGGACTATGAGATCAATGTCAAAATGTTTAAACCTTCTCTATATCTAATTTATATGATGTACATAAAGGTATGTATGTATTTTATTGTTTCATCATCATTTCAGAGTATAGAAACTTCGTTTCTGTGGTTTTCATATTATTATTTTTTTTTTTTCACATATCTAGGTGAACTGTATCGTTAACTTCTGCCAGCCTGCCTGTCTGCTTCCATGTCTGTCCGTCCGTCCGTCTGTCTGTATTCATGTCCTTCTGATGGCCATGCAACAGCATGTTGCATGTTGCCGAAACGCTCAGCTAACAGCAAATTTTTTATTGTCAGCATATTTTTTGTTGTTGTTTTTATGTTTTATGCATATGGCAAGAGGCAGCAGACGCGGTGGTGGGGGGCGGAACAACAAGAGACAGCGGTATGTGGCCATAGGGCATACAAGATTCGAATCGTTCTGATGAACGCGGCGCATTGACTTTGTCTCTTCTCTCTCTGACGTTAAATAAAATATCCTTGTTCTATATAAAAATATCGCAGGAGCTTGTGGGGAAAGAGTTGGGGGGGGGATGAGGTGTGCCTGCCAGCTGCATCGATTAAGCGTATCTAACGGAAATGAAGAGGTGTGGGTCTGTGTGCATGGACGAGGGAGGAAGCCAATCCTTTTCTTTTGTTTTTTTTAGTTGCTGTTGTTGTTGTGTTGGCATGCAGGCTACACGTGTTGGTAACATATTTTTGGACATTATTACAATGGTTCCCACAAAATCCAACCCCCGACCTCGATGCCCTATCCTTTACGAGTTCGAATGCTGTCAATATGGATTTTATGGGTACATATGCGAGTCTCTGTGTGTGTGTAAGTGTGTGGGTGAACGAATGGTTGAGTGGATGAGTGTGTGGGCGCCTTTTTTATGAACACTTGAGTGTATTCAAGTTAGCAGCGTGTTTTGAATGTGTTTTGGGTGCCCTGCCACGCCCAGTCTCATCCTGCCCAGTCCCTTAGTTACTACCCCCACAAACAACAACAACAACAATAACTAAATGGAAATGTGGCAAATGCATTTTATTTCAATTCCAAAAAGGAAACAAAAAAACTTGTTTGCGAATATTTTCACATTCAAAACAAAATAGAAGAGCCAATGGAGAGAAAAAAAGAAAAGTAACTAAAGTCAAGTGCATTGAAGCAATTTCCTGAGGGTTATCATAAAAAACTCGGAAGCACCCTGGAACGTGCAACGAACACGTGTAGGCTAGTTGGTGTCTCTCAGCTAAGGTGTGCACCCTGTAATGAATTCCTTATGCTGAGGCCTACTGCTTATTATTAAAATAAATACGTGCTTGCGAAAGCCATATCCTAACCGGAGAATCCACAACTCCAGAAGAAGGAGAACTCTATCTACGGAGTAGCCTGCATTTTTCTTTTCAATCATGTCACAATTAACCTTTATTTAAGAGACAATTATTGCCGAAGGGAATTATTGTAGGTTGGTCTGTTTTTTTTTTCATTTAATTAATTCCCTTTTTTCCCAACTTTTTGTTGTTTTTTTATGTGGCCAATTTACGCCATGTTGAAAAAAACAACAATAAGAAATAAGAATTTAATAAGAAATAAGTTAATTTCAACTCACAGCTTTAATATTAAATCCATCGATGAAGCGCTTCACGATCTGCTGAAAAAGCTAAAATATTGTTCACAAAAAAAAATCACAAGAAAAAAAATCGAACAAAAAACCTCAGCTGCTCAGAATTAGGTCAAGTTCATTACTCAGGTTCCACTACTCTAACACGATCCACAAATTTATTCACGCTCATTTTTTCGTTGGGTATCGAGAGGGAACAATAATAAGCGGTATTTTTTTTTTCTGACACGAGTCCGCGACACAGCCAACGGCCACATATTTTTGCATTGCTTGCTTAAGGTTACAGTTAGATTTTAGTTTTAAAAATTACTTTTTTTTTTTTGTGAGTGCGTTTTTTTTCACTCGCTGAGTTATGTATGTTTATGTATTATTACTTTTATTTTCCTTTCTGATCGCGCTGAGTATGTATTACATATGTATTACTTTTTTTTGTTTTATCTTATATTACCCTCCCCGCAGGGAGGTTACCCCCGTCGTTGGGTTGCGATCGCGGGGCTCCGTTTTCGTGTTTTATTCTAGCCCGACGTTTGGCTTCCACTAAATTCCTCTCCCAGAAATCAGCACACCCCAGCCTCTCTCAAAATGTTCGCAAATGAGGCGTTAGATTGTTTCTCTTCTGTCGCAGCTGATTTGCCACTGTGACGTCAGTTATTCTGTGTATGTTGAGAAATTTATATGCCTATGAAAGAGGACACTAAATACATTTTATACAATATAGTATAAAAAAAAAATTGGGCTTTTCTTTCTCTTTGGATTTAACTTGTTGCTTGGCAGATTATTTGGTGAAAAAAGTATGGCGACCATATCGCCTCTATTTATCCCTTTTTGTTGGATAATTCCTCTCATTTTCGATGTTGCCCTATCCTAGCTTTCCTTCCAAAGTCTCTCTCTCCCCTTTGGCCTCATGCCCCCTTCCAAGAGAAACAAATGTACTAAATCGAAACTATGGCATACTCTAAGGCGGGGCATATAAACGCCTCTCTCCAAACAGCTACAAGATACATGTTTCAACCCTTGAAACATTGAGGATACAAGATCAATATACTGAAGAGTAATTTTTATACTCAGTTTAAGATTTATCTGAATATTCTTTTCTAATCTAAAATTAATCAACAGCTTTTCAAGGCGGCAAACAAGAAAAAACTTACTAAAATGCAACTCCTTAATTTGTGAATTTCATGGAGTTAGATGGCAATTAAGTAGGTGGCTTGCCTTCTATCGCTGGGCCTGACTCAATCTGCCTCCTACTGGAATCCGATCATCAAATATGCCTATGTATAATTCATGCCTTAGCATTCGCATTCATATTCAGGTAAGCCATTGCAATATTGGCCAATGAAAAGCTTAAAACGCAGCCATAAAATACACAATTTTATATACATTGGCCTTAATGAAAAGCATTTTCGGTCGCGCCCGGATTCCACCTCCATCAGCCGAAAAAACAAAAACCAAAGTATAAAAAATAAAACAACCCAAAGCGAACCAAACTGAACTGAATTTCATGCTTAAGCTCTGTAAAATTAAAATTTAATTGAAGCCCCCACCCAACCCCGTCGCAACATTCGATCCCCCCATACAGCCCATCTAATAGTCAGCTCCCTTTAACAATTCAGAGCCTTTTCGCAATGCGTAACATTAACAAGAAATCCTCTGGAGGAGCAGCAGCAGAAGCTGAAAGAAAACAAAGCATGAGTAGAGTGGAGGCCCCACAGGAAGAAGGCCAAATCCCAGAGTACAAGACAAATGCAATCGACGAGGCAAATCAGCTAACCAAAGTGAACAAAACGATGGAACGCTACTGCTACTGCCGATGGTGGGGTGCGGGCTGTTGGGGAAATGTCGGTGCATGTTTTGATAGCGTAAATTATGTTATAAAATTTATTTAATTTCACTTTTCTGCTTTCAGAACAACTGAACGTTTTGTTGGCTCACGAAATGTGCTCTGGGCATGCACATGACTCTCCATCCATTCCATTCCATTCTCAATGATATTTCCCATATCCCAGAGTCAGAGTCGTAGCCGGTCCCGGGTGTATTGCAAATTGTGCAGGGTCGCCAACTTCATTTCACTTACCCCATCTCTCTGAATGGCGTGCCCAGTGCTTCTACACATGTACCTCTGTATGTTTATGTTAGTCCCGGGCTAAAAGAAACATGCAAACATTTTGGTGGTGGCCACAAGTGAAATGGAAAGCGCCATCATCATGTAAATACAAATACCTTCCATCCAAGTGTGTGTGTGTGTGTGTGTGTGCGCTGCAGCCGTTGGCCATTCTCCTTAAAAGCAGAAAATTACACTCGGTTTGTGAATATTTACAGAAATATATCCAATAGAGATGGACACGTGAGAGAACTATCCGACATGATAAATATATCCAAATCGTCTGAATCTTTGGATGGTCTTTGGTCTATGGCCAATTGGCCATTGGCTTCTATGGCAATGCCATCCTTCTCCAGTCCAGTTTACCCACTGTTGGTTGAACCAATCCAACTTAAACGACTTGTCGTGGTTGCCTAAATAATTAAACATCAATGACACTTAAACGTAAATCATGAATTTTGCATTGACAAGCGGCAACCAGGCCAGAAACCGCCACGGGGAACCCAACGCGACCGTTGGGGCAGACATTGGCACAGGCACGTGCAACATTTGTTCCTGCCCCAGCAATGAAGAAACATTAAGCAAATGAGAGGGTGACACCGACCCCTTTAAGTCGAAGCAACAACAGAAAAAACCAGACTATCACTTCTCGTCCTTGTTGCTGCTGTTGTCAATGTATTTGTCGTCGTTCTCGTCATCTGACCATAAACAGAGACACAGCAGAATGTCAGCGCCACCGGAAACAACACCCGAAAAAAATTGTACAGTTGGAAAATGTTGCAAGTTTCCGCTTCAAGTCTAAGCTTCCTGCAACAGACAAAATCCCCCAGCTGGCTAGGGCTCTAAGCATTCCGGTACAACGTCAACTACAACTACAATTGAAAGAACTATGGCCCAACAATTTGTTGCTGTTGCTCAACCGGCAGCTGGGAGCAGGCGGCAGGCAGCTGGCAGTAGGAGCAAGTGCTAAAGCTGTAGCTGGAGACAAAGGCAAAGTCAATGTCGAGATGCCGCTTGAGTTGTCAGCGCGCTTAAAGTTGCCTTAATTGCTCTCATTGTTGTTGTTGCTGCTGCCGAGCTGCTGGTGCAGTTTTTATGGCTGTCCGTGTCATAGTCGTCGACGTCGTCGTCGTCGTCGTCGTCATCGCTGGCTGGGCATGCATAAAATATGCCACAGACAGAACCAGGAGGATTGGCAACTGGCGACATATTTTCCACTGCCTTTTCAGGCTGTTAATTATTATTATAGACGTGTGAGTCTGGCTCTGGCTCTGGCTGTGGCTATCGTTCTGTTTCTGGCTTTGGGTCTAGGTCTGGGCAACCATCTAACCATCCAACCACATGCAATAAAACAGCACTTAGACATCGGCATAGACACATACGGCAAAACAAAAATAGAGACGGAGACGAAGATTGGTATAGGAATGTGGATGTGGATGGGGCAACTCACAGACGGTCTGTGTCCAACGGCTCATCGGGGAATACTTTGCCAAATTGCACACAGTCTGCCCCAGACTATCACAGAGGGAGACTCCAGAGCCAGTTGTCTGCTAGTTTTATCGGACGCAGCCACTGGGTTACTCATTTGACTAGACGCCTTTTGAATCACGATGAAATTGTTCTTCGAATTGTGAGGGTCATCACGGTTTAAGACTCGCTCTCCGAAAATCACACTTATTTAATCAATTCCCCCTTTCGCTCTCTCTTGTTTCCTCTCCCCTTATGTACATATATGATTTACCTTCAGTCTATCTTAAGCCCTAGATCAAGCACACACTCACATATGCTTCCAGCTCAGCCAATCGACTGGCAATCAGTTGACAATTTTATTGAAACTTGTTGAACTGCTCCCCCTTCCATGGGTCTCTTTCTCCATAATCGAAATGCGGCTAAATCCTTACCTTAAGTAGTTGGCCGCCAGCTTATGGTCATTTAAAAGACATTATTCTTAAGTTGCTTTTGTTTTATTCCCCAGGTGAACTAATCGCCGGCTAAGCTGCTGCTGCTGCTGCTGTTGCTGTTGCTGGCAATAGTTGCAAGAGTCTCTTGGCTAAAAGTCAGCTAATTAGTTGACACTTTGTCTTGGACCACTTAATTAGCTAACAATTTTTGCTCAACATTCGAGAGAGAATGGGAGAGAGACTTGACAATATTTTTGCAGCTCCCTGCCCCTCCTGTCTGCTAGTGCAAGGCTCCCCGCACATACAAATTGTTGGCGGGGACAATTGCATTCCAGTTGCGTAACAGAAATGGGCGCCAATTAAAGTTGGCGGCTGCCTCAGCATTGTTGGCGGCATCACCCAAAACTTCTCCCAGCATATTTAAACTTTTTCCCCACCCCAACATGCCATTGTCGTTGATGGGTGGCGAGGAGTGAAAGATGTGGGAGGAGCAGCCCGACAGGCGGAGGAAACAATGAGAGGGAGGGATTTTATGTGTATGATTTTAATTCCATTAAAAATTTTGCGCGAAGCATGCAAAATAAATTCACAAAAATAACAAGAATAAAAAAGAGACAAAAGGGAGAGAGAGAGAGAGAGAGAGAGAAAACGAGAGAGTAAGGCAATGTCACATTTAAAATATTTTTATTGCTAATACTTTTTGTTTTGTTGCTACTGTTTTTTTTTTTTTTTTTATTGTTTGTTGTTTTTGTTGTGCTCTCTACGCTAATTAAATGTGTAAATTGTTCAAGTTTTTAATTAAATACGACAAATGTCTACAAAAATTAAGGCAAAGCAAGCGCAGGGACAAAGGATTGCTCAATGGCTCTATTGTTGCAGTTGCAATTTAAGTTGTTGTTGCTGTTGCTGTTGCCCGTATTGCAGATGCTGGTGCACTTTCGAAATGTCCCTTTGTCTGCTGAGTGAGACTTACAATAGAAGCTCGTCAATTTTTTCTAGTTTACTGCAAAAAGAGGCGAACAAAAGTTGAGCAACATACACACCCACACACACACACACTAAAAAAAAAAAACATTGTACAAAAAAAGTATACAAAAAATTCTTAAAAAGTGTACCAAGACAGCAAGCAAGGAAATATTCCAAACACAGTGGGCCACATTGACGGAATGTGGCTCGTCGATCAGACATATAGAGTAACAACAAACGATTCTAGCCCATCTATGTATATATGTATATGTGTGTACATGTATGTATATGTGCGGATTGCTGAGCATATTCGCACCCACTGTGCAAGGCATTTTAGACTAAAACATACCAATCCCATTTATGGAATAGAATAAAATAATACAAATGATGTCTTTTAAGCATACAGGACTAAGACATGGCATAACAGATATTCGATCGATCGATTTTTGGCAAACATTTAAGCAACATAATTGTGATGATGGAGGAAATTTAGGGGGCTGGTAGGCTCAAAACTCAACTATTCCTCTTTGGACTCCAATGCTGGCACCTCCCAGTACTGCTCATCTAGATGGTGTTCGTCCTTTTGCAGATTACGGAAGTTCGTGTACTTTAAAACGGCACCTGGGGGAGGGCAGCGTGATTTGATGCATTGCCTTGATTATATCTTCCACTTACCTGTCAATATGCCACCACCTATGGCTATCAGGAGTGTCACAACGATGCCAAACAGCTGGTAGCCCGCCTGCGAGCTGGCATTCCTACCCAAGCCCTAAACGTGGTCACAAAACTGATTAGCTCCTGCAGCATGGCTGGACAATTGTGGTTAAAACTTACGCCCATAATTTTGGTGGCAGTGCCATTGTTGCCAACCATGGCTGGGAAAATATCCTCCAGCTCCGATTGGTAGTCGTCCGCAGTGACCATTGAGGCATAAATGGCCGAGGCAATGGCTGAAATTAGGGCCGGTAGGCCATGTAGATTGTGTACGCCACAGGTGTCATGCAGTCGCAAGTTGGAGGTTAGCCAGGGCTAAACAAATATACAAACAAATCGGTTAAGAATTGATAGAGTACTCCACATAAAATGTGGTGTCAAATTTTTCTTATCAATTGGAGAGAAAGTCTTTCGGGATGGTTGCTCTTTCGTTCTCGGCTTCTTTTCAGCCGCAATCAAGCCTCATGGACTTTCACGGACCCCCCGCCCAAAAAATGGTTCTGAACAGGGCAACATTTGAATTTTATGTAGTTAGTAGTCATTCCCACATAGGTTGTACGTTGTTGTTGCTTGTAAATGGAAGTATGCCCGGCGGGCAACAAACTTTACTCATTAGCGTCGCATTTTTCCTAGGCTCCACTAATTAAAGTGCAGTGGACGAGGAAGAGACTGGCAACGACTGCTAAATGCAACTGGCAATGGTCAAACACAGCTTCCTACTACAATCTCCTCCGGCCCACTCAGTTCTCCTTCCCATCCACCCTTCTATTGGACTAGGCATTTTGAATAGTAGTAGCAGTCGTAGTTGCGGTGGGTTGAGGTGTACGCTATGTATGGATGGCGAGGGCTCGCTGAGTTTTTTCCCCGCATTTTTTGGTTCGTTCAACTTACGGTTAAATAGCGATAGCCGAGCACCGAAACCGTGCCGGCGATAATGCCAATTAAGACAGCACCGTGTGCGCCGAGAAGCAAGTTGCAAACGGTGCCAACGGCCACGCCGCCGGCCAGTGTCGAGTTCTGCACGTGCACCATATCCAATTTATTCTCATGGCTGACAAGTGCGGATACAACGAAGGTGGTCACTGCAAAAAGGTAAACGTAAAGGAAATAGTTAGTGGGTGGCTGGGTTGGCGTGTGGGCTTGTAAGTTGGTGGGGGAGTCATGGCAAATGATTACAGAAATTCGAACAAAAGCCAGAGTTGGTTATGCTTTCAAAAAATTGCAAACTAACATGGGGTTACATTCATAAGTTTTTCCGAACGGAATTGGGGCGGCATTAGTGGAGGGAGTGAAGTGGTCGAAGGGAAAGCTAGTTGAATCACTGGCCAGGTGATATAGCCTTTATTCGGTTCCATTGTGTTAATGATTTGTTGAATGGGCTCAAATTGAGATTTCATACATTTTTGTTCATAATTAGATGGTTTTTCTTGTGGGGGTTGAAAAATTCGTAGACGGCCGCCGAATTTTATTTGCTTTTCATTCCCTCCGCAACATCTGTTCGACTAAATTTTTTAGGTTTTTAGTTAGTTATTTAAATGTACAAGCCAAATAGCTTATGTTTAGGTTTCGAAACCTTTCGTCCACCTCATGGGCACCTAGAGTGGCCCTTTCCCTTTCTGATTCGAAGCAACAAATATGAATTTATCAACTACTTTCATCTCTCTAACACAGTTGAACCGAACAAAAAGAATTCCTTTTTCACATTTTTGAGATTCTCCACAAATTGAGACTAAATGGTAGAAAAACTGACATGAACAACATATTGCATTTAGTTAGATACTATCAAGTTGGAACTAAGCAACCGTTTATGGCCCGTAGCTCAAATTTAGCACTATAAATTAGAAAGTAGAAAGTTGACTTTTGTTGGATAACTCTCTTTTGTTGCTGTCAACTGTCCTTTCTAGAACTCAAATGTCATGTCCGCTCTGATGCCATGCAACCACAACCGCAACTCATAAACACACAAATACACAGGCACATGTAGAGGGGGAAATGAGGAGAAAGCAGCAAAGTAATAAAAATGTTCAGTCACAAAAACTAAATACTACAAACTAGTAAATACTAAATATACATGCCATAACATGGGGCAAGGACTCTTCAGTTTATTACCAGGACACAGAAAGCATAAATCTCAGCAAAAAATAAACACTAAATACTTAAAAATCTCCTCCATTTAATGGGATAACATATGTTGCAGTAATAATAATTTGCATAAATTAGTTGAAATCCGTTTCGGGTTTGGCTTTAGGTTCGGGCTACGGGCTACGGGCTACGGGCTAGGGGTTTCGGCTTTGGCTTTGGCTTTAGCTTTGGTTGGCTTCTGTGGCATGGCCAGTGGCAAATAGAAATAAGTGAAGCAAATCACAAAAAACCGCAGCAATTTCAAAACAGCTTTTGACATTGTCCAGGCGACACACACGCATCCACACCCACACCCACACCCACAAACGCACACAAAATTACAAGAAGAACACAAAATGCTGGCTTAAAAATCAATTAAACAGCTTTTTTATAGTCCACAGAGAGAGAGCCAGAGTCAGGGAGGTAGAAGAGACCAGCATCAGAGCCATGGACTAGACTTTAGCTCAACCAAAGCCAAGCCAAAAGCGTACGAGATTTGGCTAGTCGAGTTGCCGTTGCTGTTGCTATTGCTGTTGGTGTTACTCGAACATTAAACAATTTAAATTAACGCCAATGGTGTCACTTGCGACTATAAAATGTGTGTATTGTGCTTAACATCGTCGGCCAACAATGAGGGCCAGGGGCGACACTGACAAGAGACCCAGACCCAGACCCAGCCCCAGACCCGGACTCAGAACCTCAGACCCAGGCTCGTTCATGGTGTGAAAACAACAACTGGGGCGTATTTTTGCTGTTGGCGCCGCATTTGGACACCAAATGGCGTCGTCGTCTGCCATGCATGTCCCCTCTGCCCCCCTTGCACCCGTATGCAGAAGACAGCAGACACACACACACACACCCATCCGAATACCGCCTCTAATTTCAGCATTGAACTGAACCCCAAGCTTTAGTTTAATTAAGGCAACAACAACTACATGAACATGTACATACTACATACATATAGTATCAGCCAAGTAACTGGCCACTGAATGGTTCCAGGATTGAACGAAATTTGAGGATGCAGCGAGAAGTCGGGAAGAGGACAGCCGCACGTTGACTCAACTAATCGCACATCCTTCCGCATAAAATGCCCTAACTGAGATGACAATTCCAACTAATCATACACTTGAATTAAACCGAATGCGTTACCGTTCCCATCTCTGGCATCGATCAGTGACAAAACACGTCGATCCACCAAGATATCGCTTTCTTGCTATGTTCAGACTTACATTGGACATTGGAAATTGTCCCCAGTTCATTATTTAATGGTAGAGTTAAAAAGAGCTGAGTGCTGAAATGAGGGCGTAGGGTATTGAGAGTGTGGCATGTGTCTGTATTGGGTCTGGATAGCTCATGTGCCGGGATGTTACTATTTGGTGATGTTTGTGTGCCTGCTCAGTGTTTAGGTGTTACCTCTGTTGGTCGGTCTGTTGGGCTGTCGGACGGTCGGACGGTCGGTCGGCCTGTCGTTTGGTCGGTCTGTACTGTGAAGGGCTTTAATAACCATGCCATGACCATGGGTAGCAGGCCACAGCTAGTCAGGCCGGCCAGCCAGGCAGCCAAGTGACGCCAAGAGCTGAACGAAACCCAGGACTTGGCTTATCTCAGCTGCTGCCGCTATCACCGCCACCACCGCTGCTGCTGCTGCTGCTGTGTAAGGTCCTGTTAGGTCCTTTGTATACATTTAATTTGTGTTTTGTTATTTACATTAACCCAGGCAGGCAAGGAAACTTTACTTGGCTATTTTTTCCGTCTACTCTCTCCCATTCCATATTTGTATATAAATATATATGTATGTATATATATTTATTTGTGTATGTGAAGGAACAACAAGCTAGCGAGCAAAGGCTATGGCCAGTCTGACCTCCTATTTTACCTCCTCCACCTCCACTTTTTATGTTCGCTACGTGCTCAAAATAAATTTTCAAATGTGTTAACGAAACTATTTGACATTTAATTAGTTTGTGAGTTGCATGCATAAAGATTTCAGGATTTGGATCAGCCGAGAGCCTTTTCAATTTCAACATTATAATTAACGTGGCCGAGAGGTGGTGGAGGTGGAGCAAAGTGGTTGGCCCCGCCACTTGATTCATATAATTGGGCCGCTTCAGAAAACGTGACTCACCTGTTGCCGCGGCTAATGATAGGAACGTGTTCAAAATGGCTCGTTCCCCGCCAGCTCCTTCAGCCAGAACCGAGTTAAAGCTGGGCCAATAGACCCACAGGAAAGTGGTGCCGATCATTGCGCTAATATCCGACAAATAGTTGGCTCCTTCATGCTTTCCGGCCTCATTCTGATCGCTTGCTGGACGCAGCATTAGGGCCACAGCGAGACCAAAGTAGGCACCAAAGGCATGAACCGTTATAGAGCCGCCGCAGTCACAGATCTATGATTAGGAATCACTAACTGATCACTTAATGCTTTCGCTACTTACACTCAAGACATTTAGGGCCAAATACTCGTTGGCGGCAAACAGAGCCACCTCAAAGATGGACATGCAAAGCAATTGAATTGGCGTGGTCCTTCCCAGCAGAGCTCCCATGCTAATTAAGGGCACAGCGGCGGCAATATCCGCATCGATGATGTTCTCCAAAGACAAGCTGAAGCGAGAAGACAGTGTGAAGTAAGTGACAAGTCGAAGAGATAGAAGATAAGGATGCCCATTAAGCCGTGTCAGGCAGGGTCGCCCTATCTGGTGTTCTGCTGTGTGACACGCATAAAAAATGGCCACCATCTGAAATGGCCGCCAAATGAAATGAAGTGAAATATAATGCATACATTTTCCTTCCTGCGAGGTTGCCTGCAGAATTTGGCCAATTTCTTTATACTTTTAGATGTTGACATTATGTAATACTTTTTCTGTCATGTTAATAAGTTGAGAATTTAGTAACTTTTCGGGAACGCCTCGTTTATCATTCTCTTGCTTTCTTAAGAGCATTTTTTGTTTCAAACAGCTTGTGTTTGCTATTTGACTTTGTTGCCCATTTCACTTAGCATAAGTACTGTTTGCCACACCAAGCACCACCCAAACCCCCTATCACTGCCCTGCCAACCCCCCCGCTCCCCACCCTTGCACCGATTGCCAAGTTTGTCTTGTTCATTTAAAGTAATTGCTTTGAATTCATTTCACCTTCAGGATAAATTTTCAGTTTTTTGTGTTCTCTTCATTTTTCTTGAACTTATTTGTTTTCCAAGAAAGACAAAAAGGTACACAGAAAGAAGGGGAAAGAGCGAGGAAACCAGCCCAAAGAAACAGAGCCGACAGGAGCGCAATCAATTAATTGATTTTCTGTAACCTCCGATTTGGCTTTGTACAATTGGATTACCTAATTTTGCCCGACTCCATGTGAAGGAATCCCTTCATCAGAATTGACCATTGCACCACCAAAGCGGCCATGAACAATGTATATCCTGTGGCACTGTATCCATATTTGCGCAGAAAAGTCATCAGAAATCCGAAGCCAATGAAGATCATAACCTGAATATCTTGAAACTCTGCAAAAACAAAGGAAAAAAAGGAAAAATAAAAAATTAGAGAAAGAGAGAGAAAGGAGGACGATTAATTAAGTCAAGTCTCTACCAATTAGATGGCCAATTGTCTGCTGCCAAAAGTCAATTGCAGTGAGATTGATGTCACTATTGGGCACCCAAGATATATATCTATACACATGAGTGTGTGTGTGTGTGTGTGTGTGCGAGTCAATGTGTTCGTGTGAGAACGCGCGGGTGCAATTAGTGTGAAATACGCTTTAATTTATTTATTATGAATTGCAACAAGTTGTTTACAGACGCATTTGCATAAATTGAAATTAATGACTTTAATTATTCATCTATTTATGTCTCTGTATTGGTGGGCATCTATGTAAAGTGTGTGTGTGTGTGTCCTATTGTTCGGACACACACAGACATACATACAAGCATAAAACCCACTTGTTCATAGTTAGAGAGTCGCAAAAGTAATTAATGGAATTGCTGCCACGGGACTTCGAGCTGCTCCTTGGTGTGCCCTGTTGTAGACCAAGCAAAATATTACTTTATTAACTTATTTATGACCCGCCAACACTTGGCAAGCAAATACAACTTGTGGCCCAAATACCAAAATACCATAGAAAACTTCCTGAATAGCAGAAGCTGAAGTCTGTGGCAAAGTTGTTTTCATTTTTTCTCAAGGTATTTAACTCTCCTTTACTTTATTCTCATGACTTGAAGAGTTTAATTAAATTACTTTTGTTTATAAATTTCGAGCCTAATTATTTATAAGAATAATTGGATCGGTTCAAAGCAAATCCTCGGCAATCTGTTCTGATGATTGGAATATGAATAAGCCCATCAAGGAATAGTTTTTTAAATATACCAAAGATATTGAGTGGGACAACAATATCGGCTAATTTTGTTCTGTGTTCTTTTTTTCTATTAAAATATAAAAATACTTATGGGTCGACGCTGTTTTTTAGTTTTGAGTTGGTTTTATTTTTTGTGTCATATTTATCAAGCTTTTGTCATCCAGCTGTCTTACCCTCCAACTGCAAATATTTGTTGTGGAGACAGCTTATCAGTTCTCTCTGGTTGCCCCCGACTCATCATAAATGTGTCAAATGTAAGTCTATGAGGTGAGTGACAACTACATCAAAAGAATGAAACCAAAGTCCGAGTCACATGGAATGGGGGAATGCGGCTGGCTGCTAACTTGTCCCATTTCATTAGCCCAACGTGGCTAATTAAGCCGAAATAAATTGTTATAAAAATAGAGTGACCACACAGGGTTGACTCCTGAGCTATCTTAGTCATGCTGTGAAGCAGATTGACACTGTCACCAGGCCAAACAAAAGTGAATAAAGACTAAACTGTTAATTAATATTTTTGACACCTTTGCGGTCAATTTGCCCATAACTAAAAGTGTTATTGTGCACATAGCTTCAAATTGAAGCATATTGGAAGGGGGAGTGGTCGATGAAAGAAAAGAAATGCATGAAATTTGACTTGGGATGAAGTGGGCTTCGTTGGTGTACGATGGTGGGTGAGCAGATGAAGATGGTAGGAAAATCCTTTGCAACTCACGCGGATATTTGGAAACGTGTTCGTTTGCTGATCCAGCGTCTTCAGCACCGATTGCCTGGGGCAAAACAGCCTTCTCGTAACGCACGAACAGCCAGAATAGAATCAGGAAAATTATTTGCACAATCATCAGGACTATATAGCCCGACACTTTGGCAGTTGGCGAATGCATGATGAAAAAAACACAAAAAAAGAACAAAAACAAAAAAAAGAAAGGAGCACCAAAGGACACCGACAATGCCGAAACAAAAAACGAGCGAAAAAGAAGCCGTTGGCGGAGTTACTGCTGTTGCCTGCTGATTGGAGGAGTCGACGAAGTTGCCAATGAAGTTGGAGCCGGTCGCACTACAAATCCTTGCCACAGACGTTGCAGCACGTGTTTGAATGCGTTTGGGGAATTAGAATGCTAAGTGGCCCAGACAGGAAGTCTTCTCCTGCTCTCCTTCTCTCGCTTTATCTCTCTGTCTCTTGTTCTCTGTAATACACAAAGCACGCGCCCTAAAATGCTTGGAACCCAGGGTCTGTGTCGGGGAGTGGAACTGATGCTTGTGAACAACGATTCACGATCTGCTACCGCTGAGCTCAGTGCTCGTACTGATGCCCCGAACACTGAGTGTACAGCGTAAGTAGCCGTTGCCGCAGTCCGTAGTACTAGCCCGTGGCAGCGGCGGTCAACGGGGCGTATGTGCGATATCCATGGCGATTTATTCGCATGATATAACTATTTGATTTAATTTGCCTTTTCTGTTGCTAAATAATTCACTGCTTTTATCCGCACCCTCCTCCCCACACGTACCACCACAGTACCGCCTTCACCACCGCCACGACTCTCAGCCACGGCGATTCGTTGTTGTGGTTTTCTATTTTATTTAAATTGTTTTGTTTCAGTTGCATTGCAATTTCAATTTCGAAATTGTCTCTGGCCCTTTTCCCCCTCCTCTTCCACTCTGTCTCGCCTTCTTCCCGGTCTCCACCTTCCATCGAACGGATAGCCACTTCTTTGTGGTTACTCTCGGTCCATCGAATCAGTTGTCTGTGTGTGTTTGTTTGCTCAATTCATTGGTAATTCGTTATAAATTTATCAAACCAGGCGGTTTGCATAAACAAAGTTAAAGTTCAAGCTGCATTCCGAATCGGGCAATTGGGCAAAGGCTTAACCCACTTAGATCCCTCATAAAAGTGGCAAATCTAGGCTGATAAGCCAGTTCAGTTGAGTTGCCGGAGTGTTGTCAGTCAATTGATATGATTTTGGATAAACGTAAACAAAAATAGCCTAACAACATCCATCACGTTGCCAGCACAAACAATTAGCACGCTGTCAACATCAAATGTTCATAAAAAAGCAACAACAGCAGCAAACCAAACAACGAATTAAAAGACAAACTTATAAACTATATATGTATATGTACACAAGTCGAAGTGGATCAGCAGCTGATCTAATCTGATCGGATCTGCTAGCTCTTCCTCTCATTGATGACACAACTCAACTGAAACCGCACAGGCCTCTTATTCCCATTCCCATTCCCATCGCCATCCCCATCACCACACAGAGAATCGTTTAGCAGTTTTTTAGTAGTTTAGTGCGAAATTAATGGGGCAACAATAAAAAGTGCGGTGAATCGCACATCTATGCCAAAAGCCAACCAAACGTTCCGCACAAATGTTTGATACTCGCTACTTCAGTGGCGTAGCCATTCGGGTTGGGGGGATTAAACTGGCTGAGCCCCGTTAATTGATCAAATTTAGATTCATTTAAATAAGTACGCCAAAGGTCGTTTGAGTTAACCAGTTCAAATTGTTAACCGAAATATATTGAAATATAGACAAGACCAAGGACTGAGAACACAAGCGAATTAATATCAATCGATGTTTGATAGCCAACTTGGCAGACAGCAACGGCAGCAATAAAATTAATGGCTCAAATTTGCCTAAAGTCGAAATACCAAGTAAGTTAGCAATCTCAAACTATGCTCTAGATCTTTAGCCACTAAGCCAAAGATTTGCCTCAAAGCCGTTTTTGTTCGCTGCTTTGGCTGCAGTCCCTAAAGTCACTTTACATATAAATATATTTATGTATCAAATATATGTATGTCTTTATGAAGATGTTTTGCTAGATGGCAAACTCTGCTTATTGCCAGCCACATACTTCTAGTGATTCCAGTTCTGATGCTGGTTATACCGAGTGCCTTGACAGATGTCACTTGCGGCGGCCGAATGGCTGGAAATGCAATGCCTCTTCCCGCTAACAAATCGAATTCTAGTATATATAAACGCAATTGAAAAATCCCCAAGCGGCACTTGAACCGAAAAGCTTGAGAGTGAAGCGCTGCAGCCAAGTAGCTGTAAATGCCAGCAGCTGAAGGAACAGAGGGGATGTCGGGTAGAAGTTTGAGGAGATAGGAGTTTCCTGCTGCCGCCGCATAACCAAAGCGGATTTCAAATTGACACAAAACAGACAAAAAGCAAATCGTTTAGGCGCAACCACCCGCAACGGGAACACCGCCACCACCGATGCCACCACACATGCAGCTCGTCCAATTTCGGGTTAGAAATTTTGTGCAACGGAGCCAAAGCCAACGGCAAAAACCAGCGATACAAAATGCCAGCAAAGCCAGTCAAGGCAGGCACACAGCCAACCAGTCAGCCAGCTGTAGGATACTTTTGGTTGGCATAACAAAGCCACATAAAAGACTTGGTTCTTTTCCTCACATACATACCAACAGGCCAGTCCATCTACAGTCGCTTACACAAGTCAACGGCTATAGGATCTTTCAAACTCTTTTACAGTGATCCTCTCGCCCATTGATATCCGCAGTTGCTACAATTGTTTAGGTGTTGGCAGACTTTTGGAAAAGAGTGTACATACAGTCAAGTTGTTGCTGCATTAGGAAGGCTTTTCCATCCATCTGGCTATAGTGGGTAAAAGAGTAAAGGATTCTCGCAAGCTTTTTCGTCCAACTCGTTTGGTTAACTATTAGGTATATAGAATATTTCACACTTGGCATAAGTTTGCCCAACTTTGTTGTTTGTATGCGAGAGAGAAGAAGGCGTTGGAGTGGTTAGGAAGGGAGACTGGGAATGATGTTAGAGTTTATCAACATATCGTCAACGTTGTTGCCATGTCATACAGCAGCAGCAGCAGCAACAGCAACAGCAGCTCATATTTATTTATAGCTCAACGTTGATGGAAACATATACATAGATACATACACACATACATATATGTATTTATTTTGCATAGCCATCCACTGGCCACAAGTTGGCCAAGCGAAGAAGAGGTCGAATCTTGTCTGCTGACAGATTTCTCAAAGAAAAAAAAGTTATTTCTCTTGCTCCCTCTGTCTCATTCTTTATGCGTGTCTTCTGTCTCGTTTGTCGGGGACTTAGACATGTATGTTTGTTGTAAACAACAAACATTAACAAGGATTTGCCTCCCGCAACCCCGCTTTTATCCCCCACTTTACACTCATAAGCATTCATTGAAAATCCTTTTCGATTTATTTGCGTATTCAAACGGAAACATTTAAAGTGATTGCGGATGCAAATTTTACCAGCAACAGCATCGAATACCTCACCTCTTCACCCACTTTTCTGCTCTTTCCATCTCTCTTTCTGTCGCTTTGTTCGCCTTTTCTTTTGGGTTCTTTTCCCAGTCCCACTCCTTGCTTTTTCTGTGTCTATCTGCTTCCGTTTTTGCTAAACGCGTGCCTGGCAACATTTGCGGTTTTTGCACAAACTTCACACATTTTCTTATGTCGGTTTTCGGTTTACTTTTTCTCTTCATGTTTTTTATTGTTGCCTTTGCCATGAGAATTTCAATTTTAACACACAGGTGCACCTGTGTTTGTTGAAAAAATAAATATCAATCATACGCCCCAGTGGCGGACTCTATATAGACCTTCTTTCCTTCCTTCCCTTTCCTTCATCTCCTTCTATCTCCTGTCCGTGTTTATCTGCTGACTGCTGTTTAATTTTGTATGATATTTTCCTAAGCAATTAGTTGAATGCTGTTGAATCGCACAATGTGATAAGCGCAAACACAAAACGGTTTAATATTAATCAATTGCTGAGAATATTATATAGAGTACGAATCCTCTAGAACTAGTTCCCATTAGTAGAAGCCTATCTTAGGGCAATTCGTTTGATCAGGTGATTCTGCGTGACAGTTTGAAATACACTCCCAATAGGAAATAGTGTGTTCGATATGCTTGAAACGACTCCAATTAGCACGCAATGGGAATTTAAAACGCCATTTGCCGCTGAAAAGTATGCTTCAATTGTGTTTCGAACAACCCGCGAATAGACTCCGCCCGAGCATATGCCACATGGAAACGAGTCGGTTGATTTTCTTGGCCTAGACTCTAGACCAGTTTCCAATGTCAATATAGATTTAAATAGTCCAAGATTAGAAGACAAACTGGATCACTGAAATGAAGTCGGAGTTGACATATCCACATAGCCGGTGCAATAAAATGCTAAGAGCCAGACATGCTGAACTATGTCAACTTAGTTAGCTAATCAATTTCGTTTTTATTAGCAACCAAACAAAAGCAAAATGACAAGAAAAAACTAAAGTAATGACGATAAGAAAAAAACTCTATTCGAAGTCAATAGAAACGCAGTAAAACGTCTAAAGTTTTTACATGAAATATAAAAATCTAAGGGCTATAATTAGTTGATTAGATGGCCTATAAAAAACAAACTAAGCAAAAAAATACAATCGGCTTGCGTCTTTTGTTTACGCAACAGTTGTCGCATGTGTTGGGGTTGGGCTGGCGGCCGTCTCATGGGTCTGAGCCGGGGTATAGGTGGTGGCTTCATCGGGCTCCTTGCTTAAAATCACCTTGTACATGACGAAGTAGAGGGCACCACCGACCAGCAACTCGGCAACGGCCACACAAACGATTAGCGCCCATCCGGGTATGGCCAAGCCACCTGAAAAGAGAAAGGAAAGGGTTCAAATTAGTCTGTAATAAGTATTACTCATTAGTTTTTTTCAACTTTGATGTGACTTTCGCCTTGACTTACTGAAATATCTGCGGGTTAGTGTTCGTCGTCCGCGATTAACGCGCCGCGTGGCCTCTGTTTCCTGCATCAAGCAGGCCATAAGAACTGTCACAAAGAGTAAATAAAGCAAAGCGAGAAAAAAAGCACAAATTATGAAAAGAAATTCAACAACAAAGACAAAGAAAGAATAAAGAATAAAATTAGCTGTTAACAAATTGTTCAAATCGCAAATAACTATAATATTTGAAGAACGTCAATCTTGACTTTGAACTATCCATCAAATGGCGAGAAATAAATATCCAAAAATTTATTCGCCAGAATGGAACGGAACGGAACTCGGCGAAACTCATGTTCACCATTCATCAAACAGACATTCTTGCTATTTGCCTGAAGAGCTGTTAAAATATTAACAATTAATTATTGAGAAAATATTTAACAACAAAGCCACACACACACACACACACTAAAAAATATGTATACAAGAAAAGACCGAGAAAAAATTAAGCGCTCGCGCGCGCCAAGTTCGTTGAATAACTAGTGAATGATAAGTGAATGGTGCGGTGGGTACAGGTGCCGGGTGGGGGGCAGCTTGGTCAGTCGGACCCCCATCCAAGTTAAACTTATGTATGTTGAGTGCTAGGGAGGGTATCGGGAGGGGTAACTAGTATTTTGGCATATTCTGCTATTGTTCCATTGCGGATGTCAGTTTTGATTTCTCGTAAAATTATTCAAACAAAAACCAAATTTATTTTTAATTAATTTTTTGTTTGTGTCTGTTTTTTTTTTTTTTTTTTTATTATTTGATAGATACTAGTTTCTCTTCTTTTTGCATACCGCGGACTCATGGTATATTCGTGTTGATGGTAAACTTAATGTTTTGAATTAAACACTTAATCTTTTATTTGTTTACTTTTCTAGGCTCGATCGCCTTTAAGAAACTTATAAAATTATTCTAATAACATTGCTTGGCATACAACATCTTTTTTACGTAGTTAGACGTAACGTATTGAGTTAAGTCAAAGAGATGCTGATAACTAAATACATTCCCTCATAAAAAAGTATATTAATAGTATATCGTGGGTCTATAGAGTATGAATAGTTCGCTTTGATCAAGTAGAATACCTTGCAACTAATTTGTCGCAGGACACATTCATATACATACATATATGTATGTATTTGGACGTGTGTATGTATGAGGTTTAAAAATCATTTAAAGCAATGAATTCTCCATTTTTCCAGTTACATTTTAATAATTTATTATATAAAATAATTATCAGTTTATGCCTGAGCTTCCGGTATTGGTAAACAAAAATTGCAAGCAATAAAAGAAAATAGTTTTGCCATTTTTCGTTTTGGTGTAGAAATTTATTTGAAATGAATAAAAATTGAACCGCAGTAGATTGCAGTAGAAGTTAACGTTAACGAGATCTGATTCACCACGCCCTAAACAAAAGATAAACACAGAGAAAAGAAGGCCACCGACGATGAGTAAACTTTTTCCTTATCAGTGAATATTTGTAAAAGCGCTGATAAGATCGGTTTTTTTTTGTAGAATTTGTTATTTCGGTGACACATTAACCATGCTTAACAGGTTACTCACAGGTATGAGTCCTAGTATGATGTACCCATATTTTTAACCCATGTATGCATGTATAAAAAACACTGAAAAAAAAGGATGATGTCTTTATGGTGACTCATCGAGGGATCTCCATTTTCCACACTAACACACACACAGCACATGAAAAAAAATGTATGCGTCTGGAAATCAAACCTTCTCTTATAGACTCTTAGACACAGACACACACACACTTGCTTCTTCTCCTACACAGCTCATAATCTTAAGGCCAACGTTACCCAGGCATATCACCAAGTATGTGGAACACTTCTTAGCCAACTTCATTTCTGTCGTTTTCGTTAAGTTTTCGTTGAGTTGAGAAGTTTGTCTTACGCGCACGTCGCCAACTGCAAAATGGAACTAAAAACTAGTGCGTGATTTCACCTGAGCAACAGCAGCGGACGGGTGCTGTTATCTTATCGGTGGCTGGCAAGAGATTAGATATGATGCAGTTGGGCAAGAGGAGGGAGCTTTGTTTTTTAACATTTTTCTTTTATTGTTTATTCGTTGTTTGTACTCGGAGTTATTCATAAACGTTTCAGATTGACTAATACATATTCTGACACTTTTCAACTAGGCAACCGTTCATCTTCTCAGTATGAGTCTTGAATGTTGCGGTAGGCGAGCGTTTGGCCAGAGACTTTAATGGCGGCGGAGCTTAAGACGACGGACGGTCTTGTAGCGATAGCCATCATCAGCCAAAACGGTCTGCTCAGCAGGCACATCGATGATTGGTGAAACGGCAGAGGCGGCCTCAACTGGAGGCAGGTATTCGGCAGAGGGGAGCTCGCTTACATCACGACGACGACGGATCACACGACGGACAGTCTTGTAACGGTAACCATCATCAGCCAAAGGGGTCTCAACGGCAACGGACTCGGAAGCAGCTTCAACTGGGGGCAGATATTCGGCAGAGGGCAGCTCGCTAACATCACGACGACGACGGATCACACGACGGACAGTCTTGTAACGGTAACCATCATCAGCCAAAGGGGTCTCAACGGCAACGGACTCGGAAGCAGCTTCAACTGGGGGCAGATATTCGGCAGAGGGCAGCTCGCTAACATCACGACGATGGCGCAGCTTAAGACGACGCACGGTCTTGTAACGGTAACCATCATCAGCCAAAGGGGTCTCAACGGCAACGGACTCGGAAGCAGCTTCAACTGGGGGCAGATATTCGGCAGAGGGCAGCTCGCTAACATCACGACGACGACGGATCACACGACGGACAGTCTTGTAGCGGTATCCATCATCAGCCAAAGGGGTCTCGACAGCAACTGACTCGGAAGCAGCTTCAACTGGGGGCAGGTATTCGGCAGAGGGGAGCTCGCTTACATCACGACGACGACGGATCACACGACGGACAGTCTTGTAACGGTAACCATCATCAGCCAAAGGGGTCTCAACGGCAACGGACTCGGAAGCAGCTTCAACTGGGGGCAGGTATTCGGCAGAGGGCAGCTCGCTAACATCACGACGACGACGGATCACACGACGGACAGTCTTGTAACGGTATCCATCATCAGCCAAAGGGGTCTCGACGGCAACTGACTCGGAAGCAGCTTCAACTGGTGGCAGGTATTCGGCAGAGGGGAGCTCGCTAACATCACGACGACGACGGATCACACGACGGACAGTCTTGTAACGGTAACCATCTTCAGTCAAAGGGGTCTCAACGGCAACCTCCTCGGAAGCAGCTTCAACTGGGGGCAGGTATTCGGCTGAGGGCAGCTCGCTTACATCACGACGATGGCGCAGCTTAAGACGACGCACGGTCTTGTAACGGTATCCATCATCAGCTAAAGGAGTCTCTACGGCAAACTCTTCGGAAGCAGCTTCCAAATTGTTGTCCACTGGGGGAAGGTAATCCGTGGCAATAGAAGCGGCTGAAGCAGCTGCGATTACAGCAAAGGCAATAACAAAGAATTTCTGAAAAGGATTAGAGAATCAGTTAGTCCTGAGTTGTAAAATAATGCGGAGTGGAATAGATGTCAACTAACTAACCATTTTGCTTAGTTGTGTTCCAAAGACTTGATAGATGTCTATGAGATTAATCCAAATTTGATTCTGTTTCAAAACCAGACCCACACTGACTATTTATACACAAAAAAGTTCTCGGGCAGCCAAAAGTTAGTGGAGTTGGCCATTCACTTTGACACGCTCGCCAAATAGAAAAAAAGTCGGAAACCGGTTAGCGATGACTACCGCATCGCATCGGTTGCTTCTTCATTGATGGGTCCAGCTTAGTGATTCAAATTGTCTAGTTGCCATTGTCCGAACAGAAATCAAATGTATCTCAAGCCTCAATTGAACTCTAAACATAAAAAAAAATGATTAGCGCTGCCAAAAGACAAAACGAAAGTCAACAAAGCATCTTCATTATTATGGCAATCATTATTATCTTCATCATTATCATTTAGATGGAACAATAGTCGAGGGCTCTTTGGCAGCTCGATTGGATCTTGGGTCTCGAATCGAGTCTTGAAAATCGAAGCTCGCTTGTTGTGATTATTTGTATCAGTTTACGTTGAATTTATTGAATTTAGATGATCAGATAAATATGGCTCTAGATTTTGTGTCAATTTTGGTAATTGCAAGCGGAAGTAGAGAGTCACCTCTTCTTATTCTTCGCATTCATATTTTTAGCCACTCTCAATCAATGCTTAAGGCCAAGAGATCGCGCTGAAAGTGTTGAAACCATCATAACCATCATTGTCATTATCATCATCATGATGGTGATGGACAAGTCAACTTGTGTTGTAGCTTCAACCTCTTGAGAGTTGCTATTTTCGGTCACGCTCCATTAGGGCAGACTATTAATAGATGTCTGATTTAATAGATCGAAAATTTTGAATTGGAATCTTCGTCGATATTTAAGCTTGAGAAGCAAAAAAAAAAAGCAAAACCAATGCAAAGTTGATCGTTTGTTTTTGTGTTTGATCTAATTGAACAAAAGGCAACCCATAAATCTCTTGGAAACAATCACCCAGAACACGTGGCATCCCCCAGCACGTGGGCGATCGGGCCATATAATATCAGAATATAGAATGTTCGGCTCTAACCTTGGGATATTGAACACTCATTTTCTAAAAGTTAAAAACTTTTCTTGGTCAAATTCGATCTGTAAGGCAGTTCCCAAAATAAGATTTTTGTTAATGGGATGTTTTGTGGCAATGAAATTCCTTTTCTCCAAGTCTTGATTTTAATTTTTGTTTTTTATTCATTTGGAAAAGAGTGTATTACAACATAATCAGCATGCGACAATCATCAACCCGAGAAAATAGCAGCAACAAGAGTGAACAAAATAAATAAAAGTCGCTGTTCGGTTTTAGTGTAGGCTGAAACTTAGGAAAAGGACCATAAAATATGGGAAAAAAAGAAAACATGGAATCAACATTTATATATATACACCTATATATTGTCCATATATGTGATAGAAACAAAAGCTTAACCCCACCAACCCACCCTAGCCTGGAAACATCCAATGTGCCTCCAGGTAAATTTTTAATCATCCAGTTGGCAGAGACAGGCCGTGCCCCGATTAATCCAATGCATGGGTGTCTGAGAGCATTTTAGCTGCAGATACATGACGAAATTGGTGGAGTGGCCAGTGGTCGAGAGGACACCGCGTCTTTCGCTGGTCTTGTATACAGGACAATCATAAATTTCAACAATTCCGCCACTGCGACGTGGAGCCTCGTGTGTCTGCTTAAGCACAGGTCGCAGATATATAACTGGCAGCGTGTCAAACAGTATTTTTGAGTATGATTCGTCTATTTCCTTGGTTTTGCGATTCCACCTGGCTCCCTCAATGAAAATGCCCTGACAAAAGCAAAACAAAGAAATAAAATAAAGAACGCAGTTTAAGATGAATAAAATGGACATTGGCGAATATATTGTCTTCCCTCCTTTCGAGGCACTATCTTACTTGTATAAACTTTGTCTCATCGTTAATGTCTTTTTGTTCCTATTTGTCGATATGAGTGTATGCGTGTGTGATCAAAATGTATAATATTTAAATGTTTTTATTTGCATAAGCCTAGCAGTAAGTTTTTCAAGAGTAATGTTTTACACTCACCCTTATATAGGCACCTACTTCTGGGGTTTGATTGGTTTGGGTTTCAAACTTGGTGACTGCAAACTCGATAAAGATCATGTCAATTTGGAAACGATTCTTACGCGAATAGTTTTGCAAAACGCCCGTGATGAAAGATTGAGTGAAGTAAAAGCCCGAAATCCAGTAAACATTCGGTTCCCCGTGATCTATCCATTGCTGGAAAAAGGCCAAACTGCAAAAGAGCAGAGGCGAATGGAATGAAAGGGGATACAAGAATGAGTCTTGCTTATTTTTCAATTTATTAATACATATTAAACATTCGCCAAACAACCATGCACAAAGCACTGGCACTGGCTCTGGCTCTGGCAATGGCTCTGGCAATGGCAAAGGCAATGGTAATGGCAACAGGAGCAGCAGACAAACAGCATGCTCCTTTGATGTCATTGGCAAACAAGATTTTTTGTTCAGCTCTCTTCCGTTCATTCTGTCATGTCTGTGAATGGCAAAAGGGATGAAAGAGACCAGCTGATGGGGGCATGGATCTTGGAGGTTGAAGAATGGAGAGCACGGACCACTGGAGGAACACGAGAACAAACTGGGAATGTGTGTATACCATATACATTTATTATATTTGCACAATTGCACCACCAGAGCACAAGGGAAACGGAGACCGATGGGACCCCAACAATACTTCTTGGTGAATAGGTTTCTTTTATTTAATTCCCCCCCTCCCGACTCTGAAAAACTCACCGTGCCAAAAAGTCACTCACATAGCTGCCCAGTGGCTTCAGCGACGGATAGCTTTTTTTAGCCAATCCGCCGGTAACTTGCCTATAACCATTGAGCTATGTGCATGCTCCAGCTCGGGTATCATGGCTATTTGGCCTACCACCGCCTTACTAACATTGACCAAACTCTTCTTGATATACGATAACAGACGGTTGAAACGTATCAGCTCCTGCCTTAAAACCGTATTCATAGAATTCGTATAGATGACGGGATATGCTTTGGACACCTCATTAATGTCAAACTCGTCGGGCAGACGACTCAATAGCTCTTTGCATATGGCAATGGCAGGATCCTCTTTGGCCCCACCTGCTGAGCTTGCCTTCACGGAGGCCATCAAATCTGTTTGTGTAAGCAGAACGCCACTAATAAGCTACAAAGGGGAAAAAACGTTATACAGTTTGACATTCTAGCGAAGGTAATGCTGCTAATTGAACGCAACATAATAGGAGCTAGTAAAAGAGTACTTACCGCATTAGTCTCTTTCACATTTCTATTGATATCCGCATTTTCATGCAAACCATAAACCTCCGGGTGGGGACTCAGTGGAAACGTTGATATATACTCAATGGAATTCAAGCGCGTTGGACTGAATGGAACACGATAGTTTCCAGACTGAGAGAGGGCATAACTGTACGAAGAAAAGGATAAGAGCGAATTGGAGGCGCGCTTTAAACAACACTTACTTGTCCTCATCTATGGTGCTTTGGTTGTAGATCATATTTAACAGCGAGAGTATCAATCGACGGTCCTTGTCATCCGTAACACGACCTCCATAGTTGCATTCGCCGGTTAGATACACGTGTCCTCGGAAGGGTATCGTCTGGCTCTGCGTGATGAACATTTTCAGTTGCAATAGGGAAATTCTAAGTAGGAGAAGTTAAAGTTTCTGTAAGTTGTAGTCTTCTTCGCGTTGTTTATTCTCCAACATACTTTAGATCGGACTCGTTAAACTCATATGGTATATTCCATCCTAGAGGACCGAATTCACGTCTCTCTTGCACGACAGCATGGAAAAAGACCAAGGCAAAGACTCCTCGCAGCCAGCATTTATTAGCCGAGTCGGAAAAAAGGAAAGCATTTGTAAAGAACTTATCCCTCATCAAGGGATCCGATGAGAACGAACGATGCATATTGGCGCGTAAGCCCTTGGGCGGTTCGTTGGTCATCTTAACTGAGTTCTGCAGGACTGAAACAGGAAACACTGCACTAGGATAGGAAGTACACCACAACCGATAATCCTGATTGGCACCTTCGGTGAGAGTTGTATCATTACAAATACGCTCTAAGTCACCCATCCAGCTAAAAGCAACGTGGCAATTTTGCAAGACTACCCAATGCCCATGACGAGCTGCCTCAACGATCATTTTCTCAGCACGGGGTCCCTGACCCTGACCCAGGGAGATGGTTTTTAATCTGCAGAAAGAGTAAATCGACTGTGCATAATTTCCTTTTAAAGTTTGAGCCATTCAATGGCCTCCCACATTTGCTCCCAGTCGCATCGACAGTGTGGCACATGTCGCGCTTAATCGAAAACAAGCTCCAGCCCACTTTGGCGGTGGTGGTGGGGACACGGAAATATGAGCCACTCTTGTTAATTAACTTACTTGTCGTACATGTTGCGTTGTTTGGCAAACATGAAGAGGCTGGCCATGGGATCAGAGCCGGGCGATAGCAGAAATACCAGCGGAATTTTTGGCGAGCTATCCGCAAACGAGGCGCTTAAATCGAAGGGTGGTGGCTCAACAAACGACTTGTCCAAGTTGCGGGTAATGAAGGCCTGTGTTCATTCAAATAAATTAAGGGCTGTTTGGAAATGTAGTGTTAAGTCCCCGCTCTCCCCCACTTACCCTTACAGCCGGAACAAGTTTATCCGGCCGCAAGCTCTTCAATACGATCAGATGTAACATTGCGTTGACCTCATTATAGGGAGCAGGTAGTGGAAGCTCGTCTGGATTAACGGAGTCGTAATAGTTCTTCCACGACGTCACATTCTCTTCGAATTTGATGTGAAAGTTTTTCAGACTAAAATACAAAACTTTGCAGAATCCGCCGCATATACTTCTTGTTTTGACTCACCCATCGAGATCTCCAGCTCTGAAAATAGCAGCCCAAGATTTTTCGGGAAGCCAAGCGCTAAAAGGATTCGGTGGTACACTCTTAAAACCAATTCCACCCGTCAAAAAAAACAATAGATCATCTCGATCTACTTTGTTCTGAGCCACTAGAATACCCAGGCACATGACCAGCGATATAACCAACTTATCTTTCTCAAATAGCGACCGACAAACATTCGTATAGATTGACTTGGTAAAAAAGTCATTGAGATTGTTGAGACGCGTTGGTAAATTTTCCGATTTGGGTGCCTTCAATATGGCATTCACGAACAAATTGATGAACCAGGGCAATGAATACTGGTACATGGGATCCACATTGGCCAACTCGCTGATGCAAAAGAACAATATAGCCGAGTGCTTGGCCACTGGAATATATTGTTGGCGAGCCGAATCGATTTCAATTTCCGTGGCCACAGCGACTACCTGTTTCTCCTGAATGTCCTCCGATAATATCTTACTCGATGAGAGTATATTGATAGCATTTTCATCTTCTAAAACATTACCCTCTGAAGTGGATAGAACCTGAGAAAATAAAAAAGTAGTTATGAGAAACAAGTTATGTTTCCAGTTAATTGAATTGTCACAAAGAAATCATAAATTGTTTACTCGTCTCTAATTGAAACTCTTTCTCTCTCTCTCTGTCTATCGCTACTTTTCTGCATAGCAAGCCATGTTGAAACAAAAAAGGTGCGACTCATAAGTATATATACACACAGCATTCTTATTTTGATCATCGGATAACCCATTTTCTATAACTTCGAATCAAGAAGCAATAAAAGATATATACATGAAAATTTACAAAAGCGTTTGGAATGTTTTATATACATAATTTTGAGACGCACCTTTAGACAAAATGTGAGGACATACATATGTACATACATAGTGAGGGGAGGAGACTGTGTTGCATAAGCTCGTACGTACCTCCAATATCTTCGATTCGATGGTGTACAATGCATCACGATTCCTTGCGGATTCAATAATCAATTGTTCCTTCTTCTCTTGCAAATCGGGACGCTCGTGTGCCACCACAATCGCCAGCAATTGTTCGCGTAATCCTTGTTCCGTTATCATGAAATTTAATACTGTTACCTAAACAGAGAATAGGACGACACAAGGACAAGAGACGATGATGTAGACGGGGACAACAGAGGGAGTAGTAGTTAGAGCACGTAAAATAGAAAGAAAACTCAAAATAAACACACAATGTGCCACGAAAAAAAAAATAAGGGAAAGAGAAAGTTGAAGGGAAGAAAGTAAAGAGAGAAAAAGCAAACTAAAGCAAAAAAAAAGAAACAGAAAAAGAACGAGTCAACGAGAAAATCTGTATAGATGGGCAAAAGGGAAAAACTGCTGACAACAGTTGCAGCATAAAAATGAGGGGTAAAGGAGATCGAAGCGTGCATTTGGGTTTCAGTAGAAGCGAAATGCTGGAAAATTTTATAAACACGACGACAACGACGACGGCGAGAAGGAGACAAACTAGCAGCATTGCCAATGGTTCGAATAGATGTCGTTGAGCGACTGCGGCTGCTGCTAGTTATGCAGCAGCCCAGCACGTACATCAAAGCCATGTCCTTGCTCTGGCTCGGGCTATGACTCCAGCTGCAGCTCATCCTCCTCTATCAGACTGTGGAAAATTTGCATATTTCCAGCATCCCAGCCAAAGCATTTTCCTCCAAAATATCAATTTAAGTTCGTCGTTTTATTACACAACTAACATCATCATTGGGTTTTGGCTTGGGCATGGGCTTGGGTTCGGTATTGGATTTGAGACTGGGTATAGGGGGGAGTATTCGAGGGAGCAACAGTTCCATCAACTTACCATAACCATCACTTCCGGTGGATAATGCGGATTGCGCAGACAGGTCGTTATGTAAAGACGAAAATCGGGATTGTATTCTATCATTTGGTCGCCACTTTTGATGAACAGCCCGCCCTTATGCTTGATGATATTCTTCTCTAATATAGGAGTTAAGTTCGCATCGAGTTGTTCGCCTACCCAAAATGGACGAAACGAAAAAACATTTGATTACCAAATCTATAAGAATCTCCAGCTTAAGTGTGGTTATGACTCACCAACATTCTCAATCAAAACTGGCTGACCGTAGGATATAGCCAACTCCAGAACTTGCATATAGTTTGCATCGCTTTGCTTAACCACTTTGAGATTATTGTTTTTCTCCATATTCTTGATCCATTTGTTGGCCTGAACTGAAAGTTGTGTGAAGAGTCAGCAGGGTATCACAATACGGCGAGAACTTTCTGCCTTACCCTGAGGATCGATGAGCAGCGAATATCGGCTTGAGTTTGTTACAATGATGCCATTCTCTACGGAAAAGTTGTCGGCCGGCAGACCAGCCAGTGACCAGGCACGTATTGTCATAGGGTGGCCCAAGGTGGTAGCTAATGTGAAGGTCTCACTACAGGGTATACGCCGGCGTAAGCACAGGGCATTCCAGTCATCCAAAATGCTTACACGATACTAACAAAAAAAGGTGAATAATTTTCTGCTAGATATTAACATGTAAAAATGTAACCGATAAATATATATACAGAAATATCACATCAGTTGCAAACGATGAGGTAAGGGCAGAAAGTGAATGGGGCGTTACGCGGGAGAGGGTGGCGCAACAAAATAGAATTGAAAAATCAATGCAACGTGCTCATGCATATTAAAAACCTTTATGGCAACACAGCCATTAGCCAGCTCTAGCTTCCAGCTTCAAGCTCACCCCCCACTCTACCCTTCTCCCTTTAGCTCGCCCCTCTGTGTGGCATATGCAAATGCCGCAGTAAAAACTTACCTCGGTGGTAAAGAAGCCCAGGTAAGCGGTGCAGCCGCCAGCTAAAAGCACATCGCCCACAATGTTGCTGATGGATTCATGCAGATTTTTAGCTGCCTCTGACCAGCGGGTCTTCTCGCCACCCAGACCGCCTAAAAGTTTTTCAGCTCTGTCAAAGAAACCAAATTAAATTAGAAACATATGTATAAAGATGTGCAACCGTTATGTAACTTCATTAATTGTAACAGATATCAAACCAGACTTTGGAAACTACGGACTAATATCCAGTCTATAGTTTTGTATTCGTTAACCTCTGAGTGACTGTTACCTGTTTAATTTCTTTTCACAGTTGTCTATTTCATCTTCAAGGCGCTTCTTCTCCCTTGATTTTTCCGCAAAGAAATCATTTAACTTTTGTAATTTATCTAGAATGACCTGCAATTCGGCCCTTTTGGCATTCAGTTTTTCCATTTGCTGGCTCAATTCTCCCTCTGCTTCGGCCAAAGCCGCCTTCTTGGGCATAACAATCCGAGCCACCTTATCGTAGACATCCATGGCGCGAACCCACCGGCAAATGCCTTCGCAAGCCATAGAGGCAGCTTTGATTTTCTCTGGTACGAAGTCGCGGTCGGCTATATATCTGAAAATCACAGATAGAGAAACACTCTTTTAAGAGCCGTCCATAAGAGTCATCATTCAAACATACTTTTCCCGAATTTTCTTGATAATAGGTGGAGGAATATTATCCTTATCAAATGTTTTTAGTGACTCCAAAAACTTCATATCACTCAGCATGCGCATGGAGGGGCCCCAGTAGTCCTCCACCATATGACCACTAGGATCAGGTTTACGATCTGGCTTAAGGCCTTTCAAAACACAAACCGCCTCCATGGTCAATTTAACACCGTAGGGTGGATTTTTCATGGACTTAACCACAAAAATATCAGCAGGTTTAAGAGTGTTCAAGGCCTCTAGGGCAGCTTCCATGGCAGGAATGGCCTCTGCGAGATCCGTTTCACAGTCATCTTTGATAGCCTGAGCTGCAGCTGCCGCTTCATTGGCCGCCGCTTCGTCGGCACCCACCACTTCCTTCTTTTTTCGGCCTCGGCCGTTTCGCGCTCAATGTTGACCATAATGCGATCTGTTTCCTCAGATAAAACCTTCAACTTGGGCTGCAAATCATAAAGGTTCGCCTGCATTTCACCCACCTGACCGGCGGCAAAATCTAGCTTCTCCAAGCCGGTGGTATATCGATCCCTCAGTCTGGTAATTTCTTCCAGCTTGCGTGTGTAGAACGAGCGAAAAGCCTTCAACAATTCCAGGTATGCCGAAGGGGTAACATAGTTACGACGACTCAATTCTAAATAGCATTTTTCACTAGCTTCTACCACAGATTTGTGGAAATACATCACACAGTACACCAAATCCTGCTCAAGTTTGGTTAATTCCCGATCAACTTCACCCTGAGTAGCACGACTAGCTTCTGCATCTTGAGCCTGGCCAGATTCATCCGATGCTCTCGCCTCTTTTTGATCCGCATCATCGAGTGGTCGATCCAAATGCATTGAACTAACAAAATATGTGCCCACTCGATCTAAAGCCTCATCGGGCCACGGCATATACCAATCTATCGTACAGCAATTTATCAAAGAAGGATATACACGAATGCGCTCTTTAAACGAATCCCCAATGGGAGAAAAGGCCAAGGCCACATGAAGTTGTTCCCGAATTCTATCTATATAATAGGCATACACCTCACTGGGCAAAGTGTCCAGTACTTTACCCTAAAAGATACCAAAAAATATGAAGTTGAAGTTTCTTTAAATTCATTTTCTTCAAGGACTGGAATGTGGGCAGGAGAACAAGAAGGGGGAGTGCTCACCAGTTGCTTGGCCACATTTGCCATATTCTCCATAATAGCTGCCTTGTCCTCCAGTTGATAGAGATTTGGCAAATCACCAGTATTAAGAATACCATTGATGTCCTCCACATAACCTTCATCCGTTGCCTGAAAATGCAAATCGAAAACGAAATCGATAAGGATAAGTCTACCGAGGGCATTTTTGTTTGTTAGTTAGAGTTTGGTCTACGTTAAAATTGGGCTTGGGTATAAACTACGGGAAAGGAGATGCCAATGGAGGTGGAGACTTTCGGGGTGGATACTCCTATTGGTTCCCTGTGTTTCTGATCACCCTAAACTGACTTAAACTACTCCCAGTTAGTTACATGCATTTTGCATTCCCTTTAAGTGGCATTTTGGGGCTTTCGTTTCCTATTCGAAATATTGCATTAATTTCATCCTACAATTGCAGTTGTAACTGCTGTAGATAGGAGATGGAGGAGAAGCAACTGGATATGAAGATAGGTACTTTTCCACATTGTGTCCTTTGTGGGGCATTTTAGAGTAATTGTTAATTAATATCTGCAAGAAGATTTGTTTGAACTAAAACGAGACAAAGTTTGTTTTGCCTTGCCCAAAAAAGAGATGAGAGTGATTGGATGAAATAGAAGATGGGTATAGACATCATCATCATCATCCGAATTTGCATCATTTATTGATTGGTATTGAATTTACTTAGAAGCTATGTATGAACGTTATTTGAAGCAGCCCATCATAATTTTCTGCTTTGTACAATAAGGATAACTGGGACTGAAGGCTACCACCCTACCACCTTACATTCAGATTTCGTTTATTTTCTTAATCCACATCAAAAACTAGATTTATCTACAGGTAAAAAAACGCCTGTGTCCTATTCTAAAGGGAAAACTGCTAATGAAGGAACGCAATCATTCTCTGATCAAGAGAAGGGCTAATTTGGATTTCGATCTGCTAATATTAATGAACTATCACCAGTTGTTCTTCTTCACAGCTGTCTCTCTGCATTCGGCATGTGTTTGATATTAGCCTTCGAGTGGAGCTTTTGTCTGTCTATTTTTGGTCATGGCCCAAACCGTTCGCCAAGCAACAAATACAAACTACATAAATCTTAACAAAAGGGCTTAGAGGCAGCGTCGGCATCTGATGGCTTACGGATATATGAGTATGAGCATGGTGAATGGTTTCAAAATTTAAGCAACACCTACATAATGTATATTGTTTGCCATACATATCGATTGACTTTCGGTCAATGCTAATTTATTATTGACCGAAATTCAATTTTGGCCTCCGCTAGGACAGATGAAGCAAAAAGGTGGAGGCATTATTTGCTCTTGATTTGCTTCTACTCAATATACTACTCAATATACTACATGCCTATTCAAGTTAATAGTAATAATCAAGTTAGTTCAACAATTAACCTAATTATAAATGTAAATTTCTAAGCCAAGTGCAACATCATTTCATCCGAATTCAATTGTTAACCAAAAACAGAGTGAGAGACAAAGAGATTCTATTCTGGGCACGCGCCATACAAGTCATACATATGTATATGTATGTATATACCTATATGTATGTATATGCCTGGTTAGTGGGTATATCTAGTTTTAAAATATTTAAATTAACTTCGTTTTAATTTAAATTTACATAGCAAGAGATCAACGATTTGACGATTTATGAGTTTGTTGTACTCCACCACGAAATCGCAGGTTTACAACATTATTAAAAAGCCATTTGTTAATGTTAATCATTTGTTGCTTAGCAAAACAAGACCCCCACTATTTGGCTCTTTTTACTGCAAAAATTCTTATCAACTTTTGTAATCTTTGGCTTACTTTTCTTCCCTATTTCTTTTGAACGCGAGTTCTCACCTGAGCATCGGAGAATAGAAACACTGTGTGATTCAAATTAAAGCTAGCAGTCATTAAAATCTTCTTTAAGTCGTCCCGCCAATCGGCAATGGAATAACTCTTTGAAACCTGAACAGTCATCAGGCGACAATCGGCTATATAGGCAGCCAAACGGCAGGAACTACGGCGACCAGATCCTCCCATTCCCACCATAAGAATGTTTCCGCGTGGCATTTGCAGGACACGCGATACCCTGGAACAGTATCCAATCATTGGGAGATTTCTCATTATATTTCTGCATTATTTCACTCACCTGCTGACATGCTCTATGGCGAATCTGAACATGACCAGATCCATGGGAGTGCTGGAGAACGAGTTATACTCCCTTAGATAGTATCTCATCAATTTTTCCAATTTCTCATAGCTTTCGCCCTCGTCGTAAAACTTGGGTTCTGCATCGGGTTCCATGTAATTGCCATAAAACAGATTTCTTAGGTTATCGTCGCTCAGCTTTTCGCCTGGCTCGATGCGTTCCGCAAAAAGCCTGCTCCAAGGGAAATCGAAGACAGTTTTTACAGGCATCCATGGCCATGATAAGCAATCGGTCGCGATCTACTTGGTCCACTAGTCTAAAAGAGATAGAAGTGAACAATCATATAAACATTTCCTATTGCTCTTATGTACCGGTCATAAAATACGCGATATGTTTCGTGGGCCCACAGGCGGCCCAGCTTTTCGGGATCTGGCATACGCTTGGCTGGCACCATGACAATGCCCTGAAATACGCGTGTGATATCCCGCAAAGAAAAGGTATAATGCGACTTGGCCGGAGTGGGCAGGAAGGTGCGAATGGCCTCCCTATACACACTGACCATTGCCTCGGCTAAGCCCTGAAAAAGGATAGGTAAAAAAGTTGTAAAATCTTCTTGGCAATTCGCCAAAGATGTTGCATCGTTTCGCTGAGTATTTGGGTGTAGATACATACGCGTGCCAGGAGCGACACCTTCTCGGGATAACCCTTGGCAAAATGCCAATCGCCAATCGCTGTGAATATTCGAGTAATGGTTGAATCCTCAAATGAGTCAACAGCTACGACAAACATGTGACGATAGAGACGCGGAAATATGAAGTTACTGCCACCCAATTGACCCATTGCACACATCAGAGTCTGAAAGTAAAATAATATAGAATATAGAATATAGCTCCTCCAGTCAGTGCTTTTCTTACCATATCAACAAGTTCGATTTTTGTGGTGTCCACCAGATCCGACCAATAGCCATGATCCAACCAAGTGCGCAATAACTCCAGAGGTGGCTGTGAGCCATAAGTATCCTTTTGAGGGCATAGCGACGTCATCGCAGAACACAGTGCACTTAGGGAATGGGGACATTTTTTGCTATAATTCTCCATCCGTTTACGACATTTCACTTACCTTTTTGCCTAGGGCCGGACCGTAGACACCTTTTCTCCTTCTATCCAACTTACTCATAATCATGTCTTGGACCATTTGCGCTGAGGTTCTGGCCGAAAAGTTAATAATATTTGTTAGATTGGCAAACTTCGGCATAGCCAAGAGATTGCTGGTTATGATGGCACTTTTACCGGTTCCTGTTGGTCCTATGACCAGCATGCCATACGATTTCGAAATGCAAAACTCTTGCCAATATGATATATATCCCGTTTCCTTGGTGGGCACAATCAGCTCACTAATTTGAGCCTGATCCGGAAAGTCAGTTATGGATGCCGATGGATCATCACTAGACTTTTGCCATGTCCACCAGTTCTCAGCCTCGTCAAATCGATAGTCCATGAATATAAGTTTTTCCGGAAACATTTGTCCCCGATTCAACGAGAAGTACTTCGGTTTGGGAAAATCCTCGTTGGAACCGTAGAGCACCTTGCGCAGCAGAGCGTCAAAGGTTCTTTGACCATGGCCAGTAAGAGCCGAACAATATGCCCAGGCATAGCAGAAGAGAAACATCTGCTGAAACCAAGTCTGATTAAAGTTCTTGTGCTTCTCGAGGAAATGCAGAAAGAATCTGGAGAACATCTGGTACTGATACAAAGGTGACAATTCTAACATTTGCTTGCACTGGGGCAGAAAGTGCAAGGCGGCCGGGATCAGCCAGTCGACCATATCTTCGAACAAAGTCATATAGATATCATTAAGTCCCACATTGCTTGTCAGGACGTTGATAAAACTCTTGTGGAAAGTCTGCCAGCCAAGCTGCGAAGGTTCCATATAGATCATTCCACAACGTGAGACAGTCGCCGGCGAGGCTTGCTCCAAATCGGCGGGCTCAAACATCATGTTCATTAATTTCGTCATTTGCATAATCTCTCCGGACATCAGGCAGAGCTTTTTGTTATCATCCAGCACCGTGTTCAGATTTTCAATCCACACTGCGTCTACAGGGCCATCAAACATGACCCATGCTCGCTCGCCCCTGGGACCCTGCACCTGTTCACGGAAGGTTTTTGCCAGAACACCGTCGGACCATTCATGCGATACCGGGTCAAAACGACCGTAGAGTTGACCCATGGTTATTGCTTTTGGATTTATAATGCGAAAATTTACAGGAAACTCCTTAAGGGTTGCCTCCTCATCCGATGCCACATTTCGCAGAGTTTGCGCCAGCACCTGGCAACCAGAATCATTCAATTAATTCCACACCATTTAATTGGCTGACCAATTAATAAAAAATGTTTTATATATTCACATTCCTTCCCTCTCTCTCTTTCTCTCTCTCTCTCTCTCTCTTACTGTATATCTTACCTGATAGGCTGTGGTCTTGCCGCCCATTGACCCGCCGACTATCATCAGACCATGGCGTACCAACAGCATCTCATAAATCTGCAGAATTTTCTCCAAATACCACGGCGTTGCTTGAAGATTCTTCTCCTCTAGATTAATCCGCAGCCACTTGACGATGTCGTCGCGTTGCGGCTGAGGGTCAATAATAAAAAATTTTATATATGTATACATTCATATTAAATGCAAATAAAAAAAAATTCAATAACCCAGTAATGTTTTACCCTGATAGACTGATAAATCACCGATTTGCATCGATACATGAATTCTAGCTTAAAATAATAATTGTATCCAAAGATTTTAAAAAATGTTTTAAAAGCAGCCGCATCGAGTATTACGTTTAGTTCAAGGTATTTTCGTGTTCGACCCGTTTAAGTAAGTCGTTAATCTCTTTCGCCATCCAACACACACACACACACACACACACACACACACACACACACACACACACACACACACACACACACACACACACACACACACACACACACACACATACACACAACTTGTTTTCTACTTTATTTATTAACCAAGGCACACTAGGAAATGGAGAAGGAGTCAACCCATCCCAGGCGTTTCGCGTGTTGTTAATCGTTTTAATTTGCTGCAGGCATCGTCTCTTGCACCCCATTACCTGGAAAATTTATGCTTACCATGGGCAGCTCGACGCCGGGAAAGAGATCCATGTAGATGCCGATAAAGAGCGAAATATCCTGCTCCAGGAATTTTGGCAAATTGACATCAACAATGGCACGCAAAACAATCTCAGGCTCTGGCAGGTCAGTGTAGAGACGTCGTAGCGATGCGGAGGCAAGCAGGACAGACTTGACGGCGCGCATACCTGTCAAACAACCAAGAGATGGAGGAGGATGATGTGGATGATGAGACAGATGGGATAAGGGAGGATGGTGGATATGACAGTGGAGAAGCATTAGCCTGGCATTTTGGCGGATCGAAGGCATAACTCAGGCAGCTACTAGAAGATGGCGGGGTGGGGGGATGAGCTAGTTCTAGCCACAGCTTTATTATAGCCCCGTGGAAATTCTAAAGTTTTGCAACGTTGCTGGACAGGAAAAACTAAATGTACAAATAGTTTTTATTATTACTTGTTGTTAAAACACACACATATGTACACACATTTCCACATACATTGTTGTTGTTATTGTGTATTCGAATGTGTGTGTGTATGGCATTTTGTCTCTCACACACGCCACACAAAAGCGCAGCAAACTTGCAAGAAAGTTTTTCAATTTAAACTCAAAATAAGATACTGATCAAATGTACTTTGCACATAAACTTACACACAGCTGCCTTTGCCACACCCTCTTCTTTTACTCTCTGGCCAAGCCACCCCAGTCCTCGTTTTTAGCTGGACAGACATAGACACACACACACACACACACACACACACAAGCAGACATACGGACACACAGACATGTTGTAATGTCATATGACATGTTACGTCGTAAAAGCGAGCAATATCTTTTGCCTTCTTTCTAAAAGAAAAGGAAGCAGCAGCAGCAACGTGAAAAAAACACGCAGCACGCAGGACACAGACAGGACAACAGGACGGTGGTCGGACGAGGGATATGGAATAACCAACAACACCGAAACGCAAAGTTGTGGGTCCCAAAAAGAAAGTTAAAATAGCAAACAAAACACGTGTGAGCCCTCAACTAGCCTTTGGAGCCTTATTAGCCTTGGCTGTGTAATTTATAAAAAATGACATATTGATGATATATTTATGTATATATAGCCTGGGGAGGATCAATTATAACTTTCAAATTTGATTGCAATTTACCTATTAACTTAAGGTCAGATATGTATGGACCAGATGACTTTTCACGTTTAAAACAAATGAAATCCGAATATTTATTATTCGGCTAATTGGCACAAGATTTCCATGGTACTTACCGTAATCGTAGTGCGATTGCGATGACAACTGTTCTGAGCACAATTTATAGGCCTGGACAATTTTCTGAGATAAATTACGGGCCATATCGAAGCCGTTGGAATAGAGTGTAATCTCGCCAATCATGGCATAGTCTGGCACCATCATGGCCACTGTGCGGAACAGAACCTTCAGATTATCGGGTAGCTCTGTACGGCCGGCATATCTGCAAAATAGTTAGAGGCAAGTGCTAATGGGCATAAATACTCCGGACTAACATAAAAAAAACACACACACACACAAAAAATTGATGCACCGATATCGGGCAATAACGCATATGAGTGACGGTCCTTAAGAATGTCGGTTTGTGTGACAAATTGGCAGGCAACAACAATACAAAGAAACAAACAAAAAAAAAAACACGAAACAGTAAAAAATACAAATGAAAAGAATTGCAGAAAAAAAATGTAAATGCCTGCCAGGGAAAATGACTTCTAGCCGGACCGAATCGAAATTAAGAGCTAGCAGGATGCAGGCAGTCAGAAAGAGGGAGGGAGGCTCCAGCAATAGCTGACCATAGCTGTGGAGATCGGGGCTAATATGCATGTTTGTCGCAGCTGTTTCACATGCATACCAAAGCAATAAATATCCCCTTTCGGGGTGGACATTCAGACTACTACTTCTACCCCAGGAGCTTGGTTCGAGAACGAAAAATCTCCAATAACGCAATAACTACCAATATCGTGGGCCCCAAACGCAATGCGAACGCCTTCCCTTTGCTGGCTAATAGTCCTGTCCACGTCCTTGTCGCTGCTGTCCATGACAGCGATGTAAATGTCGTAGATTCTGCTACCATTTACCAGTTACCAGTTACCAGCATCAGCTCCAGCTTCAGCACATGTGTTCTTTCTGGGTTTGTCCTCGTCATCGTCGCCGTCGCCGTCGCCGTCGTCGTCGTCGTCGTCGTCGTCGTCGTAGTCGTAGGCCGTGTTGGCTTACAAAGTAACTAAATGCATTTTCAAATGCGGACAAAAAAGAAAATATCGAAAGAAAAATTGTGGGCAAAAACAAGAAAACAAAGACCAGAAAAAAAAAAAAAAAACGAAAAATGAGAAAAAGAGGTGGGAGATATACGTTGCGTGAAACCGCAGCTGCTGCCGATGCTCACCCAGGATTCATGGTTATGAATATGGAACAAGTTGGATCCAGTTTAAGCATTGTATCCTCGAAAAAGAATTTCACAACCTTCCGTCCAATAGCTCGCTGTATGGTTAGAATCTGTTGCGCGACCACCGACAAAACTTCCAGCTCAATGCGATTGAACTCATCGAAGCAGGCCCAGGCGCCCGATTGGGCCAGACCCTGCAAACAGAAAAAAGCGAAAAAAAACCAAGTAAACGGTGAGATACACTACATACATATAAGGGGTAAGGTAAGGTGGTGGATCGGGTCAGGTAAGGTGAAGATGAGGTGAAGGTGGATGGCAGTGCAAAAAAAAAAAAAAAAAAAAAACATTCAATGCTGAGGGTTGGGGTGTGTTACTGAAAATGGCAAAAGTAGAAAAAGCAAACAGCAGCATAAACATTATTTTCAGTTACCCTCCCCGCCTCCGCCTCGACCGAACAGGGCAGTTTCTTTTTGGTCTCGTTCTGGCTCTCTGTTTTCTGTGTTTTTGCTTTAGGCGGCAAAAAGGGCCCAAGGATGGGGAAGCAGGTTACGGATGGTGTTGTTCTGCATTGGAGTTAGGGAGTCCTTTGATATGCTTTCCCTTTGCATGTTGCAATAAATATGCTGTTTTATCCAACAACAAGAGCCAGCCACACACAAAGGGCAGCATGCAACATGTCCATATGTTTTTCCTCCTGCTGGATGAAAGCTTGAGCTGGGATGGGCTGAGAAAGTGGGCAGTGGTCAACATGGACGCCATATAAGCAATCATATTGAAGATATTTACTATTCTCTTTCTGGTGTCGACTGCTTAAGAAAATATTCGAAATGTTTTATCATTCTATCTAATTACTCGACTAACAAGAGTTCTAGACTTCAATGTCTACTAAATAAGCAGTAAGTGCAGTATGCATGAATGTGTGTGAAAGGCTGTTTAGCAAGCTGTTGTTGCGCGTTCGCACGATGATTGGGCTGTGTCTCTAATGTGGTAAAACATCTTTACTCAGGACTCCAATGACAAACAGAGAGGACAACAAAGGAAACCCAAAAAAGGACAACAGAATCAACTTATCTCTTTCTCTTTATCTCCTTATTCATCTCTATATATCATTCTTTTTCTCTGTCCTTCTGTATTGGACCAAGAGAAGGCTAGATAGCCTTTGTTTATCGTATGACAAACTTTTGGACTATATTGAATTTAATTTATTTACAAGAATTTCCAGCCAAACATAAATCGAAAGCTACAGCATATTGCAAATAGTTTGTCAATTGCAAAAATTTCAGTTTTGTTTCATTTTATTGTTTGGGCCCGCAGCAGCAAAAGCAGAAGTAAGCAAAATTTATGACTTCCTAGAGATTATTAGTAGAAGTAGAAGCAGAGCACTTCGAAGCGAAGCCACTTGGTGACAAGCCACAAACTACTTTCTAAAAAAACTAGGCAACAAATTAAGCAATAAAAAAATAAACAAATGTATTTTCAACTCGAACTCAAAGTGGCAGCGGTGCGGTGGCGTGGTGAGGTGATGAGGTGCTGGCTAGCAAAGTCGCATAAAATAAATTCATTAAATTTAATCGAACGCAGAGAAATTTATGGGTTCTGGCAAAAAGCCGTTTACTTTGCTTTGATTCTAAATTGATCTCCAACGAAGCAAATTAACAAGAACTGAGCAGCGACTGCCTCTCCCATAATGCCGATGATGGGCTTAAAACTACGGAGGGCAAATCGAAAAGTTCTCATCCTCCGATTAAAACTTGCAAACAACGGCTTTACCAACTCTGTTCACCTTTTCACTGACTCACTAAGGCAGCAACCAAAGACAAAGACTCTGCTGCAAATAAATAAATAATATTTCAACATATAAGTTCCTCATCTCTCACCACAGAACTATTTTGAATTCCTAACGTAAAAAGCTGCTATCTCAACTGAAATTTAGAATCGTGCAGTTTTTCGAAAGGTCTAGAGCTACCCACGTACTGTGTGTAGGTATATTATGCAATTTGCCATGAGAATTAAGCGATTAAGGGACATAAATTTTACAACTACATAGAAAATTTTCAGCACCCACTTAAGACGTGCGTGCGAGATGTGAGTTGTGAGATGTCTGCTAAAGCGGTTAATGACCTGTAAATAAAAATTTACATAAACCCAAAAGTGGGTTGCCAAGAAGTGGAAGCCCGAACCATGTCCAACCTGCTGGAAGTAGCCTGTGACTATTACTTTCACAAACTGACTAATTAGTAAACAAGCAGCGGCAACAACCAGAGTGGAGAGTAGCAAAACAAATGCGATTACCCAGAGAACTGCATAAATTTCAATAAAAACATACAAGTTCTCATCTAAATTAGGGGGAATGGCGGCTCCGCTGTGTCTGACATGGAAAAAACGCAGCGTGTGGCAAATTAACTGCCAGTCGCCAATTGCCAATTCACATGCGTGCGACTCTCTCTCCCTCCATCCTCCCCTCTTTCACACACACATCTCGTGTTCTTAGTCTGATTAATGTTGTTGACCAGCTTGTTTTTTTTTTTTTGGCTCATCAATTAGTAAACTCACTCGGATAGACTGTTCGTCGCTCAACGCTGACTCACCTTGAAGAACTTGCCCAATGCCTTGTAGTCCAGGCCATCGGAACAATTAAAAACAACGCATTTCTTGGCGACAGCTTTGGCCAAATCCTTGCAGGTTTCCGTTTTGCCAGTGCCTGCAGGTCCTTCAGGTGCACCGCCCAGACATAACTTCAAAGCGCCCATCAAAGTCCTAGAAAAATAGAATGAGTATGAGTAAATGAGAGGTTTAGACTTTGGTCCATTGCTGGGGGCAAGTTGGAGTGGGGTGCCCAGTGCTTTTAATATCTATTGGCATTTTTTCACATTTCACACGGACAACAGCAGCAGCAGCAGCTTAACAATTTTCATTTATGGCTAGTCCATTTATGGCTAAGTACCTAATGTGTCATGAAATTTCATTGGTCACTTTCAAATTAATCTTTCGTTGTTATTGATCTAAGCTAAGTGAAACCCCAAAGTTATCAATCCAATTGTTCCTTTTATTCAGGAAAAAGAGGAGCGGATGATGGGAATGACCTCAATAAGTCCCCAATAAGGGGTACTCGTATGTGCGATCCTCGTATTGAATGCTTTGAAATTCTGTTTTTTTTTCTTGTTTTGTATTTTGTTGCTTGTTTTGCAAGTTCATATTTTTATCATATTGGCAGCAATGGATGGTTGCTGTATGCCGTTACCCAACCCCTGTCCAACTTCCTTCTGCTCCCTCTCGCTACTCTGTTGTATATATGTACATATATTTTTTTAGCTTTTCCGGCATAACCAAACAAAATATCTATACACACTCGTTTTTTAACTATGCATGTGTTCCTTTCACTACTTCTCTCTCCCGCTTTCTGTTTGTGTGTGTGTGTGTGTGTGTGAAAAACTGTCCAACATTGATTTATTTGTTTAATATAAAAGTTTTATCGGAAACCCCATTAAAATGTCCTTTCTGCCAGCTTGCCAACCGATGAGGATGGCCGTGTCCTGCCTGCTGCTACAGTTCTTTATGTTGTTGTTGTTGTTGTTGATATTGGTGGTGGTGTTGGTGTTTGTGTGTTTGTCGTAGGCAGCTTAAACATCAAAAAGGTTTTGCAGCTTTCCTCATTTTTATTTTGTTTGTTGTTGCTTTTTTGCGTATTTTGTGTGTGTGTATTGGAAAAAATGAAAATAAATTTAAAATGCAGTGAAATAAAATAAATATTTTTCCAATAAACGGTTGCCTATCCACTGACTTTCCCCGATAGATGGGGCAGGGGAAGCAGAATGATATTGAAGAGAGAAGGGGAATGGTAGCAAACACCAGCTGCTTTGGTCTATGGTTTTGTCAATTAATATTTTTGTACCCACCGATAGCAGCGATCTGTTAGGGGAGTAACCACCAGGCGGGGTAAATTGCCCAAGTACTCCATGCCATATTTCACATCTGTGACCACCATGCTAACACAGACCCAATCCTCGTTCTCTACGCGATAGATATAGATACAGGGATAGAGAAAGAGAAAATAATTAAATGGATTATTAAAACTACGCAAAAGTGCATCGATATTTCATGATTTTTTTTTAACTTACTTTCATCGGTTTTCCAATAGTAACGCAACTGAGAAATCCAATCGAAGTCTTGAATATTGGCCACATCCATATCCGTAAGATATTTTACCACATCGCGAGCTTTAAAAGGAAAATGGTATTGGAAACGATAAGAAACAAAAAATTCTTGACTCGCTTTTTCTCTCACCGTGCACATCGAGAACAATCAAGGCCTCCACGGCAATGCGTACGCCAGCCTGTAAGTCTGTTCGCACCAACTGGACCAGATCACCAATTTGGCCATTGGACTTCTCCAAATAAGCTGGCAGCGACTTTTGCTCAATAGCCTCCTCCACCTAGACGAAAGAGGAAGCGATTCCAAACACAGTACAGCCAAAAAGGGAAGCGCAAATAAAGGGCAAAATATGATTTTCAATTTCACGCGCACACTCAAAAACTCAAAACCATAAAAACGTAAAAGGGAATGAAGAAGCGTCAGCTCAAAGAGACAAGACGATGGACTACTAGTAATCATACTGTCAGCGACTTCTCGGACTGGTCTTCCTCTAAGCTTCACTGACAGCTGGACACGTCGAGCAGCTCTTCCTTATTTTGCTTTCTATTTGTCTAGTTTTTTTTTTTTTTTTTGGCTTTTCCATGAACTCACCTCATAGGTCCAGGCCATGCAGGATATGCCTTGCACCACTTGACCCGGCCATGCTGTTACCCAGGAAATCCGCTCAACTAGGGCATAATCCTCCCATGCCTCGCGCATCTGCTCTTTCACACTTTCCAGCATAACCATCTCCACTTCTTTTAACCAAATTTCAACCAGACCCTGCGGGAAATGCGATTTGAAAATTAATAGGTACTCAATGCAAAAAGGTTTCCTCTCACATTAGCTGCCTGCGGATTGATGCGGCGCACCAGGGCCACTCTTTCATCCTCGTCGCTAATCATTTCGGTGATTTCCATATTGTCATCAAAAGTTAAAGTGCCAATCTGCGGAAAGGAGAGAACTAGTGATTCCTAGTGATAAATTTGAGCTGGTTTTTAGCTTACACCCTCAAAACACTTTCTTAAGTGTGGTTGCACTCTGAGAGGATCCTTGGTCTCTGACAAAATCTCCAGCAATTCGTCATTAGATAGGAAAAAGAATCGAGCAAAGAATAAACGTTTTTGCTCTAGGTATGTGTTCAAACCTTTCTGGACTGTCTCCAGATCTTCAATGGCCTTGGTAAAGATATCTAGCATATCGGGATATTCAGTGGCAGCCATCACATGGCGATCCTTCAGAGTATGCTTCATAATTCTTCGCCAAGTCTTATCGACGGCCTTGAAATTGCGACCCTCCAATGGCATTTGCCTCATAATATCCTCGGAACTAAATATGGGCTCCAAGTACATCCAAGTGATCTGCACTTGGGTCCAAGCATCGATTATATTCTGTATTAGAAGCAGTCGCGATTCCCAATCATCCGCCTTGCTGCCCAGGGCCACAATAAAGGGAGATCGCTTCATCGCCTGCGTTCTCATTATGTGATCGTCCAACAGAGTTTGTATATCATCCAAGGCTGCCAGAATATGGGTATCTGAATCACGATATTGAAGCACCTCAAACATAACATCCTTCCAATCGGCCTGCATGTTCTTGAGGCCTACATTCAAGTCATATTCCTTGCCAGCTGCATTGGCAATCTCCTCCAACTGCGGCAATATACTCATTATGTCCGCATCGATCATATCCTTGAGAGTGGGAAACAGCTTCGGATTAATTTTCCTACCCAAATGCTTAGATATCTGATCCCAATGACGCTTCTCCAGCCCATGACGACAAATGGAGTCCAGCACCGGCAGATAGACACGAAATTTCTCAATTTTCATTCTCATTTGTTCCGCTGCCCGCTTTGCAACAGGATTGTAAGCCAATTGTCGAGAAAGTTTATACATAATCTGCACAAATCGAAAAAAATAAATAAAACCAAAAGCTACGTTAATCCTCCTTGTAAGCGGGTAGTTTTTACCATGTGTTAAATGATAGTCTAGAATTCTGATATTTTTTTTTCCATTCGTGTAAGAATACGTCAGGAACTCATATTTTGGTCAATGGTTAATAGCATGAAAAGCTGAGTCGATATTGCCATGTCCGTCTGTCCGTCTGCCTGTCGGTGCCCATCAACTTCACGCCGCCATTTTAAAATACATTGAGATGAATTTTTATGTAAAACGGGACAGAGTGAGTGGCCAGAGACTGTAAGGGTATATAAACTTTGGCACAAGCGAAAGCTAGCTTCTTTGATATATTTTTAATGTGTATCGTCTCCTTCACTTTGCCGCTTCAGATGTGCCGAAAAATTTAATTCAACTAGCTTTACCTTTTCCGCTTTTGGGCTGTCCATTTTACGATACTACTAAACCCCTAACCGGCTGCAGGTCCAGATCCCAATGGGCAGCACTACTTGGTGAGCTCTCGCTTCCCTTACCAACCTTGTTGCTACTACTGCCGCCAAATATGTTGAGCATTTTTTGTTGCATAGTTTTCGGCTGCCTGTAACGTTTTTCCTGTCATTTTATACCCTTGCAGAGGGTGTTATAAAATTGTTGAGATGTTTGTAACGCACAGAAGAAGACGTTCCCGACCCGATAAAATATGTATTTAAGTATATATTCTTGATCGGCATGTGAAGCTGAGTCGATATAGCCATGTCCGTCGGTAAGCGTGCACTTTACTCAGTCAGTTTAAAAGTATATAAAATCTTCGGCATAGCCGATGTTACCTTCTTTGATATTTTTTTCTATCATTTTCGGGATAGTTTTTTTTTTTTGTCTGACTCTGTTGCTCTATGCCCCGAAGTGGCTTGAGGTTTTTAGTTGCATTTTAGCTGCTACATTGGCTTAGAGACAGACAAAGAGAAACGACAAGGAGTGAAGGTTGGTGGCAGGGAAAGAGATGGAGTAGGAAGCCATGCATGGCCAATGCTGCAGTCGAGCAATCGAGAAATCCGACAACTCAAAACTTTGTCGCTCTTGTTGTTGCTCGTTTTTATTTCCGCCAGCTACTGCCACTGGAATGACAACTTCCGACTTGCAACTACTTACCTTGTGCATATTCTCCACTTGCTCCCTCACACCGTCCGCATTAAGGCATTCGAAGCGCTCGAACATCCTGCAAGAACAACAAAAAATGTAAATAGAAACAGTCTAAGAGACAGACAAAAAACAGAAGAAGAGGTAAAATTGAAAATAAATAAGCGAAAGCTGCCGATAGTCAAGTTGTTGTGGGACCAAAGAAATATTTTTTCGAGTAGCAGTCTTACCAAATGAGATAATCCTTCTCGAATTCATATGACGTCTTCCATAGTTTCTCAATTGGCTCCATTTTCTCGATGATTTCAGCCAGCAGGGGGAATGCAGATACATCAATTTGCAGCAAACCCTCCTCCACGTTGATAGCCTTGGCCTCTCGACTGAGATTCTATACAAAAAACGGCGAATTGTACTAAACAGAGAAATGAAATCGTATTCACCCACCTCAATGGTATTAAACAGCATGTCCACTGTTTCTACACGCTCTTTCAGCTCCTCAAGAGTTAAGACATCGCGTATCTCCCGAATGCGAAAGCCATCCATGGTACGTTTCTCCTGGGACAATAGTTTTTCGAATAGGGTACGTCGCTCCCTGCCAAATTCCAAATGAATGAGTGGCAAAGTGTAATCGGATCAGTTGATGATACATACCTCAAGGCGGCCTCCAGATTGTCACGCACCACAGCCAACCGGGCGGCACTAAGATCCAAAACCTCCTCCAACTCACCAGGCAATATAAATGTACGAGTATTCAGATGGATTTCATCATCTAATGAGAGCAAAGATTGGGATTGGGATTAGGATCGGAACGGTTGATGACTACAATTTCCATTGTATTCTTAATTAACTCTGCTTAACTCTTAATTAATTGGCTGTGCGCATTTTTTTTTTTTTTTTTTGCTATTGTTGGAGGGTAAACTAATTAATTACTTTATATGTGCAGGATTCAGTAAGGATTCTTGACAACTGTCTGATGATATTTGGTGTGACAAAGCCGCACACATATGTGGAAGACGGTGGACGGACGCCGAGGCCCATGCCCAAAGACAGATAGACAGACAAACACTTGACGATAACTCGCAATTGTTTGAATTTAAGTATATACAACATATAAATGTATGTGTTGTTTGTGTATGTCTGTCTGCATGTACGTGTGCGTGGGGCTTTTGGGGTTTTGTCTCCATTTGTCGGTTGTCAAAGCAACTTTCACACATTCATGAATTTGTTAAGCTCATTATGTTGCATTTTCGGTTGTGTTTTAACGAAGCCTTCGACTTCACCCTCTTGCCGGCTGGCGGTGATGATGGTGGTGCTGCTAGTGCTCAATGTTTGGTGTCTTACCGCAAGTAATTATAAAACCAATTAGTAGACTCAGCTTGTTAGTTGAGGTTAATTATGTTAAGCGAGCGCTGCTGCAGCTTCGACACACAAGGCAAACACAGTCTAAAACAAACTAACTATTACTAACTAGTAGTAGTAGTAGTAGTAGTGCCAACGCTCGGAAATGGGTGAAAACCTATGCCATGCACTCCCATTCATACATATGTATGTGTATATGGAGATGCCTCACAGCTGCACAAACAGTTATTTTCATCACTCACCGGACAGGTAGGTATGTGTCAGCAGGAATACAACCCGCTTCAACACGTTTTTGATTTCATCTTTTATGGCAAATATTCTCATCTCCCGACACTCAGCTATATAGTTTTGCAGGGCCACTACTTCGGGTGTCTCCTCCGGTCGCTCCCCAGCCTTCATTGACATCTCCTCCAGTTCCTCGCAAATGCTATGAAAAATTTGACAAATGTGATATATGTATGTGTATAGCTCGGTGTGGGCTTTCCCCAGACCGTCTTCTTCCGACTTTAATGACTTACGCTCGATTCTCGTTTAAATTGAGAGCTTTATAAAAATCAATTATGAAATCATAGATATCCTTCACATACATCCTCAATGATAGCTTAACATGCCGATTATCCAGCATGAACAAGTTCAATGGAATGAAATCACGCAGATGATAGGTTGTATTGCTGACGGCAAGCAATTTTTTCAATAAATCCTGAACAACCTGTTGTCCAGATACAGATACAGATACCGAAACCAGGTAGCCAGTCCGTGTAGAGCGAGAGAGGGGGAAAGAGGTAGAAAGAGAGATGGGTTAAAAATGTACGCTGTAAATGAAAATGCATTTAATGAAAAATGAAAGAAAGAAAAAACAGTAAAGAACGGACGACTGATAAAAGCCCAAAAGACTTTAATGAATATGCTATCTCAGACTACACTAAAAGAGCTATCTTAGACCTTCTAATGGCGGTATATCTGTTAATCTGATTTGATCATATGGCCATATACTATCTTACATCATTTCTTTTGATTTTTCGTAATTTTTCCTCTGGCTTTCCTCACTAGAGTAAAATTGACAGCCATAATATCTTACATACATAGTATACCATTTAAATACATAGTGTATACATGGATAAAGTCAGACCAAAAACGCACAGCATTCTCGCATTACATGCATGAAAAAGTTTACGGCCCATACGAACGTATTGCCCAGTCGGAAGCAATTTTTATTTTAAATAAATTGTGCAATAAAAAATTGGAAAAAAACGAGACGGGGGAAATTGTCGGTCGTTTCATAAAACTTAATGAATGTGAACTGCTAACGGCTGAGAGAATGGGTTAATTGAAGTGTCTGCTAAATGATAAGAACAAAAAAGAGTTCTGGAGGCGAGGCGAGAGAGGGAAAGGCTCATGTTAATGTGCAGCTGTCTAAATATTTTAATAAGCTGAAAATTCCGAAATCGAAATTCGAATAAAGTTTAATTAAACATTGAACAATTGCAAAATGTCAGAATTCACGATACAGTGACATGAGACAGGAGGCAGGAGGCAGGAGGCAGGAATGCAGGTGTAGACAGACACATCCTATCATCGTTCTGTTCAACTAGTCTAATTACACAAATTGCCAGGCACTTGCCTAACAACATTCACCACCCTGTCTGTCAGTCAGTCAGTCAGCCAGCTAGGCAGTCGGCAGTCTACTAATATTGCATAATGAAATTTTATGTTAATTCTACGCATCATTGCGTATAATCAAATCGAAATAAATAATTAAATTCATTTTGAAGACGAGACACAACCAAATCGCCTCAAGGCATTGTCGATGAATTTCAAGCACTGTGTGTGTGTGGGTGTGTGTGTGTGTGGGTGTGTGTGTGTGTGTGTGTTTTGAAATTGATGAAAATTTATTTTAATACTTGCCACCAAATCGGGTAAAACATTATCCGTCCATATCTTCTCCACCATGGGCATTATAAGCTTTTGGAAAAGTCCAAAATAGTATTTATATATCGGTTTCAGGTACACATGAACGCCACGCCAATTGATCTTGACGATCTCCTCGATTTTAGTACACAGATCAACAAAATCATCATGGTCCTCGTCAATAAAGTGCAAAAAGCCCTCGGTATCAGTCTCTAAAACAAGTTTTTAGTTCATTCAACTTCAACTAGATTCGTTCAACTTGCTTACCTCCTCCAGACATTATGTATTCCAGCCGTGGAATCTCATAGCCCACAGCCAATATATACTTAAAGAGGTCCGTAAAAATACGAGGCAGTTCTAGCATATAGGGATAAATGTAGATTTTATTGCTGTGATCGAGCTCAAATTGGGCTACATCATCCACTTCCGGTGACTACAGAAGAGTTAGAGTTAGGCTTGGCTTGTTTTTCTTTTGTTGTTTTGTCGCTGTCAACTTACTGTATCCACAAACACATTGATCAAGGGCTGCTGAAAGGGATCGGCATCGTCCTCATCAAACACATAGATATTCGCACTGGGTCTCACTCCCGGACCCATGTCAATATGTTCATTATCGAAATGGGCTCCCACCACAGAGCAAATCAGGGTCATTAACGGGGCTCGTCGCAATTTTGGATCATGCATAGAGTATTTTTCAATAGAATTTCCATCTTTGAAGGCGCACAGTACCTTAAAAAGGTAATTAATGCTCTTATTGATAAGACTATACAAATGCCGCGACATCACTGCATGAATGCAGCGAAAGAGCGTATCCGCACGTCCACCGTATTTGCCCGCCATGGGCACCATATCCTTCCATGTGGCACGCATCTCATTCATCAAATCGGCGCATCGGGGCAGCCAATCAGTGAGAAGCAGCTGTTAAAAAGGCCCAATCAAAATGAATTTAAATATAAATCGGACCCTTCAAGCGGACACTTACATCTCTAATGGAGGCGCAGCTTTTCTGAACAAATGCCAGCACGGTATCCGCATCGAAAGGACGTTGGTTGATCACCAGCTGGGAGAGATCAACCACAACCAAATCCTCATAGAGCTCGTGCCAAAGCTTGTTTAATGCCTGAACAGTGGGATGAGTCGTCATAAGAAGTTCCCCAATACGGCTCTTTGCCAGCAAAAGATTCGAACGCCAGGGCACCGGAGATGTTATATTGAGTATTGGAAAATCTGGAGGCTCCAATTCTAGTTGAAAACGTTTGCGCTCCATTTTAGATCTGCAGTAAAAGAAACTTGAACAATCAGGAAACTAATGACTCAGATAAACAGCTTTTACTGTAAAAGGTAACGTAGAAATGCCCGCTTTACATAATAGCGAAAATCCTCCTGAAGGTCTATTAGACAGACAGTGATGAGCACTGCTAGATCCTGTCGTATATTGCGGTCGCCCATAAATAGATAATCCATTAATATAACTTCTGGCGGCAAGTGGGGCCAATGTACCTATAATCAGAAGGAAGAAGTTAAACTTTCAAACAAAATAAACAAAGTGATAAAGAAGCCCCCCGCGTCAGTGTACGCTGGTGTTTGTGTGTGTGTTGCTCATTAACTCCACTGCAGTGATTTGGCGGGGCCCTTGTATCCAAGCAAATATATTCGTACATATATACTTAGTATATTATCTACGCTTGCCAAAAAAGTTAGTTTGACGCTTATGTCAAAACATCAACACGCATCCTTTCATCCTTCCGTGGGAGAGCGAAAAGAGGGGGAGCGAGAGAAACTTTTTGGCAGAAAACTTCTGGAGTTAAGTTTGTTAATAATGTTGACGGTATTCGGGAATAGATGAAGTAGTTCCCAGACGTGTTGACACGTTGAAAACAACTGCGTCGACACTCACCTGTTCCTGCATGATGTATTTGTGGGCAGTTTGCAATAATTCACAGTGCGTATCAATACGACGGAATGCTTTGCTTATGAGTTTCGATGGATACGATTCCAGCTGCAAGGTGGACACCTGTTAGAAAAAATGAAAGAAGAAATAAATCTGTTAACTGCAGGTCATAAAGACAAGGCCCATCATCGTCATCATCATCATCATCATCATCATCAACAGATTCACGCCCAATACACACACAAAGTTTTTCGTACACTCTCTAAAATGCAGAGCTACACACATTCTAGCAAGAAGTTGGCACGAAAGAACACACAGTGAATCAGTGGCTCAGGGTGTATAGTCGATTCGGTGTTGGGACAACGTTATGACCTTATATTTCTTTTTAACAACTAATCACGTTATTCATAACTTTGACCAAGGACCACCACACGATGGTGCTCGAACAGGGAGATGGCCAACAGACAGACCAACTGGAATGTTTACGAGGTATGAATTATATAATTTTTATAAGCACGTCGGGCAAAAGCCAACGCAGCTTAATTTACTCGCACGCTCACGCTTACTCTCACGCACATCTACCACAGAGCACACAGCACACAACACACACCCACACCCACACCCACACACACACACACCACACATATTTACTTTGTATTAAGTTTATTATTATCATTTTTTATGTGGCACTCGGACAAGGATCTGGGGGCAAGCAACATGGATATGGACATGGACTCCATTTCGGTTGGCATAAAAATTTATTTATGTCAGTCGTTGCTCATTTTTGATGGGTTTTTTATGATCTTGGTGGCATACAGGCAAGACAAAAAACCAAAAAAGAGCATCATATGTTGTCTCCTTGGTCAGTTGCATAATTCAAAATTTGTTTATGTATACCCACACTCACCCAGACACACACACACAAACACTATCTATCAAACACCATCACCTGGTGATTGCATCCACTTCTTCACTTTATACTCACCCCATTGAGCAAACATTTATATCGCTTTTGTATCCTTACGGTGAATTTCTGCTCAGCATTTTTATATTGAAGTTGATATTTGTTTAATTTGTTAAGCTTTTGGATTTCCGGTTCGACGGGCTGCAGGGGCGACAAATAGGGAAAACGACTGACAGAAGGGACATGGAAATTAAAGGAAAAAAAACTTTTAATAATCTGTCTTTTCAAGTTTAACATACGTGGCTTCCATTTTCTTTAGACAAAGTAGAAATTCCTCATTACTAGCAAAATTTCGGCGATGTATACGCCGTGTGGTCACCTTGCACTTGGGTTTGCGCTATCAAGGGAAGAGAAGAGTCGAGATTGGTGTTTGTCACAAGCTCATGTAATACTCACCAATTTCCTATTCGCCTTACGTTGTGCTGCACAGTTGGGATCGTCAGAAAAGTCAAGACGTCCGTGATCTATATTGTATTGGGCTTCCTGAAGAACGGGTTCCAGCATGCTATCAATGACTTTGCCCATGCGAATCAATTCGTTTCGGCACTCTACAAATGAAAGTCATTGTTAAAACATTGTCAATCGGTGTATTCCACTCGTCCTCTTCTCACCCTCCGTAGTCCTCAAGGCATAGGGATCACCCGGCTTAAACTGCTCCTTTTTCGGCTTATTGTGCAGCGTGGCCACTCGCAATTGGCGCGCAGTTGGCGTGCGATAAGCGGCAATAACTTCAGAGGGCGCCCCATGATGATGTCTCAAACGATTGCTCCATAGGGCGCACCGCGTACCACAGTCAAAATAAAAGATTCGGACCCGTCGCTCACAATAAATGTCCAGAAGCTGGCTGGTCATTTCGTAGATTTCCTGCTCACTGGGTCGCACTAGAGAGGGCAATATGGCGATAGATAGGTAGGGGTAAGAGCGTGTCAAATTTTTAATAATGCACGTTATGTAAATATGAGCATTTATTTATTACCGCCAGTCATCCATTTGTCAATCCAGGGAAATTGATTACAAGCTGCAGGCGATACCAAAAATAAAAAAATTAAATAAAAAACCAAAAGCATGGAAAATGAAAATGCCATTTTATATTTGCACATGCAACGTGATATGAGGGTGTGTGTGTGTGTGTGTTTCCACTGTTGTGTCCATATGCATTTCACATATTTGACTTCCTCCAATTTTCTGGCTTTTTTTCTCTCTGTCTCTTTCTCTACTTATTAGTGTTATTGTTTTTGTTGTTGGGTTCAAAGGCAATGCAAATAAATTTGTGTGTATATATGAAATTGTTTTAAATAAAAGCCATTCGGAACCAAAGTTCACTTTTAAAATGATTAAACTCAAATTAATTTTCATTTCGGTTCACATGCCAACCCTTTCCTACAATACGCCCCCCGCCCCTTCGCCCCCAGTACTTTTGTATACTCCAGTGGTCATCAGACATTTTGCATGCCCCCAATCCACTTTGGCATTGGTTATCTCCTGTTTGTTTGTCACATTTTTATGCTAATGTTTATCGACAACATGTCTTTTATGCTATTGTGTATATGAATTAGTCTACCCACTACCACCGGCAGTCCCACTCCCAGTAGACACCGCATCAGTCCCACTGTGCCCCGCCCGTATGGGAGTCCTCCATGGCCTGTTTGCATTTACAGCTATCCATTGCCGGGGCATTAAATATTAAAAAACTATACACAAAATGAAACATTTTTTATCACAGACCAGCGACAAAGTCACCATCACCATTGCCAAAGCAGCCGCCACAAGTTGACCCAAAGCCCCAGTCAAATATTCGACAAGGAATCACCCTACAACCAGCCTTCAACTTGAATCACAGAATCCAATATTCGTCACAATATAGAAAGGATTACAACTGAATATTCCAAGCCTTTGATTTGCTACTTACAGTTCTGGATTAAATTGGAAACGTTGCAAAAAACACGTTTGTTCAGTTTGCATATAAACAGCAGTAGAAACTAGAAATTGAATTTGCTTTTTTCTAGGGTTATAACAACTCGAGTGTAAAGTCTTTTGGCGAGGGTATTAGAAACAAACAGGATACACAAAAAAAACGGAAAAAAAAAAACAAAATTGTCCATGTAAATGCTAAATAAAATACTATGATAAACATGTACATATGTATACATATATATATATATATATAAATATATATGAACATTCCGCTCCCGCATTCGCCTCTGCACTCTCTGGCCCTACAGTTGACGCCTTTGGGGTCCCTGCTCTGGATACTGGCTCCATGCCGCTCTCGCTCCCAAAGGATATTCAAATAAATGTCATACGCATTTGTTTTTTGGTTTCTCCTTTTCTGTTTTTGTGTTTTTGGTTTTCGTTTTTTGGTTATAAAATTTTATGTTAAAAGGATAATGTTTGGAATTTTTATGTTTACAGGTGAACAATTTTCCAAAGAGCTGGAGAAGTACGACGACGATGATGATGGTGATGGCGATGAAAAAGCCGAGGGCAGACGATGCGACGATAACAGGGAGTGGTTGGGGAAGGATAAAAAACGGGCAAGGGGCAACTTGAACGCATGTTGTTTTCGCATTTAATAAAGTATTAAGTGTTATGTTTTTGCGGTAAAATTCTCAATCATTGAATTACATAAAATACAAGGCAATTTGTATTCTGAATCCCTATTGCAAACCCCCTAACTGTCTCACTCTCTTTCTCTCTCTCTCTCTCGAAATTTGCCACCTAAAATCTTTGTTTAATTCAAGTTTGCGGTTATCCTCACCCAATTTATCAAAACTATAGGTATGATCCTTGGCATCACGCAGCATTTCGAATCGCTCGGGCATTACAATATCCTGCAATTGTAGTTCATTCAAGCTGTCTTCATCACATTCATCATAGGCATTCTCCGTGAGATAAACATGAAAGTCAAATTCACGATTACCGAGACCCAAAACCCGATCATTTTGCATGTGAGCTGACAGTGAGGAAATATTGTTTAATTGTGTAAGATTGTAAAAGACTGGCCGGTAGAGCAACCGGTCCGTTGACTTACATATCTTCTCCAAGACATAGTCCTTTACTGGATCCAGAGGCAACTGATCAAATTTATAATTCATGTTATAGAACGGGCAATCGTTTATGGGACGCCTCTCTCCTTTTTTTCGGCGCCTGGGACACATGGACCAAGTGCATGGTCCTTCGGCGACGAAACTGGACATCCTGCAGCCTAGGATCACAGTAGGGCCGCCTCTCGGGGGCCATTTTGGCGGTAGTTTTACCATTCTGCACATTGCCAGAAGGCCCAGAATTGGACATGTGGGGCGTGTGGTTGAACTGCTGAGTGCTGTTCTTCATTGCTGAAAAACACAGAATGTTATTGATATTGTTGCTGCTTCTGCTGATGCTGGTTTTGTTGGGGCTAAGGTTAGTTCCTGGTTATTTTCCACTTGTTTTTATTTTTTTATTATTTTCCTGACATTGTTTGCTCAACAGAATACGTAGAAAAACTGTAATAATAAAAGTTTACAACACGAAAATTTGTTTGGCCGGCTAGCTAACTGATATACGTGAAATGTTTATAAACAAAGTTCAGACAGAAGAGGAGCATTTCAGTGTGAATGGGGGGTGGGTGCAGACCCACAGTGGGTAGGGCATTGGCAACTCGTTGCTTTGGTAACCCGTTCGGTTTGCTTTGCTGGCAAAAGCGGTTAGGAACAACACATGGATGGAGGCGAAGGTGGATAGCAACCGGCCCCGCACCCGTCGACATTCTCAACCCATCGATTCGGATTCAGCTTTCAAGCAATAATATTTGATATTTCTGTCTGGCTCCCTGGCAGGTAAGCGCGCGCTTAGTATTCTTCAAATTGTGCTACAAACTATTCGGTCTATATAAAGGATGTACTCACGTTCATGTTATGTCAATGATACCACCTGCTTATGCCTTTTCCTCTACTTCTGCCTCGGCGTCTGCTAGAAAATTCCTTTCTATCTTGCCAGACTCTTCAGTATATTTATTATCCCACCAGTCGCAGGGCAAGGAAAAGAAGCTCGTGGAAAATGGTAACGCACTCGTCATTCAACCTGATTATACGTTGACAATAATAAAAATAATAATAATAAGCCAGACATACTGAACTTGTGCCCGATGTCCAACAGTGGGGCCAAAATATCCAATTTGTAACCAGGTGAGTATTAATTATTTTTTCAACAGCATCAGCTATAAGTATCCAGACAATTTCCAAGAGCTAAGCCAAGCTAAATTTTCAGGTATTTCTCTCCGCAATGTCTCTTCTCAATTGAGAACTGAGTAATTTTTATATAATCATATGACTATAAAGATTATTTTGTTTTTTTTTTTTTAATTTTTAGAAATTTTCAAATTAAAGTAACCTGTTTAGCCCACTGTGCATTGCTCATATCATAAAAAGACTCCGCTCTATACGTTTTCCAATACTATTATGTTTGGCTTATTTTTCCTTCGTTTTTTTCACCATTTATGTAGCAGCTCTAAAGGACTCTGGTCTGAGTCTGGGTACAAAATTAAATGACGAAGATTGCATTGTGCGAAAATATTTTTGATATGAGAAAAATTTGGTTTTCTACTTTTTTCTTTGTTGTGGTTTTTGAAATCGTTCGCACTTGGTCTTATTACAATAATTCATTTGTAGCATATAAATTAGAAACATGATTAATAACTGTCGACGGATTCGCCACGGAAGGCTATCAACTTTGGCCAACAATTCAACTTCCTCTACTTCTCTTGTCACGTGTCGCCAGAACGGTGCAGGTGTCGGCCACGTCATCTTGCCGCTGCAATGCGTCCGACGTTGGTCGTTGGTAGAGGCCATGACAAATACTTTTGAACTGTCGGCAGTCGGCTTAACATCTTACCCCATCTGCAGAGTTATTTTTTAGCAATTTCATTTGCATTTAGCTGCTCAATTGTCACAAATAATGACGCATTTTCACCGAACGAATTGTGAAGAAATGGCATCAAATTGTATTTAGTTTGTTTTTTCTCAGAGAAAGACAAATAAAAAAGGGCGGGTCTGTTTGTAATGCGAGCGACGACTGGTCGCGTGACCGACTTCACATACGATGTGCCATGTCAGGAATAAGGAAGGGGAACGAAAGGAGCATTATCGTTAAATTGTCAAAGCGAAGTTCCTAGCCTCAGACCGAAAGTATGCAACAAAAAAAGCGGCAATTCGCAGTACATTTCTGTATACCCTTTGCATGTGAATTCGATTTGGAGAAGGTATTTGAGTTGGAAAAGGTTTGTCAAAAGTATAGGGCCTCACATATAATGTAACGTAATGTGTTGGTTGATCCGCGATTTTAGAGCTCTTGCTTTGTTAGGGTATAATTAAAGACCAAGCAGCAGCCTTCTCGTGGGAGGACAGCAAAAGTTTGTGTACTTCTTACTTTCTTTTCTGTTTGTTTTATTCTTTTTTCCGCAGTCTCGGGTTTTTTTGTTTTGTTTGCTATGTATGCCCAGTCGCATTTTGTCCAAGTGATTAATGACCCAATAGCAAAAGACGTCGCGCGACTTGAAAAATGACTACCAAAACGAATGACAAACGCGGGGGAAAGGTGACGGCCTTACCATCGGCGGCGACGGCGTTTTAAAACAGCCTGTCACACGTGAGCCAAGGAAGAACGGGCGGTCGTTGGGTGGATAGGTAGATTGTTGGGTGGCTGCGGACGTTTGGGTATCAGAAGATCAAATCGGGCGTGTCGCGCCGCCTCGCACGTAAAAGATGCAACAGGGCCAAAGACCGTGTGATTTACACGCAAGAGCCGCAGCAGCAGCTCAACAGCAGCATGCGGCAAATTGTCTGAAGTGATGGTCCAAGGAAAGGGGTAAGGGCTGCAAATTAGGGGTTGAACAGAACGCAATGTACCGCTCCCACCCCCTGTGCGCCTCTCATTCTACTGTCAATTGAAAACGTGCCAACAATTTGCAACGACGATTAATCGTGCTCGAGTAAAGTCAAAGTTACAATTGCTCTGCAGGATTGCAAAGTGTGTGGCACTACGGTGTGATGGGATAGGATAGTGGGAACAGAACAGAATGAAGATGCATGTGTTGGGCTTATTTCCCGTGTTGTTTACGACCATTTGACTAATTAGGCGTGCATGGTCCTCACAAATTTAACACTAAATAGAGGCTCAAACCTTTACATTGCCATTTTCCCTTCCTTTTTTGCTGTGTTCTTATACTTTCGTTTGGAACAACCTCGACAACCTCGCTCGACGTTGGAAATCTAAATGCAAAATGCAGTTTTATCATTTAATCGAAAATATTTCTTTTTTCTTTATCAAACATTTTCCTATCATTTGTAATAAATATAATTATGGAAACCTTTCGATATGAACGAGAAAAACAAAGCAAAAAAATCAAAATTATTTCTATACATGGAAACAATGCAGACCATCATTAAAGGCTTTTGTATGCAATTACATGCCGCATTGAGCAATCATAAATTAGCTTTTCAAACGAATCATCGTCATATCTCTCCATAGGAAAAAATAAATTAAATTAAAATTTACAAAAAGGTTGCAATTTTCCATGCAAACAACAAAAATTTAATGCTCATAATGAAAAGTCCACTAGCAGCTCATATCCATAATAATAATATACAACAAAAAAACGAAGGAGAAGAAAAAAAACAAAGGGATCCGCGCTGGCTTCGGCCATGTCGAAATTTGTATACCCTTGTCCAGTTTTGGATGACTTTTGGTATTGATCAATTTTGTTAGTTCCTCCATGCGCTTTTTGATGTAGTTTTCTAATCCGTTTGATAATAGCAGCAGAAAGTCCACAAAACTAGTTTTAGCGGTTTGGGAGAAATATACGTTGACCAAGACGGACGGACAGACCGGCAGACGGACACACAAGCGGACATGGCTAGATGAACTTGCCTATTTGTGCCTTCATATTCCTGACCAAAGTAAATATGACCTGTTTGCAAGAGTATAAAGACATGGAAAAGAGACGTAGAATTCAAGAGGTGGGAGAGGGGAAATCACATTTTCACATTTCCATTTCCCTCTCTCTTACTCCGTGTAAGCTGAACCAACTGCCAACTGTATTTATATATTTATTTTTAATGTCAACAATCATCAATGCAAATTTACTGCAAATATCAGCCATACTAGCAATTCGAGCCATGATTTATTGACTTTTTCAGGTTTTTTTTTTCTGTTTTTTGTTTTTGTGTTTGCCACATTTTCAAATTATTGAATTAATTGGAAATTCATGGGCAATACAAAACAAAAAAAAAAAAACGACATCCAATAAGTCTTTATAATGGACTGCTTTCCTGCTTGCAACTTGTCTAAAGTTGAACAAATGTTTATGAGGACAATTCAATGACCATCGCTGATTGAACTACATATAGGAATTATGAATCTCATTGGAAAAAATAAAAAATTTGATTTTTAGGATCTATCTTACACTTAAACATGGGAAATGGTATACATAATTAATATATGCATGTAGAAGTTTCCCTTCCACTTGCGCCTGCGTTGCGCTTAGCTGGCATATTTCCCTCATTTGAATGGGGAAAATGTTCGACAACGAAAATCCGTCTAAATATTTGTACAAATTTCTGGGCCAAAATTGAGCTGAACTAAAGTAAAGTTAAGTCAATTCAACTATGTATTGTGTATACTTAGATTTTGCAATGCGTAGCTGGAAAATTTTCAACACTAAATTGTTATGGTATGGCCATAAGAGAGATAAACAGGCAAATGTTGGGGCCTGATCGGGTTAGTGAAGGGAGGCTAGCGGGAATCCATGATGAAGTTTACATTTTGGCCAAAGCTAAGGAAAATATGCATGAAAATATTTACTCATGAGAGCGAATGGACCGAGAGTCTCTTTGTTTAGTTAAAACCATAAAAATCTTTGCCAACATTTAAGAAAATTTAAGCCACAAGCGACTTAAAAACGAGACAACAAGAAGAAGTCTTTTTCGCATACCCTGTTTGCAATGCAATGGCTGGGTATACTAAAGTCGTTCTGGGTAAGCATCGACAGTGAGTTTATCTAAGCCACAAGAAGATGAAAAGAGTTGTACTTTACTTTGATAAAGAGAACTGTGAATTCGATGCCCAAAATGTTACATATCGCTCTTTTTTTCTTTTGCCTTTGGCTAGGCATATGATTTAGCTTGCTGTTGAGGATTTGACCTGCCTTAGGATTCCTCTTTTGTTTTTTACTTGCTGTCTTCCTCTTGTTTTTTTTTTTTTTCTTTCCTTTGGGTGGGGAGATGGCACACAAAGGGCCAAAAGCTTCCATCAGGCAGACTGGCTGGGCCAACTAAAGCCAAAGCCTAGGAGATAGATAGACAGGCCAACAAAACAACAATTGTTGTTTGTATCCTTGGAAGGCTTTGTATCCTGAGATGCTTTTGGCTGCTGTACAAATTAGTTTCTAATACCTTCAAGTCAAACACAGCCTCAGTTTCGGTTTGAATTTGGTTTAGGTTTGGGTTTGGGCTTGGGTTTAGGTTTTTGGGCTGCATCATCATCCACAAAACCGTAAATACAAGTTAACAAAATCACTTGAGCGTGTTTATGAATTTCTATCTTGCTCTCATTGAATGTGTGTGTGTTTGTTCCTTTGGTTTCCTAATTACAAAACTCATTCCTCTTGCCAATTGATTGCCATTAAATTGTATTTTAAATAGTTCATCATCAGCATCTGCAGGCGAAAGATTTGACTCAAAGTAGTTTTAAAGATTGCAACGTTTTTAAAATGAAATCAAACCACAGACCATGTGGCGTTTTAATGAGCTAAACTGGCTGCTGTTAGTGCTTCCTGGCTGCCCCTGCTCCGTCGTCCATCACATACCTCTCCCCTTATCCCGCTTCCCACCCACCGCTCTCCATTCACCGTCGTCTTCTTTGTTTTTCTTTTGGCCGAAAAACTTTTTAAATTAATTTTTAATTGTTTATGCAGCAAAAGTTCAGCTCATCCAAAAAGAAACACAAAAGCATACACACATACATGCTTACACACAAAACCGAAACATTAAAAAGAATGAAGTAAGTCGTCTCGCCGACTTCGGTATACCATGCACCAAGTGACCAAATACCCAATGTGTGTCTATAAAATTGTTTTTACAAGCCTTACTCTACAAGCACACGAGCACTCTAGCGCCGCCACTAGCCAACGGCTAACTCCGCCCTGTAGATCGCCTAGTAATATATGTTTAGACGAATATAAATATTGCGTGTTTCTAGTTCAATTTTAATGAAAATGGTAGGTCGGAAGAAATGAATAAGACTTACTTGTGTGCCGAATTTGATAACAAGTCTTCTTGACAAATTGGCTGACTTTAACTACGTTAGTTTTCGACAAAATCAATTACAATAAACTCTATACAAATATTTACATACTACACAAGTCTAGGCTTTTTCTCTGGCTTTTTCTATTATAGTCTCTGGGATCTAGGCTCTTGATGCTGATCAAGAATATAAATACTCTATGGGCTCGGAAAAGCTTTTTTCTATCTGTTACCTACATCTTAGCGACTTTAATATACCATTTCACCCTATGGGTGCATGGTATAAAAAGGCCAAAAAGATACTTTTTGATATGTAGGTTCGCTTTCCCCAAACAGAATATAAAGAACAGAAACGAAACGGAAATACGGAAAAGACTTACAGAATTCAAAATAAGATCGTTTGGGACTAGATCTGGTTCAATCATCAATAGAAATCGAGAATAACAAATGCCTTCTGCGATGGGATTTCGAGTTATTGTATTGCTAAAAAAATGAGAATGTAGAACAGCTCAAAGCGAACTTATCGATGATCTCGGCTCACGTTGTGATAGCTATCCGGTACTGGAATAGAATCGTTATAATAATGCTATACTTTTGACAACATCGTAATCGTAAACTAGCAAAACTTATGGGGCATTTGCATAACATTGGATTAAAAAGAGTTGACGACAACATGTAAATCAAAAAATAAGGATTCCAGGACCGAGGACAATGCGAGTGAGCCCTTCCAAAGAAGAAAATTATGCAAATTGCTAATAAATTATAGTGAGCCAGCGTGAACGACATGTAAAATATAATAACAAGAGAAAGAGAATGGAAAACCAAACTGAAGGAGAAACTTAAGGGGAGCTCACTTTGCAGCGCGGATGGGATGCAGGGGGTAGGAGTAAGGAGAGTGAGGAACGATGGCCGCGAATTGAATTACAAATGTAAACACAATGCCACAGGATGTTGCTGGACCAACACAGGATCAGGACCACAACCAACCAGCACCAGTAACAGGACCAGGAGGCGATGCAAAATCATTAAAATAATAAAGAGACCTCTTTGCACGAGGGCCAACCTAGCAGTTTTTGGTATTCATTATTTGAATTTGTGGAAATATTTACAACTTTTATTGGCTGCAACTTTGTGAAATTGATCGATGCATTGTTATTCTATTGACTTTAAAGGTGGCCCTCGTTATAAAAGCGCGCGCTGTGTAGTACTTTCAAGGCAAGCAGCACAAGGATGGTGATGACGAGGACCAAGAACCAGTGCCAGGGCCAGGGCCAGGACGATAACGGCGACGACGACTACGAGCATTAACTGGCAAATGGATAATGGTGAAACTTTTTGACATTTATTGTGTTTGTGTCGAATATTTATTTATGAATGCACGATGGCCCGATGGTATTTACATTACAATGAGCATAACTAACGGCCGCATCCATGTCCTTCGTATCCTTGTTTGCGTATGCGTATTAAATTAATGATACTTTCTAGTTCATAAAATTCGTTATGCGAGTTGGGCGAATGTCAACGTCAAAACACAAATCAAATAATCACATAAATGAGAGCGCACGCACACACACAAACACATACTCTGATTCACACACACATATTCGCATAGTGTCTATTGAATTGTAACAAATTGATTGTCATAAAACATCGTTTATATATATTATAATGTGTCATAGGATGTGTTGTTGTTCATGCTTCAATTCAGGCCACAGACCACAATCGTGCCACTCCCCTACGCCATCCGTTCCAACCAGCCTACCAAAAACTTGACAAAAAAAAAAAAAAGGCGAAACGAAAAAGATGAAGGAGAAGAAACTTGTATCCCTAACTCATGCCACTGACCTGCCTTGATTTCACAAGTGGCGATGTGAATGATTGCGATAAAGATGGCAGCATTTCTGGGGAACGCTTTATGATAGCAGAGAATAGTGTTGCCCCTGTAGTATGTAGAGCAAAGGAAGGAGAGCAGAACTTGAACTCTCTATGTACTATGGTGGCACACATAAAATTTATGGCTGTTTACAACAGATTGCACACTCCATTTGTTTTTGTTTTTGCACACAAAAACTCCTCCCCCCTTCTGTCACTTGTATCCTACTAGCCCACTTGACACAGTTAGGCTTAGCTGGTTTATGTGGAACCTTAAGATGTTTATTCTAAAACTAAACCATTTTTGCCTCTTTAATTAGTCACTCTGGGAATACTTAGTTGGCATGAGATCTTTGCTAACAGCAGAAATTGAGACACAAAAGGACAGCGACATAGACAAAAAAGAGAGAGAGAGAGTGAAATATCACTTGGGAATTATCTCAACAGCTGTAATCAGATCGAGTAGATACACGATGGCAGACGATATAACATTTACTTAGCTAGTGGTTTTTCCCAGTGTAGTTGCTCAGAGTGAAAGTGCCTTGACATCATATGCATGATTTGTGAAAAGTTTTAACTGCCACCTACTAACAAAACTGGGTGTGTTTGTGGGTGGTTTTTCGGCAAGCTTCTCTGGCCAATCCAACTCCTACTCCAACTGAGGACTGCCTTGTTTTGCCAAGTTTATGAATTTCATAGCCAAAGTTTTTCGGCAGCGCGTAACATGCGCGTAAGTTGTAAGCTCTTGTTTTCTTCATCTTTTTTTTACTCTTTGATACCCTGCTTGGCGAAAAGTTAACAAGATTTACTTTATTACCAAGTTTTTCTAGTCATAAAGCAGCATCACCACCACCAATGAAGCACAGCTTGGGCAATTAGCTGATTACGAACTAACATCATGTGTACGTCATTCATCTGAGCGAACACACGAGCCGTGCGAGCGACCTTTTCTATTATTTTGTTTGACAAGTTCATTGAACTGCGCACTGACTGTGTACGTAGTACGCAAAATACCGATAGCTACTTGAGTAATTAAAGTTTTTTTTTTTAAAAAATAAAAAACTATTAAAAAAAACTATTTATAATAATAATAATAATAATAGAATATTTATACCACCGAGCTGTCATAGGTTTTTCATAAATATTATTATTATTTTTATTTTTTTGCATTAAATCTTATTAAAAGTGTTCGATGTGCTTAACGCTCGTACTTGACCGTGAAACGTAAAATGTGAACGCAAACGAAAGCGAAATAGCACCAGATGTTTAGTTCCGCAGTCGCCGTGCGACTTCAACTCCATTGTAGACGAACCGGCTCACAAGCCTAATACCACAGCTACACAGCTAAAATTGAACCGGCTTGGTAAAACCATCTAGAGGGGGGCACTTGTTCGCTCAAGTGATGGAGCGTTCATATTGCTTTTATTTGGGGCTTGCAAATGCTCCGTTTGGCTCAATGATCACAAACTCTGCCTCATCTTTGTTTGGCAAACAATATGTTTTTTCGGTGGTCTTGGTGAGCGCCGCTTGGTAAACTTTATGTATAAATATGCCGACAAATTGCGACTATTAATCATTCGACCCATAGATTCCATCGATAATACAATCAGCTTGGAGATCTATACCAAAATGGTAGGTATTCAAATATTGTATAACAAGGAGCTTTAATATCACATATCCATTTCTTGCAGAAATTATTTATAGCGTGCATTTTTATTGCCGCCGCGACGGCTGCAGTGATTCCTGTCGAACAAGTCAGGCACCGTCGTGATGTAACTGAAATCGTTAATGAATATATACCACCCGTAGAAGAAGTTGATGAAAGTCAGGACTCCGCCGTTCTTGTCGATGATGGTTACCAATACAAAACTGTTCGTCGTCTGAAGTACCGTCAACGTCGTGATGTGTCTGAGATCGCCAATGAGTATCTTCCACCCTCTGAGGAAGTCGCTTCTCTTGTGAGTGAACCTGTTGATGAAAGTCAGGACTCCGCTGTTCTTGCTGATAATGGTTACCAGTACAAAACTGTTCGTCGTCTTAAGTACCGTCAACGTCGTGATGTGTCTGAGATTGCCAATGAGTATCTCCCACCTTCTGAGGAAGTCGTCACTGAAGCTCCCCTTGTAGAAGAGGCTCCTGAAGAACCTCAGGACTCCGCTGTCCTTGCTGATGATGGTTACCAATACAAAACTGTTCGTCGTCTAAAGTACCGTCAACGTCGTGATGTGTCTGAGATCGCCAATAAGTATCTTCCACCCTCTGAGGAAGTCGCTTCTCTTGTGAGTGAACCTGTTGATGAAAGTCAGGACTCCGCTGTTCTTGCTGATAATGGTTACCAGTACAAAACTGTTCGTCGTCTTAAGTACCGTCAACGTCGTGATGTGTCTGAGATTGCCAATGAGTATCTCCCACCTTCTGAGGAAGTCGTCGCTGAAGCTCCCCTTGTAGAAGAGGCTCCTGAAGAACCTCAGGACTCCGCTGTCCTTGCTGATGATGGTTACCAATACAAAACTGTTCGTCGTCTAAAGTACCGTCAACGTCGTGATGTGTCTGAGATCGCCAATGAGTATCTCCCACCTTCTGAAGAAGCCGTCACTGAAGCTCCCCTTGTAGAAGAGGCTCCTGAAGAACCTCAGGACTCCGCTGTCCTTGCTGATGATGGTTACCAATACAAAACTGTTCGTCGTCTAAAGTACCGTCAACGTCGTGATGTGTCTGAGATCGCCAATGAGTATCTCCCACCTTCTGAAGAAGCCGTCACTGAAGCTCCCCTTGTAGAAGAGGCTCCTGAAGAACCTCAGGACTCCGCTGTCCTTGCTGATGATGGTTACCAATACAAAACTGTTCGTCGTCTAAAGTACCGTCAACGTCGTGATGTGTCTGAGATCGCCAATGAGTATCTCCCACCTTCTGAGGAAGCCGTCACTGCAGCTCCCCTTGTAGAAGAGGCTCCTGAAGAACCACAGAACTCCGCTGTCCTTGCTAATGATGGTTACCAATACAAAACTGTTCGTCGTCTGAAGTACCGTCAACGTCGTGATGTGTCTGAGATCGCCAATGAGTATCTCCCACCTTCTGAGGAAGCCGTCACTGCAGCTCCCCTTGTAGAAGAGGCTCCTGAAGAACCTCAGAACTCCGCTGTCCTTGCTGATGATGGTTACCAATACAAAACTGTTCGTCGTCTAAAGTACCGTCAACGTCGTGATGTGTCTGAGATCGCCAATGAGTATCTCCCACCTTCTGAGGAAGCCGTCACTGAAGCTCCCCTTGTAGAAGAGGCTCCTGAAGAACCTCAGAACTCCGCTGTCCTTGCTGATGATGGTTACCAATACAAAACTGTTCGTCGTCTAAAGTACCGTCAACGTCGTGATGTGTCTGAGATCGCCAATGAGTATCTCCCACCTTCTGAGGAAGCCGTCACTGAAGCTCCCCTTGTAGAAGAGGCTCCTGAAGAACCTCAGGACTCCGCTGTCCTTGCTGATGATGGTTACCAATACAAAACTGTTCGTCGTCTAAAGTACCGTCAACGTCGTGATGTGTCTGAGATCGCCAATGAGTATCTCCCACCTTCTGAGGAAGCCGTCACTGAAGCTCCCCTTGTAGAAGAGGCTCCTGAAGAACCTCAGAACTCCGCTGTCCTTGCTGATGATGGTTACCAATACAAAACTGTTCGTCGTCTAAAGTACCGTCAACGTCGTGATGTGTCTGAGATCGCCAATGAGTATCTCCCACCTTCTGAGGAAGCCGTCACTGAAGCTCCCCTTGTAGAAGAGGCTCCTGAAGAACCTCAGGACTCCGCTGTCCTTGCTGATGATGGTTACCAATACAAAACTGTTCGTCGACTAAAGTACCGTCAACGTCGTGATGTGTCTGAGATCGCCAATGAGTATCTCCCACCTACTGAGGAAGTCGTCACTGAAGCCCCCCTTGTAGAAGACGCTCCTGAAGAACCTCAGGACTCCGCTGTCCTTGCTGATGATGGTTACCAATACAAAACTGTTCGTCGACTAAAGTACCGTCAACGTCGTGATGTGTCTGAGATCGCCAATGAGTATCTTCCACCCTCTGAGGAAGTCGCTTCTCTTGTGATTGAACCTGTTGATGAAAGTCAGGACTCCGCTGTTCTTGCTGATAATGGTTACCAATACAAAACTGTTCGTCGTCTAAAGTACCGTCAACGTCGTGATGTGTAAAAGATCACCAATGAATTCGTCCCTTCCTCTAAGTAAGTCGTCACTGAAGCTCCTGCTGAGTGGGAATCCAGCAGCAGCTCGTTTGCGATTAAAAAAAATTACTCCTTCCACCTGCCCCCAAGAACAACTAGGTCGTAAGTAACAATCCTGTTTTTGCTATTATTTAACGATTGAAATCAACGAAATAAATCCAACGAAAATTGTTATAATATACACATTGGGGGCTCTTTGCCTTGGGCGTTTGTACGATAAGGTTCGGGTTCGGGTCCGTCGACCCACGGCGGCAGCTGGCACCTGGCGACCAGAAATGATTCCATAAATTGTATACCTTTTTGCTTAGTTATGACAGCAACAGTTAAGCTCATGGCTCAGCGCACAAGAACGCAATTATCCAAAAATGGTACCTAGGACATAACCGGGTAGGGTGCAAAGAAGCAAAGAAAGAGGCCAGGACCCCACCTTGTCCAGGCGCAACTTCAACGAACTCCAACAAATACTTTAAGCTATGCTTTTGAAGATGTTAATCTCATGTCAAGTCCACTTTACACACAACGTTAAGGGTTTGGCCGGCAAACTCAGCAGCTATATACATACATATATACATACATATAAACATATGTACTTACATACAAACATACATATATATTACATATATATGTAGCATTGAAGGCTTGTGTGTATGTGTGTGTGTGTCCATACACAAGGACAAAGTCGGCCATTGATTTGTATGTGTGCGGGTCGCCGTGTTGTGGTGTTGGCAGAAAAAGTTGTTAAGTTAAAAGGCATTTGAACCTCAGCGTCAAGGATTTCGGTCCTTTTTTTTTTTTGTTGAATCTAACAACTTCCTCCTCGGTACTCGCCCGCCCATATAACTAATAATAATTTATCGATCCCCTAGCCAAAGTAGTCACATACGTGGGTTCGGACCTATGATTTATGGCAGCCAGGGACTTGGATATGTTTGTGTGAATGACTGTGAGGGCGGGTGGGTGTTAACCAGGGTGCCAGTCAGGCGGCCAGCACAGTGCCAAATTGGTTTAATGTGCGGTTAGACAACTTATTTAACGTTTTCAAGTGGTTAGCATCCGCCCCCGTCCCAGTCACCGCACTTACTTAGGTGCCGCCGCCGACATCGCCGCACAGGTGTTCACATAGCCGTTGGGCGCATTCCGTTTTGTTGCGTTTTGTTATTTTCGGGGCCGCATACATAAATCATGCAATGCCATTATTTACTCTCTCTTGTACCATCGACAGCCAAAACGGGTTACGTATTGTACTTACACTACACACAGCTGTGTGTGTGTGTGTGTGTGTGTGTGTATCTACAATTGCCCAAGTGCCTAGTGCCTCGGGAGCTGCTGCACTCGATGATGTGGCACATATCGCAACACTTTGAGGGAACACATACAAACAGAAGCGTCGCAAGGAAAACCCTCTGAAAATCAGAAATATGTTCAATATCTAAAGACTTGTGACGCACTAATCGCAGCCGTTTTCCAACGCCACAACAAAACAGGAGAAGATTGAAAAACATATTTGTGTTCTCTTTCTAAAGTGCGATTTTAGCTACGTCCATGTCATAATACATAAATCAGTTGAAGCCATCAAGTCGAAATTATGACATCATTAAAACAATTATCTGCACTGAATTTATACGATCTGATAACTGTGGCAGAGATAAATCTGTCCACTATACGCACACTATTTTTATGGCCATGAAAAATATGCAAACTTCAACGAAAAACAAAAAGGGAGCAACAAAAAAAATAAATGAAAATCACATAAAATTTTATGAATTATTTGAAAAAAAAATTTTCAATTACCACAAACAAATGCCAAAACGACGAGGGTTGCGTCACCCCTAGAAACGTAAGATAACGTGGCGCATCGCATAAAAAACCCACATAAAGAGATTTATGCGCCATTCAAGCGTAAAACATTAACACATTCTAAGGACCTGAAGTCATCGGAGCAGCAGTCATCCTCCCATCGTCCTGTAGTCTCATTCAAGTTGTCACAAGCGACGTAATGAAAGTGAAAATATGGAAGCATTGTAATGACCGCAAAATTTTAGCTTGATTAAAATTCGAAAGTTCAGAGTTCGACCAATTCTGCTCATAATTTACCATTTATGGTGGCCATTAAAATCCGAAAAACAGCAAAGAAAAACATAATAAATAAATAATAATGAAATCAATTCCAATGTTTCTGATTAGCTCTGGTACTTTCTCATCCATTCGCAAATGCAACTTAATAAATGCGAGGGTCTCTGCATGGATTTATGAACATAGATTTCTGAAAATATATACATATGTATATTTGCATATGTATCTGCATATGTATGTATGTATGTATGTACATTCATCCATATACATACATATGCGTAGTGTTATCCTCTACGAGCCATGGATATGGCCGGAATTTTGGCTTTGGCTATAGCCTATTCTCTGTCCTCTGAAGTCAGTAAACATGGTGACACAGGCAACTTTATGATCACAGTATAATTTATTCAGTGCCATTTGACATTCGTTCGCTCAATGAGAGAGAGACAAAGAGACACAAAATAGAGTGAGAGGAAAATAGAAGAAAGAAGTGAGAAAGAGACAAGGGATTGTCTTTTTTTGCGACTTTCAAAAACTATAAAATGTGCAAGATACAAGAAAAGACCAAGGCAAAAGCATAATGATGACAAAGGTGTGCAAGTGAGACAGGGATATGGAGATAAAGATAGAAAGCTGGACATAAAAATAACCCACACGAACTGTTTGTTGTTCGACAAAATAATAAAGTTGTGCTTGATTATGTGTATGTACATATGTATGTGTGTGTGTGAGTTGTGCGGCTGTTGCTAAACTAAAAATTGTCAACGTCAGTGGAACAGGACGGAATTACAGCACATTACACGTCCCACGCCCACAACAATGACAGCACCCAACACTCTCTCCATCCATACCCGTCTCCGCTTCAACTTATGGCCAGGACCTGCCACTAGCCCTGGTCTTGCCCCTTGTCATTGCTTCATTTCGACTTCGCCATTTGTCGAGCTCGTCAACATGGCCGTATGCCGGATATCCTTTTTGACATGTCATTAAATTTTATATACACAATAATTTTTCACAATTTGCTTTATGGTCATCATTTTATACATATCTATATATATAGTAAAAAAGAAAGAGAGGGAGATGAAAAAGCTGTTCAAAATAAATACAAACTAACATAGGGAGAAGAAATGTCAAGCGAAATAACAATAAAAACGAAATGTAACTAAGTTCACTAAAAGTCAATGAAAGAACCATACAAATCACCAACTCAGTTAGTTTAATGATGAGCCACATTAACAAAAACACTTAAAATCGATATCTTTTTAAATTCAAATTCGAATTTGGCCAACTAAATATGAAAATGGGTCAGGCAACGCTGGCTTATTCCGATCTTCGAACAAAAATAAAAAGTGGCAATGTTATCGAATTTGAAAAAAACAATTGAATCTAGATATATACTTTAGTTGTTCTAGAAAAAGGGTTTATGCTTTTCTTTTAAGCTATTTGTTAAATTTAAAAAAATTAACATCATATCAACATACATATATGAAAATAAGAGATTTTCTCTATTAAGTGGAATCCCTCTACTTTCACTCCTATTACCAAGTACATTGACCGTTAAACAACAGACCGCAACAGAATTATTGTCGAAACTCTCTGGTCATAAAAACTAAACGCTTCTCCACAGTGGGCAGTCGTCCCAGATAGACAGACAAACACAGAACAATAGAGAAACTCAGTTTAGCATACTATATAATTTTACGGTCGTTAAATATTATTTGAAAATCGAAACATTTATCCAACCCCCTCCAATGGGAACTTAAGCCGACTTCATTCGTTTCATTTCTTTGTCTGGAAACATTCCTCTCTGTTCTGCATTCTGCGTTCCATCCATTTTGCATTCTCGTTGCTATGTCCGGCATTTGGGCAAATTGCTAAAATTATAGGTTTTATTATGATACACAGTCCAGCTCGTCGGTTGTCGGTAGTATGTAGTTAGATGCGATGCCTTTGGTCAAGTGGATGGTTTACAAACCAATTGGCATTATGTGGCATTATGGCAAGGCAAACCAAACCGAGGCAAAACAAACCAAGGCAAATCGAAACGCATCGATTCCGTATGGAAACAAAGTAAAGGAGTTCGTTTCACCAGTTACCAGGAAGCTAGGCAATCGATTCAACGGGCAGCAGCATGCAAAAGTGAACTTGAAAAGGATTCAGTCTTGCCAAATGGCAGACAAAAAGCCAGTCACATGAAACTTAAACTCTTCTTTTTGGAGAGAGCGAGAGAGGAGAAGGGGTATGATCCATGGGCGTAAACAAAAGGAGAAACCATCTGTTTATAAATGAGATGTATTATTGTCCCCATTGGTTACACTTTGAGGCACGCCTGTGTCTGATAGGTAGGGGAGGCTCTTGTGATTGCCATATGTACGAGTAGTTGCAGAAACCAAACCAAAACCAAAGTCAGTGGCAATAAAGGAAATCTTCTTACAAAACATTTCGCTTAAGTTTATTCAAACAAACTTAGATAACACACACTGAGTGGGAGACAGCATGAGGGAAAGTTCTAGGGAGGAATAGGTAAGAGGACCTTTGGAGACAACCTTGTGCTCTGGCAGAGACAAAGACGAGCCAATCAGTCAAGCGGAATAAGCAGCACCGCACGAGTAGCAGTTGAAACCGAACTTTTCCACCTCTAGACCAAATTTTTCCCACATCCTGAATTTTCCCCTCTACCAATTACAATGTCTTTTGTTTTAACCAAGTGCCTGGGCAGGGCGAATGGGCTAAAATGGGGCTAAAGATTGGGTAGATAGATCCTAAATGCTTACTTTCTCTCTCATTTCGGTGGCCTTTGTTTTTTTTTTTTTTGTTCCTTTGGATTAAATATATGACCGAAGAGCAGTTCACAACCATGATTACACTTCAATCTATTTTTTGGGCAGTGTCTTTCGCTTTCCCTTTTTCGTTTTTCGTTTTCGCCTTTTTTCGCCATTTTGTTTTATGTCTATATGTGTGTGTAAGTGTGTGGGTGAAATGAGCATTGTGTTGAGGACGAAAAATGCTTTTCAAAGAGATATAAAATGTTAACATGACCAAAAGACCCAATGTAGTAGGTCCGTCTGCTCAACGTATTGGATATAAAACATTGAATTTAATCAAAAAGGATTTAGCTTTCTGTGTGTGTGTGTGTGTTTCGACTGATCCTAGAAGGAGAGATGGAAAAGATGTAGGTGGGAAATGTTGAAATGGTTTATTTTGGTTTGACCTTGCGCCTTGAAAAATCGCGCAGAAATCCAGCCCACATTGAAATGGTTATAAAAATAAAGAAAATCCAACAACAAAATATATAATATATGTGAGTGTTTGTGTTTGTGTGTGTGTGTTGTGAGCAAGTAAGTAGTAAAATCAGTGTACTAAATGTTGAGAAAAAGGGTTAAGCATGATGTCTTCATCTGAACTAGGCAGCAGCGTTGATAAATATCACAATTAGAAATGAAATGAGCGGAAAATGTCAATCATAAAAGAGGTTTACTCGTTTCTTAAACCATCCCAAACTACATTTTCGTCGCCATCGAGCCAAAAAAAAAAAAAGAAAATATTTCATAAGTCCTTTAAGTGCAAGTATGATTTTTTATTCACTTATATTGCGTTTGATTTTCTTCAATTTCCCTTTCACCTCCCTAAAACAAAAGAAAGGAAGACCACATTTTTTTGTCGTGTCGTTGACTCGATCTGTTGCATGCTTTTAGGCTGACATTCGGAAAAGCCTCTACCATTTTGGACGCCATTTTGGATATCTGCAGTATAAAACACTTTACAGTAATTCGCAGCTAATGCACAATTAAGTTAAAAACGTAGAGTGAAGGATAGAAAGAAACCAAAAAGAACCAAATGCTAACCAAATTATCTAAGCGAACGGAAGCCGCCATCGACCAGGCAAAAGCAACCAACCAAACCAAATGTCTGGCCAACCACCCACTATGGTAAACAAGAGCCCAGGACCAGTGCGTGTAGCAGAGCTCGACCCTGGCCTCCAACCCCAGAACAAACCCGTTCGCTCCAGACAAATGGGGGAAGCCCCTTTTTGCAAAAAAAGTTGTTGGAATTATATTTCCTATTGGCGATGATTTTCAGTACCGCCTTCTTCCCGGCGGTTGCTCAGACGCAGTGTAATTTGTAATCACGCTGAGTGCAGGCAACAGCATCAGCGGCTGCTCTTTCCCGAAAAATAAAAAAACCATACAAAAACAAAAATGTTGTAGAAGACTAAGGGTTGTCGTCCGGTTGGCTCCTGCAAGTGGTTGCTGTTGCTGCTGCTGCTGACTGCCTAATGCTTAGTCAGGTCTTAGCAGTTATTACGCTCATGTGTCACTCTTTTAGTCTCTCTCTCTCTTTCTACGTGTTTCTCCCTCTCTGTCACTATATATGTGCTCATATTTTATTCAACATCTGCCTGTTTCTAGTGGATTTTCATCTGTTGCTGTCCTTTTTGCTCTTTTGGCTTTTCTTTTTGGAAGTTTTTTTTTTGTGTCTGCAGACATTTTGCCAAGTTAATCTCCGGTTTGTTTTCCTGATAATGGGTTTGTCAACGGTACTTTGTGATGCTTTCTCTCTCTCTTTCTCTCTCTATCACTCTGACTGATTTGTCTGTGGTTCTGTGTATGTAAAATATACATATATATACATGTACATATATATATATTAATATTTGCCTTTTCGGATGCATGTAGTTGTGTTATTTTTGTTGTTTTGCATCACTTTGGCTTCTACTGTTGGCTGCATGTATTCCACCTTTTCAATATTTCTCTTACCAGTCTTGGCAGTCAAAGGGACAACGAATAGATTATGAGATACCCTATAAATATGCAATCCAAATACGGTGATACTCATATGGATTGGAGAGCTTAATCAACTGCTCGAGAAGTAAAGTTTGCAACATTTCCATATAAAGTCTAAATTTATTACAGTAGAGTACCAACATGTCTTTTGCATTCCCATTACTCTTCCAATTTCTGTCTGTTTCTGCCTCCCCCTATGCTCGATTTTTACTGAGGTATTAAAATGGTGTTACACCCAGAAACGCCCAAAAATTTGCTGCTTTATACACGCCCACCAAATTAATCATGCTGCTGTTGTAATTTTTTGGCCTTCGTATGGGCCTGGGCCTCCCCTTTACCCACTGAATGGCTGCGGGTGATGGGTATTCGTGGTTCAATTAAGCTGCAGCTTACCTGTTCACAGTATGTGACATGGACTAAAGCGCGCTAGCTAGCTCTTGAGAGGAGAACTGGGCGGTACGACTCGGATAGAGGAGGAGAATGCGCCCCTGGTTATGTGTGTCATGTTTGCTTTAGGCCTTAGCCTAAAACTGTTTACAAACCAACGACACTGGCTACATTTGACGGAATTAGACAAGCTCAATTAGGGCCAGGATCAGAGCTGGGGGCACCTACTTCAAATACTTTCCAGTAATAATAAAAACCAGTTAAATTAATTGCACTTTTAAGCAGATTGCAGCCAGTGAACAACAACAAAACAAACCGTTAATAGCATCAGCTGGAATGAAGGAACCCAGAACAAGCAGAACAAGCAGAGGAGCAAATGGACTTCAATTGCACGCACATAGCCCCGCCCACAGTTCATAGCACATCGCCCATCGCCCACCGCCCACACATTGCACTTAAGATGATAATCATGTTTACGTGGCGCAAGTTAAATTGCTAACGTAATGGACTAACAGCAGGTGAGGATGCAATCGAGGAGCCGGTGCAAGTGAAGCAGGTGGAACTCATGCGTGCTCCTTGCAAGTGGCCAACACAAAATGAGCAGAAAAAGAAAACACATTCAATCCAATATAGACAAACAAGAATCGCCGAATTGCGAATACTCTCGAATAATAGGAAGACCAAACCAGCTGGGAGGTACACCTGTAGAATAATCGATGTGAGCTAGTCTATGTAGTCACAATCCATTATATACATATACTCACAATGGTTACAGGGTATACATAAATATTTTTGACTTGCCCAAGACGAGGGTGGTGATTCGCCCCGCCTTATTTTCTCCCTGCACTCCTCGTTTACCTCGACCACTCGCTTCATTGGACAACTGAATATGCAAATTGAATTGAGCGTATTATCGACGGAGCAGCAGCAGCAGCACATGCAGGTAAGCAACAGCAGCAACAGACTCTCTGCCACCGCCTCTGCCCATCAACATAATCGCTCAAGCCAAGGGCTTTGCCTGGGGATTGCCGCTGCTCCTATGGCAATGGCAATGGCCAATGGCGTCAAATGGTGCACAAAATTAAAATTTTAATGGCCAAACAGAAGCAGCAGCTGGCGTTTGTTTGGCTGAGCGGTCTGACGGCCCGGGATGCAAAAGGCAGACGGCAGTTGGGTGGACATGTGGATGTGCGATGGAGGATTGGATTGGTTTCCTCTAGCAATTTGACGATGGCTAAACAAGGCAAAACTTTCTACGAAAAAGTCCTGCTTAAGAATAACTTGAAGCAAACTTACACAAATGGAATAAACAATGCATAATGAAACCACTAACCCGTATTTATGCTCTTACAGATGATCGGCCCTTTGCAATCGATTGTGTGTCAGAAAAATGTCATGAATAATAAATTCTCCAGTCAGAAGGAAACTCTTCTGACCCCATAAACTATACATATACTAATATACATATGTACCTATTTTCTTAATCATTAATTCCATTCTTAAAGTCGGTTGTATTAATAGATGAGAAAATAAAATAAGATCTAATTTATCCTTCTTATTATCTTCTAAAGATAATGAGGAGTCGATGTAAGAATAATGAAGATATTTTAAAGTTTCTGAATTCTTCTCAATGAACGATCTTGAACTTAATATACATAGCTAATCACCTTGCAAATAACGAGTATACGCACTCGTGCTTTGAATACTTTTGTGATGAATGTAATAAGCTTGACGAGCAGTCAGCGGGTCAGTGCATATTCTCATTGTCTCACATTCCCTCTCTAAGGCGCTCTCTCTCTCTCTCTCTGTCTTTCTCTCGCTCTCTGGGTGTGTGTGTAGCTGATTGACGCACGTAAACAAATCGCTTACATGCGACCCGTTGTTCCCCAGTTAACACTCAGCGTTGGACCCGAGCAGAGGCAAACCAAACAAAATCAAATAAATACATACATAAACATTGTATATACATATATGTACATATGTGTGATAAAGTGTGTTTGATGTAGAGTACAAGATAAAAGTAAAATGTCCACAAATTAGCGACTATGTGAAAAGTTGAAATTAAACTGACAAAAAAAAAGGCGAATTTCGACAGCGGTCGTTGGAAGCAGCAACGAAAATGACGTCGCCATCAATTAGTGCTGCGGTGCAGAGACGGAGGCAACTGCTACAAAATGTTGAAAGTTTATGCGGTCGCGTACGTCAAGTGCTAAAATGTGTTATTAATTTACATATTGAGTTTTTGGTAATTGAACGAACACAAAAGCCAATTAGTTTAAACCCCACCCCTACTCCCACTACCACAACTACACCCCACAGCCGGCAAACCGACCCCGCAATCCACTTAACCTCATCTCCTGCTCAACAGAATCATTTAACAAATTTGAAACAAATGTAATCCCCATCACAAATCAGAGGCACAAAGAGACGCAAAGTGGGAGTGCGATAGAGCGAACGACAGGAATAGAAAATGAAGTCGACAGGCGGCAAAAGACGAAAACACTTTTCGAGAACAAATGTACAAAATGATGTGTTCAAAAACCTATGAGACAATATATGTTCCTGATCAGGCTCTGTTGAGTAAGAGTTATATGGGAACAGCGTTAACTTGTCGAGTGTGTTGTTCGAAAATTGAACTAAATTGAAATGGCATATATCAAACTGACCATGCCACATGGTGCAGGGTATTCGAAAGTCGACGTTTCACTCTTGTGAAAGTTAATGTATTTTTGTGTGTTATCACTATCTTTTGTGGGCTGTTATCAACTGCCGGCACTTGTTGCTGTTGCCTTCTGGCATCGGTTGCGATACAGATTTCGCTCAAGTGTTAATGCAATTATAGCCAAGGGCCTATTGGGAACATTGTGTTTGTTTGTTAGCCGTGGAAGCGATGCTTTAGGGTAAGTAGATAGGTGGCCAAGCAGGTGGGTAGCTGGGCGGTAAGGGAGCCGTGATCACTGCGTAATGTTAATTATAAAGTTTCATTTAAGCTGCTGCTCCACACCCAAATACCGACAAAAATTTACATACATACATACACATAGAACAAGTTAATTCTTTAAGTACGAGATTCTATTTTGATTATTATCCAACCGATGAACTAAGCTTTAATGAAAAAGTCGCGGCAGGTAGTTGACGACCGACAACAATATCTAGAAACATGGTTCAAATCCAGAGCTGAGTTGACCTGGTTTATAGACGTGGCTAATTGGCGGCTAAGGCAAGGCCTAGCTATAAAAAACTATAGTAGTTGAAATCTGAACCCTCAAGGCTGCGACGTTGGCACATAGAGTGGTAGACTGATTGACAGACTTACTGGTGAGGCAGAGGCTATCACTGACCGTAACGTTGTCAGACTGTCATTTGACACCACATGGCTATGGCTATCAACACCGCCACCAACCTTTGCCAAATCGAGCAAACTAAGCGATTTTCCAGTACTTAATGTGCGCTAAATCTAATTTCTCACCTCACACCTTTCATTGCAGGTGCTCGAGTCCAACGTGGCCGCACTGCTCGACGAGGTGAGGGCGTTCAATGATGACTATGCGGAAATAGAGCGTTTGGACGCTTTAATCGAAACATTACGCGACTACAATGGACCCACAATTTGCCATGAATGGCCATATCCTTTAATATTCAAGGGCACAATCGACGAAGCACATCTAGCACAAAAACTCAATGCAGCGGAACTGGTTCCAAGTGCGAATGATACTACCACAGTAGCAACAACAACATCGACAACTCCCCAATCTCTTGCTCCTCTACCTCCCCTTAGTCTGGGCAACAGACCATCGCAGTTGATGCTGCGATTCACAAAAATCAAATCCATGGCCAAACGAAGAGCCATACGAAAGCGATCTGAAATTCAAAAGGAACTTGCATCAAGTGCTGAAGACTCTTATTTCGAATAATCTTCATTGAACAAATCCATTTCAGTAAAAAGTGTGATCAAAATTATGAAATACAAAAATAAGCCATAACTTCAACCTAAATTACTTGCCTTTCCGTCTAAACGACCAGGTGAAACCACAGGATCACCTCAAATTAATATTAACTTGGACATACAGTCCCAACTGTTTTTGACAATTGAAATTACACTTGCGGTTGGTCATTGAGTAGTTAGGGCTTCCTACACCTTTAGCTGAATATATGTATGTGAAAGGTATACATTTATGTACATGTGTGTGTGTGTGTGTATGTATATAAGTACTGTATATTAGCATACTTACCGCATTCTGCGTATGTGTGTGTGTGTGTATTCATTGATGATATTTGCGGTGGCGGCTGCATCTCTGAAGTTGTCATAAAGTCTCAGAAGAACCCTCCTCCTCCTCCTCCTCCGACTACCGCACAGTTGTATTTGTGGAGGGGTTTTTAATGTGTCTGAAATTGACACTTTTCAGCCACATTTAGCAACAATTTAATACACTCAATTAAACAGGGAGCAAGTCTAATTAGCTGTAGTTGTTTTTGCCTAAATGCATATACCCACTTAAGCACAGGGTATTACTCGATCATGAAAAGGCGAATAACAGCTGATTCAATGGTGGAAAGTGAAAACGATTGTTGTTTTTCTTGTTCTCGTTTCATTATTAATGATAAGTGAATATTGGGAAAGAAAAAACACAACGAAATTACACTCACACACACACACACACACACACACCGTGTATGATGTAAATTATTCATAACGGTATTATCAGCTTTGCTCTGCACTGCCTGGCTGATTAAATTGCCGGCATCAAGGGGAACAACGGAGATGCAATGCCAAAAGCTAATGATACAGGTCACCATATACAATAGTATGATGTGTGTGTGTCTTGTACATTGTTCTTGTTAGCAATTTATCAACACACCATGCTCGTTCCCCACCCAACCGAACGCAATACAACTATTCAACTGTGTGTGGTCAGGGACAATTGCAGCAAAGCGCCATAATTATTAAAAATATAAAAACCAACCAACCACCAACGACACCAGCAACAACACCAAGCGAGATAATGAGCGTCCAACAAAGAACAGAAAAACAACAAGGTCCATTCAAACCACAGAAATACGACTTTAACATACTCTGCACATGGGCAGACTTCAGTTGTAGGATTAGCTTCTTAGACTCGACTCCAACATTCACTATCTGTACATATTAAGTCTGTCTCTAAACTGAGTGTGTGCAACAATGGTATGATGGTATGACCTGGGGCTAATATACCCTTCAGTATTGTGTCCTGCAGGGTATTGAAAAGCGAAAAAGAGGAGGGACAACAAGGCGAACATTAAAACAAGTGAAAGTGGAAACGTTGCCAAGGTTGACGCTTGACGCTACTGACAAAGGAGGCCAAAGGTTGCCCTGGTGCTATTCTCGTGATTTGGAAAATGGATCTGCAACTAGCCGTGCCCTTATCTCTGAGGGTGAGAGGCGAATAGGGAGTGACCATACATTAATGTTGGTAATCACTGCCCATCAGTTGATGGCAATCGCTAGTGCATCAACGAGGTTGACTTCGAAATCCATAAATGAGGATGGAAAACAAATCAATAAATAGTCAGAAGTATTTATTTCATTGCGTTAATTACTCAGCCCGTTACTCGTACATATTAGTAAAAGTCAATGAACTTGTTATTTATGAAATACTTGAACTTTTCACCAGTACTTAATCATAAATGACTTGAAAATTAAGAAATGACTAAGAAATGATTTACTATTGGCAAGTGTGAGAAATGAAATATTAAACTGTTCAATTCTCGACAAAGAACAAATATATTTCTAATGGCAGACAGCAAGCAACACTTGTTAAAGAAGTTCGTCGAACGCAGTTCAATTCGGTTTATTGTGGGTCGGAAAAGCCAGCAAGTGAGTGGGTGATTGGGTGGTTAAGTGGTTCCGTGGGTAGCTAGGTGTCGCACCTTTCTTGGTTGCCAATCAACAACAACAACAACAGCACCAGCAGCAACAACTACAAAACAACTGAGTTATTGGCCTGTCAGAAAAGCTGCAATTAAAAGCCTAGACAGCTCCTTTTGCCTCCTAGAATGGAAACGAAAGTAAAGCCAAGGCAAGGCAATGAATGGAATGGAGTGAAATGGAATTCAACCTCATAAATGCCTACGCACGCACCTGCTGAACCAGGTGAGCTTTGGCTTATAGCCGAACGTTTCATTCGGTGTTGTTGTTTTTTTTTTTTTTCCCTTTTTTGTCTTTTTGCGTTCTGTTTCTTGGTGTGGCATCAATTAAATTCGAATTGTTGCAGTGTCTTTGATTTGCCATCATTTGCCCGTCACCCACCCACCACCGCACATCCCAGTCATTTTTTCACTCAAACTTTTTGATTGTCGCCGAGAGCCGAGAGAAGAGGAAGGCAAATGAGAAGTGCAAGAGTGCAAAAGTGGAAACGATAGTGATTCTCTCTGGGAACATGGAACATGCCCAGGACATTCAGCTGGCACGTGAAGCCATTACGATGGCAGGCAATTATGTGCGTGTCCCATCGTCCCTGTGCCCCACAATGCCTCAAAATCATCCTGCTGCCTGCCGTACGCAAATCAAAACTGTTTTCCACCAGCAACAGCAACCTGGAGCAGAGCAGCAACCAGAAAGCCAGTGGCACACAGCAATGAAAAGCCACGAAATGTATTTTTAATGCAAACGACTTTTACTTTGAAACTGCACACGGCCAAGGTGAATGCCGGGGGCCCTAACTAAATGGAAAAGTAAACGGTGAAACGAAGCCAGATACGCTGGAAGGTTGAGCAAATCAAATCAAGATGGATGCTGCAAATTTTGTGGTTTCTAATCAAACACTGAACTTATATCCTCTACATTATCAGTTTTCAAAACACAAATGAAAAACCAAAACAAAGAGCAATTCGTTTGAAGCCGAAAGATATTCCATGAGATATTCCTTATTTGTTTTGGACCAGTTTGTGGGAACCAATAATGCCGGTGAAATCAATTGTAGCGCCTGAACTCAATAATAAGCATAAAACAGCCTAGGGAAAAACCAATGTTTTGGTATGTTTGGAACTCAAAAAGCATGGTTCTAGGCAGCAGCAACAGAAGAGAGAACCAGAACCCAAATGTGTCTGTCTACCTGTCAGTTCGTCAGTCAGTCAACCAGTCAGCTAGTCAGTCCTTCTACGGAGTCAGTTAGGAGTCGCTTTGGCTATGATATTACGCCAAAAGAGCTTTAAATAAACAAACTAATAACAGAAATCACGAAGCCAATAGGCAATAGGAGGCAATAACTGAACGTTAGAGCGAGACAGACACGGAGACGGAAACGGAGACGGTGACGGAGAGGCCACCCAGCGGTGGCGAGTGAGAGAGGAAGCGCAACCATTTGGCCCGATTGTCTCCTGTATTGTAGATGTCTATAGCAACCAGGCAAATATGTATATGTATAACCCGAATAAACAAACTAATAAAACATGGCCAAGCCCAAGCCAGTGCCAGGAGAGACGTGGAGGAGACCCAACAACACATTGCGAAGAGAAATACCTCCAAAAAGACTGAAACTGAAAACAAAAATCAAAATCAAAAACCACAGGAAGCAGACCACAAATGGAACTACAACTATGACAAATTAGATAATCGTTGTTAGCTCTTCTGCTAAAGGCATTCAAAACTTTTTTCAGTAAGACGAGAGTAATGTGAAAATAATAATTTTGAATACAATACAAACAAATACATATGTATATATTTACATATATGTATGTATGGATATACATACATTATTTTTTTTAAATAATTTACTTTTTTTTAGAATAATCCGTGTGGGTGTTATTATGCAACGTGAGGATTGGAGTGAAGCCACATATAGAGATATACCCAAGAATGTCGACAGCTATTGAGGAATCGCTTAATAGAATTGAATTATTATGAAATACAAACCACGGCCAGGGCCAGGGTCAGAGCCAGAGCCAGAGCCAGACAAGGACAACGACGGCAATAACAACAACAACGGCGGCCCGGAGACGTACCTTGATCTCCATGGCCAAATGCCGTGCCAGGTCCATATTGAACGATGAAACAGCGCCTGAATCGTCAGCTCAAAAGCCCTCAACACCCACTGGAACAACACCAACCACAACAAACCCTGGGCCCCAACAATTACAACAACAACCACAACAACCTCAAACATCATTGCTGAAAATTGAACCGTTCGTTCCTAGTTTTAATCAAAGACTACGCCGGCGTCCTATTGGTCGCTCTCATAGCACTTTAAGCCACAATGTTATGCCCAAACGTCCAGCGGTTACGCCACAAGCCGATCTTTTAGTGGGCCATCCAAGCCAGCAGCAACTCAAACGCAGCTATGCCCATTTACGGCAGCAGCAACGCTTGCCGCCCACCACGGGCAATGGCACTGGTCCTGCCACTGCCACTGCCACAACGGCACGCGGTGGCATCGTACGCCAGCGATCTAAGTCCACATCATCATCGGCCACCTCGAACTCTTGTCGCCCGGCGACTGCTGCAGTCTGCACTCCAAACACTCTGGTGGGCAGCACTGGTGGCACTTTGGTTAGTGGTGCTATTGTTACACCGCAGCCCAATGGCATTTGTCGGATCCAGAGATTGGCCAAAGAGCGCGAAGAGTTGCCCGATCGCATCAATTATGATCGTCGTGGCCTAACAGCCATTCCCATTTTTGAACTGGAGCCGAATCTTCGTCTTCTCTCACTGCAGCACAATCTGATTAATACTTTTCACATACCCAAAGAGCTACCGCCGCCACCACCGCCACCGTCCATTATTCAGCAGAATACCACGCCGCGGGAGAGCAACAACAACAACAACAATAACACCAGCAAGACAAGCGGTAAGTCACAAAATAACAATATCAAATAGTAACAAGTTCATGCGAAAGTGTTGCAAACCGTAAAGCAGCATTAAAAAACTAAGTCTAGCCAAAATCCGCTAACTCCTTGATCGTGTTTTTTATTACAATACTAAGTCTAGCCAAAATCCGCTAACTCCTTACTTGTCCGCTCATAGAAATCATACATATGTACACACATACATACATACATATGTACATACATATGTATGGACATGCACATTTTGTTTTTGGTTCAGTTTTAGCCCAAACTATTAAATGCAACAATATGTAATGTCTTTCGCTGTCTTTTTACACTAGATTTCTGCTATAATAAAGCTTGCGGATTGGATCCGCCGGATTTGGGACGTCGTCCAGCCTTGCGTGGACACCCACGACTGACGCGTGCAATGACTAATGCCGGCAATGTCCATGGCCACAATCTGTCTCCAAAATCCGGAGGAAGTCCAGGATCTGGCAGTCCCCTGACTACACAAGCTCTCGCCATTAATGGCGGCGGCGGTGCTGCCGGACGCTCCAAGCTAGCCAAACGTGGTTACAACTATGCGCAGGCTCAATTGACGCCACCGCCTGCCTTGCGTTTGCGCTATGGCTTGGAGAAATCCAAGAGTTTCGTCTCCAGCAGTCTCCAAGCCATGAAGCAGCAGCATCACCAGCAAATAATGCAGCGGAGGGCAATGCTCAAATCCACTGGAGAGGGTAACCAACAGAGCTGTGACGAAGTCAGTGCCATGAATAATAGCAATTTGTCCTTGTGTGGCGGCGTCGGCGAAGAGGAAGACCCGATTTTGAGCTCCACCACTGTCTCTCATTTGGATCAGTTGAGCATTAAGAATAAGCAGCTCAGTTTAAGTGCCTGCTATGGAGGCATATTTCAGCATTTGGTATTCCTGGACCTATACGATAATCAAATCGAAAGGATAGCCAATTTGGATGGTTTGCCTGCACTAACAGTCCTCCTGCTGGGCAAGAATCGGATTACCGACATAGGTGGACTGTCCTCGCTGAAGGATTCGCTGAGAGTATTGGATTTACATGGCAACAAACTGACCAGTTTGGGTAATCGCATCAATTGCCTGCAGCAGCTAAAATCTCTGAATCTGGCCGGGAATCAGATTCGGCAAATCAATCAGCAGGACTTCAATGGTTTGAGATGCCTTAGGGAGTTAAATCTAAAAAGGAACAAACTGCGACGAATTAATGGATTCCAGCATTTGGTGACCCTGGAACGGTTGTGGCTATGTCACAATGAACTGCACAAGGTGGATGACATGGCCAGTATAGCTAGAGCTTCCCGTCTTCTAGAAGTGACTATTGAGAACAATCCGGTTTCATTGGCCGGGGACTGTGTTTCGTTTTTAGTTTCCCATTTGCCTTTGCTCCAATCTCTCAGCCAAATGCCAATTACCGAGCAGGTGCGACGCGCTGCCCTAGCCTGGCGCCAACACAAGGAACAGGCCAAGGCTACTCAAGGCAGTTCGGAGGCATATCAAAGTATACGCCGTGAAGAGGTCATCTCGAATGCACGCACTAACTGGGAGTTGCTTAGATCCCAGCAGACTTTGGGGAGACCGAAGAGCCGTTTGACCAAGATCAATGAGTCCAATGAGGGGAATCTGGAGGAACTAAAAGAGGAGGATGAACTAAAGTTGCCCCTGATTAAAGACCAAAATCTGCAAGAAGATAAGGAACAGGAACCAGGGGGAGGAGGAGGACCTTCGTCGGAGGCTTCTAGCCTGGGACCCAATGTCGATTCCTGCTCTAGTTGCTATAGTTCGGACAACGAGGATAAACCTCCGCAAATAGATGAAAACTGTAATAAAGTGGATACACCGACATCTCCCATTCCACCTGCGATTCCATTGGAGAAGCTATCGCCTGCACCCTCGCCTCCTGCCTTAACTCTGACACCAGCAGCAGCCACATCAACAATTGGGGATACCATTGATTCCCCAAAGACATCACCAGGAAACTCCACCACATCTACATTGCCAGTGCCAGGGGTTTCTCCCAATCCCATCCCTAGCCGCCCAGCCAGCAGCAAGCATCGTTCTAGGCCTGCACCCATAACGCAATTGGGCCTGGGCCAAATAAGTAGAGGAGGTGGAACTGGCGGCTCCTCCAAAAGATACATGGCAGGCAGTTTAATTCGGGCACAAACCGTTAGCAGCAGCACCAGCAGCAGTTCTAGTCGGGGCAGCGGGAAAGCAGCATCCAATATAGTGGCCCTAATCACACCATCGGGTGGTGGAACAGGTGGACCTGCGGCAGTAGCTGCTATAAAGACCAATCCCCCCTCATCTGCTTCTGCCGCTGCGCCCTCTACTGCCATTACAGTGGCCAAGCCCTCTGCAGCCGAGCGTGAACGAGAGCAAGGAGGCGACTATCTGATCGAGATTTGCGGTCGCTATCTCAACATCTATGGCCAAGGAGCATTGCGTTTCATAGACAAGCAATGGAACCCTTCAAAAGCCAACGATGTGCATACCCTTAACTTTAGTTACATCAATTTTAATAATATTGTGCAGATCCTAAGCAGGATTAAGGTGCGTTTTCCCCATGCCGAGCATTTTGTGTTCCGGGAGACAAACATCAGTTGTCTGGGCCAATTGAATGGCCTGGCCGAATTGCAGGGTCTGAGCAGCCTTATAATAGACGCGGAAGGCAATGGCATAACCCAAAAGGAATCCTGGCGAGCCTATGCCATATACCGTCTCTCCCACTGGGGCCTCAAGCAATTGAATGGCCAGGAAGTGAGCGAAGCAGAAGTTGAGTCCGCAAATTCTCTGTACGCTGGTCTCTCCGATTTAGTTCTTTGGTCCATGCCAGAGGTAATGTTGCATCCCTTACTAGCCCGACTGCGTCTCGACGAATCCTGCACGGCCAGTAAGTTGTCTCCCAAAGAGTGGCTATTACGGGCGGATAATAAATCGCTGCGTCTGGTCGTTGGTAAAGAGGCTTTGCAATGGAAAAAGGGAAACGCTGCAACAATTTCAACTGCAACAGCAACGGAACTCAACGTAGGCGCCTCTTCCTCTTCCCTGGCTCCTAGTACCAGAGACCGCGGTAGACAACACTTTGCTCTACTTCTGGAGAATACCTGCAATGCCGTAGAGAAACTGCATAAATTGGAAACACTTTGGCCTAGTATGCTCTTGGATATTGTACGCAATACCCTTCTGGACTATGCGCAACTTGATGTCTACCTAAGGAATCTAATGTGTGAGCTTATGAAGTAACAAGCAAGCGAACGAGCATGAGAGAGAGGGGCAGGGATTATAAAAAAGAAGGCGATAGTCATCTATAGATGGTTAGAATTTTTTTTTGGTTTAATAAATTTATGGCTTTTAGTTAGATGGGCACAAAACAATGAATTCATTATATACCAGCAATATTCCTATCGATCTATCTTAGGCATTTACCAAATCTTGTAAAGCAACCAATAAGCATGACAACAACAAAAACTAGTCCAATTTTGATATATATTTAACATTAAACTTAAACAACGAATAAAGATTAAAAAGACTTTTAAAAATCCTAATGGGAGGGAGAGGAGTATGCCTATCTATTAAAAATGCTGTACTCACCCTGCCAGGTTAGACCAAATTCCTCCGAACTTATGTTGAAAGCCTACCTAAAGATAATTCTATAATTTTTCTAATCCCTTCGCTCTCCATGCGCCTCATCTTTATTTGTGCTGCCTTTACTACTATTTGGTGGAGGCTTTTGCGTTTTCTGTACCTTGTCCACATAGATGTTAAGTGTCGCCTCAATTCCAGGATATAGAACAAAGTTTGTAGTCCTAATTTTCTTATCGATAAGGTACGATGTTACCGATTCGGTATTAAAGGCAATGTCCAAGGCATCGCTATGCGTCACTTTGTCCAGGTGAGTGCGTTGCACTTTGATTACACAGTTCTCGAAACCATTAACCTTAATGCTAAGATCTAGATTGTATGAGGGATCAATGTCCGGCCAGTGTTGGGCCAACACGTCCTCCGACCACTGAAGCTCTGAGCTTGTGTTCAGACGACCTTTAACTGACACAAATTTAGACCATAACTCAGAGGCAAAGTGTGGAGCCATAGGAGCCAACATGATAATTTGAGCAGCCAAAGCCCTTTCGAACTGTTTGCCATAACGCTGAATGTAGTTCGGAGCACGCTGTAAGAAGAATTTACATCAATGAGCATATCGTTTTGCAGATTTACCGTACTTACCCTTAGGGAATTGGTTAGACCTTGCATCTTCGATATGGCCACGCTTAATTGATGGGCATGACGATAATTAAAGGTTGCACCTTTTATATAAAAATTACGCGCATCAAAAAGTTTGGCGTCTTCAGATAAGAAGTCTTCGCTCTGAGTATCCACTTCTGGAAAAGATGGATCATTACGGGCACTTTGAAAGTCCTTTAGGGTAATCCATAGTCTTTTTTGCCAATTGAGTATGCCAGGAAAAGCTAAGTATAAATTTTATAATCAATAATAAAAATCATTATTAATTTTTTGGCATCGCTCACTTGCACTAGACCAATTCCTATGGGAGGTGGGCGCAACATCTGCTAGGATTATCAAGCGTGTTGTATCCGTGCCATACTCATTGAACATCTCACTGGGTTCCACGCCATTTAATTTGGATTTGGACATCTTCTCCCAAGACATTACCACAGGTTCTTTGGTTTCTTTTAACAGGGCTTGATTCTTTTTGGCATTAATTATTTCTACTTGGGATTCAGGTACATATCGCCCGCTGCCCTTTATCCGAAAAGACCGACCCATCACCATGCCTTGGACCAAGAGTCGTGAGAAGGGTTCGCTAGTGGGCGTTAGACCGCAGCTATGGAGAAAATGACTTATGAAGCGGGCGTAGTACAGATGCAAAACGGCATGTTCTTTGCCTCCTATATACAAGTCTACTGGCATGAATTGTTTTACAAGAGCCGGATCAAACATTTGTTTATCATTATGGGAATCCAAAAAGCGTAAGTAGTACCAGGAACTGTCCACAAAAGTGTCCATGGTATCGGTTTCTCGTCGAGCATTAGGATCTCCACATTTGGGACACAGGCAAACGGGAGAATCCTTTGCAGATTGTTTTGGAGGTAGTATAACTGGCAACTGGTCTTCAGGTACGGGTACAGAGCCGCACTTGGTGCAGTGAATTATTGGTATAGGAGTACCCCAATAGCGTTGCCGCGATATCAGCCAATCCTGTAGCTTAGACGAGACTCGGTAGCCACCAACATTTAGACGACGAGCGGCTTCTAAAACCTCATGACGCAAAATCTCCCAGTTGGTGGAGTTAAAGTGTATGTCAGATGAGCAGAAAGCCAGGCCAGCTTTCTCCCACAGTTCACGATCTTCTTGGCGGAAACTTGGAGCAGCTAAGTAAACATCGCATTTGGGGGGAAAGTTTACCTCGTTACTGAAGATAATGGGCAAAGTGGTTTTAGCAAAAGGATTCTCTACACTCAAATGCCCTGCCTCGGCCTCTGGTAGTTTTGCTAGATAATGTTTGCTACTTAAAACCAAAAAGCCCAAGGGATCCTTGAGATATTCTGGATTGGGTGTCCATACACGCAGTAAGTTTCTTCTAGAGGAAGATGTCTGAAGGTTAAAAGCAAATCCGTCACATTCACCAATCCAATGACGCTGCAAATTAATTATATCCCGCCAATCTCTCAATGTGGGGTCTTCAAGTCCCTCGAGCAATTGTTTGGCAAAGGACGAGGTTCTTATAAACCATTGTTTAAGCAGCTTCTTTTCCACTTTGACACCGGACCGCCAAGAGCAGCCATTGGCATCCACCTGCTCATCGGCCAAGACAGTCTGATCCACAGGATCCCAGTTAACCAGTGCCTCATTTTGATAGGCCAATCCTTGCTGGTGAAGCATCAGAAACAATTTCTGCGTCCATTTGTAATACTTTGAACTGCATGTAGAAAGCTCATGTGACCAGTCAAATGAGCATCCCAGACGCTCTAATTGCTGCTTCATTTGGGATATATTCTGATCCGTCCATTGCGAGGGCTCAACTCCTCGTTGATTGGCTGCATTCTCGGCGGGCAATCCAAAAGAATCCCATCCTATCGGTTGGAAAACATTTTTTCCGCACATCCTATGAAATCTGGCCACTGCATCGCTTATGGTATACACTCGAACATGACCCATGTGCAAATTACCAGAAGGATATGGAAACATTGAGAGAACATAGTACTTGTCCTGAGACTGTTGCCGATTAAACTGACCCTCATTTACTTTGTGCCGCCAATGTTCCTCTATATTTTGCTTCACCTCATTTGTGAGTTCTAGTTCCTGCTGGATAGCAAAACAGTCTCATTAAAATAATTCAGTGTTTTCAATAATTTTACCTTGTTGCCGGTGCAGCTTTGGGTAAGCAGACGTTGGCACCGGCTCCATTGGTGTCCTCGTAAGGTGAGCGTTCTTCTAAGCCCTATCATTTTGTTAATTTTAATTGATTAAATTCCACATTTATTTAAAATTGTTGAGTAACAAAACAGAAAAGAAATTCAGAAACGGCGATAGAGATGACCAATTTGTGCAAAACCGTGACTCAGTCACTCAAGCACGGCGCTGCTTGTGCATATGTACATATGTAATACTTGGAATCTATTTGTACAATATGTATAATATTTGTACATCTTTTATGGACATCCAATATGTTGTTCATATTAGTAAGTTAATTTAAGTATTAATTATTTTATGTATGATTAATACAAATGGCTTTTGAATGCAATGCCATCTCTAGCGTTTGTTTTTTGGCGTTGCCACATCTTTGATTCTGTTGAGTATTGCCTGTTTAGGACTTAGGCGGGAAACTAATTAAACAGTCTGGCAACGCCATTCAGAGTGACCATCTAGCTTCTAACAGAAATTAGCGGGTTTTTTTTTTCTAAATGGGTCATCACTATTAGCAAACTGCAAGTGCAGACATATTTTTTTTCGCAACGAGCAAACCGAATTGTGATTAGAATTCCAATTGGATAAAAAATACATTTTGAAGTTTAGTTAATTGTGTTTAAGTATGGGAGACTCCTTGGAGAATACCGACACGTCGGTGGACCCTGGTGTAAATGTGTCCATAGCAAACTACGATGCATTTGCCAATTATTTACGCAAAGCGGTAACAATTTTGTTGCCAGAAGAGGATGTGGTGCCACCTTCTTTAAATCGGGCACTGGACGATCCTATCAACCAGGAAACCATACGCAAGTTCCTGTCAGATCCCCAGGTGCAGGCATTGTATGTGCAGCGCAATTGCATTAAAGGTAAGTAAAATAAACAAAAGTAAACCTTTTCTATTGCTCAGCTAGCAGCAGAATGTTAAGCCGACACCTGGATGAAAAGCAAAATGGCGTCACAGGGAAAAGCTTTAAACAATTTAAAATAAATGGAACATCTTAGAAAAATTTCCGTTGACCCATCCCAAAATGTTGTGAAAAGGTATAGAATAACTTGTTTTTTCTTTTTGTTTTAATCAAGTTTTTCAAAAAATGTATTACGCATGACGTCATGTCAGCTGAGTCAGTTGTCATCCCCTTGTTAGAAGAGCATATTAGTTTTGCTTTGTATAAAAAAAACTCCAAATATGTTAAAGACAATGTGTTCATGAATATTAGTAGGAGGGCAAATTGTTAATTTTCCCTCACTTGTGTTTGTCCCACATGATACTTATTTGCTGTAGCTCGATATTAAAGAGCGAAAAGTTAAGGAAATATCTACAGGGGTATAGGGGCTTCGATCCAGTCAATTTGTTATTTTCCCCCATTGTTTTTGCAGGTGTGACCAAATTCTGTAGTTCAGAGTTACCAGCTCGTCGTCGGTTGCCGGTTGTTTTAATTTTTTTGTATTTATTTAAGCAGTAAAATACGAATTAGGAATTTTAGAAACATCTGTTTTGAAGAAATTAGTGGGAAAAAGTTTTCAAATTGCTTTTAGTGCCGCTGGCAGCAGCTGTTTTAGCTTTAAACTGATGCAGTGTTGCCGGAAGAACATTCGTGTTTGCCATTGACATTGCCTCCTCTCTCCGGACAGATTCAAGGCAATGGCCTTGTTCTTCATGGCCAGGTGTGTGGGAGCAATGAACGTTCAAGGCTCAGCCTTGGGTATAAGAATTTTGAAGGTTCTAACCTTGGCCGATGAAATTTCGAAGGTAATAACCTTGGTAATGAAATGATGTCAGTGCCATTTTGTTGTTTAGAGAGATTTGAGAAAAGCAAATGTGGGTGAAGGTTACTTTCAGAACACCTACACATATACAGTACTGGGGGATGAGTTTCGTGTGCTGCTTTATGTGTCGCTATTTAAATAAGTTTTACCCTGCTTTCTTTCGTTGTTTAGAGGATGATACGGAACAACCTGCTGAGGGTGAAGAGGAAAAGGAGGAGGTGTCCTATCAGATCAGCAATGATGTCCATTTCACCAACAGTCGTATGGCTTCTTTGGCCTGTATAAAGCGGGGTGTTGTGGTTGAGGCGGATAAATCCATTCATTCCCAGCTGCGTTTGATCAACTTTTCCGATGGATCCCCTTATGAGACCTTGCACGCCTTCATTAGCAAGTCCTTGGCCCCTTATTTCAAGTCCTATGTCAAGGAATCAGGACGTGCTGATCGGGATGGCGATAAGATGGCTCCATCGGTGGAGAAGAAGCTGGCAGAATTGGAGATGGGATTATTGCATCTGCAACAAAATATTGATATTCCTGAAATTACTTTATCGGCCCATCAGACTGTCAATTCGGTGATCCGTAAATGTTCCGAAGAGGGGCGCAAGGCAAAAGTGGTGGATTTTGGTGACAAGGTGGAGGACTCTTCTTTCCTCAATCAGCTGCAGAACGGCGTCAATCGCTGGATAACTGAGATTAAAAAGGTCACCAAGCTCAATCGTGATCCGGGCTCTGGGACAGCTCTACAGGTTATTATCATACATTCCACTTATCAACATTTTATTAATGACCGTTTTTCTTTTTAAAGGAAATTTCTTTCTGGTTAAATCTTGAGCGCGCCCTATACCGCATTCAAGAGAAGCGGGAGTCCCCTGAGGTAGCTTTGACTCTGGATATCCTAAAGCACGGCAAGCGCTTCCATGCTACTGTCTCCTTCGATACAGACACGGGCCTTAAACAAGCCTTGGCCACGGTGGCCGATTATAATCCCCTGATGAAAGATTTTCCAATTAATGATTTACTCTCTGCCACAGAGCTAGAGAAGATACGACCTGCAGTGCAGCAAATTTTTTCCCACTTGCGAAAGGTCCGCAATACCAAGTACCCTATTCAGCGTTGCCTCAAGCTTATCGAGGCTATTTCAAGGGATTTATCACAGCAGTTACTCAAAGTGTTGGGCACTCGGCGCCTAATGCACATTCCCTTTGATGAATTTGAGCGTGTGATGAACCAATGCTTTGAGATCTTTAGCTGCTGGGATGATGAATACGATAAGCTCCAGGGTCTGCTTCGTGACATTGTGAAAAAGAAGCGGGATGAGCATTTAAAAATGGTATGGCGCGTCTCGCCAGCTCACAAAAAACTGCAGCTACGCATGGAACACATGCGTAAATTCCGACGCCAGCACGAGCAGTTGCGTACAGTGATTCTGCGTGTGCTGCGTCCAACCAAAACCGGAGGACAAGCAGCCGTTGACGAAGGTAACGGAGTTACGGAAACAAAGCAGCCCTATAGCCTGGATGCGGCCGATGCAAACGCAATTGAGGAAGTCAATTTGGCCTATGAAAATGTTAAGGAAGTAGATTGCTTGGATATTACCAAAGAGGGTTCCGAAGCATGGGAGGCTGCCGTGAAACGTTACGAGGAAAAAAATCGGTAACTAACGGAATGACAACTTGCTCAGTAGCAGTTATTTACAATTTTTTGTCCCCTTCTAGATCGCGTGGAGACTCGCATTACTGCTCATTTGCGTGACCAATTGGGCACAGCTAAAAATGCAAATGAAATGTTCAGAATCTTTTCACGCTTCAACGCCCTATTCGTTCGCCCTCATATTCGGGGCGCCATAAGGGAATACCAAACACAGTTGATCCAGCGCGTCAAGGATGATATTGAGGCCTTGCACGAGAAGTTCAAAGTGCAGTATCCACAAAGCAAAAGTTGTCGTCTCTCTTCAGTTCGTGATCTGCCCCCAGTTGCTGGTTCCATCATTTGGGCACGCCAAATTGATAATCAACTCACCATGTATCTCAAACGCGTCGAAGATGTATTGGGCAAGGGATGGGAAACGCACATCGAGGGCCAGAAGCTTAAAGCCGATGGCGACAGCTTCCGGGCTAAATTGTCGATCTCGGATGTCTTTCATGAATGGGCACGTAAGGTCCAGGAGCGAAATTTCGGCAGCACTGGGCGCATTTTCACCATTGAGTCAACTCGCAGCCGTACGGGTCGTGGCAATGTGTTGCGATTGCGGGTCAACTTTCTGCCCGAGATCATTACTTTGGCCAAGGAAGTGCGAAATATAAAGAATTTGGGATTCAGGTGAGTAAAGAACTGGACCCTTTATATGGCTGAGTAATTAATCTTAACATTGTGTCCCCTTTAGAGTTCCCTTAACCATCGTTAATAAGGCCCATCAAGCAAATCAGATATACCCGTATGCTATATCCCTAATTGAAAGTGTTCGCACATATGAACGCACACTGGAAAAGGTAAGACAAATTTTTAAAAGCATTATGAATTTGGCAACCTTCAGACAATATTTTTTATAACCATATATAAATTAAAGTTTGTATGTCCGATTCGAGTTTTTCACACCGTGAACCAAATTTGTCTGAAGGTAGCCTTCATATTCTCTTTTTGATATTTTATCTAGCTCTAAGAAAATACTTGTCCACTCATCTCCACACTATTGCTCTCTACCAGATGTTAGCACGACCAAACTGTGAGCAATCGCTCGAATCCCCCTATTTTGTTCTGGCAATGCATAAAGCTTGAATTTGCTTAATTACACACACAGAATCACACTCACACACACTTACACCAGCAATATCACCCACCCGTTAACAACTTAGTTCTAAGCTTAGTTTTGTCAAAACTTAAAACAAAAAACCAACGAAAAAACCTTTCTTTCATGCAGCTTAATAATAGGAGTCTAGCACAAAACTCTGTATTCAAGGTAGTAAAGCTTGTGTCCTTCCATGTCCTTCCATCCCCACCCAATTTTGTAATTTGTTTCGTAACATTTCTTTTCTTTTTTTTTTTTGTAATGCAACCACAGAATTTTAATATAGTTAAGTTTGATTCTTTGACTTCCCGCATGCCTTTCCACCAGTTTTACTTTGTCAACCCATATTTATTTAAACTTAATGATCAATATTAACTTTTTCCAAATAGATTGAAGATCGTGCCAGCATTGTTCCTTTAGTAGCTGGTCTGCGTAAAGATGTCTTGAATTTGGTGTCTGAAGGTATTGGTCTGATCTGGGAGTCCTACAAATTGGATCCCTATGTTTTACGTTTGTCGGAGTGTGTCACACAGTTCCAGGAGAAGGTAAAATTAAGAAAAATTATTTAAATTCCAGACTTACGGTTTTCTTTGAAAAGGTGGATGACTTGCTGGTGGTTGAAGAGCAACTAGATGTAGATGTTCGATCGTTGGAAACCTGTCCTTATAGCGCAGCCACTTTTGTGGAGATTCTTTCAAAGATTCAACATGCTGTCGACGATCTTTCGTTGCGTCAATACTCAAATCTAAGTGTGTGGGTTACCCGTCTCGATGAGGAAGTGGAGAAAAAGCTGGCGCTACGCCTACAGGCTGGCATACAAGCCTGGACAGAGGCCTTGACTGGCAATAAGAAGGAGGTAGACACCTCAATGGACACTGATGCACCAGTGCAGCCAACTCATAAATTGGGAGGCGAACCGCAGATTCAAAATGCCGTACATGAGATTCGTATTACAAATCAGCAAATGTATTTGTATCCATCAATTGAGGAGGCCCGCTTCCAGATTATGCAGCAATTCTTTGCCTGGCAGGCCATAGTCACTTCCCAAGTACGGCTGCAGAGCACTCGATATCAGGTGGGTCTTGAGAAACCAGTGTCTCAGACTTATCGCAATCTACTAACCAAATTGCCCGAGGGCAAGAGTTTGGAGAATGCCTACGAGGCCATTGAGCTGAAAGTTGGCGAAGTGCGCAACTACGTCGATGAATGGTTGCGCTATCAAAGTCTATGGGATCTACAGGCTGATACTCTGTACGGACGCTTGGGAGAGGATGTGAATTTGTGGATCAAATGCCTGAATGACATTAAACAATCCAGAACCACATTTGACACTTCAGATACTCGTCGAGCCTATGGACCGATAATAATCGATTATGCAAAGGTTCAAGCAAAGGTCACCTTGAAATATGATTCTTGGCACAAGGAAGCTTTAGGCAAATTCGGTAGTCTCCTGGGAACTGAAATGACCACTTTCCATTCAAAGGTATCAAAGTCGCGCACTGATTTGGAAATGCAGAGCATTGAGGCAGCGAGCACTTCGGATGCCGTTAGCTTCATCACCTATGTACAGTCTCTAAAGAAGGATATGATAGCCTGGGACAAGCAGGTGGAGGTGTTCCGTGAGGCGCAACGTATATTAGAGCGCCAACGTTTCCAATTCCCAAACAATTGGCTGCATGTGGACAACATCGAGGGCGAATGGTCGGCGTTTAATGAGATCATTAAACGCAAGGATACAGCCATACAAACGCAAGTGGCGTCGCTTCAAGCCAAAATTGTGGCTGAAGACAAGGCCGTGGAGACGCGCACTGTCGATTTCCTTAACGATTGGGAAAAGACGAAGCCAACAGGTGGCAAAATCAGGCCCGATGATGCCTTACAGCAATTGCAGATATTCGAGAGCAAGTATTCTCGTTTGAAGGAAGAGCGTGACAATGTAGCCAAGGCCAAAGAGGCTTTGGAATTGCAAGAATCTGCTGTGCCCAACAACAGTTCCGAGCGTATGAATGTGGCCCTGGAGGAGCTCCAAGACCTGCGTGGCGTGTGGAGTGAATTATCAAAGGTCTGGACCCAAATTGATGAAACACGCGAAAAGCCTTGGCTCTCAGTGCAACCAAGAAAGTTGCGCCAACAACTAGAGGCCATGATGACCCAGCTGAAGGAGCTGCCCGCTCGCCTGCGCATGTACGAGTCATATGAGTATGTAAAGAAGCTGATCCAAAGCTACATCAAAGTCAACATGCTGATTGTGGAACTCAAATCGGATGCGTTAAAGGAACGTCATTGGAAACAACTGACCAAACAATTGCGAGTCAACTGGGTTATATCTGACCTGACTCTTGGCCAAGTCTGGGATGTGAATCTGCAAAAGAACGAGGGCGTTGTAAAGGATATCATACTGGTGGCCCAGGGTGAGATGGCCTTGGAGGAGTTCTTGAAGCAAGTGCGTGAATCCTGGCAGAACTATGAATTGGATTTGATTAACTATCAAAACAAATGCCGCATTATCCGAGGATGGGATGATCTCTTCAATAAGGTCAAGGAGCATATCAATTCTGTGGCTGCCATGAAGTTATCTCCCTATTACAAAGTATTTGAAGAGGAGGCCCTTACCTGGGAGGAGAAACTTAACAGAATTAATGCCTTGTTCGATGTTTGGATTGACGTGCAACGCAGATGGGTCTATTTAGAGGGCATATTCTCGGGAAGTGCTGATATTAAAACCCTCCTGCCTGTGGAGACTTCGCGTTTCCAGAGCATCAGCTCGGAGTTTCTTGGCCTAATGAAGAAGGTGACAAAATCCCCTAAGGTGATGGATGTTCTTAATATACCAGCTGTTCAACGATCTTTAGAACGCTTAGCTGACTTACTTGGCAAAATCCAAAAAGCCTTGGGTGAGTACTTGGAAAGAGAACGTACATCCTTCCCCCGCTTTTACTTTGTGGGCGATGAGGATCTGCTAGAAATCATTGGCAACAGCAAGAATATCGCACGCCTGCAGAAGCATTTCAAAAAAATGTTTGCCGGCGTAGCTGCCATACTCCTTAATGAGGAGAACAATGTCATATTGGGCATATCTTCCAGAGAGGGTGAGGAGGTGCATTTCATCAACCCGGTTTCCACTGTGGATCATCCCAAGATTAATGAATGGCTGTCCCTGGTAGAGAAGCAGATGCGCTTCACATTGGCCTCGCTGTTAGCCCAAGCAGTGCAGGATATTAAACAGTTCCGTGATGGTAAAATTGATCCTCAGGCCTACATGGAGTGGTGTGATAAATATCAAGCCCAAATTGTGGTTCTGGCTGCCCAGATCCTATGGTCCGAGGATGTGGAGACTGCCCTGCAACAGGCATCCGAATCAAATTCTGGTCAGGGCAAACACATGCAACGTGTGCTCGCCAATGTTGAGAGCACTTTGAATGTTTTGGCTGATTCAGTACTGCAGGAGCAGCCTCCATTGCGGCGCCGCAAGCTGGAGCATCTGATCAATGAGTTTGTCCACAAACGCACTGTGACCAGACGACTAATCACTAATGGAGTGACTTCCCCGAAATCTTTCCAATGGCTATGCGAGATGCGATTCTATTTTGATCCGCGCCAGACTGAGGTTCTACAGCAGTTGACCATTCATATGGCCAATGCCCGTTTCTTCTATGGCTTTGAGTATCTCGGAGTTCAAGATAGGTTGGTGCAAACACCATTGACAGATCGGTGCTACCTTACTATGACCCAGGCCTTAGAATCGCGACTTGGAGGTTCGCCTTTTGGACCTGCCGGTACAGGAAAAACCGAATCTGTGAAGGCTCTGGGCAATCAACTGGGTCGCTTTGTGCTGGTCTTCAATTGCGACGAAACCTTTGACTTCCAGGCCATGGGACGCATCTTTGTGGGTCTCTGTCAGGTGGGAGCATGGGGATGCTTCGATGAATTCAACCGTTTGGAGGAAAGAATGTTGTCTGCTTGTTCACAGCAAATCCAGACCATCCAGGAAGCCCTTAAATACGAAATGGATAGCAACAAGGAGAGTATAACAGTCGAGTTGGTTGGCAAGCAAGTGCGTGTTTCACCCGACATGGCAATCTTCATAACAATGAATCCTGGCTATGCTGGACGTTCCAATTTACCCGATAATTTGAAGAAACTATTCCGTTCATTGGCCATGACTACACCTGATCGACAGCTTATTGCCGAAGTCATGCTTTTCTCCCAGGGCTTCCGTTCGGCCGAGAAATTGGCCTGTAAGATTGTTCCCTTCTTCAAACTGTGCGATGAGCAGCTTTCTAATCAGAGCCATTACGATTTTGGGTTGCGTGCCTTGAAATCGGTGCTGATTTCGGCGGGAAATGTGAAACGTGATCGCATCATGAAGATCAAGGAACAAATGCGTCAACGTGGCGATGAGAATATCGATGAGGCTTCAGTGGCTGAAAACCTACCCGAGCAAGAGATTCTCATACAGTCTGTGTGTGAGACGATGGTGCCTAAACTGGTGGCGGAGGATATTCCTCTGCTCTTCTCTCTATTAAGCGACGTCTTCCCCAATGTGGGCTATACTCGAGCAGAAATGAAGGGTCTGAAGGAGGAGATACGCAAAGTTTGCCAGGAGGACTATCTGGTATGCGGTGAAGGCGACGAACAAGGTGCTGCCTGGATGGAAAAGGTAGGATCCTAACTTTCTACTTGTATAGTGCCTTTTGGGCAATCTTATGCATGGATATAAATTTTCCCCATGTATTATTCATTTTATTTTCTCCATAATCATCCACTTTACACATGTCTAACCAAAACTACAACAGGGACTCGGCTCCACGTGGGTGGACAAAGTAACTAAACATAAGTAAAATTCAGAATTCTGAATAAATTCTAATCCTTGTTCTCTTTTCTCATTTCGCTTAGGTCTTGCAACTGTATCAAATATCGAACCTTAATCACGGTCTAATGATGGTTGGCCCATCTGGATCGGGTAAATCCACCGCTTGGCGCACGTTGCTTAAGGCCTTGGAACGCTTTGAGGGTGTAGAAGGTGTGGCCCATGTCATCGATCCCAAAGCCATCTCTAAGGAGGCTCTCTACGGTGTCCTCGATCCCAACACTCGAGAATGGACCGACGGTCTTTTCACCCACATTCTGCGCAAAATCATTGACAATGTTCGCGGTGAGATTAACAAGCGTCAATGGATAATTTTCGATGGCGATGTCGATCCGGAGTGGGTGGAAAATCTTAACTCAGTGCTGGATGACAACAAGCTGTTGACTTTGCCGAATGGCGAACGTCTGTCATTGCCTCCTAATGTTAGGGTCATGTTCGAAGTACAGGACTTGAAGTTTGCCACTCTGGCCACAGTTTCCCGTTGCGGCATGGTGTGGTTCTCTGAAGATGTGTTGTCCACTGAAATGATATTCGAGAACTACTTGTCGCGGCTACGTAGCATTCCATTGGAAGATGGCGACGAGGACTTTGTTGGAGTTATTAAACCGACAAAAGACAAGGAGGAAGAAGTATCACCTTCGCTTCAGGTGCAACGGGATATTGCTCTTTTGTTGCAGCCCTTCTTCTCCGCCGACGGCATTGTAGTTCGCACTTTGGAGTATGCCATGGATCAGGAGCACATTATGGACTTTACGCGCTTGCGTGCCCTAAGCTCACTCTTCTCAATGCTGAACCAATCGGCCCGTAACGTGCTGAACTTTAATTCGCAACATCCCGATTTCCCCTGCTCGGCGGATCAATTAGAGCACTACATACCCAAGGCTTTGGTGTACTCAGTGTTGTGGTCATTTGCCGGCGATGCCAAGTTGAAGGTCCGCACAGACTTGGGAGATTTTGTGAGAAGTGTGACCACCATTCCCCTGCCTGGAGCAGCTGGAGCTCCAATTATTGATTATGAGGTCAGCATGAATGGTGAATGGGTTCCATGGAGCAATAAAGTTCCTGTCATCGAGGTGGAGACTCATAAGGTGGCCTCACCTGACATTGTGGTGCCCACTTTGGATACGGTGCGCCATGAGTCTCTTCTCTACACGTGGCTGGCCGAGCACAAACCATTGGGTAAGCTGTAGAGAAATAAAATGCATCTACACTGTATTTCTAATAATTGATTTTTAATTTGCTTGCAGTGCTCTGTGGTCCTCCTGGATCTGGCAAGACCATGACTTTATTCTCAGCCCTTCGCGCTTTGCCTGACATGGAAGTGGTGGGTCTAAATTTCTCTTCGGCCACCACACCTGAGCTATTGCTGAAGACTTTCGATCATTATTGCGAGTACCGCAAGACTCCCAATGGCGTGGTCCTCTCACCTGTTCAGATTGGCAAGTGGCTGGTCCTCTTCTGCGATGAAATTAATTTACCCGATATGGATAGCTATGGCACGCAGCGTGTCATCTCTTTCCTACGTCAGTTGGTTGAGCACAAAGGCTTCTATCGTGCCAGCGATCAAGCTTGGGTTTCGCTCGAACGTATTCAGTTTGTGGGAGCTTGTAATCCTCCGACAGATCCTGGCCGCAAGCCTTTGTCTCACCGTTTCCTGCGTCACGTGCCGATCATCTATGTGGATTATCCAGGAGAGACATCGCTCAAACAGATTTATGGCACCTTCTCGCGTGCCATGCTGCGTCTAATGCCAACCCTGCGTGGCTATGCTGAACCCTTGACAAATGCCATGGTGGAATTCTACTTGGCATCTCAGGATCGTTTTACTCAGGATATGCAGCCGCATTATGTATATTCTCCGCGTGAGATGACCCGTTGGGTAAGAGGTATATGCGAGGCCATTAGACCGTTGGATTCGCTGCCTGTCGAAGGTTTGGTTCGCTTGTGGGCCCATGAGGCCCTGCGCCTGTTCCAGGATCGTTTGGTAGATGATTCAGAACGTCGGTGGACGAACGAAAACATAGACTTGGTGGGCCAGAAGCATTTCCCCGGAATTAACCATGAAGAGGCGCTCCAGCGTCCAATATTGTACAGCAATTGGTTATCCAAGGATTACATGCCTGTGAATCGTGAAGAACTCAGAGATTATGTGCGGGCACGTTTGAAGGTGTTTTACGAAGAGGAACTGGACGTTCCTCTCGTTCTCTTCGACGAAGTTTTGGATCATGTGCTACGCATCGACCGAATTTTCCGCCAGCCTCAAGGACATTTACTGCTCATCGGTGTCTCTGGCGCGGGCAAGACCACCCTGTCCCGATTTGTGGCCTGGATGAATGGTTTATCCATCTTCCAGATTAAGGTGCATAATAAATACACAAGCGAGGACTTTGATGAGGATTTGCGTTGTGTTCTCAGGCGCTCTGGCTGCAAGGATGAGAAGATAGCCTTTATTTTGGACGAATCGAATGTATTGGACTCGGGTTTCTTGGAGCGCATGAATACTTTGTTGGCCAACGGAGAAGTTCCGGGTCTGTTCGAGGGCGATGAATACACCACTCTGATGACTCAATGCAAGGAGGGAGCCCAACGCGAGGGCCTTATGCTGGATTCTAGCGATGAGCTCTATAAATGGTTCACCCAACAGGTGATGCGTAACCTTCATGTGGTCTTTACCATGAACCCATCAACAGATGGACTCAAAGATCGAGCTGCCACTTCACCAGCTTTGTTCAATCGATGTGTCTTGAACTGGTTTGGTGATTGGTCGGACTCCGCCCTCTTCCAAGTGGGCAAGGAGTTTACCACACGTGTGGACCTGGAAAAACCCAACTGGTCGTCACCCGACTTCTTCCCTGCAGTGTGTCCGTTGGTGCCGGCCAATCCCACACATCGCGATGCGGTCATCAACTCTTGCGTATACGTGCATCAGACCCTTCACCAGGCCAATGCACGTCTAGCCAAGCGTGGAGGACGCACAATGGCAGTGACTCCGCGTCATTACTTGGACTTTATTCATCATTTTGTCAAGCTTTACAATGAAAAGCGCAGTGATCTGGAAGAGCAACAACTTCATCTCAATGTGGGTCTCAATAAAATTGCTGAAACTGTGGAACAAGTAGAAGAAATGCAGAAATCGCTGGCAGTCAAGAAGCAAGAACTCCAGGCTAAGAACGAAGCGGCAAATGCCAAATTGAAGCAAATGTTCCAGGACCAACAGGAGGCGGAAAAGAAGAAGATTCAATCCCAGGAGATACAAATCCGTTTGGCCGACCAAACAGTGAAGATCGAAGAGAAGCGCAAATACGTAATGGCTGATTTGGCTCAAGTGGAACCAGCTGTCATTGAGGCGCAACAAGGTAAGATTTTCGGTGGCCAATATGGACATGGACATTATTTTGGGGGGGAATCTATAAGTTAGTTTATCTAATCTATAAGTTATTGTAAATGTATGTGAATCCGCACAGCTGTTAGCTCCATTAAAAAGAAACATCTGGCCGAAGTGCGGTCAATGGCCAATCCCCCGGCTGTGGTGAAGCTGGCCCTGGAATCGGTCTGTGAGCTGCTCAATGAGAGTGCTACCGATTGGAAGGCCATACGCGGTATACTCGTTAAAGATAGTTTCATATCGTCGATTGTTAACTTGGAAACAGACAAGATCACGTACGCAACACTCAAATCTTACTCTTTACCTACCATATAGCCACATACCATACCCCCATACCCGTCTCCCTTATTATCATATGATATACTCATCCTTAGACTCATCTGATCCAATCTCTCATTATCATCATAAGTTCGATGTGAACTAATTGGCTTAAAGTGATTCGATTCATCTCTCTCTCTCTCTCTCTCTACATCAAACATAACTCTAACCCAACAACAGATGTATAAATCCAAATACACCACGATCAATTAAGATTCGTTTCATATATCTGTGAGAAATCCGAAAGTCTTAAGATAGCCAAAGTATATCGGCGGGATCGGTCAAGGATTTCGTATCCTTGGACCTCAGAGATATAGATATATGAAACGATTCTTGAACTTGTATATTCTTATATACATAAACATAATATATACTGATTCAATCAATTACACCTGCATATGCAATGCACCGGCAAGAAATCAAAAAATGTCAACCACTTAACATTGTGTGAATATATATAACTAGTTATCCCTCCTCTTTGTTTGTCTATGTGTGTGTGTGTGTGTGTGTGCGTGGGTGTGCAAACTAAACGATGGAACTAAAAGTTAGGGTATTACAGTATTTAACTTCCGGTTAAGTTCAAGTTAGAATATATAACATTAGATCCTATTATACTGACTACTACTACTGATTGATTGTTAACCAAAACAAATTGTATGCAGCCGTCAAATCGATACGCAAACAACAGCTCGTTGAGGTGAGGACCATGGCTAATCCACCGTCGGTGGTTAAATTGGCCTTGGAATCGATCTGTTTGCTGCTGGGTGAAAATGCCACCGATTGGAAATCGATACGCGCTGTGATAATGCGTGAAAATTTCATAAACTCAATTGTATCTAACTTTGGTACCGAGCATATAACGTAAGCATGAAAATCAATCGTTTTAATAATCAATCAAATTCTTTATTTCACTTTGTTGTTACTTGATTATTTATTTATGTTCTTGTTGTTCTCTTCTCGTTGATGTTTATTAGTTGATTTCTTTTGTTTACACTTAGAGTAGACTTTGAATTGAAGTTATATTTCCATTTTGTTTTATTCTGGTTCCCAGTTCGAACTTTGTAAATATTACTATCTTGTATTAACTCTCTTGATAATTGGCTTCCGATTTCTATCATGTTTGGTTTTGGTCAAATTTAATAATAATCAGCTTTTGCTTGCTTAATTCATACAAAAATAAATAAATAAATAACCCATCTGCCTCAATATATTTTGAGAGATATTGCTAATATGTGGCTTATGTCGCTGCTCCCCTTCCTTCCTACACAGCGATGAAGTGCGGGAGAAGATGAAGTCGAAGTATCTCAGTAATCCGGACTACAACTTTGAGAAGGTTAATCGGGCAAGTATGGCCTGCGGACCCATGGTTAAATGGGCCATTGCTCAGGTAAGTTTTATTTGAAATGCATAATTTTTAAATTCCTAATGACTCTTGCGCTTGCAGATTGAATACGCCGATATGTTAAAACGTGTGGAGCCTCTGCGCGAAGAGTTGCGTTCACTGGAGGAACAAGCTGATGTGAATCTGCATAGTGCCAAGGAGACAAAGGATTTGGTCGAGCAACTGGAGCGCAGCATTGCTGCCTACAAGGAGGAATATGCCCAGCTCATCTCTCAGGCGCAGGCAATTAAAACCGATCTGGAGAATGTCCAGGCCAAGGTAGATCGATCGATTGCCTTGCTGAAGAGTCTGAACATTGAACGAGAACGTTGGGAGTCGACTAGCGAGACATTCAAGAGTCAAATGTCCACAATTGTGGGTGATGTGCTCCTCTCTGCCGCCTTTATTGCCTATGGCGGATACTTTGATCAGCATTACCGGTTGAATTTATTCACCACTTGGTCACAGCACCTGCAATCGGCCAGCATACAATATCGTGCGGATATAGCACGTACAGAGTATCTGTCTAATCCGGACGAGCGACTACGTTGGCAGGCCAATGCCTTGCCAACAGATGATTTGTGCACAGAGAATGCCATTATGTTGAAGCGTTTCAATCGTTATCCTTTGATTATTGATCCCTCGGGTCAGGCCACCACGTTCCTGCTCAACGAATATGCTGGCAAGAAGATCACCAAGACGTCGTTCCTCGACGATTCATTCCGCAAGAATTTGGAGTCGGCCCTTCGGTTCGGCAATCCTCTCCTGGTCCAAGATGTCGAGAACTATGACCCGATATTGAATCCTGTTCTAAACCGCGAGCTGAGACGCACAGGCGGAAGAGTATTAATCACACTGGGCGATCAGGACATTGATCTTTCGCCCTCGTTTGTTATATTCCTATCCACACGCGATCCCACCGTAGAATTCCCCCCCGGATATTTGCTCTCGAGTAACGTTTGTGAACTTCACAGTGACGCGCAGTTCGCTGCAATCGCAGTGTTTGAATCAAGTCCTGAAGGCTGAACGTCCAGATATAGATGAGAAACGTTCGGACTTGTTGAAACTGCAAGGAGAGTTCCGCTTGCGTCTGCGTCAGTTGGAGAAGAGTCTCCTGCAGGCCTTAAACGATGCCAAGGGCAAGATTCTCGACGATGATTCGGTTATAACAACCTTGGAGACCCTTAAGAAGGAGGCATACGACATTAACCAAAAAGTGGATGAGACCGATAAGGTCATTGCTGAAATTGAGACTGTCTCGCAGCAATATCTACCATTGTCAGTGGCTTGCAGCAACATCTACTTCACCATGGACAGCCTGAACCAGGTGCACTTCCTCTATCAGTACTCACTGAAGATGTTTCTTGATATTTTCTCTACGGTGCTATATAATAACACCAAATTGGATGGCAAAACGGATCATTCCGAACGTCTGGGCATTGTCACAAAGGATCTGTTCCAGGTGTGCTATGAGCGTGTGGCTAGAGGAATGCTCCACAATGATCGCCTAACCTTTGCCCTCCTCATGTGTAAGATTCACTTGAAGGGCACCTCGGAGAGCAACTTGGATACGGAATTCAACTTCTTCCTGCGAAGTCGCGAGGGCTTGCTAGCCAATCCCACACAGGTGGAAGGCTTGAGTGGCGAACAAGTTGAAGGAGTCAATCGACTGGCCTCCCGTTTGCCCATATTCCGCAAGCTTCTGGAGAAGGTGAAATCCATGCCGGAGCTGGGGGCCTGGCTTCAACAGAGCTCACCAGAACAAGTGGTTCCCCAATTGTGGGATGAATCCAAGGCTCTATCGCCGATAGCCAGTTCGGTGCATCAGTTGCTATTGATACAGGCCTTCCGCCCAGATCGAGTAATTGCAGCAGCCCACAATGTGGTAAATACCGTCTTGGGAGAGGATTTCATGCCCAATGCGGAGCAGGAATTGGACTTCTCGTCCGTAGTAGATAAGCAATTGAATTGCAATACCCCAGCGCTTCTCTGCTCGGTTCCCGGATTTGATGCCTCTGGCCGTGTGGATGACTTGGCTGCCGAGCAGAATAAACAAATCTCCAGCATAGCTATTGGATCTGCAGAAGGATTTAACCAAGCAGAACGGGCAATAAACATGGCCTGCAAAACGGGACGATGGGTCCTGCTTAAGAATGTACATTTGGCACCTCAGTGGTTAGTGCAATTGGAGAAGAAGATGCACTCATTGCAGCCACATTCCGGATTCCGTCTCTTCCTTACCATGGAGATCAATCCCAAAGTTCCTGTCAATCTGTTGCGTGCTGGACGCATCTTCGTGTTTGAGCCACCACCGGGTATCAGGGCCAATCTGCTGCGCACTTTCTCCACGGTTCCAGCAGCTCGTATGATGAAGACTCCCAGCGAGCGGGCTCGCCTCTATTTCCTGCTGGCTTGGTTCCACGCCATAGTCCAGGAGCGACTGCGCTACGTTCCCTTGGGATGGGCCAAGAAGTACGAATTTAATGAGTCCGATTTGCGAGTGGCCTGCGACACCCTGGACACTTGGATAGACACCACAGCAATGGGACGTACTAATCTTCCGCCAGAGAAGGTGCCATGGGATGCCTTGGTCACACTGTTGTCGCAATCCATTTACGGTGGTAAAATCGATAATGATTTCGACCAGCGTCTGCTCACCTCTTTCCTTAAGAAACTGTTCACGGCCCGCAGTTTTGAAGCTGATTTTGCTCTGGTAGCCAATGTGGATGGCTCTTCTGGTGGCTTGCGTCACATAACCATGCCCGACGGCACTCGTCGTGACCACTTTTGAAATGGATTGAGAACCTAACCGACAGGCAGACTCCATCATGGTTGGGCCTACCCAATAATGCAGAAAAGGTGTTGCTTACCACGCGGGGCACCGATTTGGTCAGCAAGCTGCTCAAAATGCAGCAGCTGGAGGATGATGATGAATTGGCCTACAGTGTGGAGGATCAGTCGGATCAATCCTCTATTCCCCGTAGCGAGGATGGTCGGCCATCCTGGATGAAGACGTTACACAATTCGGCCACTTCGTGGCTGCAACTCCTGCCCAAGCAATTGCAGGTCCTGAAACGCACCGTGGAGAACATCAAGGATCCTCTGTATCGCTACTTTGAGCGCGAGGTGACCAGTGGTTCCCGTCTGCTGCAAACAGTCATATTGGATCTGCAGGATGTGGTTCTTATCTGTCAGGGTGAAAAGAAGCAGACCAACCACCATCGCTCCATGTTGTCCGAATTGGTTCGCGGTATCATACCTAAGGGCTGGAAGCGCTACACTGTGCCCACTGGCTGCACTGTTATCCAATGGATCACCGACTTCAGCAACCGTGTGCAGCAATTGCAGAAGGTCTCGCAACTAGTCTCCCAGGCTGGAGCTAAGGAGCTGCAAGGCTTTCCCGTGTGGCTGGGCGGTCTACTCAATCCAGAGGCCTACATTACAGCTACGAGGCAGTGCGTTGCCCAGGCTAATAGCTGGTCATTGGAGGAACTGGCTCTGGATGTGACCATCACCGATGCCGGCTTGAAGACCGATCAAAAAGATTGCTGCTTTGGCGTTACCGGTCTCAAGCTGCAGGGTGCCCAGTGCAAAAATAATGAACTGTTGCTGGCCTCCACAATTATGATGGATCTGCCTGTGACCATACTGAAATGGGTCAAGTAAGTAATTTATTGATTGAAATTGTATTTGGCCCTAACGTTTGTACTCTATTTGACCCAAAGGCATTCGTCGCCGGAGACACGTCTCAGCAAACTGACTTTGCCGGTTTACTTGAACTCCACCCGGACCGAGCTGCTCTTTACAGTCGATTTGGCCGTGGCTGCTGGTCAGGACTCGCATAGTTTCTATGAGCGCGGCGTGGCCGTGCTGACATCAACGGCTCTAAATTAATTTTGAATTCCTTGCTAATTGATGTGTAATCCCGCATAAGCTTATTAATCTAACCCCCTATCAAATAATATATAATTTATCCCAACCCAAGCAAACTAGGCCTGACCTTTCCCCCCTGATGATATTGATTCCCCTACCGAACATGTTTGTAGGTCGTTCGGTTAGTGGGAGGCGGCTGGCTAGCTTTCGCATGCCACTGGCCTTCCACCCAGAGATTGCTCACTCTTCGCTGGTTTTTGTGGACGAAGTGCGGCGCTTTATCCAGGATTGCCTCAGTCGTGTGGGAGTGCCTTCTATTAAATTACGTTGCGTCAGTGATTTTCTGGTGGCTGCCGATTATCGCGGAATTTATGGCAGTGGACTAAATCGTCTGGAGATGTATTTGAATGATCTGCATCATCGTTACGTAATAATTGATGCCGATCCGGTGGTAATCAGCGAGACTCCCGTCGTGGCTCACGTTAGTGGGAATCACGCGTTGGGAGTGATTGTTGGGAACTTTTGCATGGATCTGGCGGTGGAAAAGGCCCGCCGCAGTGGCCTTGGTTTGGTTGTGGCGAAGCAATCGCAACATTTTGGAATGGCTGCTTGGTATGCCTTTCGGGCCATGAGCAATGGTTTCGCTGGATTGGTGCTTTCCAATGCCGCCCCCCTAATGGTGCCCCCCGGATCACAGCAATCGGTGATAGGAGCTAATTGTTTGGCATTCGGCGTCAAGGGCAAGAAATCCCACTTTATGCTCGACATGGCAACTAGTGCCAAGGACATTGGCTCCATTGAATGGGCTTTTATGAAGAACGATTATATTCCCCACAACTGGGCAGCAGATGAATGCGGCGTCTCCACTTGTTTTCCCAGCCTGGCGCTTTCTGCTCAGCGACTGTTCCCCGCTGGTCACCACAAAGGCTTCTGTTTGGCGGCACTAATTGATGTGCTATGTGGCGTCATGTCGGGTGCGAATTATGCGACTCGAGTTCCCCGTTGGAATGTTGAGTGTCAGCAGGGGAATCCCAATTTGGGTCAAATCTTTTTGGCTCTTGATCCTTGTTACTTTATTCCCGATTTTATGGAGCGACTGGATGACTTTAATAGCCGCATCAAAAACAGCCGCCCCAAGGATGAAAAGCATTCAATCAAACTACCTGGCGAGTTGGAGAAACTCCACATGGATTATGTAGATGATCTACGGGCGCTTCCCTATCCTAATATTCTGTTGGCTAAATATAAGGTTATTGCCGATATGTTGTGTGTAAAGCCCATTCAGTTGGCATTCGGCTCCTGCCCTGCTAGGAAGAAGTGTTTCACCTAAGTTCCTGCAGCATAAAAAGAAAAAACGTCGGAATGGGGGATGGAATGGTTAAACGCCTCAGCAGTATACCAGACCAAAAACATGCTTAAAAAGATCGAAATAAACTTGACATCCTTTGGGGAGGCGGATTAGCAATTTCTATAACATTCGATTCCGTTTAAATGATGCAGCGCAATCCGTTAGGTGCGAGTAATAGTCCTAAGGGTGCGAATAATAGTGCTAAGGGTGCGAGTAATAGTGCTAAGGGTGCGAGTAAAATATGGGAACTGGGAATTTTTTGTGGCGCCATCTATGGAATTTTTAACGATTGGAAACAGTCGTTTAAAATAATGGGAAATATATAAATAGTGGCTTAAATACTGAGAATGGTTTTTAAAAGTCCGTAGGTGGAGCCAGCATAGCAAAGAAATAGTCCCACTTGTTTTTTTTTCAACCGCTTATTCTAATCGATAAAATATCGATTATGGGGGCGTCGATAAAAAAGCACCGTTAGGAAATATAAAACGATTTTGGCAGCAAAATGGAGAAGCACACAGTATTATTCCCAAATCGTGAATATAGCCTTGATTCCTTCCCAGGCCTAGGGAATATGAGCTTGAGAATTGAACATTCGTTTCGGCAACGTCTGGAGGAAAGGCTAAATATGATAAGGAAAAAAGAATTTTTCAATTCCCAAACCCTCGCTGAGATGCAGAAGGACTTGTACTCCATGAATATAGACGAGTTCTGGCATCACACGACGCCATATGTGCACAAAGCAAGTTTACAGCTTCCTTAACCATTTTCCATAAAAATGTGCTAATAAATGTGCCATTTCAGATCTTCGTCATGTAACTCATCAAGCCTTGACGATGGCCGGCAGGGACTTCTGTAGCCCTTTGCCAAATATAGCAGACTACCAAGAGTATGAAGGTATCCAGATGTCGTTACTCGATGTGACCAATCTCCTGTCCGAATTCGGTAAGGAGAATGATATGTTCTGCAGTCATAAAGTGGATCCTCAAAAAAAGTGACTTATGTGCAGCAGTTGTTAAAAATCGAGAGTGTGGCTCCATTTCTTATGACACGGTGTTTCTTTTGTGGATATTTGTCAGAGCGATCAAAGCCACACTGCGGAATATATTTCAGGTGAGAGATGAGATTACATAAAACCATCTAAAAAGTGACAAGACGTATCGAAATAGAAAGCTTGTTGTGTCCCAGATGCCCCGAATGTCGCTTGAAGATTGTGCTGAGGGAGGAGGCGGCGTATGATGCCGCCTTAATATTGTAGTTTTTCTTTCTGTTAACTCCATAAAATATTCGTATGGTAGATAAACTATTATTTACTTGAGAAGTCTAGATTTTTAGACTAGTAATTGTAATTAAATTTCAAACCATTGGTTTTAAAATGTCGCAGTGGTGGTATTTAGAAGTTGCCACAAACCACAGAAAAATTGATTCCCAAAGAAGGCATCTGCCCACTCCTTTGTCTAACATCTGACCAGCGTCACAATACTGTCCCAATATAGTCGTGAGACCGTGAATATTGTTCATCTTAATTTGCCCAAACTAATTTATTGCAATTGAAGGGGGGATTAAGTGGAGCGCCCTGCTAGGCATGTGCTCTTGGCAATCAGATTTACAGTGGAACTTTCGGTTTCTGGGAGAAACCATCCCCTGCCGCGCCATGCACTACTTTAGGTAATTGTTGCATGTAAATTTGCCTAAATTATACAAATTATGTCTCAAATTGCTGTTATAAATAAGGCCGCAGATCTGAATAGTGGCCGCATATATAGTCGGCATGTCGTTGCGAATCTTTGGTGGACATATCTGTCTCATGTTGGTTGTTTGTTGTGTGCTCGCCAGCCCACCGCAAAGTAAGGATACCCCTACCCAGAGTCTGGATGAATTCCGGCAACGCTATCTCTTACCCCTGATATCGGGAGGCCAACGCAATTGCAGCTTAAATGCTTGTGAATCCTTGGGCATTGTGTCCCAGCTTCTTATGCTGATCAATACTCTGCCAAATGGCACCCAGCATGTTGTGCCAAAAGACGAGAGCGCGAAAGCGAAGGAAAAGATTGCAACGCCAAAGGAAGCCAACGAGGAGGTAAATGCCATGTCGCATTTGGCCAACTTCGATTTGGTCAAGCGAGTGCGTCAGATCGAGAGTCGTTTGCGTTCCGTCGAACAGCCCATTTGGCACTTGGCCACTGGCAGCCAGATCGAATGGAATCATTGCACGTCTGGAGTGTGTCGTTGTAATCCAGATACAAAGAGTTTTACTTGCTGGAATACAAATCTGAAATCAGTTCCCGTTACCCAGGTGATACCTATGAATATGGTTGCCATGTGAGTATCTATCTGTATGTCCACTCTATACGGAGAAGGGTTTTATATTAGCTATTCCACAGTGATCTCTCCCGTAATATGCTCTCTACTTTGCACAAGGACACATTCCGTGGTCTGACCTTGCTAAAAGAGTTGGATATATCCAATAATGTTCTCGATTTTTTACCCTTTGATTTGTTCCAAGACCTGGATAGTCTTTTGCATTTGTGAGTCCTTTACACTTGATCTTTATGTGGGGACTAATGGGGCAACTCTGTGTTCTTCATTCAAAGACGCATTCAGAATAACCAACTGGAGGACATCGATGCCCGCACTTTTTGGAAACTACGCAATCTAAATCTATTAGATCTCAGCAAGAACGATATAGTTCTTTTGCCCGAATCGATTTTCTACCATGCGCAACGTTTGACTGTCATCAATATGTGTGATAATCAAATTAAGAATTTCCCCCCAATTTGCTGCGCGATCAGCTCATGCTGGAAGAGCTGGATATGTCCAGAAATAAGATCGATGAATTGGTCTCGGGTAGCATTCGCTATTTAACCAAGCTGAAGGCTCTGGATTTTGGCTGGAATCAAATCGGTGCGTCGAAAAGGTGCACTGAATGACCAAAATACAATTGTAATTCTTTTCACTTTAGCTCGAATCGATGATGATTTCTTTGGTGGCCTAAAGAGTCTACGCACATTGATGCTGCATAATAATCGTATAACCTCCATATCGGGCACAATTTTCAATAATCTGGTTAACTTAGTGACCCTTGATCTGACCATGAATCGCATTAGTCATGTTAGTCTTCGTGTAGTATGAGAAAGAAAGTTCCTGTTGTTGTTTAAAAATGATTGATTTTCTCTTTTAGATTCATGGACAGGCCTTTGCCGAACTAAAAAACCTAAACGAGTTGTTTTTGGGACAAAACTCTATGTCCACCATTCCGGCGGGTCTGTTTCTGTATGTGAGTGCTTTGACTCGGCTCACTTTCTTCTCGAACAATCTGACCACACTGGAGGCGGACGACTTTAAGGGTCTAACGAATCTAAAGATTCTGATGCTAAATAATAACATTTTAAAGTATTTCGATGCCAGGGCATTTGAGCCTCTCACCCAGCTTGAGAAACTGTGAGTTTGAGAACTTTCAAAGCGATGTTGTCCTCGCGAACTTCTCCACCTTTCCGCAGCCGCATCGACTCCAATAAGCTGATGTTTCTGCCTCATGGCGCCCTTCATGGCCTGGACAAGTTGGTGGCTGTTAAATTGGACAAGAACCCCTGGCATTGTGATTGTCGTGCCCTCTACTTGGCTCGTTGGATACGGGAGTTTGTGCTAAAACTCTGGGATGGTCAACAGCCGATGTGTCGTGGTCCTGGCGACTTGGGTGGACACGAGGTCGGCCTCTTGCGATACGATGATCTCTGTGACGGGCAATGGGCCAGCATGTTGTCCCTGTCGCCGCGTCTGCCAGTGCGCAAACATCGCATATCCACGCCCATGAACTACACGGACTATTTCAATTTGTATCTGAAGCACATCTACAATGCCACCACCGACGAGGAGTTGAAAGAGGCTGAGATAACCAGCGTGGCCATCAAGAAGGTGCAATCGGATTGAATTCGAACTCATCAGGTGCAAACAATCATATACACTCAAAAGTAAGTAAACTTTAATTATGAAAAGGCCAGTCATTGAAAAGTACCAAACTGTGTTGACCTCATCTTACAGGCTGTAGAAGAGTTTGTAGGCCTCATAATCACAAGTGGGGGACACTTTCCCCCGGTTCACTAGCAGGCAACAAAAGATGTTTAGGAAATGGCAAGAACAGCAAAAATTCAAGGCTGGGAATGGGAAAAAAGGAAATTGAGAGGGCCAATTATTAAGTGTTTACACTAATATTTACAATTTTCATACCGCAACGAGGAATAAATTAGTCGAAAGGTATACTGAAAGAAATTGCACTTCACTTCACTTACTTACTCTCCCTTTCTCTCTCTCTTTCTCTCTCCCGGTCGCAGTCTCTCGTTTAGTTTGTCTGTCCTTTTAGTTGTCCCTAGCCATACACAAATTACGGGCGATGCTTTCCGCACCTTTTCCTACTCCCACTCCTAATTCACCTGTGCCGCTGTCGTCGTCGTCGTCGCCGTCGTCTATCTATGCGAGTTTGCGACAAGCTTTTTACCTAACCAATTTATTGCTTCCGCCCTGCTTTATCCTGGGCCTGCGCCTGTCCTGGGCCGCCTGCTGTGTCCTGACTGCTTGCCTGAGTTGTAGTTTTTTTCGTTGTCCATATCATTCTTTTCATACCCCCTAGACCACAAGTTCATCGAGGAGTATCAATGCTACCCAAAAAATAGATCGTAATAGACATTAACAGACGCGACATGGTCCAGTGATTAGTAATTATCTGTCTTAGTCCTATGTATGAAGCTTCATTCCTCGTGTATCTATTCTCTGTTCCAGGGTATTTAAAAGTTGATTCGCTGTTCCATTCTTCATACTAAATTGTTGGTGTTGTTGCTGTTGGCGTTGTCCTTGCAATTTCCATGTGTTGACATTGCCAAGCTACATTCACTTTTCCCCCTTTGGTTTGGTTGTCTGTTAGAACTGTTTTTGGGCGCTGCTTTCTGTTTCCTGTTGCCAGTTGGCAGTTTTGTGGGCGATAGTGAAGCGACACCGTGGTCGTCGTTGTCGGCGTTGACGGCGCCGCCGCCGCCTCATCCTGTCAACGCGTAGACAACAAATGCATTTTTATAGAAAATTTGCAAGGCAAATATTAAAAAATTGAATGCCACCATTGTTGTTGTTGTTGTTATTGTTGGGTGTTGGTGTTGGAGTTGGGTGTGTCTGGCCTGGGAGACTGGTGAAGGGCGGCATCGGTGATTGCCTTAAAAGTGGCTCGGCTTTTGTATGATGAGGCAAACACACGCATACACACAAGACGCTGGAAAGCAGGAAAAAACAAAATGTCAACCCTTTTCCCAGCAGAGAATACAATATGTAATCATATTTTCTTCCTTTTTTCACGCTTCTTAAAGAAAACCGTTGAACGGGTTGGTGGAGATGTAGGGAGATGGCCCGGTTGGTTGCCTTATGCTTGTTGGAATGAATGGGAATCTTTGCTATCAGCGGCATCTGCCTGACTAAAGCGGAAGTAAAAGGATTTGAATGGTCTTTTGCCTTAACAAAGCATCCGCAATCACCCCACATCAGAGCCTTTATCCACAAGCAACAACCAACCCCCTTAATGTATGTAAATTCCCCCAAGTTTTAGCAAATCTTTAGGCCTAAAGTTAAGCAGCGAATTCTTTTAAACTCCTTTTTATGAATAACCAAAGGGCCACGCCTTCTCCAGGGCATAGTCGTTCATTATGCGGGAGTATATTATTTAGTCATTTGAGTGCGATCGGAATAAAATAAATTACGTATGAAAGAATAAAGTAAACAGACAAAACAATTTTTCCAAAATTATTATAAAAGCTAAACAAAGTCAATTGATTTTCAGCAATTTATCTTCTGTGGAAGTTGTAAATACCGACTCTAACTCTTCTATACTCCAAATGTCACTATCTTGATGAATATAGTTTATAGAAAATGATTTTCGCTTCTGTGCATTTTCAATTTTGTTGGCAATGGGAGGTGAAAAGTTTTTCTTTTACCCAAGTCGCAACTCCATTTCCAAGATTCAAACCCATCCTATCTTACAACCAAAAGGTGGTGAGTTCAATGGCCGTCGCATGGATAAATGGCGTCCTTTGAGTAATAGTGGTAAGGGTGCGAGTAATAGTGCTAAGGGTGCGAGTATTGTAAGTCACTACCCTTATACCCTTCAAAATGGATGTGTAAATTGAACCGATACGAAATGTATGTAATAGATAAAAGATAGCATTTTCGTTTCCAATTCTCGACCCTGAATAAATGGGAGAAATGTTTTCATGCCCGTTGCAGGGTATAGGGAAGTCGGTGCGACTGGACATAACTAAGACATCCTTACTCAAATTCTCTTTAGTCAGCAGGAGATGCAATGGCAAGCACTCAATTCGCTCTTGAGCCCTTAATTGTCTGCTCAAGCGCGCTCTTTACTCAGCGCAATTTCCTTGCCGAGGGACGACGAGCCTTTCGGCTTGTCATCCGCGACACGAGCCAAATGTGACACACTGAACTCGTGTTTCTCCAAGCCACCGGCATCCGATCAACGAAAATCTCTTCAATTAGTTTCAAAAATATTTTTGAAAATATTTTTATGAATTTAAAAGTAAACAAAAAACAAAAAGAAAAACAAAATTACGGAAATTCAACTCTAATTAAGTGATCAACAAATTTGGTTAGTTAATTGTTTTTTTTTTTTTTTGACAATTTCCATGTTGATTAAACCCAAAGCAGTCGATATTGTTGTGCTGGTTGGGACCCTGACCTAAGGCAACGCTTAGAGCCATAGCCTGAAATTTGACTATGGCGAAGTCGCTTAGATAGTTTAAGTAGCAACTTTTTCCTTTTACAGGCATTGAGTAGGGGGAGTAAGAGAGTTGGTGTTGGTGTTGGAGTTGCAGACGAGCGGCAGCTACTTTTGAACGCATAAAGATGCGACTCAGTGTGTGTGTGTTTGAATGGGGCTGTGTGCGAGTGTCTGTATGAGTTTGGTTTTTGCGGACCCTGGTGCTGGTGGTTGGGCGAACGCGGCGTATACTTAATTCGGTTTATGCTCGAACGTGTCGCACATTATTCTCGTTTTTCACCGTCCCCCATACTGTTCCTTCACCTAATCCGCCCCCCCATCACCTCATCCCCTGTCTATCCTCTCGACGATGTGTGAAATATGCTCAATGTGTGTGCTTAGCAATTTTGATTAGAAGACAGTTGACAAGCGACAACCAACCGACCCACCTACCCACCGACCCGCCGACCTACCGACCGACCCAACTCAAGGCCGCAAACAATTAAAATTGGCTTTTTTCGCTCGTTCTCTTTGGTTTTGTCTTGTTTGATTTGCTCTACACGCGATATAATGAAAATTATGGAAATGAAATGGAAAAAGCAAATGAAAATAAAAAGTGGAAAAGTAAAAAAAATGTGAACCGCCTTGCCCATTGACCTCATTGAGCAGTCAGCCAGCCAGACCTAAACAAAGGACATTAAGAGAGAGAAGAAATAAAGAAAATTACGAAGCCAGAAGCAATGACGTTTACCTCAAAAAATCAAATTTGCTAAATAGAAACTTTTACTTGGAGGATTCCTAACTACAGCGAATAGATTAAATGATTAAAATAGATTACAAATAGATTAATTTATATCTATGTTGGTTTTTTGAACGCTTTGCCCAAACTGCGAAGTTATTTCCAAATACCAAAAATTTGCTCCACTTAAACAAAAGACTAAAAGATGAGGGCAAAACGAGTTTACCCCAACCATGAGCCCCCATCCCACCAATGGCCATTGTCATAATCATAAGCCACTGACTCTCCTTTTTATTTTGTCGTCTTTTGAATTTTTTTGAGGCTGCCCGCTCATAATTTTTACGACCTATTTTAGTGTGAAAACTGTGTCTCGCCCCATGGCCATGACCAAACAGCCCCAGCCAAGTGGCCAACTGAAGTGGAACTTTTAATTTCAATTTTTTATTACTTCAAATCTGTTTGCCTAACCAGAGGAGCGGCAGTAGCAGTTACGGATGGAGACGGAGACGGAGACCGTGGAGCGAAGCCCACCTGGTCTGGCCCGGTTGGGTTGCCTGCCACCTAGCAGCAAGTTTTGCGGGCGCAATGAAAATGTTTTTCGGTTTAGTTTTGTTGTCATTTTCTTTTTTGTTGTATACCCTGCCAAAAAGGATATATTCACTTTGGTTAGAAATGTGTAAGGCATAGGAAAAACATATCCGATCATGAGACGAGTTTATATAGACACGTCGGCTTATTTGGTCTAATTGAAGCTACGTTTAGACCGTTAAAGCGGCAAGGGTATATACATTTTAACATAGCCGGAGTTAGTTTCTTTGATATTTGTTTCTTTTCTTTTCTTATTCCGCTGCATTTCCGACTTTTTACTTTTATTCGATACCCTTGACACAAATTCAAGGGTATATTGGTTCAAACGGAGCCTCAAATAAGATGGCCTATGGTGTGTCCTTTAAGGATTATTGCCTCTTGTTTCACCTTCAGGTTTGTCCACTTAGAGCTGTTCAATTCTATAATAAATATTGGTTTATCCCGATCGTACAGCTAAGTTAGATGAATTCTTTCGGATTTGGCTCGTCTTCCATTCATAGGGCCAAAATGTGAGGAGATGTGAGCAAAGGGTATTGAAACTATACAGCACAGATAAAGTTAAACCAACACTTTGGTTTCTTTTTTTGGTTGCCCACATTTATTGGCTTTGGCGACAAATTTTTATTGCTCAGTTTTTGGTTATTTTTGGGCATATGGCGCGATTTTCTTGTCACCTCTCAAGTTGCCTGTGGATTTCCTAGTTTCTCCCGCATTCTCTCGCTCTCTCTCTCTATAAGTCTCTCTATCTTTCTCATGGTGTTTGAAGCGTCAGGGGTCTAATCACATTGCCAGACTACGTGATGCATTTTTACAAGACATGCGGTTGGCAAATATATGTATGTACAAAGATATGTATCTCTTCATATAAGTATACGGATATATAGGTATATATATCTATTATATATACATATGTATAAAGTTTCTGAACTTGCTGCTCGACTGACTCACGATTTGACTTCTGATGTGGGTATCTCCCTATCTCTCTCTTTGTGTGGATTTTGGCACGCCTTCAAAAAAAAAAAAAAGTAAAGGACAAAAATCGGAACAATGGGTTTTGCCATCGAAGATTTATTTGTCCCCTCCTTTCTTGTGCTACCCTTTTTACAATAGTTCTGGCTTCTCGATACTGGTCGAGAGGTTGTAGATAGGCGGGGTAAAGGTGTCATACGTTTAAGTCGCGTTTCAACATGTCAGAAATTTGTTGTTTTTCTTCAACTGTTCCTTTTCGGTCTCATTTTTTTTTTTTTTTTTTGTGGATATTCTGTTTAAATACCGTAATGAAGTCTGCTTATACAATATAATGTTCGGTGTTTGTCCTACGTGCCTTGGTTATGTTATTGCACGCTGATCCGTAGCTTCCGTTTGGCTTCCGCCACAGTTTCAAACAGAGACAGAAGGAAAGACTAGCTACATACACATAGAAGGGTGCAGAAGTCATAGCCGTAGCCAATATACGAATGAACCGCTAAAGGCGAAGATGGAATCCTTTGTTTGGCCCCCTTTGAAAAAAATGACTACCCCCTTGGTTAGAGGAGGCAGCAGCACTTTTAGCTGCTTTTTGCCTGTTGTTTTTATTTGCGTCGGCAAATCTTAAACTTGTTTTACTGCTCGTTAGTGTTAGGAGTTGGCGCTACCTAGCCTAGTCTAGGCTGAACCCGTGACACCCTATTGTTATAACACGTTCACGACCCAGTCAAGCGACCAACATAACTTTGACTTGCCGGTGACTGCTGCTTGCTACTGCTCCTAGCTCCTGGCTGTGTGTGCTCGATGTGTTTGGTAAGCGAAGGGCTCGGAAGTTTACTAAAAAGAAAACTACTGCCAGTATATACTAGTCGAGACCAGATGCCTCTCCACTTCGCCCTCTCTTGCTTTCTACTCTGTGTGTGCGTGCGGCAAGGTACATGCTAAGTATAGCAACTGCTGCTGTTCCCTCTTCTTATATCCCGTCACCGTTACCGTCACCGTCACCGTCCCCGCCCCCATACCCATCACCATTTCCCTCTATGGTAAATGTTTGTCCAGCATAATTGCGCTCAGCATGCAGTTTTCCTTTTGCCTTCCTTCTCTCACTTTCTTTCTCGCGCTCTCTCGAGCTCTGTATGTGTCTCTTTAGTTCGCCTTTCGTTTTTCAATTTCACCCTCATAGTTTGCCATCTTCTTCCTGTGATGCTGCTTCTTTTACTTCTCCTTTACCTTCTAGTTCTTGTTGCTGTTGTTGTTGTTGCCGCCTCTGCTTTAAAAGGATTTGGAACTTGTTTACGTGGCGTATTAGTATAATTTACAACGGAAGCCATCAAAGGGCTTTTTGATGCGCCGCAGGCGGTAAGCAAAATTATTTTCATCTTTATCGTCATCGTCTCACCCCTGTCCCCCAAAGTCCTGTTTCGCCTCACTTTGCTTCAGGTTTCTTTCTCTTTTTCGGACTTGGCCCAAACTAATTTTTCCGAAAACAAAATTTGTTGCTTTTGCCCTGCCATTGCATCAGATTGAAGAGGGTTCCAAAAGAAAGCGATAGCGACCGCAAGAAACCCAAACAAATGTCATTCGTTTCTATTGAAATTTGCTTTGTGTGGCATTTAAAATTGAAATGGAAATTCCATCACAGCTAATTAAAATTCAACCAAAAAATCGGTTGACAACTCATACATAAATGACCAACTAATCCCTCTCTTAACGTTGATGAACAGATGAGTGGTGATTACTTTTTAGTGTTTATCAAATTTCTCCAAACATATGATTGCACAGTATCTATATATGTATGTATAGCACCCGATCGTTTCAAATACAATGCAAATAGTGCGAGAGAGTAGAGTCTGGCATTTAAGACCCATAAAGTTGATTACCCGAATGCCAATTAAATAATTTGTTATTTTGCGTAAAAACTTTTACGAAAACTACCTGTAATGTTCGCTCGTTGTTCGGTTGTGTGTGTGTGTGTGTGTGTTCTCTTGTCCTGGTATCCCATATCCGTATTCGGTGTACGATTGTCAGAGCAATTGCTGTTGGTGGTCATAATAACAATTACCGTTCCGTGTTTAACCATAATAATCTGGCACTGTTTTTGTGTAATTAAACAAACAATAAACCTCTGGAAACCTCAAACCCCAAGCACCCACCCAACCCTTCGCCCTCATACTGCCGACACACTGGTTTTCAAGTGCTGTTATTACTATATGTATTTCAAATGGTTTAATTAACTGACTAGCTATAAATGGACGAATACTCACTTTCCTTCCATCCTTGATTCCACCTCCTCTTTCCTTCTATATTAGTATGTTCTGCAAATATTTACAAAGTCCAAAGTGTTTTTATGGTCTGAATGAAAAGTTTCAGTCAATTGTTGTTGCTGCTGCTGCTGCCACTTGGTGGGTCGATATTCGTGCGTGCTTAGTCACTTCTTTTTCTCTAGTCCTTGGCTGTAACCCATAAATCTTGCCCAAATAAATTTACAACTGAGATCCTCGATTGCTAGCTTTAAGGCGAGCTAAAATTTGTATACCCTATCTAATTTATCATTCATTTATTCAAATCTCAATTAAGTTAATAAATGCAACTGCCTAGTCTCCTTTTAAAAATTGTTCGATACCCCTAAAAGTATGCCACAAAATATTTATTGACAGGTATGCAATAAAAATATCATTTTCAGAAGGGTATGCATTGGTGTTTTTTCACTTTTAGCTGCATTAAAGAAAGCTAAATTTGTTCTGTCTCAGAATCTAGCAGGACTATAGAAGGTTGTTCTGTTCACTTAGATCCTTTTGGCATTGTTGTCATCCCAAATCGTCAAAGGACCCTCGAGTTACAGCCTATCTCAAGGATTTTGTATCTCTTCAATAGACTCTGAAAGATCTTTTAAATTTTGAAGTTCAAATTAGCAATGAAGCTGGAAGTAAAAACTGCGCGCCGTAATGCAACCGCCGCGGGGACCAAAACTGGTAGTTTGCGAGTACCCTTCCCCCTTAAGGTGGGCGGAATCAGGTCCTTACAAACCACGTTACACATCAGCATTTTCAAGAGCACTTAGGAAGTCATCAGGCTAATCTTTTAGGCTTTTTTCCTCACCATTAGTTATCTGGATTAGCCACGAATTGTTCGCTCTGGGTAGAATGCAGTTAAGTTAATTGACAATTTGCAGTCATTTTAATTAAATGTATTTTGTATTTATTATTGTGTTTATAGTTTTTTTTATATGTATATTATATGTAAGTAGGCATATAAAGGTAAATATGTAAACACTAACTAGCATTATGCGTCTGTGTCTGTGCGTGTATGTGTATAGGGTTATATATCACTTAAATTATAATTATTAAATTGCCTTTTTTGTTGAACGAAATGCAATTGGTGAATTTGCTCATGTCTGGCCGGGTTGCTCTGGTTGGTCTCGTTGTCGTTCAATTATCCTTTTAGCTACGCGCCAGCATTCCATTGATCATGATGTTGGCTAATGCGTTCCGACGCTTACGCCACGCCCCCATGCCCTGGGCATGATATTGCAGCTGTGTGTACCATTGTTTTGTTCGCACACCATCCTCAGCCTGTGTGAGAAGGATAAATAAGCAAAATGCAAAATCGTTAGACATATTTGATTGACTGTATATACAGCGGGACAGACGGCAGGAGGCATTCAGGCGGTCGGTTGGTTATGTGGGTGAATGGGACCACGAGAAGGACGTGGAAGGGGAACATTTTGACAGCCATCAGTTGAGAAGAGGTGTGTGTGTGAGTGTGTGCTCAGTTGGCCGTAACTAAACGTTTCAATTTATGCGCCGCCAGCCTCTGCCTGTCGGCTTGCCTGCCCTTTCACGCAGCCATTTTGTTGCGCTCCTGTGAGCTTCTTTTTTTTTTTTTCATTTTTTGTGCAGATTTTTTTCTGGTTTTCTTTTCGTATTCGCATTTGCTTCGTCTTCGTTTTATGTTCCGTGTCTGTGTGTGTATGTGTGTGTTGTGTATTTCAATAAATGTCATTCATTTTGGCAGGGCCGCTCTCTACGTGCGTTACCGTTGAACGCACTTGAAAAGGTCTCTCGCCTCGTACACACACACACACCCACACGCACAGCAAAATTTGCATGACTAAAGACAAGATTTGAAACGGATTTAGCTGTTGCTGATGTTTCTATAGCTTTTGTCTGTTATTAAAAATCATGCTGCAAGGGATAAACTCGAAAGATGCCCAAAACAGGAAATTTAAAAGTTTGCCCCCAAGAAAAGGCAAGCTATAAAAAGCAATAAAAAGAAAAGAAGAAATCTACACTAAAAATTCTATAATATTAAATAGAAAGAAACCCAATTTCTGAATCTGGCTCATAAGAATTTAAAATGTATACAACCAAATGAAGCAAATCGGGGCAGACTATTAGTCTTAAAATAGAATTTCGATGAGAATAATTTTTAAGAATTCGTCCAAGTTGAAAGATGTGTTTCTTTTTTTGTAGTTTGTTGATTTCAAGGAAGCATAATTTGATCTTTTCTTTGCTTTTTTGGTATTGTCTTTTTTGTTGCATGTTAATTGTCTTGTTGCTGGTCTATTAACCGCATTCCCTGTTCTTTATTTCCCTTTTTGTGGGAGTGCCCCGATAGGTATGCTATGAAAAATAAAGACAAAACCTAAGCTGCTGCTGCTCAACAAACGGCAGACATGGAACATGCAGCAAACGGGCGGAAGGGCCAAAACTAACGAAGCCCAAACATTGTGCAGTCAAAAGGCAAACGTTGCCGTTCTCGTTGCCAATGCCGCCGATGCCGTTGCCACTGCTCTCACTAATTCAAAAGCCAAGTGAACCAAGAGCACACAACCGAAACGGAATCAGGGAAAAAATAGAAGTGAAGTAGGTGAAGCAGGGATGTCAGGAGATGAGGGAATCAGTTTGAGTGTAAAACAAAAGGGACACAAACGTTATACATATACGAGGAATAGAAGTTAGTGTTCCCGTTCTCACTCTCTCAGTGCCCCTACTCACTTTGAATATGAATGTGTCCTTCGATGAAATTTCCTGTACTTCGAAATAATCATCCCAATCCGCTTCGCTGCACACAACACATCTGTCCAGATACAATGGCTCTCGTATCAGTGTATATCGTCCGCACTTCTCCTTAACCATTAGCAAAGAGGCCTCTCGTATGCCCGTGTGCTTCGGGAAATTTAGCTTATCCGACATGGCCTTCTCTGCCCTATAATTGGCACTTGGCTGTTGGGCGAAAAGAACAAAACAAAAAAAAAAAAAAACATTGCAAATGGAAACAAAAAATTCTGTAAAACGAAACTAAACCAAATTACAACTAGAAAATAAGTGTAAACGCAGATAAAGGCACAAAGCATGTCACGAAAGCAACTGCTGCAGGAAACAGCTCTCAGATATAGGCAAAAAACAAAACACAAACGAACAAGATCTTTTCATGAATTGAGCAATTGTCCCAAACAGGAAAAAAAAAGGAACACGTGAACAAAACCAAACAAGTGACATACGCACTGCGTTGCCCTCAATCCTAGTTGCCCATATGTCCATTTCCAAGTGTAAAATTCGTTTTTACAGAGTTCCAACATGACTAGGAATGACATACATACATACATATGTACATATGTACATGCATACATATGTACATATATCTGCTTGTCTAAGCACTTTTCTCCATTTTCCCACTGATTTGTTGAAATCTCTTATCGTTCGTTCGGTCTGTTAGTGTGTTGGTCGGTTGGCCGGTTGGCCGGTCGGTCAAGTGTTGCCATGGCAGCTCAAATGCCAGCCTCAATCGAACCTCTTTTCACCACTAAGGCTATTAGGTGCCAGCGCCGTTCGCTAATTGCCTTGGCTGGCTCGTTCTCGTTCCCGTTCCCTGCCTTGGTCGTTCATAGTTCTGGCCAAGGCTGGCTTGTCCTCTTCTGTTCGGGCCTGGTCTGGACTTGGCTTCTTTTTGCCTCATGTCAAACGCCAAAACGTCTCGCTTGTCGCTTGTAGCTTGTCAAACGTGACCAAACGGCGGGAGATGAATAAGAAGAAATTGATGATGCAGCGATGGCAACGTGACACGATTCTATTGCTATCGAATATATATTAATTTCAACTTAACACCCTATTTATACTGGGTTCATTAATCAAATTTTAAAAAAGCAAAAACAATAGTCTACTTGTTTGGGCTTATGAGGCCTTTAGAATACTTTTCTGCCTTTCTTTCTTAGTATGTAGAGTAGCCTTTGATGGCCATCTTTAGTTTGATATATTCCTACCTTGCCATTGGTCACTAGGAGGGCATTGACGGGCGTAAGTTTGATGGTGCGCGCCTTCTTCCAATTGCTGTCGGTGGGCTGGGTGTATAGAAGTTTGCCCTCCATGGCAAAGCGGACCTCATCGTGATTCCACTCGAGTATGTCGATGGCCATTTTGCGCAGCTTGATGTTTATCATATCAATTTCGCATGAGGCCCGTCGGTTGGGGCTAGAGGAGCTGATGCGGCGCCAAAGTTTCGTGGGTACATCCTTGGCCTCCTGATTGATGTGATTCAAATGCAATTCAATTTTCTCCTGTGCCTGTTTGAGCAGCTCACGTCCATCCAGATGCGATGGTGTGACTTTAAAGAGTCGAGCCAACAGTAGAGGATATTTGGTGACACGCTGAACCGGCACCTGCGATAAAAATGTAATGAAATGCAAAGGATTAAGAGCGATTAATGTTATAAGTGGATGGAAAGCTTACCATCAAAAATGAATTGAGATTCATGCGACGTAGGACAGCATTCTCCATTTGAGACACTTTTAAGAATATGCGCAAGAGTTCCTTTTCCTTTTCCAAATTGGCCAGTAAAAGACTGGCACCCGCCTGTCGTACGCAATAACTCTCAAAGGCATGCAGCATTTGGGTGAAATCAAGAAAAATGCGTCCAATGTTGACAGTGAGAAGATCATCGTCGCCCTGCTCCAAGGCAATGTCCAAAGCATCCCTCATTCTGTCGGCCAGCAAATGATTATTCTCAAGCAGGTCTTCCGTATTGAGGAAGATTGCGGAGAGTTGCTCTTGATTTAGAAGGCCGGCCACTAGCATAGGATGGCAGAACTCCTCCAGGATTATTTGCAGATCCCTTCCGTATTTCTCTTCGGTCTCCACGATCTCAGTGATGATCTCTTTGCGCTCTACACGCTTTTTGCCACATTTGCGACACACGAGAGGGGCAAACAACACACCGGCCTCGCTCATCTGAGTTTCCACTGGTCCATCACAGTCCTCACATAGATGAAGTACTGCGGGAGTGGCCTGATATTTACTGCGAGACGATTTGCTCGTTTCGGAACCGACACCCGAATCTTGACGCTCTACATCGCTGCTGCCTCCACTCGATTTGCCGCACATAAAGGTATGCGGAGGCGGTGAGAGGGAATTCAGGTTACTCTGACCACCGTCTTCCAGGTGCGATGATCTCTTGTCCAGCTCACTGAGTGTATCAGTGGCTTCCTCTTCAATAATTTTCGGATTGTTACTATAGTCGAAGCTTTCCTCGCGTACCAAGCCGCGCTCCTTGGCGTCTACCAGATAAGAGAGTATATCATATTTTGAGGCTCCTTCGAATATAGATCGAGCGCACTTCTTCTCCATCGTCGTCAGTTCGTCTTCATTTAGGGGCGGGGCTGTGAGAGGTAGGGGTGGTGGCTTTTCGTGGATCTCTTCATAAATGGGATCACCATTTTGTCTAATCGACTCATAATGATGTTCTGCGTCTTCAACTGCATGAGTAGATAGCTCAATCTCGGCCAGAGTGGCATCTACTAAAAGCTGATAAAACTTGGCTCGAGTGGCCACGTCCTCCACCTCATTGTGCTCCTTGCGGTCTTCCAACTCTTCTCCAATCACACTGGAACAACTCTGATAGCAATCGGATTCAATATTTGAATTTGCCTCGAAATCGAATAGCTCATAATTATGGGCCGAGGCAAAGCTGTTGGCGGAACTGATGCTGCCTCTCTGGGACAGACGGTCATCCTCCTCTTTGGTAGTAGCTGCTGGTACTACGGATGCTGCTGAAGTAGCCGTTGGTGACTGCCGCTCCTGGCGTATGCGCTTTAGGGAAATGCTTATCAAACGATTCATATCATCATGATCTTTGGTTCCACTCATATCGATGGCCCGGCGACTTTGTTGAAGCCTTTGCAGGGAGTTTTCGATAAGTTCCGCGACTGTGTCCTGGTCCAAACCATCGGCCACCTGTCCCATTATGGGATCCTCCAACAATTTGGACATGAAACTTCGATTTAATGTGTCCTTTGGCTTCTTTACTTCATTCAGGCCACAGACGTGGGGAACGAGATTGCGTTTGACGGCTTCCACGGGATTACGCAGAATTTTCAAGAGTTCCGTTTCATGTGGCACCAACAAAGAGGATGATGTTGACGGTGATGCTTGTGCCGTTGAAGAAGACGCCGGCGATGTAAAGGGCGGTGACAGTGGGGGAGGTGGTGGAGTTGGTGGTGTAGAGCTAATTGCTGGCGCCACATTAATTGCCGTTGAGCTGAAAGCTGCTCCCACTACTGGTACTCCCTTGCCAAGAGACTTCTTCTGTTCCTTGTCATAGTCCAACCGTATAAGAGTGCGACCGCGCCCACTGGAGCTGGAACTGGATGATGTAGAACTGCTAGATGTTGAGGATATACAAGAGACGGAACGCTGTAGATTGACTTCTGAGGATTTAATGGGTATAACGGCGATAGCGGCCATTTGTTGGCTGTTAAGCATATTCAACTGATTCAATTGCTCCTCCTGCTTGGCCAGAGAACTAACGTTGATGCACACAGACCCTCCGATTGCCGTCGAGTGGCTATTGACCACAACTGAGGATTGGTAGAGAGGTTGAGCAGCATCAGCGCTTAGATTCATTGTGGAATAGCAATCATCGCCATTAATTAAAATCGATGTCTTCTTGTCTTCCTCGTCAAGAGGCCTTGAGATGATGTTGTTGTTACTGTTGTTGCTGCTGTTGTTGTTGTTGCTAGTAGTGGCCTTATGACGTAACACCACCGTTTCCTCCTCCTCGCTGTGTGAGATTTTTAAGCGATGCACTTCACCATTTTGCTGATTTTTGTTAAAGGGGGCCACTCGGACCACAGTCCTGGGATGCTGCTGACGAGTTTCTGCTGCTGCTGAAGTCTTTACCGTTGTCGTTGTCATTGTCGTTGTCGTAGGCGGCGGCGGTGGCGGTTCTGTGGGTCGCCTTTGAAATAAATCTCTTGAGTCGTTGCGGTTGCTTTTTATGCGCAATGCCATCGTGTCCTTAAAATTTAAAATGACATTCGGTGGGCCATTGTTCCTAGTGTTGTTGTTGTTGTTGCTGTGGCTGTTACTGTTGGCCTGGTGGCTAGAATGTTGCTGCGGTGTGGATGTTGCTGCTGCTGCTGCTGTCTTCGAGTTGGACAAATGCCGTTCGCTATGCGCCCGTCTGATGGGATTTCGCGATTGTGATTGTGTCGTTTGTTGTGCTCGCTTTTGGCTAGCCCGCGGCCTGGCATTACCGTCCTCCTTTCTTTCTCTCTCTCTCTCCTTCTCCTTTTCTTTCTCCTCCTTTTGCTTCGGTTTCTCCTTGATGTTCCTGTAGCTGTTGTTGCTGATGCTGCTGTTGCTCTTCTTGTTCTCATCCTTGTCGTTGTGCTCGTCATCATCATCATAATCGCGATTTGTTGTTGCCGCTTCTGCTGTTGTTGCTTGTGCTAGTGTTATTGCCGACGTCTCTGTGTTGGTGGTCCTTGTCTCTGCAAAAAAGAGTAAAAAATGTCAGTTGCCAAGTTGCTTGGGTGTCGACACTAGCAAAATGTTGTTTTTATAAAATAAATCTAAGACAGCGAAGTTGCTTCACCCTGCTCCATATTGCTTCTCTGCCTTTTCGACCCGCCTGACTCCTACTTTTTTCCGTCGTCGGACCGCCAAAGCCAAGAGGGCCCATAGACGGATGTGGTCACTATTCAGGGATAGTGCTGAAGTGAATTTAGCCATTTTGTGGCAATATTCTATATAGTCGGTGTTATTCATTATAGATTCTATGTTTTATTCTTTATAGTCTAGAAAGTTATTTCGATTTATATATGTAGATTCGTAGAATCTCTGTTTTGTTGAAAATGGTGCAAAATGCTTTTCAAGTCAACAAAAATTTTATTGAAGAGCTGCGTCACTGTCGGCGCTATCAGCGATCTTAGTCCATTTCATTCTATTCATTGAATTAGCAGTCATTGGCTTATCTATCCATTTTGGCTATTTATAGCGCCAGTTGTTTGGGCAGCACTGCAATTCATGCATGCAGATTTATGTGCGGCCACCAACGAACCAAGTTAGCAGTAGTTACGTTAGCAAAACCCCCACCATCTACTACTCGGGTGATACATTGGGTAGCCACTCAACCCCATACTACACAAACACGGCTGTGCCTGAGTACCAGTCTGAGCCCAAGACGAAGACCGGGACTGAGCATGGCCAGCATGGCCACGTTGACAGCCACTTAAAGATGTGCTCGGCGGCGATAAGGTGTTTTGTTTTGGTTTTTGGCTGCGGCTTTGGTAGCTCTCTTTCTTCCTCCAACTCCCTTTAGACTGTCTGCCCAACCGTCTGAACGCCCTTCTGTCTGTCTCTTCATCCGTGCCTATTTGTGCGCCCTACGCCATCTTAGCACGCTGACAATATGTACGTATCTTTATTTATGGTAAATTGGGTGATTTACGTTGCGGCCGATAAGCTTTGCTTTTCAGCAACTCTGCCCGGGAGGAGAGACTCCCTTGTCGTATCTTGTCCGGGTATTTGAATTGTCGGCGGAGGCAGCAAAAGTCCTTGGCATTTATTTAGGCAGCCGCCAAACAATTTGTGTTGGAATTAAGATAATAGATTACATTTAAATGTGGAAAAAGGGTTCGCTGACGTCACAGCACAATTTGATGACATGCTATCTCTTTCTTTCGCTTTCCCTTCCCTTTTCGTCTTTATCTACTACTGTCTTTGTCTCTTTCTCACACACACACACCCCAGAGTGAATGTGGAGAATGTCCTTGAAATGCTGGGCTCTTATCATCCTCATCATCCTCGTTGTTTGTCGTCCATTTTAATGAGTGTGAAAAGTGAGCTGTGGGTTTTTATGGCATGAGGCAGAAACAGAGTCAGAGTCGCAGTGGGTCGATGGCAGAGAGTTGGTGGCGGCCACCTTTTTGCGTTTTTGCGTTTTATGTTAATGAGTGTCATCAAAGTAGAGATTTGAGCAGTGCACTTTGACCCAATCCCCAACCATCAAACCCAACGAACACATCTTACACCTCCCTCGCATCTTCCATCCCCATGCCAACAGAACGTCTCAAATGGCAGCGATAAGCGAAGTGTTAAGAATAAACTTGAACCCAAACTGAAGAATCCTTTTCTCTACCTTATTCTACGTGCTCCTCCTCTTTTCTTTCCTTTGAAGAAGAGGAAGAGCAAATTGTTGGGCAAAGATACAATGAAATTAATTAATTGCAGCCAGCCACTTGAATTTCAATTGTCGAAAATCCTTTTTCAAACATTTCGACAATTCGCTAATCGCATTTGTGTAACTTAGTTTTCTATGCAAAATAGCGACAAATTACAACAACAACATCCAAAGCAATAGTAAACAGTAGCATCAATCTAAATAAGGTGCGGCTCATATTTATAAGTGGTGTAGACCAATCTTATAATACCCAAAAATTCCTACTTCTCTATGTAGATTGGACCAGATCTTAGCATCCAAATCTAATAAGTTTATTGTTTCTTCTACTGAGTTACTTAAATATGGAACGCAACTTGGCATCTAGAACTTTTTGCTTTCACCTAATACCGTTTTGTTCGGCTTTCACCTGCTTATCAGTCGGATATCCGCACCTACTGTTTCTGCAATTGCTTTGCTCTCTTTTTTTCTATCACCACTTAATGAGATTTTTGTTCAAGTGTTGTTGCTGTTTTTCCATTTTGTGTTATTGGTGCAGCTAGTGCAGTTGTAATTGGTTGTCGAGTTGTCTTTGAGCGCAAATATTTAATTAACGCCTTTTGTTTTGAGAGTGGAGAAGCCAAAAGTATAGTGAACCGTAACGAAATACTCACGACACTCTACTCCCTCACAGCGCACCGAAATGCCAAATAAAGCTGCTGTATAAATAAACGCCAAATTTGACAAGTTGGCAATAAAATGGCAAGTGATTCTTTTTTATTTTCCCCTTAGCAATTGTCGTTGCCGTGGCAACAACTTGGCCCAAGAGGTGGACCAAAAAAGGTATAAAAAGTCAAAAACTCAACTAGCCCAAAATGTAGAAATGTAATGAAACCTTGAAACATTTCTCTCGACACAATTTGTTACAAATTGTTCAAGATAATAAATGTGCCATTAATCAAGAAATACTGCATTTAAACGTTCATTTGATTTTCAGTTGAATGGCGTTTCAGTTCCAATTTGCTTGAATCGTTGTCGGTGCCAAATAAAAACGACAAACTGCTCGAGTTGCCCACATCTTTCGTTAGCTTTCTTATTGAGCAAACTGTGTAGTTCTATAAAACTTATTAGCAATGTGAAGATACATACGTACGTACATATTTTGTCCGTGTAACTGAAACAATTGAATGAAAACAAAAGCCAACAGTTGCAAAATGGATTTATAGCTGTTAGTTCTTATAGATTTAGCCGCAAAATTTGCCATAAAATGCTGTTTTTCAAACATGAAAATATATTTGATTTTAATATTTTGCAATGGGAAATTTAAGGAAAACAAATGCCTAGCTAGGGACTAATTGAGAGATTGCTGTAAAAAAGGCAAATTAAGGTGAAAATGAAAAGGAGTTAGCTTTTGTTCATGAGATGGAAAAGTAATTAAAAGAGTAACTTGCTTGGGATTAGTAAAAACATTTCTATTTTAGTTAAAGTATCAAAAGAAAACGAAGAGATAGATACATACAAGAGATAGAGATAGGGCAAACATACTTAAATGGTAATAGAGATAAAAAGAAAGAGAGAGGGAGAGAGGGAAACTTGGAAAGGGGGCAGCAAGTCAAATTGAAATGGGTCAATAAATCCAAGCTTAATTTTATTGCTCTGCGCTTTCTTTTGCACTATTTTTGTATACATTTCTTTTTCGTTTTTTTTTTTTTTTTTTGTTGCAGCAAGCAAGGGAAATACATATAAATCGCAATAGTAAACAAATCAAAATAAATGAGTAACAAAAGCCAGCCCCAATTTCCCTCTTGCCCTTTTCGCTTCTTCCTCCCACTGTACCTTTCTGGTCATGCTGCTTCCCCCTCTCAATGTGCTGACAAGCTGACAAACTGAGTCGACAGTCCTGAGAGTTCTGTGAATCTTTGGCAAACTGCCGGCGAAAATACTAAGTATTCCGAATGAAAGAAACTAACCAAAACCAAAAAAAAAAAATCAGAGGAGTGAGCTTTCTTTGGTAATGAAGAATCGTAAATACCCTCGATTTAGTCAGAGCTGTAATAAGTATTTATATTTACGGATTCTAAGGGATATCATTCCAATCAATCATTCAATAGATTTATATATAAAAATATTTAGAAAATTTCATTGTATAAATAACAGCAAATATGTTTAACAATTATTTGCATACTCAAAACAAGCTGTTTATCATATCAAAGTTTCATATTTAGTTTTATGAGCATAATAACTTTTTGATCTATCCTCATATGAAAGATAGCAGACAAAACATTGGGTAAGCATTTTCTATTTTTTGGCTCATTTCAATAAGAATACAAGAATAGCGAACCAAAGACCAAGCCAACGGAAGACGAAAAGACGAAAGAGGAGACCGAGTAATGCCAGGGTGAAGTTTCGCTATGGATATGAGAAGATGGGAATGATGAGAATGTCATGTATAAATTCGCATTAGAAATGCACGAGTTGATTTGAGTTTCATTTTGGCAGCCAGCAGCAAACAAAACAATGCCCATTGCAACAACAGAAACAAGGGAAATTCCCCCCGCTTTCCCCAAGTCGAAATGCAGCTTAAGGTAGCTATAACTGTTCTGTCGTGGCACGTTCTGCCAGCCTGTGCAACATTCATTTCCTTGTCCTCGAATTGAAACTGGCCGCTGCTGCTGCCTCTGTCCCTGCTCCTGTTGTTCCTGGACTGCTCTTTTGTCTTGGCAGATGCTTGTTTTTCCTTTGCTTTCCTTATTCTTTTCGTTGTCCTTTTTTGTTACTTACTCCGCTTTACTTTATATTTCTGGTCGTTTTTTTTTAAATGCGGCGTAAACTACTTACAGTCGCATCCGATGTTCCAACTTGCCTATATACTTGTACATACTTATGTATAGAAGGTTATATACATTTCTCTTTGAACAAAAACAAACATATTGCAAAAGTGCAAACAGGCAGCATAAGATGCGTTGAAAATCTTTTATCAGTAAAATTATTTGTGCTGGGACAAACAAAAGCAACGCGAAACAAGCAGCCAAAGAGTAAGATATGAAAGAAAGTTTAACAACAACGAAGACCAGAAAGTACCCATTAATACCCTAAGATAAAGAACTAAAGTATTCGATTTTCAGGAACAATCCGGCGATCGTATCGCCCTTACGATATCTCGTTTATGTGAGGGAGTTACACTAATTAAGGGAAATTTTTACATATACGTAGATACATACATATATATGAATGCCCTAGGAATGTAGGTTCTAGCAGTGGGTATTCAAGAAGGTCTATGGGATATTATATATGCATGTGTACGGGGAAACACAGACAAAAGCAAAAGCAACGGCAGCAACTGGCCAAAAAACAGAGACCGACCCAGCGACCCTAGAGAGATATATGGGAAAAGAGGGGAAAAGTGGATGGCAAAAAGAGACGGGGTAGAATGAGAAGTAAAAAAAGGAGGGAAAGACTTGCTTGCCAAATGTGTTGGAAAATGTTTCTTGCTCTGCTTCTCATGGTTATAACAACGTTGCAAGAATTGCTGCTGCTATTGCTGCTACTGGGTGAGGCAACAACAGTAACGAAATCCAAAGGAGCTTCATACCTTCGGTGGTGAAGGCTCTTTTCATACCCTTGACCAAATGTTTTATTAACATTTGAAACAATCACCTCTGAAATGAGGGTGCAATCGTATGTATCCATAAATATTCATAATGTGCATAATAACACATGTATATACAGATTAGATACGATTGATTGTTAAGATTCATAAATATACCCGTCTATTTTGCAAGGGTATAAAAACGAATCGCAGCCAAAAAGTACACTTTTCTTTAATGGCAGTCGCTTCGCCTTTTATGTCATAAAAAACCCGCTCCATTCAGTGTTGGTATATATATATGTGTGTGTGTGTGTGTGTGTGTGTGCAGCCATAAAAAGGCGTAGGAGCACTTTTATGGCCCAACATTTTAGGGGCGTGGCTGCCTTCAAGCAATTCTCACCTGACTGCTGCAGACAATGGCCTCGACTGCATTATTTAAAGGAAAATGCAATTAAAGCGCCGCTGCTGCTGCTGCTGCCCCTCCTGCTACTTCTCCGGCTTCAGCTGCTCTTTTCAAAAATCTACTCCTCGAGCATTGGCAAAAAAAAAAAGGGAAAAGAACAACAATTGCATGAACAACAACTCCTTTCACAGAGTCACCTAAGAAATACTAAAAATACTTAATTTAGCTGAAAATGTCGCTGGCTTTTGTTTTTCACAACGCGTAGCAACTTTACAGTTCCTGTTAGCCAGCAGCAGCAGCAGCTGAAGCTGGAGCTGGAGCCGGAGTAGGAGTACCAGGACCAGCAGTAGTAGTGTCTGTACGTGCCCCTGAGATCTCTCTGTGTCAGTATGAGAGTGTTTGTCTCCCTTTCGTTCTATATCTCCGTGTGTGTGTGTGGGTCTGTGTGTGTGCGCGCGCTAAGTGCAGCCAGCTCCTCATTCTCAGCTACTCCCTGTATTTTTCTGTGTATCCCTCTCTTTCTTTGGCTTTCTCACTGTCTCTCAGTCTCGCTCTGTCTGGGTGTATATGCATTAGAAACGCTTATGACAAACGGATATTAAGTTCAGCAGTCACGTAGCTCAGGTAAAATTCTTTTACGATAATTTTTTGCGAAAAAAAGGAGAACAACCAGCACGGCAGCAAGTCAGTCGAGGAAAAGGAAAACTGCAAAATGCAAACTGAGTTTTCAATAAAAAAAAAGTAAGCAACAGCACACACACATGCGAAACGAACGTTACCTAGTATAAACCTTTGAAAATTTTGCAAGCCTTAACGAAAGAATTTACGTCACGCACAGGAAACATGAATTCGATCACTTAAAAGACAAGGATTTCATTTGAGCATAAAGATAAAACTCGTATTTAATAATTAGACATTTGTGAACGAGCAGAATCAAAAAAGGGACTAAAAGGACTACTTTCTAGATTCAGTTGGAAATAGAAAAAAATATGTGGAAAACTGTGTCAAAGCAGAGAAAGATGGGTAAAGATTAAATGATTAATAAAAAAGGATTTGCAATGGAATTGTTCGACGGGGTTTTAAAACCTCAATTGAAGCCAAATTAAATTAGTGCAAACTACTACCAATCAACGTTTGCAAACTCATCGAGTTTTGTTATTCCCCTTTTCCCCTTGTTTCGTATTCGTATTCGCATTCGCATTGGCATTCATGTGAATGAAGTAAAGTTTAAGCATATTTGAAACTTTTGCTCAATTATTTGCAATTTAGATGATTAAATTTTAAGCACAATCTATGCATGCAAGTGTAAAATGTGTTGTTTGGCCAGCAGTAGAATCGAGGGCGGGAGGACCACCCATCTACCATCGCCCACTTACCTATTCCGTAACGAATGTTACGTATACGAAGTGTTGAGTCCGTCGGTTCGGTTTAGTTTTGCAGTGGTAGTAGAAGCATTTGCCAACTTTCAAGTTTCGTGTTCATTTGCAATTTGTGCCAGAGCCAACAACAATTAAAGCGTCCTAAACGCCTTCCCCCCCACAGGATATCTCTTTCACTCCCGTACACTCTATGCACTATGCAGTTAACAATTAAGTTAATAGTTTTTTTTTACGTTTAATTGTGAGATCTAGTGGATATTTTACACCTCTCAGCTAGTCCGAGGCTATTAGATTTGCTTAGGGATTTGGGTTTCCGTGTGCACTTTCTACAATACACAATAAATTCCAGTTTCTAATAAATATTTTTTAATTAATTTTCAAGCTAAAGCTCAACTGTTATGGCCAGAGTTTGCCCAGCAGCCACTTGCCTCTTGCTACTTTTCATTTGCCCTAGTATTTGCCCATTTGTCCAGTGTTTCTCCAACCTGTCTCGCTTTTCCCCTTCCATTTTTTTTATTTTATTTTTTGTTTTTTATTTTTTTTTGGTTTTTTGGGACTTTTGTTGGTTTTGGGTTTTGGTTTTTCGGATATGGCACTAAGGTGCCCTGCAGTTGCTATAGCTATAACAAAATGTCAGTTTTGCCTTCTCTCTGTCTCTCTCTCTCTCTCTCTGACTGACCACCTAGTCCATTTTATCTGTCTGTCTGTTCGACTGCCTGTGTGTATGTTTGCGGTTTTCGTTGCTTGTTAACTTTATTATGATTATTTCAGTATTTTGAAGGGCTGAGGCAGAGGAGCTAGGAGAAGTGTAATACGATTATTGTTGGCCGCTATTTTAGTTACAGTTTTCAGTTTATTAAATTAGATTTTATGCTGCCTTTAAAGTCGCCACAAATATATACACATACACATATACACACACCCACACCCATACAAACGCAAATTGCAGGCAATTAGATGCCCTTAAATACAGCAAATGAACAAAAAACAGTTGCTTCATGTGGTTGTTGTTGGTGTTATTGTTGCTTGGGCTATGTTCTCCTTCTTCTTGAATTGCCTGCAATTATTTAATGGTCGTCTAATAGCCAACATCCGAACATCCGAATGGGGCCATAACAAGAAGCAGACGTTAACTTAACATTACAACAAAAATAACATAAGCAAGAGCAACAACAAAAAGTAAAGTGGGTGGTACTTTCCGTAGCGAACTTCAAATAAAGTAAAATCGACCAACACAATACCCAGGGACTGGTTACACCCAGAAAATCTATGCAAATGGTATACGAAATGATTTGGCAAAAGGAATCAATGAGTTAACAATTGAAAGTTTTTTAATGGTAATAATTATTTGTTGCTTAACCTGTAGAAGCATGAGAATATTCGTTGAAATACACAATGGCTGCCATTTGACTAAAGTTCAGGGCTCGTTGTCCATCTATTTATAGGGTATATGGCAAACAAGAGTCAAAAGCCGCATACTTGATATTCCCAAGTACAAATAAAAGCTAACAAATTATTACCACTCATTCCACCCATACATTTCCACCCTTAGTTGCCTGGGGACACGCCTCTGTGGTACGCCTACTTTCTGAAGAAGTTCAACTTCCTGTCCCAAGCCAACCAAGCCACTGCCTTTTCATACTTCTCACTAAAAGCTACGCTGCGTCGCCCTTCTCTAATTGCCGAGTACCATAAAAATGCGTTTGTGGTCCCTTTGACTCTTGTTCTCTGCCTTTAGACAGCTGTTTGGTGTGCTTTATGTGGCCCAGCATCTCTTATATGGCATCTCATCTCATCCATAGAGAAGTCGTCCTGGCTTCTTGTTGTTGTCCTTGCTGTTGCTTGTCTGTTTATATTTTTTAATTTCTGCCTGCAACAATAACGCGTCGAAAAACCATAAATTTGCGTCAATTAATAAGAAGTTGTGTGGAGCGTGGCAATACGAAACAAAATGGCGAACGAACAGATTATTGCACGTGTGTGCGTAAGGCAACCGTGTAAGTGCGGGTGTGTGTGTGTGTGTGTGTGTGTGTGTGTGTGTGAGGCCAGGCGAAACTGAAACTGAATTGCCGTGTTGCGTACTTCTCCTTAATTGCGTACTAAAGAGCACCAGAGCCAGAACCAGGGCCAGAGTTGGAGATGGAGTCTATGGCAGTGGCTGTAGCAGGACAGCAACAACCTGGACGTAGACTGAGAAGACCGGAGCTAAATTACGATGCATTTAATTGCTCGGATTTGGAGCACAGATTTATGTTCGCGCCACTAAGTGGCCTGCTTAAGGCTTAAATGCTGCGACGACGTGAGCACCAAGGACAACGACAGCGACCAAGGCAACGACAAGGACAACGACAATACGACAACACGCCGACGACGACGACGACGACGCACAGTAAAAGTGAAAAGCAACCATGCCACCGCCAGGATATGAGCCATGTGGTGTGGCGCCCGCATGTGGCTAGAGAGGTAGAGAGAGTGGAGGGACTCCTGGAACACCGGCTTTGGCTTTGCCTTTGATGTACGTGCTTATGGCCACAGGGGATCGGACATTTGCCGGATATGCCCCATATTAACCCATGAGACTAGCACACCTGAGGTAAAAACGCATTCGCATCTCATCTAATGAATGAATTTCAACAGAAAACCACCTGATCGACATTATGTTACGAAGTTTAGTACAATATTTTTCCCACAAGAGTAAACCTCTTCAATTGAAAGATCAGTATTAGGCAAAATTATCCGCTTGATTTTGTAGCTTTGCTCAAACACCGAATGGGTTAAATGAAATGGCGTTAAATGTTACATTGGACCGTGCTCGCATAATATGAGTTGGTCGGTTTGCTATCTCTGGGAGTTAGTGCTATAGTTAATGTGTGGTGCCGTGGCTCTTTATACTTTTATGTTCGCCGGTTTTTGCATAGTTTTTTTTTTTGCGTTCTTTTTTTCTTCTTTTTTTTTTTTTTTTAATTGGAAGTCGGCAAGGAAGTGTCGTCGCATGACCAGAAACATAATTTTAATTTAATAATTTCCCGTGCGCACTGGAGTCGCGTGCTGGGGGGACTAAAACTCGACTCTTGGACTCGACTCCAGCGATTGGTGGCGGTGGCATGTGGTAAGACGGTACGGGGGGGAGTGGACAGGCCATTAAACACATGCGAGTCGGAAAATCAGTTTAGGAATGTAAATTGATTTTGTGGTAATATGCACAATTTGCGGCGAGAACGAATGAACGATGGGAGAAAGGAAAAAAGCAGAACGGACCGTAGCGATGGAGTGACTGTAGCTATGCGGGCAAATGGTGCGTATGCGCAATGTTGACCCCAACAACCAACAAAAAGTTTGTGCCCTGGTTGTAAGATAAGTGCGGTCCGTTTATGGGGGACATTGGGCAGCAAGTTTACAACAATTTAAGAAAAAGCGAAACATAAAGAATTAAACTATACGAAATATTTGTCCAAGGCTGGTCGTGGGCTTTCAGCTTGAGTTTTTGGGTTCGCCCATAAAAAACTTGCCAAAAAAAAAAAAAAAAAAAAATAAGGCAACAACAAGAATAAACAGAATTTCGCCCCGGCCGCAAGTAAATAAAAATGTTGAAGCAGAAAAGCTTCTCAAAAGAGAAAAAGGACACAGTGCGGAGGTAGAGGGGATGTAGATGGCGGCAGGAGTTTGGAATGTAGGTGCGGTATTTCGGCAGGACAAGTTTTTTTTGTGTTTTGTTGCTTTTGCTTTTTAAATTCTTTAAGTAATGCAAATTAAATTTAAATAGCAAAATAGACATAGGGGAGGGAGGAGGTAAAGGGACAGAGGCAAAGGCGGCAAGAGGGGGAGACACACGACACTAGCAATGGCAAATTAAATGGCAGGACATTTTCACTGGGCCCACAAGCGCATACAGCCCGAGAAACAAATTTCAAAGACAAATAAGCGCCGACGACGATGAAACGGCAGCAGCAGCAATTAATTTGCTCTCCCAGCGTGTGAGGGAAATGCTGCGACAACGACAAAAGGACAGTAGAAGACATGGAGACGGGGGCCTGGTCGCAGGACCAGGAACTAAGAGCGGGGGCAAGTGGCAAGGCCGAGGCCAAAGACGAGGCCTGCGTGTAGAATTGTGTAAGGACTTTTAGTGAGACAATTGCTGGGTAGAGCCAAAGTTTCCCCGCAGCAACTTTCTGGTGTTGCTGCTGTGTTACTCGCAGTTAGCAAACCGCATGGCTAACTGTGAAACGGCAGTAGCAACATCAAGCGACAGCCACAACAGCTACAAGCAACTTAAGCTCAACAACTTCAAGTTGTTTCGTAAGCAAACAAACGCACCCCAAAAAGAAAAAATCGGGTACGGAAACGGGAATGAGGAGAGCAATTTTCCTCACACATTTCTCCACCCTCTTCTCAATGGCCACATTCTGTCTCTCGACTCTCTGTGCATGCGGTTTAAATTCAAATTTGTTAGCAACAAACAGACAATTAATTTCGCATATTCCATGGACGCGCCAGAGGCACTTTTTGTTTCGTGTTCTTCATGTCCTCTACTCCGCGTTGTCTATGCCCGCCAGCAACTAGGCAGCAGGCGCGACAGGCGTCGCCTCCACGTTTCCTCTCCTCCCTTACCATCCCCTCCCTTTGCTGCATATGTGCCTCTCCGTTTGTGCGTGTGGGTTTTTTTTTTCATTTGAATTTTAAATGTTATTACATATTTTTTCTCACATTTGGTTTTTGTTTTCTCTCTTTGGTTCTCGAATTGATCAGCATCTTCTTTCAGCGTGTTGTTAAAGGTCGTTTAGTCCTTGCTAATTTATTCATGACACATAATTGTTTGTTTAAAAGGCGCAAATTGAACAAAATGGCGGAAGTAGATGGCATTAGATAAAGGCAACGCGCATTAGGGCTAACTTCGTTCCCCATTTAAAAGTCATGTGAGGAGAATCAAACATCTGCATACAAAATACATATTTACATACATATAATATGTTTAATATGAAATGTTTATGTTATTGTTTAAATGAAATTGAACATTTTTCTGGGCCACTTGGAGGGTGGGATATCTGTTTTATCTAGAAAATTCGACCAGTGTGGATAGTTAATGCATTAGCTAATTTGGAATTATATCAAACTTAAAGCCAAAGATGCTGGTCCTCTTCGCCTCGCACCCTCTCTCAATTGCGTTTGAGGCAGTGGGTCTCATGTGTCCGCATTAAATTCCAATGCAAACAAACCTAAAGGACATGTCAAGCGCAGTTCGCGTAGTTGGGAGGCAAACACAGTAAACAGGAACAGCAACAGGATAAAGGACAAGGACAAGGGCAGGAGCCAACCAAAACAATTGCTTCCACCTACATATATCTGTGTGTGAGCGTGTGTGTATGGGAATATAAGTATGTATGTATGTGTGAGTTGCGTAGGTGACGGAGCCCATAGACAAAGATTAAATGACGCTCATCATTCATATGCAAGACGCAAGGCATGAGTGAGAGTTGGAAGCGAAAGCTGGATCAGGGCCTGGAGGTGGTGGAGATTCTTCCTCCTCTTGTTCTTCTTGGCTCGGTAATATAGTGCCATAATCCTGGGCGCAATTTTTGTGTGCACAGAAACGTTGCCCGAGCAATATGTCGTAATATCCTGTCTGCCTTTTTCCTTGGACTGTTTTTATTTGCCTCGCACACATACATTTCTATGGACTGACATTTGTAAGGGGTCAGGCGGGATGGTAGAAGGGGGTGGGTCGAAAGCGACCAAAACAGTTGAAAGTACTAAGCGTGGCTATGATTTAGCACTTTATTATTTGCTTTTGCCTTTGCCAAACAACCTGACCGAGACGTGTCGAGCCTTCTCGTTGTGTTTTTGCCGCTTCGTTTTTGGGGAAACGAATGAGCAAGGGCAAGTTGGTAGAATGATGGGAGGTGTCGTATGCGGTAAGGTAAGGTAAGGTAAGGTTAGGTTAGGTGGAAAGCAAAGCGACACTTTGTAGCCACTTCATCAATTATTCTTAAGCATAAAATATTTGTCACTTTTAGTAAATTTATTGTGACAGGCAACTGTGCACACCTATCACACACCAACGCAAACACACACAGGACAGCAGGGACACAGAAGTTCTGCATATGAATCACGTGCGTAATGGCAAAAACGAGAGTCCTTTTTAGGTTAGAACTTCTTCATCGTTATTGCTCCATTTGCCTTTCTCCTTTTGCTTCGGCTTTGTTCAAGTGGACCGAATTTTCATTTGTAGAGGAAAAGTTGATTTGTTTTTTACTACATTTTTTTAAGCGAGGGCACTAACAAGGCCACCTTTCTTTACTATGACAAATCTCAGAGCTCTCTAAAAATGAGCGATAAATGACCAGAAACTTTCGGTTATTCCCTCTCGTTTGCTTTCGTTTGATTAAATTTATTTAAGCATATAGGGAAATTACTAGATTTTAAGTTTCACTATTGGTTGGTGTAAAACGCCTTTTCACATCCTTCACTGGCGGGTTGAGTTCCGTTTATATTTTTGTGTTCTTGTTTCCATTTTGTTAGCACTTCCGCCCCCATGCACACAGATTTGTTGTTGGTTGACTTTATTTATGTCCCCGGCTTAGTATATGTACATATATGCGTATTCAACTCACGAGTCGCTCAACTCGCATCAACTCGAAGTGCATTGAATTAAAACCCATGGTGAATGGCAGGCGGATGTGGTAAGGAGTAGAGGGCGGAGTGGGGTTGGGCAACAGCAGGTGGTGTCAAGTGTCGCGCGGAAGCTTTCAGGCACTTCATCAACTTTTGACCTCAGATCAGATAAGCGACAAAGGCGGCACGCGATTTCTGACGACGGCGATTTTTGACTGAGGTTTCTTTCCGTTACACCGACGGATGACTTTTCACTCATATGAACAAAAAACAAACTGGAAATCGAAAAAAAAAGCAAGAAAATAAAGGAAAGAAACCCATTTAATCCCCATGCTAAATGGGCGCAAAGTAAACTGTTGACATTTCAGCCTCAGTTACATGACACTAGAGACACTAGGGGCTAGAGTGAATGAGAGGGAGAGAGAGAGACTGATCCTTGATATGGAGATGGGCAGGGCCAACTAAAATTCCTGTTGTTGTCGTGCACGTGCTGCTGTTGCCAGTGGGTGTTGCTGTTGGTAGTGGCTAAAGTGTGCTTGCCTCTAAACAGCAATGCAGTCGCTCTCATCGTGTGTTTGTTAAACACCTACACAAATGACATACGCTACCTGCACCCGCCATCCCCACCACGTCACACAGTGTTCTACCACCGTGCTGCAGCAGCAACTTGACAAATATTTTTAAGCCCTGTGGAAAGCCAGAGCCAAAGCAACTAAATGAAATGCCAGTGCATGACTATTAAAATGGGGAATGGGAAATGGAAAATGGAAAAACAGGAACAGGAACAGGAGGACCTGCAGAAACGGCAACAGCAATGGTACCGGCAGCATCATCGACATTGGGTTGCGTAACATGACCGCAATCACGTGCCAACATGCAGGTGAAATGCAAATAATTTTTATTTTTACCCAGTAACGTTGGAATTTTTCTAGTTCTTGGTGCCGCCTCCCGTTCTCGCCATCAATCCCTTCTCTGGCCCATAGCCTCTTGCTGTATGATGCAATTGCCTGTCTGTTGTTTGTGTACTAAACACTTCTGCACTTATACACCCACATACAGAAACTGGCAAAATAGCTAACTACACAGGCAAACACATGAGATGGGAGACACGAGAACAAATCCAACAAAAGAGCGAAATAAAATATTCCAAGAGATGTAAAAGCAAAATTTTAAGAGAAAATTAAATATTCTTGACTTTACTTCACCATATTGTAAGAGTCTACCAAAAATGTTAGTGCAGGCTTCCACATCGACATACATGTATATATAAATTGATATATCGCTTTGGCTGCTAATGCTGATTAAGAATATTTGTATTTAATCTAAGGAGTTGTGATCGCCTTTTCTTGACTGTTAAACTTTAAATTGAATTCAACTTAAAAAGGCTAAGCTAAAAGTATGAGAAATGTAGACCAAAACTTAACTAACTGGAATTGTATTTCAAAATTTTTCAAATACCTTCATTTCGATCGTCGATCGCTCACATTTATAGAATCTAACATTTTGATCAAGTGGCCAATCGAAATCAGCTGAAATTGAAACAACTTAACTACATAAAAAGATCTGAATGCACTCCCCCAATTTAGAGGCAGTTGCGTATTTTTATTTCATGGAAATGAAAAGTAAGGCATTTTCATTTTCGTTAGTTTTTCTTTGCCGCCATTGCTGCTGCTGCAGGTTCTTTTTTACGCTTTACCGTTTTTCCTTTTTCTCGCGCCTGACACGCCCACTTGTTTTCATAACTTTTGCGCTTGTTCGCACGTGAAAAAACCTAACACGGGGTCGAGTTTTCTAGATGTGTGTGTGTGTGTGTGTGTGTTCCAACCTCAATCTCACTCTCTCTTGTGTTAGTGTGTGTGTGTGTGTGTGTGTGTGGCAAGTGAAGTGGCAGGCATCCGCATCCGCATCGCACACCAGGCTTGCTGGCTCATGGGTTTTTATGCCGGGAACTAGTTGCATTTTTATAAACGCTACGCGAACTCTTTTTGGTTTTTTTTCTTTTCTTTTTTTTTTTGGAGACCTCCCACAAACTGCGTGACTGCTGCAGTAATATTTACTGACGCTACTGCCACGACCACCTGCCCCTCGCCCCAGCCATAGCCCCAGTCCCCGCCATCATCTCTTTTCCATGTGCCGGAGTGTGCTGTCAAGTGCACTTGTCGGCGTCATGGCTATTTTGCCCAGTAAAAGAACGAAAAAAGAAACACACACACACACACACCGGAAACCCAAAAACGAAATCATGTCAAAACTGATTTTTTGTTTGCAGCAGGTCACCAGAAGGGCGCTTTTGTGTTGGGCGTGGCATGTCTGTTGGCTGAGCCGATTTACTAAATATTTACCTGACGGCAGCGGTGTACGATTTTTCGAGAGCGAGGAGATTTTCATTTTATTTATCAGCAAAGAGAAAAGAGGAGCAGGAGCAGCGCCAACGGAATTTCAATATTAGTAGGAGAAATATATGCAACAGTTTTTTAATATGTTAAAATTGGTCGGTGGTGGGGAGCAGATGGGGGCTGATCAATGAATGGGGGGTGGCTCACGTAACGTTTCAAAGTGTAGTTAATTGATTTTCTGCAGCACACAATGCCAAACGCAGGCAACAAATTTAAACCTTCATTTGATGCAGCAGTAGCAGCAGAACAGTAGGGCCAAGCGCCGCTTTGTATGCAATACAAAAATTGTTCACCTGCTGCTACATAAATGCCATAAATTGTTGTTGCTGTTGTTGATGTTTTCGTTGTTGTTGTTGTTGTTGTTAGTATTCATTTTGTAAGACGGCGTCAACGAGTGCGAAAAATGTCACCGATGGTGTGGGGGGAGGAAGGGGAGCTGGAGAAAGAGTGCGACAAATAAACAGAGAGAAGAATTTTGAATAAATATTTGTTGAACAGGTTGGAGAGGGTTTTTGGTTGAGGATTTTCGGATACTGGGATTGGGGCCTGTCGACGACATGTTGCTAACGTGTTTGGCCCGGAAAATTTTTGCAACAAGCAACAAAAGTGTCAACGTTTAGGCTAGGCAAAATACAAATATGTAAATGTAGAATCGCCTACAAACGAAGGTTAACCAAAAAGTTGTGAAGAATTCAGTTCACGACAGGTTTTTTTTTGGTTTGGTTTGTAATAAACTATTCGATTAATGTTGCTGCTGTAGATGAAACATCTTATTATGCATTCCAAAAGCAGTTTGACATGATGCCTTCCAAAAGTTTCCGAAAAACCCTCGGAGTATATCTATGTGATTCGTCTCGTCTGATTGAGTGAGTGACGCATTCTGACTGCACGGTCTGACTCACTGACTGCCAGACAGACGGTCTGACGAACTGATTGTTCGATTGTCAACGAGCCAGCTGCACTGACTGACTGACTAACTGACAAGCAGCAAACAAAACTGCAAATGGCACAAAAATGTTCGTTTTGGCAAATTGTTAAAACGAATTGTTATGCCTCCTCTGGCTCTGAGTCCATCTCCTCTGTCCTCTGTCTCCTCTGTCCATCTTCCTCTGTCTCTTCATCCTGCCTGCATCCCCCATAAGTTAGTTGTTATTTACAGGGGATTGATTGACAGTTTCAGTAGATGTCATAGATTGAATGACAATTTTGTAGAGAACTCATCATTGTGCTTGTTGATATATGGTAATTTTGCACACGTCCCGCAGCTCTCCGATCCTGTTGCCAGAACGACTCACATCAAGAAATCAAGGTTACAAATTGTTTTTGTTCACCAACAATTAAGGCGATATTGCAATCGAAAAACCAATGAAAATTCTTAATTAAATGACTGGATTTCTTCCATCATCGGATGGAGAACGATGTACATGAAACTATGCAAAGAAAATATCCATAGATGATGGATTTGAGTTAACTTGAATAATTTAACCCAGGATAATCTAATTGGAAATCAAACAAGGGCTTAAAAAAAAGGATATAAAATGGGTAATTACTTGACCGATACGAACAAAAACTGATGGATGACCAAAGCGTAAAACTTGTGCAACTCATTGGTAGTCTTTTATTAATTCTTTTTTGTTGCATAGCAGTTTTGAATAGAGATTATTATTGGCCTCGCTATCAATCAAGTTAAAAAATCTGAATTGGCCTTTTGCTGACAAAGAGTGGACGTTTTTTATAATTTCAACTTTTGATTGGCAAATTAAACTGCAAACTATTTTCACCTAACAACTTTTACACTTTTGCACTGAACATTGAACAAAGTTCAGATGGCTGTCATCTTTTTTTTTTTTGAAATACTTTCTGCCCAGACAGACAGCAAAGACGGGAAAAAGAAGTTGTTCCGAGCAGCAACAACAAGTTTCCCACAACAATACTAAAAAGGGGTTGGGGCCGACCTAAGCCTGGGTCACTTCCTGTGCCCCCAGTGAAGAAGAAAAACTAGAAAACCCCAACACGTACATGGGCCAGAGACGGAGCCAGAACCAATCAAAAGCCACAATAGTAGCTACAACAACAAAAACAACACACGGACACAGAAAAAACCGCAAGCGAAAATATGTATGCTGAAGGGAGAGAAGGCAAAAGAAATGCGAATAATATGCAAGCATTTTATACACTTCGACGACTGCCATCAAGAGCAGCCAGCAATGTGTTTTATAATTTCAACATGGCCACTGCCTCCCAGCCCTCTAGTGTTACTCCCGCCCCCGGTGGCGTCCCCTGACCGCTGTTGTGCCCCTGTTTGTCCCAGTGTTGTGGCATCAAGATGAACATGTTCGGAGCCACTCACGTGCCGCATGCTTTGATTTGTTTCGTTACGTTTCATTACAACAATCATGTTGCTGCTGTGTCTGCTGCTGCCTAACCCTATCTAGCCCTTCCCTACGTCTAACTCTTGCTCTTGCTTTTTCTCCACCTTTCTCTCTTCATCTTCAGGCTATCATAGACACACACACACACATACTTATAGAGGGATATAGTATATATCGAGAGATTGTTACAGACTTCGTTGCGGTTTTTGATTTGCCGTTGCCGTTGATGTAGCTGCTGGTCGCTTCCTTTGTCGTAAAATTCTCAAGAGATGAAGCAAATTTCATTTTGTTTAAAACAGAAAAAAAAAAACAAAAAAGAAGAAATCAACCAACACAGACAACTTTTTGCTTGGGAAAAATTTCATGGTAATCAGAAAATTGCAACTTTTGGACATTGTTGTTGCTGCTGCTGCTGCTGTTGCTGTTGCCTTTTGCATGCATCATGCACTTTTATTATTATGGCAAATATTTTGTTACCTCTTTTTTGTGTTGTTGCTTTTTTGTCGTTGTTGTTGTTTCTTCTTTTTGTGCTATGGCCAGATGCCAGACCTGGACATGCATTGATAGATTTTCCATTCTTTCGTTTCATGGCTCTGCCATTGCCACTGCTCCTTCTTCTTCTATCAGGACACACTGTGCACTGTGAGAAATTGATAGTGACACTCAATATTTTAGCGCCATAGAAAGTGCAAAGTCTCAGTGCATTTGTCTTGTCTTGTCCGTTGGCATCTTCATCTTTCTAGCAGAAACTTTGTGGCTTTGTACACACAAACACACACACACTAAAACACACACAAATAGACGGGTGTATAGAGAAATTTAATTTATTTTGCAACTAAATCGATTGCAGACACCACAGCAACGGCACGACAGCAACAGCAACAATAACAGCTGCAACATTCTCAACTGCATCGACAACAGTTGCTTTAAATGGCCAGGCCAGGATGTTGAGAACAGGCAAAGTTTGTTTCATTAGGTTTTCTCTTCTTCTTGTTGCTGTTGTTGTTATTGGCTTGGCTAATTTGGAATTTAAGTTTACTGTTATTTCTTAAATTGAATTCGCTTTCATGATGCTGGAAAAATCAATCGGAGCATCGCTGCCTTCATTTAGGGAATGTGTAAGCCCCATTCTTCGTTTTTCTCCAAATCTTAGGTCCATCAATCAGAAAATCACTTCCCAGTTGACATACGAATTTGTCAAACGGTTTTCACAAATTTGGTGACGTGTTTTAAGGGTATTTTTAATCAGCAATATTCAAGCAAGCCTACTTATAGATAGATGTAGTTTGGCTTCACAGTTTTCTTAAATTTCAGTTCCAAAAAGAGGTCTAGATTTAGTCGATAAAAGATCTAAGATAGACAAGAATAACCTATCCTGCATCATCATAAAATTTTCCAACCCAACAAACGAATTGCCACGTACTTGGACGCCTATGCGTCTATCTTGCATCCTTACTTCAGTAGCCGAATAATGCTAAGTTCAATTTAGTTTTACTATTCTTTAACTTTATCCGAATATTTGAATGCTAAGTTGAAAGTGAATGTCTTGAACGCAACATAATATTGTTTGCTTGTTGCTGCAGTTGCTGCTTTCGCTCTCTCCTCAACCTTCGTTCTCTTTATGCAAAATGTGCATCAGGCATTTGTATGCATTAGCTAGCAAAACGAACATTTTATGGCAGTAAGCAGAACTTGAAACAGCAGCAGAAAAGAGGGTGGAGATAAAAGGAGTGGGGTGAATCGGTAATGGCTTTAACACAAATACCCATGTCCACACATTCTTGCATAGAATTGCACTTAAATGCAGAAAATGGAGAATGCATGGGAGAACGAAGAGACACAGAAAACCTAAAAACTGTGGCCAGACAGGGAAAGAGATAGAGAGAGAGCGAGAAGAAGAGCCAGAACAGCAGCCCAAGTCGGAGTCACAACTATATAGCCAGAGACAAAGCCCGTGCCAGAGCCCGAAGGACGCTTACAGGGAAAACCCAAAGTACGTCATGAAAATCAGGAAACAGGATATATTAAGTTTGAGGAATGGTTGCTGGACACACTCAGAGTAAAAGAGAATGAGAACGAGAACGAGAATGAGAACAGCAGCGATTCATGAGACGGGAGAAAAGTGAAGAGGCATATATATGCAAATGTTGTCGCAGCAATTGGACAAACTATCCGCAGGCAGTAGGCAACAACAGCAGCAACAATAAAACAGGCGCAGCAGCAATAGCCATAAAAACTGCCCCTTGGCCTGTATCCTGCGACAGTTTTTATTACCCCACACACATAAAATAAGTAGCAGCAGCAACAGCAACAAAACTTTTGCATGCGCTTTTTTTCTCAAGAATTTTCTGCGCTTTCCTTCAATTGGCTGCCACATTTTCTATTAGTGTAAATATGCAAAGTACATGAAGACATGAGGCTTAACTTCCTTTCCCTGTTTCCTTCTTAGAGTGGAAATGAAACATTGTTGCGGCTGCTATTGGCATTTTAAATTACAACAATTGTGCGCAATTTAAAAAAATGAAAAACAAATTTTTTATTCACACTTATTCAACATTTGATGCAGGCATCTATCCCATTAAAACTAACGAGAACCATTTAAAGTAAAATGAAATTATGGGCGGGCAGCCTGTAAAATTAACAGCGAATTGTTGCATAAATTCGAATCATTTTTAATTTTTGAATGTGAAGGAAAACGAGGGAAATATGCCTCAGGGAATACTAGTTTTAGTTATTCATATTATTCTCATATAACTTTAAAGTCAAAAAATGACAAATTCATCTTTTTAACCTGTTATTATGTCTATTAACCCATAAACGTTTCCAAATCATAATTACGAAAATTTGTGGACCAATCAATGTCAATAGTAAATATTAGGGCGCCAAATTTGATTGCGATAGTGTGAATATTGCCTTCAAAGTCAAGGTGATCATATGTAAAGACAGTATGTATATATTCATAGATCCCTATATATACTTATGTAAATTCACTTTAGGAAGTCGGAAACGCTTCCATCTGGTGGGCAAAGTCAGACTAGGAGTCGAAGTCGGAGCCAAAGCAAACCGAATCCATATTTTATTGTCCGTTCCCCTTTTCTTTATTTTTTTGCTTGCAGAAAATTTCAATTTACAGTTTTCATTCAAATAAGCTGCTTCAGCCGAACCGCCAAGACCATGCTGGAACTACATTTGTGCTTATCAAAGACAAATATGAAATATTAATAATACTGAGGAGCGGCTGAACAGACACCAAAATGACGGGCGAAGGAGGAGGAGGGGCGAACGGGGGTGGTAGCCCCATTAAATATGATGGCAAATGGCGAATTCGTGGCACAGAAAAATGCAAATTTCTCTTACTGACTCTATCACTTTAATGCCTTTCACTGAGATTTTTCGGGGGAGGCCCCTAAAATGCAACACGTGCGCTATAAATCATCACGGCTGGCGGTTGGCAGCCTGGTGAGTTTGTTCGTTCATTTGTTCGATGGTGGGTTACTAGATGGTTAGATGGGGTTTTTAGGTGGGGGCGTGCGTGATAGCACGCAAACTTCCAATTTCACAAAAAAAAAAAATCAAATCAAAAATAGTTTTCGCAAAAGTTCCAAGTGTTAGTTAAACTCATTCCTTTTTGCCCTGGTCCAAAGAAGGCGACAAACAATGCAACAAATTGCAGACAATGACTGCCAAAGGCACTGAAAACGCCAACGCATGGTGGAGGAGGAACTTTTTGTAATTGTCTGGGTAGTCGGTCGGGTCGGCGTCGGAGGGATTGATTGCGAGGAGAAAGACACGTGGGCTGTGACTGTGTCACCTTTATTTGCCAGTCGAAAAGCGAAGATGGAGCTAAAACCAAATGGTTGACTGGCTGGCTCCTTGCTGGCTTGGTGGCCTGGCACGTTGCCGATAATAGACAGTCATAAGCCATAGTCATTGCAATTGTTGTTGGTCGGCAAAAGAAAAGCGCCGGTTACATGGCGGTCTGAATGGCATTGGCCGCATGCCGCCCTCATTGTATGTAAAACACAAGACAACAAAACATTTAAATGACTTGAGACAATCATATAAGTAACAACTCTATGCATTTTTGTATTTATATCAATGTCAATTCTTTGAGAAACTACTTTCCTTTACGAAGGTCATCTTACATTTTAAATAATCGATTTTTGTTAATGTTGTATAGTGTAATTGCCTTAATGCGAACAGTTTTGAAATCTACTTCAACAAACGTACGGCCAATAATCGTAAGTTCTTGCCTTCGTTCGCACCGCTACAACACCCTTTGGCTACACTTACTTAACCACCCACTCGTACAGTATTCGCCTCAAGAGGCAGTCAAAATTTAATTGAAAGAAAAGTTGAGTTTTGTGTCGACTGTTAATTTGCCTTGAATGAAGTCGAACACATGTCCCACGCGTCCGCACTAGCACCCAAACTGGCATTCGAACTAAAACTTATTGCCGCCCCCTCTTTGCTGGTATCCCTCACTACTTTCAGCTAGTAAGTATGCAGATGAAAGAACTAACATATCGTAGTTTGGCTTACACACACTATCGCCTGTAGGTTTGCAGCATTTTGCGGGTGCAAATGTCACGTTGACTTTAGCCTGGTTGTCGGTTGTCGATTGTCGTTGCCGTTGTTTGCCGCGAAGCTACGTGCCTTGGCATATATGTATATATGCGTACATATATACGAATATATGTATGTATGTGTGTATTGGGTGGGTCGGGGGTCTGTGTCAAAGGGTCTGACTATGGGTCTAGCCTGACGTCGGAAGCTTGATTATACTGTAAACCCCATGAATTTGCAGTAGCGTTCAGCAGGTGCGCAATGTCGCTTGCATTCAAATGTCACAATTTCAATTGCCATAGGGTGATAGAACCGACGCTTGAGAGATTTGGAGTGGGGAGAGGCGAAAAGTGGCTGCCCAACAATTTCATGCTTGTTAGAAAATTTGTATAATGCATAAAGAGAGATGTGGGCAAAACTCATTCTGCAGTAGCAACAGACCGTGCTGATGAGCAATTAACAAACAATTCCACACAGTTTTTAGACGGAAAAATAAACAGACCTGAGTGTCTGTCCCCCTGTTGTCCTCTTCTGTGTGCGTGTGCGTGAGTTTCAATTTAAATTATTTGTATGTAAAGCGAATTCTCAATGCTCTAAAGCGCTCAACTAAAATTCAATGACTTAACCCTAACAACCTAAAAAACCGTAAGAAAATAAGGTGAAGTTATCAAATGAAATAAATTCAAGTTAATACAGTACAGGGTAGCAATGTCATTGGCTTTGTTCTTTCATTTCTGGGCCAAAAACTGCACTTCACTTGGACAGATAAAAAGTGCTTGCATTTGCATTCTTTGCTCATAATTAAAAGCTAACAAAATGGCAAATTGCCGTCGACGACAATGACAGCGACAGCGGCGACAACTTTGTCGTCGTTGCCGCTCTTTCATGTCATACGCCTACGCGAATTGCAGGCCAAGAGCAGGGACAACATCAGACAAGCAGAGACAAGCTGGATAAGCTGCGACAACCAGGGCCAGGGACTTTGTTTTATCTAGTTTCTCTTTTTTTTCCCCCCTATTTACCCGTTGCAATGACATGCGGTAATGTGGCGACGGCAATGACGATGGCGATGGCGTCTGCTGTTGCTGTTCCTGTTTCTGCTGCTGCTGCAGTATCTCTATTCACCACTACTGACAATAATAATTTGCATGCCCTGGACGTTGGCAAAATTTCAGCATTCTGAGTAACATTGCTGGTGCTTAAGAACAAAATATTTTCTAACTTCTTTTCTAATTGTTTGTGTTTAGCAATTATTTGAATAATAATTAAATGAAAGACTTGATTGATCGGTCGGTTGCCTACTTTTGTTTGTTTTTTAGAGGGTTCCTTGAATTTGCAGTCTTTGATTTCCGTTTTGGAACTCCTTAAGCTATTTGTAACTAACAACTCTTACTAAAAATAAGTATTAGTTAAATTAACGATAAATGCTTACCAGACGACGTTAGCAATGGTGGTGCCGCTGCTGTTGCTATCGTGTTCGTTGCTATGATTTTATCCTCGACCATAAATTGCACTTTTTTGCGCGAACTTGATGTGGATGTTGAGGATGTTGGGGTCGGTGTGTTGCTGTATGGGCTAGGGGGTGTGGCAGTAGGCGTTGGTATATAGAATTGTGATTTACCCGACGGCGTCAGTAATGGCGTTGCTGCTGCTGAAGAAGCTGTGGCTACATCCATGTCAGGCTGCTCCACTGCAATAAGAGTTTCAACAGTTGCACTGGAGATGGTGGCTCCAACTGCAGGCAGGTCTAACGTTGCTGGACGCTTCAGGATGGACTTGATGGAAGGCGAGGTGGGCGTGACAGTTAGCACTGTAAAAGACGAACTGTCATTGTCATTGGCTTCGTCATTATCCTTGTCCTTGTCCTTGTCATTGTCATTGTCTTTGTCGAAAACAGCTACCATTAGGGGAGTGGCTTGGCCAGTTAAAGTAGTAGAACTTTCAATTGGCTCATCTGATTTTTTATTGCGTGGCGGACGTCTTGGTGTGGCTGCTGCTGGCGCTGTTGGTGTGGCAGCAATCATAATTTTCTCATAGCTGTCACTGGAATCAGCTAGATCACTATTCAGATTATCACTGCCAAGGCTTATCCTTTGCCCGGCAATGGCCGCCACATTGTTGCCATAGAATTGCCTCTCCTGGAGCTGATGCTGCTGTTGTTGCTTCTGCTGCTGTTGATCTTCGTCTTCGATTAACTGTGCATCAGCCACATCGAAGTCATCATGATTATTGGAGTTTTTCATCTTTCTGTCGACTGAGATCAGTTCATAAGGATTGACACTACACCGCAATATAGAACGGCGATTCTTGCCATTGTTGCTGTTCGTAACGAAACCACTCGATTGCAGCAAGAATTCATTGTCCTCGGTGAGCCAACAATCTGAAGGTTCTGGCTTAGCCTTGGCCATTGTCAGCGGCGGCGGCGGTAATTGCGCTCGTGTTCTCGAACGTCCACGTTGAGTTCCTTCCCCAGCGTTGTCGCGGCTACGTGACTTCCCATTGCCAATGCCCTCTTTAGTGGACTCACTTTTGGCCGCTGGCTCTGGTGACAGCAGTCGCGTGCGTCGCATCAGGTCATAGGGATCCTTCTGCGGATCCAAAATTGAGGGACGTGACTTCTTCGTTGAGCTAACCACTCGCATGGTGGCCGCCATGGAGCGACTGCTGCTACTGCAAGTGGCAGCTGTTAGTCTCAGTGTGCCACCAGCTAGCATACCTCCGCCGCCTAAACCTCCGCCAATAGTGGCCAGGGGCAATCGCGAACCTTTGCACTTCTTGCATATGCTCGCCTTCTTCACATCACGTTTCGTTCCACTCAAATACTCAGCGCACGAACAGATCACAACTGCCAGGCCCGGCTCTGTCGTCTCCGGTGCAAAAATGGCTGCCGCATGTGGCTGCTGCTGCTGATGATGATGATGGTGATATCCATAGCCGGAGGGACGCAGCGGTATGCCACGAACTGTGCCATAGATCCAGGGCTCAGCATATTTCATGGAACGCGACAAGGCGCCGGGCAGAAACTCATACCCGGGCGGTGGCAATTGGCAATAGGCGGCTGTCAAATGGGGATGAGGATGGAGCAGACGATGCTGTTGTTGCTGCATCCCGCTGGCAGTGGCTATAGTAACGTTCTGTGAATTTTGTCCGCTGATGATTTGGTTGTCGTTGTTGGTGCTGTTGTTACTGCTGCTAAGAGTTTTGAGCCGCTGACTCCAGGACTTTTTTGATTTGTCATACATGAGCTAAAAATAGAGATATGTGGGTCGGAAAAAATTGGTGTGAGAAAATGACACAAGAGAAAGGTAAATACGCTGAGCGAATGGGAACTTTTGTGTGATCTAGGCTCACCTTTTAGTAGTGGCTGTTGCGCACATAATCCCACAATTTAAATTAATGGCTTTGGTGCTCCTTTTTTGTGCTTTCACTCTCCTTTCCTTGCTCTTCTGCCTTTCCCACTCTCTCGCTCTCGCTGAGGGTCATCAACTGTTGCTGTGCCGTAAAAAAAGGAAAAAAAAAGGAAAGAGATAAAGCAGAAAATTATTAAAGCGCAACGTCCAGCGGGAAATCCGTTTAGAAAAGTTTTATTATTGAAAAAGTTTAAAATGCGATTATATGTGTGTATGTGTATGTACAAAAGAGAAAAGGGTGGCTGAATTGGAGGCAATAGAGACGCAAGCACTGCCAGTTCAAGGGCGTAGATGTGCATGATACTTGAAATAGTGAGGTCGTTTTTACCATTAAAGGTCTCCCTGTGGCAAGTTTATCTTCAAGGTTACGCCCATGTGGATGGTTGGTTGGTTGGTTTAAGGTTTCGAAGGGAGCAGCTGTCCTAATATTTGAGTGATTTAATGAGAGGCTCTTTGGCTACTCAGCTACTTAGTGTTGACAAATGGCTTAGATTAACAAAAATTGGCCCAAAAAAGTATAAAGAATAAAAGGAAAAAAAGTTTCGTTATCTATATAGACATCGATTTAAACGGTTCTTAGGATATATTGTCTATTCAAATTTTGGTTGGTTTTGGTTGGCTTTCGCCCGTCTTACTATTCTTACCATTTTCCATCTATGGGGCAATTAATTGCAATTTTTATTGCTGTTGTCATCCAATCAACGTTAAAAACTCAATTTGCAATTTAATAGACAGAAAATAAATGACATACAAATCCTAAGCAATTGTCCCCCTTGTTTGTGTAGATGGCAAATCAAATAAACCAGTCAAAAGAATATAAACCACATTCGCATTGCCTGTTTGGGGAAAGTTCTATTCAGGCTGCTTTCCCTTGCCGGTAATCTCCTCCTCTCCTTCATTTTGCCATTTGACCATTTCCTCGCTTTTGGTCGCCGATGCCAACGAATAGCATTTGGCAACTTTGTTTTCGTTTCGCGAGTGAATTTTCTTTTCTTTCTATGGCCACTTTTCACCATCAACAGAATCTTATGCTCGTATTTGTGTGTGTGTGTGTGTGTGTATTGCAGCCTCAAGTTGTTAGTTGTTGTGCTGGCTGTTTTTGTTCTTGTTGCTCTCTTGGCCATTACAAGGCTTCCTGCTGGCCCGCTTGACATTGCGGATATTAATCAAAATGCGAAGCGGAGCTTGGTTTTCATCTCCCACGCGGCTAGTCCAGAGTGTCGAGTCCAAGTCGAGTCGAGTCTAGTCCAGTACAGTTCAGTTCTGTTCAGTTGGAGTTGGCTTAGCTTAGTTAGCGCCATTGTTGCTGCTGCTGCTGCTGTTGTTGTTGTTGTTGCTCTTTTTCTTAAGGTGCTTTTTGGCCCAAACACGTCCCGGCGCGTTGAAAAATGTTGATAAATGTTGACAATTTTTCCGGCAACCACTCGTGATAAATCTAATTTTTCTCTTACTCGCCTCTTCGCATTGCCTCTGCGTTGTTCCTTTTGTTAGCTTGCTGCATTGTTGTTGCAAGTGTTTTCTGCTGTTGTTGTTGTTGTTGCCGTTACCGCTGCCAGTTGGCAGTTGTTGTGACTGTTGCTCTTGCAGTTTTGATTACACACAGCTCTTGTCCTCGTCCTTGTTCTTGTTGTTGCCATTTTGCTATTGTTGTTGTTGTTGTTGTTGTTGTGTGTAGGTGTGAAGTAAAATTAAAAACATGTCATTTTTTTTCTTTATCGCCCGTTGCAATGCTGCCATGACCCACTGCCATGAGCGCCATCAGCACGAGCAACACCAACACATTAACAAGTTCAACTATATTTTGAGTGAAATTTCATCCACTTTGTTTGTTGTTAACTTGAATGAATGATGATGAGACCGGCTGACTGAATAACTAGATACCTATAGAGTAAATGGGATCCATTTTTTTTTGTATCTTTGTGCATGGATTTATGTAAATTCCCATTACGAGTCAGTTGAGTACCTAGAGACAAACAAAAAGTGAAAGTCGGTGACTTTGTCCCATTTGCCTTTAATAAATATACCATTAATTAACTATAATCTCTAGAATTAAACTCTATGATTGTCTTTTACTTTGCCTTTTCTCTTTCAACTGCTTTTGGTTTTTGTTTCTTTATACTTTTTTCTTTTCATCATAATTTTTCACGCTCAATTTGGCTTGCAAGTTGGTGCACAAAGCATTTTTCCCCCTTTTGGCCAGCGACCTAGGTTTTTTCTTGTGCCGCATTTGCGCCAAATGCAATTTGTCATTATAAATTTACGTCAGTTTAAGCAAAGGCAAACGCAAAGTTGCAAAACGAACGAAAAAAGTAAAAGAGAGAGTTAGAGAAAGATAGAAGCGGTAAGCAATGCATGGACGAATGGATGGAAGGAGGAAAAGTTCTTTAGCATTTTTATACCCTTGCAGAGGGTATTATAAAATTGGTCAGATGTTTGTAACGCACAGAAGGAGACGTTTCCGACCCCATAAAGTATATATATTCTTGATCAGCATGAGAAGCTAAGTCGATATAGCCATGTCCGTCTGTCCGTCTGTCCGTCTGTCCGTCTGTCCGTCTGTCCGTCTGTCCGTCTGTCCGTCTGTCCGTCGGTGCGTACGCGTTTTACTCAGCCATCTTAAGAGCTATCGGGATGAAATTTTTTTGGGAGCTTTTTTTTTACCCGGGTGAGATAAAGTATGAAAATCTTTGGGATCGGACTACTATATCATATAGCTCTGGAACAAAAATTTTTGCAAAAATTGGAGTATCCCCATGAAATTCACCAATATAATAGAATTTGATATAAAATCTCAGATCCCAAAATTTGACCCTGATCGGATAAATAGAACACAAGTTACAGTCTATATAAATCGGTTCAATCGCTGCCGGCAGCTCTGCTTGCTGCCTACTACGTCATCATCAAATCAACAGAGCACATGCATACACACACAGACGCAACGCTACATAAACTGTATGTGTATGCGTGCGTTGCTTTGCTTAGGGAATGAGGGAAGAAGAAGAACAAATTGTACATAGTATGAAGAGTAAAATTGTTTTGTTTGTATATTAATGAATTGAGTTGCAGAAAACAAATTTTGAACATGTGAAATTATTATTGTCAAGGACTGCAAGGGTATATAAACTTCGGCATAGCCGAATTTAACTTCTTTGATATTTCAATATATATATGCCAACTTGACTCGGACGTAGAAAAGTTTTAAGAACTTTATTCTCTGTCTTCTTTTGCTGTCCTGGGTAACAACAACCACGGTGGCAGCAACATTGAGTACCAACTGCAACTTGTCCACAGATTGATGGTCATATAAAAAAGTAGTTAACGCCAGTTCGAAGCAACTATACGAACAGCTAATTAAGTGGCATGAGGTTAAAGTTTAATATAAATTTAAGTAATCATTTGCCAATTCACCAATCCAAATGAAATTGAAACATTTAAAATGCAATTAGGGTGCATCGAAAGGGTAATAGAGAGAGAGAGGGAGAGAGAGGGAGAGGAATGTAACAGCAGCAACAACAAAAGGAGGATCATACCATAAGCGGCTTACAGAAAGGTAATGAGCTGCTGCCTCAGACATTTGGCATGAAAATAAGTCGGCCAACTCTGAGCTGAAGCAACTAAAGACGCATCAAGTATACGCGCAGTTGTACAATAGCTCTCTGCAAAATTAACAATTTAATTTAGCTGCATCTCTCCCATTTGCACTTTGTCTCTATTCTCTCTATATATATATGTATGTATGTCTATTAATTTATTCAAGTAAAGAAAAATTGGCAAAGTAATGAGGTAGTGAAAGAGAAAAAGAGAGCGAGAGCATTAGACTGATGGCGAGCTCAGAGAGAATTATAATCACCGCTTCAGAGCGGCAAATTTACGCGGGGCCAATGCCTGGTTAAGTTGAATTTAAGCTGGCTAAAGCCAGCGACAGAAAGAAATACATACAGGGAAAGGGAGATTGTGTTTTTGTGTCGGTGAGAGAAATGCTAGAGAATCTCTCTTTGAAACTTAAATTAGTCGATTGGTTTTCGTCAGGTTTCTCTTGGTGTAGTTGTGCTTAGGCAGTTGCTCAAGAGAAGCGTCCTAGTGGAAACTGTTGGCAGCAGCTGCTTTAGTCTGCTAGCTAAAGGCGATGTGTGAGTGCGCAATTTTGATGCTAACTTTGCTAGTGTTGGGTGATGGCTGCTCCTCCTGGCGGTTACCAAGCTCAAGACGAAGATGAAGTGGCGGAGCTGTCTGCCAGTCAGCCAGTCAGTCGTCTACTCCGCCTCTCTCTCACCCTTTCTATCAAGCACATACTCTATTTATATTGAATTTAATTTATTGAAAACCTAATGAGTTTTTTGATAAGTTCATACGAAACTAGCATCTGGCACCTCGTTAAATTGCCATCAATTGCAAGTTGTAAGCCACAAAACGTAATGGGTAAGAGTCAACAGATTTATGTTCAGACAAATTAATTTATGCTATGTAAAAGTAAATTGCATAAGGCAAAAGACAAGGATTTATAACATGAAGCGGCGGAATGAACAGTAGAAGCATCAGGAGCATAAGTAGATGCAACTTTCTCGGTGTCCTTAAAGTAATTTACTAAAACGCACACAAACACACACACAGACACTTACACACATGGATGTTGCAAACAACAAGAACGAGGACTTACTAATTGAATTTGTTACTTTGTGAAATGTGAAATGTTAACAACTTTTGCGGGCGCTGCGAGGTTTCCTTACGTTTAAGGGAGGGGGATCAGGCAGACTGATAAATTCGGTGGGTGTTGGTCTTGGTGGTTAGGCTTTAAACTTTTCCTAGCCGCATGCATTAAAGTGCAATGACAGTTGCAGTTGCAGTGGCAGCAATTAACCAGACTCAGACTGGGCTGCTCCTGCTTGAGGTGGCAACTTTGCTAAACTAATTAAAATGCATATTCTCTTAGTCTCCTTTCTATCCAGCCACCCTGTGTCATAGTCTGCTTACGTTAAGCATAAATGTAAAAACTTTCGCTAGTAACAAGCAACAATGCAACATCCCCTACAATATGGTTTAGGTACAAGCCAAGAGAAGCAAAAAGGAGGAATGAGAAAAAAATGGACAGGATCTAGGCAACCAGGCCACACGTTCAGACAGACATGTTGATGACAGTTTTGCCAAGGTAGAAAAAAGTAAAAAAGACAGAGACAGAGATAAAGCTAGAGGTAGACCTAGAGACAGGTAAAGGGACAGCAATTTGTATAACACGCTGGGCAGTCCTGGCCTATCTTGTCACCTGTGTACCTATCCCTAACTCCAGTCCAGCCTTTGGTTCAAGAAAAACTTTTTAAACTCATTAGACCAGCCGCTTGGCCAAGCAGCGAAGCAACCAGGCAACTTTCCTAACCAAACAAGCAGCAACAACAATAAGAGAAATAGGGACCCGGGACAGGGGTAAGTTTTGAAAGAAAACACAGTAAGGTGACTGAGAAAGAAGCGACGCAGAAAGGTCAGTATAATGGTTTGGGTTGGGCAAAAGAACAGCACGAGGACAACAACAAACAAAAGCCCAAGATAAACAGGCAACTTCTTATGCAGGCCTGGCTTACTGTCGCTTTTCATGCGGCTAAACATGCCCCGAGATGCTGCAGTTGAAATTTTATTTATTGCATTAACTTGAAACCATCTTTGTTTGGCTGGGTTCGTTGGTGGTTCCCCTGCTGGTGCTGGTGGTGGTGGTGGTGGTGGTGGTAATGGTTGGCGGTAATAGAACAAGTGGGTTTAAATGTTGGAACCAAGGGTGAGTCCTTCAGGTCTGTCTAATAATAAACATAATGAAAATGATGTTCATAATGCAGCAACACACTAATCAACTCTGCGCATTTGTTCATTTCTTGGCCTTTCTTTTGCTGCTTTTGTTGAGAGAAACAAGTTGGGCAATAGGTTTATGGGGTAATAGTGAAATAAAACAGATATGTACATACATACATACATAGAGCATATTCTCGAAAGGAGTTTCAAAATTTGTTTGTATGACCTTCAAGCTTAGCTTGTCCGAAGTGCAACAAAGATTAAGTGTGATTGTCATTCATTGAATTTTCTTTAACTCGTTTGTTCCTGACATGACATCAACATTTCTTCTTCAAATTTCTATGTAGACATAAACAAAACATACACCCATATATTTGATGCATATATCATAATTGAGTTTACAGGAAGTTTGAACGATTAAGCCAGATGTGGGATGCAGTTGGTTGCATAAATAAATATAAATTTTGTAGAAATTAACATACGGCCTTTGTTATGGAGAAAGTCTCTCCGTCACAGTCCCCACCTACCCCACGCCGTGTAGGCAGGCAGTCTGGCAGGCAGTCAGCTTGGCATGGCAAGAAAATTGATTGTGTGGAAAATTTTATGTTTATGTCATTTCTCATAGCATACTTTTGAGAGAGTTTTGCAAATTGCATTGCATATACAGGATAATTGCAAGCATATGTAAAACAGCAAATAGCAACAGCTGTGTCTGTGTGTGTGTGTGTGTGTGTGTGTGTGTGTGTGTGTGTGTGTGTGTGTGTGTGTGTGTGTGTGTGGCATTTTAATTGTTAACACTTTGTGTGTGGGCATGGAAAAGATTCTTGTTTGACTGCCACAATCATTTCCATAATAAAAATTGACTTACTGGCCACATTATGCGCGCCATTTATTCATTATATACATAAAAATATTCTTTATAATTTATATACATACATATATTTACAATATATTGCTTTTTTGATTGAGCAGTGTGGTGGCGGGCTGATGACAGTGGCGGCTTGGTTGGGACAGGTGGGGTGTAGGTAATTATATTATTTAAGTGAAAATAAAAATAATTATATTCGGTGTCAAGTTGAGCATAAAATACTTTGTGAATATTATAGGCAATTAAATTATGCCCATGATCTTATTCTTCTTCATTTTATTATTACCTAAAATATGGTACATTCTATACCATTTCAATTTACCAACCACAGGGCAGGGGATAATTTAAACACCTAGTTATGAATCAGCACAAAAGCTTTAATCAGATTGTGGTATGAGTCTTGCAGATGTAAAAAATCTATTTTCAATGAAGAGAAATTTACGAGAAACAGAAAACACTTTAATTCGGTACTAGTTATTTTCTGTGGGAGTTGAAATTTTATTTAGTTAATTGCTTATTCGAATGCGCATCGTCTGCCTGTGATTGTGAGTTATAGGCGACACATGTCAAAATGTGGCCAAAACTCAATTAGTTGCCGCAAATTGTCTTAGTTAAAGGCTGGTCACATTGAGGTCAGAGCTGGGTTTTGTGGTTTTGGAGATACATCAAGAGAGCCAGTTTGGAGATTAGGTTTATATTTATTTATTTTAAGCTAACAATAAATGGATAATTAAACTAGTGAATGGTTAAACAAAATAAATTTATGATTAGGTCTGTATGCCCGCCTCTTTTCTGAACTAAGGTTCTCCATCACATTGTCTATGCTCATGGTCATGGACTTGAATGGCGCCTTCTCGTTTACGGTTCCATCTGCTCCTTTTCTCTCATTCAGTCAGTTATAGTTCGGTGCTCTCCATGTGGGGATTTGCGTTTTTAATACCCAGACTTTGGAGCTTACGCAAACGATGGATCTGACGTTTCAGTTTGTGCTTAAAGACAATCTGATTGTTCACCGTCTTCAGCTCATCGATATTGCAGCCTTTCAGATTGCTGACAGTCTTTGCCAAAAGCGTTTCGGTAATGAAGTACTTGGCTTTAGATAAACGCATATACTCCACGTTTCGACGAGACAGTTGTTCACGCAACAAGTACAAATGATAGCCCACACTGGGAAACCGTTGGCTGGTCGATGGTAACGATGAGGAGGAACAAATGCCACTGGATTGTTGCTCCTGGTTAACAAATTTTTGATAGTTCGGCATGATGCTTTAGTTTTCTGATGTTCTTCTCTCTAAGGTTACTTGACGTTTGATGGTTTGCCTCATCCTACCGCACCTTTTTATACATATTTATTTTCTAATCCAGGTAACATTAAGTCCTTTTTTGTCTCTTTTTGGCGCCACCCTCTCTACCTGAACAGCTACCTGACCAACTAGTGGTGCCCAACTGCCCTTTTGACTTGTTAAGAGTGTGTCTTTCTGTATCATAAAAAACAATTCATTCTTAATCTGCTTGCCCTAGTAATAAAGTTTTCATATTTTGCAAACACTTTCATTCTTAATCCGTTCACTAATCCACCTAATCCGAAGAGCGAAAAAATAGTCAATAGTTGGTCCTATAAAAAGATTAAGTGACATTACACAACGTATTTTCCCAAGCAGCTGAAACACTAGAACCTTTTAAAGAATATGTTCACCATGCTCGATCCTGTTCAGAAAAGGGTAAACTTCGAGGGGGATTAAGCCCATCTGCTGTTCAGCATTTTCATTAATGATCTGCGCATCAACTGAACCGCAGCGAAGCGTGACGTATACCGATTGCAAATAATGTCATCTGCCAGAGTAATTACTTTTTCCACAAATTAATCGAGTATTTGTATCAGTATAGAGTTCTAAACCATCAAGGAATTCAAAGAATATTTGCATAAAATTGTCTATTCAAGTTGTTATTATGAAAATTGCAAGTGTGTTATTTTACATAAACAATCATGTCGATTTCTTTAAACGAATAGATGAAAAGTTTTTGCTATTTTACCTTTTCTTTGCCTACTTAAGTTGAAGAAAAACAAAATTTATTCTAGGGGACAGAAGAAATTGAAAGTGATAGACCTTTGGCACAAAATTATGGCAAACTTTTTACGCCCGACTTTTTTGCGCGACGAACTTTGCCAAGTTGAATGTTGAAATAAGCAATTTTCATCGTCTTCGCTATCTGTGTCTCTCAGACACACTCGCATACACACACACACACTTACACAGGCTCAAGTTGTATTTTTTCAAAGCGAAAAAAAAAGAAAAAGATTGAAAAGTAATTGCATTCAAGAGCTTGTAGTTAAAAATTTATAGCTATAGTGCCATAGAATCTCAGTAAAAGGCAAAGAAAGGCAAAGCAACTGTAAAAAAAAAAACCATGATGATGATGCTGCCTTTGCCGGCACTTCCGCTGTCTGACGTTGATTCTCCGGAATCCGGGAAAACGTATTTGGGGAAATATTGAAAATGTAATTCCAACGACTGTTGTCTGCCCAGGAGAGTTGGCGGTAATTGCAAACATTTTTTCGTAGTTTCATTCAAATAAAAGTAAGTTGAAATTGAAATGAAATCATATTGCCGCATCCCATTCCTCAGGCCGCTTTTTCCTGTAGCTCATCTGCCGCTGCGGAACCAACAGACAATTATGGCCAAGCAATTAATTTTCTACTACTACTACTTCTAGGGTAATTAACATGGCCGAGATGCAGATGCCATTGCCAATGCCAAAGTAAAGCGCCACCATCTCAATTACAAATGTTGCCTCTTCTATATTTTTTTCATCTGTTTTATTTTGTTTGTTGTTGTACTATGTACAAATGTATGTGTGTATATGTAGTGTTATTATTGTTACAAATTTTGGAAATGTTGTTGGCAGTGATGCTGCTCATTTGGCATTTTACATTTTCCACATTCACAACAACAAAACAAAAACGACTGAGGGAGAGAAAGAGGTAAACGATACATGTATAATAAAATTTTCATTAATTGCTTTCAACATAAGGTGATTACAAAGGGGAGTGGAAAAGGTAGATGAAATAACTTTATAATCCTGACCAATTCCCCTAGATTTTCATGCACAAATGCAAAATATCATGCCAACAATTCCATACAAATGTGGTTGTTCTGAGTTACACCAACCTACAAAAGTTTTGTTGAATGCAACTAGAAATTGATTCCTATAGTTAGTATCTATTCCTCTTTTGATGTTGATTTCATTGGGAAATGAAAGCACAGAACATGTGCAGGGAAATTTGGCTTACTCATTTTGACTGCGCCTTTTGGGTCTCGATTTTTTAAAAGATAAATATTTGTAGAGAGTAGATTGTAATGAAATTGAAATATTAAACAGTTAACAGATAAAGAGATAGACACAACAATTTTAGGATTCTGAACTGAACTTAAATACAGAGGACTTCAAAACGGAGCCAAAATAAAAGTATTAAATGGTTGTCTGATTACGGGTAATTGATAATTATTAATAAAATGTTTACCTAACTGATATAATATGTTGTAAAATAATACGTTTTCAATTTGCAATGTTAAATTGCCATTGTTTGGCGGCGACTTGCTGTTGGCATTCATGTTAGTCGCCAATCAAAATTGTTGGGACACATTTATCACTCCATCAAAACGCTATAAATTACAAAATTAGATATGCTTGCAGTTTGTACGAACGGGTGAACATTGTAGGTGTGTGTGTGTATGCATGATGGTGGTGGGCTTTTATGATTTGATAGGTGACAAAGCTGGCAAAGATTTGGCATTAATTACAATGTGAGAATGGGGATAATATAGTGTGTAAATCAAATCAAATGGCAATTAAGGAGCCATTTACACTTTAAAATGCAATGACAAAAATATGCACCAACTGCTGAAAATTGGGAAAGGGACAGCGATGACAAGAGAAAGAGAAAGGGAAAGCAATGCTGTGGCCAATTAATTAAGGCAAACCTCAGCAGCGAAGCGACAATGCTGAAAAGTATGCAACACACGAACCGCAAAGGCAATGAAATATTGCAATCAGCAAAAGAATGAAATGCCACTAAATGCACACACACACACACACATACAGAGAGAATGAATGAGAGAACACATAAGAACTCAAAGGAAGAGTGGTTTGTTGGGTGGGTGCATTGTGGGTGTTGCCGCCCGTTTGCCAAAATTAGTTTCTGTGTCAAAAGTTTGAAATGAGCAAGCTCTCTTGGCTGCTTGGCTGGTTGGCTGGAGCTGAAGCTAGAGCTGGAGCCAAGTAAAAACTAGCAAACGCCAAACAGAAAAACTCATGGTCGTGGCGAAAGAGAGCAGCAGCAGTAGCAGTCAAAAACAGAGAGTGGACGAGCAGGGCAGGGCGAGGTGGCTACGGATGCGGCGCCTGAGCCGAGAAGGCGAGGACAAAGTTTGCTCAACGCTGATGTAGTTAAGAATTGGCAGCAAATGCTGCTTAATTTCAAAAGAAACTTTACGTATTTGTCATGCGGCGCACATTCATTGCGGTGTTCATTTGAGCGCTTATTCAAACAGGCCAAGAAGAACGTCTACAGAGCAGAACGAAACGGAATGAAACCGAACCGAAGTTGCTTTTGGTCATCTTTATCTTCATCTCCATCTTTTAATTTTTAATAATTCATCAGTGATGGAAGATGAAGAGACACACACAGACACACTGATAGTGGGGTGAAGAAGCAAATGACATCATTTTCCCGTTGCTAATTTGTGGTGACCTAGCCAAATATGGTTTCGTTTCGTTTGCTTTGATTCTTCTTTGGTTTAACGACACACACACATACATACACACCACAATCAAACTTCATTTCCTTTTGCCCATTGCCATTTGACTCTTGCAGTTTGATCGTTTTCGTTTCCGTTCCAATGACGCTTTGATTGGCCTTGTGGTATTGTGGTAGCTGACCGAAAATTGAGGTTTATTTTAACTGAAGCATTAATTATTACATGCCCAAGAGCAGCACCAACCGCATCTTAAGTTTACTTAGTTTCAACTTAAACTCAACTGAATGAATTATGACAAGAAGCCAAATTATATCAATTTTCCGATTCATCTCGCCTAAATAATGAATTGCAATTGAAAGTGTTTTTCTTTTAAATATAAGCAGATTAAAGTTTCAGGCTGAAATCTATACTTATGAGCAACCTACATAGATGCTAATACTAAACTATTTGTGTAATTGAATTGGAAAGAAAATATCGCTTATGGCCGTAAACTATAAATTTGCTGTGATTCAATTTGGCTTACCTGTTAACGTTTTAAATTGTTTCTTGTCTTGCGATTCCGCTTCGTTTCCTCTGGAAATGGGAGAAAAAAAGAAATGTTAATGCTTATTGTAAAAAAATTGTCGATCTAGTATTGAATTTAATTATCATATATGTACAAACATATATGTATGTTTGTTTTATGCTACGTGTAACATCCGAATGTTATTTGTGCACGCCATTTTTAAATGTTGAAATGTTTTATTGAAATTGTTTTTCACTTCATTGTTTTATTAATGCCCACATAAAGTCAGAGAACGGGTAGAGAGGAGAAAGGTAAGGCATTACAATGAATTTATTTTGGTAAAAATAAAATCACAGTAACAGATGGAGTGAGAAAAAAGAGAGAGATCCGCAAGGGAGAGCAAAAAAGCATTTCCGGGACCCAAATGCTAAAATGCGAAATGCATTCGTGTGTGAAAATGATTTGGAAAATTGGTGCTGAATTGTGTGTGTGTGTGTATGTGCAGAGACAATCAAAAGGCATTTTCAATAAACGTAATAATGATGATGGCGGAAAACAAAGCATAACAAGGCAAAGTGAAATTTTGACAGCTTTTAATTGTGCAGCGAGGCGGGAAATCTTTGCATTTGAGTCGAATGAGAAGTACTCGAAGTACTCGTATTTATTTAACTTTTGCCAGCATATAAATGTAAGGCAATTACTTATCAAACGCATCACATCATGTCAGGGTCAGTTGCGGTTTTTGATAAGCAGCATCGAACAGTCAAGGCTCGCCCCATCTGCTCCAGAGCAGACTGGAGCAAAGCAGAGCAGAGTAGGGTAGAGCAGTCGCCAGTTTTAACGCCTCAGCGAGCAAAGGCGAAATTGCGTTTTTGCCTTGGGGCTGCCGCAATTAACGCGGCATAATTTCAACTTGCAACGTGTAGAGGCTCTTAGTTGTAGTAGCATGGGAAAGCGGGTGGGGACGGTTGGTAGGGGGGTGGGCGTGCGAATCATCATTAATAGACCAAAGTGAGAGTTTTCTGGCCGCTGATGCTGATGATGATGCTGCCACTTCCCTAATGGCAAAATGAGTGCGCAGTTTAGCAGCGAAAGAGTCATCAGCAGCAACCCAAGGCCTGTCAGCTATTTATAACACTTTTCTCACACACGATAATGACGATGGTTAAGGAGAAGGCGCTGTCTGAAAGAAGGGTGAGGGCATCGTCTGTCAGCGATCACATGACTTGCCTAAACTTAATTAAAACAAAATTAAAATTGCAATTTTATCTTTTTGATGCCATGCAAATCTCTACTCAACTCATCTCATCTCATCTTCATCTCCAGCTCATCTCTTCGTTTTCCTTGTTTCTCGATTTCTGGCCACGTCTTTGTGCAATTGCACTAAAAAGTTAACGAAGCATAAATCTTCTTTCTATATCTGATAAGCTACAATCAAATGCAATCAAACTAAAACCCAACCGAATCGAAGGCTTGAAAGAAAAAACTACCAAAGAGCAGCCGCCGCCATTGCCATCGTTGCTAATGTCGATTCTAGTGAAATGTGTTTCCCCATTTGGGCTTAGTAGCAAATCAACTCAAGTGAAATGAGCTGGAAATGAAATGGAAATGGAAATGAAGGGAAAGGCTATGTGGAGAGCAAAGGCCAGATATTCATCCATCCAACCAGCCAGCAAGCAAATGTTTTGCTTAGCAGCTGTGACTAAAGACAAATCAAAAGCTAAAAACTGAATATATAAAGAAATAGCAGACAGCAAGAACCTAATCAAAAACCTAAAGCCGAAAACCAGATCAATCCAAAATGAAAATCTGCGGAAAGCCCAAATCAGTATTGTGTCAAGTTTAGAATTTTACAAATCATTCAATTGAAACTAAACAGAAAAGCGAAAGATGATCATCATAGAAAACAGATTCAAGACTGTACATTCTAGATTTGATTTTGGGCCGTCGCGAGTTGTAAAGCAAATTTTAACAATTGCGATTAAGAGTTCAGACCTACTCAAAATGGAGAACTCTTAATACCATTAAAGTTCACGAAGGATAACTTAAAATTCATATTAAGCATTAAATTTTCTATAAAATAGCTGCATTTGTATTTATGTATGTATGTACATATGTATGTATGTTGTGGGTCTAGTAATGTCGAACTTTTATGAAGTAAATCAGTTCAAGTCTCGAATTTTTAGCCCAATCATCTCTCGTCTGGCTAACATCCTGACACTAGCTAAAAGCCAACTAAAACCAAAAATAAAGAAAGAAAAAAATTAGCTGCAGCCTGTAAAAGAAGCGTTGAAAAGCCAGCGAATTGTGACGCGGACGTTGAAGTTACAGTTGAAGAAGTTAGAGAGACGATGTATACGATGACGACGAATGTTCCTCCTCTACTACTTTCCGACCCGTTGGCAATTCAAGTGTAACGAAAACGTTTTACGCTGCACTCGATTCGTGAAATAGGGCCGGGTACCTCTCCAAATCGCCCCCCATCCGCCTCCTTCACGTCAAACTTTAACCTCATGCTCTCAGCCATTGCTTATTGGCATCGACGACAGGCGGCAATGGTAGCACCAGCAACACCGCAAAAAGTGAACTGAGCCATCGCCAGCCGAAGCCTGATGTTTTTTTTTATACACCTTAAAAGACACTGTCTACACGGGTATAAAGGAACTTAGAAACTGCATTGAAAGTCAAAATGAAACTTAAACTACAAAATTTTTAGCTAATCAGGATCGAACTCATGTGTAACATCCATTTTTCAATCTATTTCCTAGAGTATCGCAGAGTCGAGGTTCTTATTGTATGAGCACATTTTTCTCTGTTTGATTTGTCAGTTTTTTTTTTTTTTTTTTTTGCTTCTTGTTGTTGTGCAAGCGGAAAACACAACTTGCCGAATTTCTGCTGTTTGCTTAACATTGTTCGATATTTGGTTCAGCGGTTTGCCCTGCCCTCGGTGTCTATCTGTCACTCCGCCCACCTCTCTTCCCTTCTACCAACGCGTGCTCTGTCTCTGTCTTCATCTCTTTTCGTTCGTCGCGTTCATCTTCTGGCTTCTGTTCATTTCTTGACTTGGATGTTTATCTTCAATGATTTGCGATTTTCCGGCAATTTACGCAAAAATATGTGACGAAATTTCAGTTCTTCTTGTCTCTACTTCTGTCTGTCTGTCTGTATGTGTATGTGTGTGTGTGTGTGTTCTGAGCTGCAACAATTTCGGTTTTTATTTTAAAATGTCTATCGACCCGCTCAACATCTACTTCCCTCTCTCCAGCAGCTGTCTTTATGCGTTCCGCGCGTGATGTCAGCCCCAAAAATTTACTGAGGAAATTAGCGTACAAAAATGTTGATGGCAAATATTTGCGTACCAACAGCAACAGAAGCAGCAGCAGCAACAAAAACAAAAACAAAAGCAGCAACATTGGCCACATCGGCAACATCATCCCACGCTTTTCAATTTGCTTTACGAATTTTGTAGATTGGCTTTACCATTTGCCTGCAGTTAATTGAATTTGAAAGGTGAAAGGCATTAAAGAGTGGTGAGTGGCTGGGAGGGAGTGGGGTAAGATGGGAGCAGATGCAAAGCCAAAAAGCAGAGGAGAGTGGCCCGAGATAACAATAAAGTATTTCACTGCCTGATTTATAGACACAAATAGCCCAGGCAGTCAGTCAGTCAGCCAGCCAATCGAAAGGGCTGAGATTTTTCACGAAAAATTTCCACGAAACAAAGTGAAATGAAATGAACAGAAGAGAAAGATGGAGAGAGAGAAAATAAACCCTTTCACAAAATACTTTGTGTATACGAAACAATTGATTTTGTCTTTTAATGCAATGCTCATATACATATGTATGTATATGTATTTATATTTCGAGATTAAAGCTCATTAGAGAACAAATGAGTAGCCTCAAAAGTAGAGAAAGGATTATCATCCATTATCTCTTATATACGTATGATCAAGGAATCATTCTTCATCTTCTTTTTCACCCTCCGAGTCTCACTGTGTTGCTCTGTATCGTTGCGTCTTTTGTTTACTCCTTCTTTTTTTCTTGGCTAAGACAAAGTCGGATATTTTGTGTAAATATGCAAATTCATAAATAAATTGTATAAAATAAGAAAATTAATTACTAAAAACAACAAATGGTGAAATGGTGATATGGCAACAACATTCCCAACAGCAACAGCAACATCAGTATCAACATCATCTCCATCTTCATCATTGTCTGCATCAGCATCGTCGTCATTGTGTGCTACATTGTCAGTAGCGACTTGATGATTGTCTCATTTATAACGATCATGTGATGATTTGATAATTAAAAGCAAACATTAAGCGAAAGAGAAAACCCGATGAAACATGAAAATAATGAATGCCATAAAAAGTACATACACACGTACATAAACAGACAAAGATTTAAAATATAACTTATGTATATACTGCTATTCCTAATTCAATTTCTTACCTAAAAGCTGACTGACCGATAGAGAGGCCCATGCCACTGTTTCTTGGCCGTGGCTAATAGCAACATTCGGGTTGGAGGAATGCTAGGAACCAGATTTTGTTGGTTGACAAGGTTTTGCAGTTGATGAACTCGATTGCAGCTTTGCTGCTGCTGCCGGCCAACGCATTTTTCATTAACACCGCGAGCGGAAAGTCGACCAACCGCTTGGTACATCTCTCATTGTAGGTAAACGTATCTCCATATCTGTTGGATACGCAAGCAACCGCAAGCTCAAACCAGACCTTGTGCCAGTTTTATGCGGTTGCCTACAAGAATATGACGACAACGACAACTACGACTGGCAAATTGATTAACGCAGCGGGTTTTGGGCAAGTTTTCGCTGCCAAGTTTTGGGCGTTCATTGCCTCGTGCCGTGCGGGATCTGACAATATGGGGAGAGGGCGGTACGGCAGAGACGGGCAGTAGTCATTGCCGCGAAACTGCATTAAAACCTGACGCTGTCCGGCAACATTAACAACAATCAAATTTTTCGCTTTGCCTATTAACCGAGTTCAAGTTTGAGTATTTCAATTTCTCAATCTTTCAAATTGTTTCTGGCATCGGCGTCGGCGACTGTCAAATAAATTAATTATAAATATTACCAAAAATAGAAACTCAGACTTTAAGAAGACAGAGAGATGCATCACCAGCAGCTTGACGGGTGGTGGTCGGGCTTATAAAGTAGAATAAGTTACGACTTAATGATAAACTGGTTTCGATTGCCAAAATTAGTATAATTTCAATTTAATTAAAAAGGCACAAAATTATTAAAATATGTGTCATCTGATTTTGTTTTCAAATATTAAGGACTTTTTTGAAAAGAAACTGCTCACCGTTCTTTACCAAGAATTGACTTAATCTTAATATTATTCCCACAAACATCTATGTATGTATAGAAACAAATAACTCTTTTGACTTCAATGTCGGTTTCCGCGCAAACAGATCTAGATGAGAGAGAAACAAACAAAAAGAAGGAAAGAAGTTAAACTACTTCTATGAATCCAAATTCACTTCAAAAGCAATATAAACTTACGATAAATGTTTATGACCGCGTAAATGCTATTTGGCTACCGATTTTTCCTGGTCACAGCCACTTAAAGACGCAAATCCTCAAACAAAAAATTTAACGAGCCACAGCCAAAGCCAAAGCTGAGGGTATTTAAAAGTAACCGAAACAGCGACTAGAGTTCATGAACCCACGAAAATGAAATGAGAAAAAAGAATAAAATTCTCACACACAGAAAGAAGTCGACGGCATCAATTACATGGAGATGGAGATGAAGATGGCCACGGCTACTTAGTGGACTGGTCGGCTTAACTTTTAACCGCACAGCAAGAGGCCAACGCCAAACGTCGACTTCGACTGGCCACTTGAACTGACTTTGGGCGCCAAATAATTAAAAAGCAGCAAGAACAAGAAAGCGCACTAAAAAGCTTTGAAGAAAATGGAAAATTCTTCTTCTATCGTATGTTCTCTCTCACTCTTTCTGTCTTTCCACCTCTCAATTTCTAGCTGGTTCCATCTAAGCTCTAAGCCATCTCTAGACATTGCTCATTTCGTCGTTTCGTAATTAATTAGTCTTAAAAGTTAAATAGCCCAAATGATTTTGGACAGGCTGAGAAAAAGGCGCGGCTGCTAAAAGAAAAACTGCCAGGAATGTTAAGGAAAACAGCCAAAAGGAGTAAGAAAGGAAGAGATAGAAGGCAAGCTACGGAAAAGCAGAGGAGAATGTTCAGTTCAGTTCAATGCGGCCAGTCGGCAAATGAAGATAAGATACGCCTTTGACAGGCTCCACAGCGAACGAATAAGAAAGGCAACACGATATGGCTGAAAGGGGGGGTGGGTGGAGGATAGTTGCCGCATATTTGTGTAAATTTCATTTTATATATCGCCAACTTCACGTGTGGTGTGTGTGTGTGTGTGCATTGACTGCGAAAAGAATTTATCTAATGCCAGCAGCAGTCGCTGTCAGTGAGTATCTATGTATCTGTATCTGCCGGAAACGTGTGGATGCTCTTCCGACTCTGACTCTGATTCTCTGCCTCCATCTGCTTTTGCTCTAGCTCTTTATTCTGCTGTGAATGCTGCCTTATTGATGGCAACAGAATTCATTGGCAGTGCTTAGCGTTTTAAGCAAACATCGTTGTGACTTTTTGACATTTGCCAGCCACTAAAAATTGGCTAGTGATTTTGAATATGAAATGTATGGACATGTTTGTGTGTGTATGTTTATGTGTCAAGTGCTTACCGGCTCGTTAGTCGTGTACACTTTTAGCATATTTAAACATTTTGTTGCAACGTTCTCAACTGGCACACAAATTGGCAAAAATCATCTCAACTCACAATTTCTCTGCAGCCAACGCCCTTATCCCCGCCCTAACCATACACATGCATTCACCTACCCACACACTCACACACAGACATAGTGGAGAGCCTGGCAGTCAGCAATATCAATTTCATTTTTGCTTTTCATATCCCAACATTCGCATATATTTGCCAATTTATTTTACACTTTTGCAAAAATTGCCATCCATTGGGCTTTAAGTGCGTACCAGCGTAGCAGTAGCTAGCCAAAAAGAGGCAGCAGGTAGGGAAAATCAGACTATGAGAGCTAACAGAGGGAAAACATAAGGCGAAGAAGTATCCTCAAATGCACCTGCCACAAAATTTAAATAAAACAAGAAAGTTTCAATGATATAAAACCATAAAGGCAGGGAAAATTGACAGAGAAAATACACTATGAAAATGTACACTCCTCCACCTACATACGTAGGTGTACACTCCTCCACCTATATACCTACATATGTATAATTAGTCGCTTTTACGTTCATAATGGTTTTTTTTTTTTTTTGTAAGTTTAAGAGATTTCCTTCACAGCTGGTTAGTTTTAATTATTTTTCTTTCAGTCTACGTATATGTGGTATACCCTTCATTGGGGATAGAGTATAATTATGCAGCCGATGGGCAATACATTGGGGCCACTTCCAATGCTTGCCATTTATTCCGATTCTTTGAACTGGGCCAAGTGTGCGGCTAGTTTTCAATGGTTTTCGGATGGCCAGAAGGAGGTTAGGAGGATGGAGAGTTATCGGGAAATAAATAGGAAATAGGAGAAGTCTCTCCCAGCCTTGCGTTAGGGCGCTGCATGCAAATTGCAACTGATTCAACATTGAAGTAGACGAAGAGAGCGCATTGAAAATAGTTAGAAAAAATCATAGCCTAACAGCAGGCTGCTGGGGCCAAGCTGTTGCTGTTGCTATTGCTGTTGTCTTGCATAATTTATGGCCTAGTCTAGACTCTATACCAAATTGACAGCCTTAACCAGCCCCGCCCCCTCTCTAGTCTCTACAGATAGTGATAGAGACAGAGAAAGAGAGATTTAGAGTGGGAGAGAAACACCCACAATTTTGATGATGTGCATTTTTGGCATTTTAGATTTTTTTGTCTATGGTTTTTTGACATAAATTTGCCAGCAAATAATACTTTCGTGTGTCAGTGTGAGCATTTTAAGTAAATATTTGACCAAGACAAATTGCACTAAACAATTTGGAACAAAATGTTGGAAGAAAAGGCCAGCAAGAGCCTGAACCACACACATGCAGCGCCCACGTATACTCGCAACACACATGCCGCACATAGGGCAGCAATTGTAGCTCATATCAAATTTTTTGAGGCTAAACTAAATCTTACCATCGGACAGAGTTACTGGTGCACTTGACTGAAACGTCGGAGATGCAAAGTTCATGATAAAATTACCAACTTAATTGCCGAGCTGGGACCATAAGTCAAGGCGTAGAAGTGCATCGGAGGAGACTAGAAACCAGCCACAAAGGCAGCAGCACTCTGCTAATTGGTGCAATATGAGCAACGTCATTAGTCTGAGCAACAGCAGCAACGGCAACGGCAACAATATTGGCAACAACTGGTAGTTGAGTCAGTTTAAAGTCGGCTTGGTTATGCTGCAATCGAACACAAAAATCAAGCAATGAGCAAACTTTTTGAACTGGTTTCCTTTTTGACCAGCGAAAGCAATAGTTGAAACCTGTCTCTGTCTGTTGACGTCTCTTCTACAAGAGCTGCAGCAGCAGCAGCAGCAGCAGCACCACCACCACCACCACCACCACCACCACCAACACCGCCACCACCACCACGGGAAACTGATACAACAGCAATTGCATTCATTGCATTTGCATGATGCCTGGCCAAATGCTTTCAAATTGGGTTAACGACACTTCAACTCCCGACATCCAACAACAAAAAAGCCGATGCCGAAATTCACTTTCATTGCAAGTGTCGCCAATGAAACTCCTGCTGCCATAGAAAGTGAAACTGCAGCAACAATTGCAAAAGTTGTTGTTACAGATACACAACAATTACATGGCCAGTGATTTGGTTTAGTTTCGTCTCTTTTTTTGTGGCTTAAAGAAAGCCAAACTGGATAGCAGGTGCCGAAACGTTTTCCATTAAAAAGGCGCAGAGGCAAAAACAAAAGGAGAAAAAAAAGGAGAACACTTTTTACACATTGGCTTAATTAGCTTAAAAATAATCATTGTATTTTCATAATTTGGACAACTTTTATACAAAACAGCATTTCACATTTTAATGAAAAAACTTCCGAAAGATCAAATGTCAGACGTTAAACAATATTGTTGAATTGTTGTTGTGAAAGAATTTGAACAGCAGTGCTTAGCTTTCCTGTGATCCTTCGTTCAAACGCATAAAAGCAGTCCTCATTGTTTGTGAAATGTTTTGGTTTTGTTTGCTAAAATTTTCTAAGCAGATTTCATTCATTAAGTTGCCCGCACTTAAGAGACATTTGCCATGCCAACTCATAGGAAGGCACAAAAGTTGCACAAATTTTGCATAATTAAGTGAAGGCGAATTCAGTTCTCTGTTTAGCTGGAATGAAGATGAAGAGTAGAATAAGGTATACCGAATGCCATAAAGCACAGAAAAGAGATGACTACGATGATTGCATAATGTTTGACGGAGAATGAGAGAAATCAGAATGATGATGGGGCGGAATCCGAGACAGAGAAAGGAAGATAGATGTAGACACAGAGAGAGAGAGAGAGAGAGAGAGAGAGAGAGAGAGAGAGAGAGAGAGAGTGAGAGAGAAGCAAGAATCAGTGAGAATCAGTGAAATTAAATGAACTAAGCGACTCAAGTCGAGTCAAGGAACCCATAAGCCATAGGAGGAGTGAAAAGCGACATGCTAATTAATGCTACATTTAAATATACATATATATGGAAAAATAGAAAACACAGCCCGGAACTGTTTTGTCTCTGATCCCCGTTCCACTCTCTCTACCCCTCTCTCGTTTTCTCTAAATGTGTGCATTGAAGTGCATGCTAAAGCATTTGGCTGCATTCGCGGAGCTTAAAAACTTTTGCGATGCGACTGGGACGACGGCCATCATGAGTCATTATCATGCGCCTCATCAGCGGCAACAGCAACGGCAACGACGACGACGACAGCATCTAACGCCAAAGTCATTAAACTTGCTCAGCATCCACAGTCAGAATCAAAAACCTAAGCCCGAGACCGAGACCGAGGCCGAGACAGAGCCGCATACATCCCGATCCCAAGCCAAAGAACTTTGAAAACCAAACGTCGACTAACGACTAATTTGCGCATATGACAGGGCGACATGCAAGTCGTTTGGGAGTTGGGCCTGGGCCTGGGCCTGAGCATGGGCCTGATGTCAATGATGTTGCCGTTGCCGTTGCGGTTGGGCTGCTGCTGCTGCTGGGATTGTTCTATGCATTTGCTTCCCATCTCCATTTCATCTCTCTGGGGCAGCTTTGTTTTTGAACTGTCTGAATGTTGCCTTTTGCTCTTCATCGTGAGTTGGAGTGGGTTGATGTGTGGTGCGATTTGTTGGGGGAAAACTGGCTTAAAGCTGGCTCTCATAAATGTTGGGCTCTTTAGACAGACATTTATGCTTTTTAAATGATAAAAAATTGACAGTAACTGCATGGCCCTTGTGTGGTTAAATCAGCAGCAGCAGCAGCCACAATAATAACAACGACAAACAAAAAATTTAAGTATGCAAATTATGCTGTAAATTCTCTCTTGATTATTTTCACGCCTATTAATTTCTTAGTTCAAATATCGTAGGGGCACAGGTAATGCACGCAATTGTAAATTGCTGAAAGAGCTAACAAAAAGCAAGTAAAAGAAATTCATGTTGCGCGGTGGCAAAGTACAAACAGTGCTTAATTGCTGGGAAATCACGTGTCAGCCTATTTTTTGTATGCAAACACACACATACATACATATATGCAACAATTTTCATCTACTGCCTTGGGCCAAAAACGGACCCCAAATGGCCGTCCTTTCCTCTCCGTCAAGTGATTATGTGTGTGTTTAATTTTACAATAACCAAAAATAAAACCATATAAGAATTATAATGGCATGAACAACTAACTAGCACTGACTACTTAGTACACTTTCCACTTTAACTAAGGTCATTTGCCGTTTTGATTAAGACGTATTCCGCAACACTCTTCAAATTGTAGTGTATTGAAATAATAGTCTAAAGGGGGAACTTGATGGGGTAACTGCAACTGCGGCAACAGCATCTGCACACCTTCGGGGCAGTCTAATTAAACACGACAGTGAAAATGTGCCCTGTTTGTAGTTGTTGTTGTTGCTGCTGCCATTGACACGTGTGCACAGGACCAGCACCAACAATAATGCTTTAACCGTTGTCCATCCGGATGCAGTTCAGCCGATAGGCTGTTAACGCACACACCCAAACACACACGCACACACAGACAGGAGCAGGAACAACAAGAGCGAGAAACAAAAATTGCGTCTGCTGCTGATTTTCCGTTTGCCAACAGTTGCCGGGATACAGAAGCACACACACACACACAAATATATTTCTACATACATACATACATATATATATATGGAGATATGTATGTTGTACGCAGAGATTCACGCACGTGATTTATGTGCGTGGGCGCGCATTTTAAGGTGGTTGACAATGTCGAGAACGAGGTCCAAGCAGTGGGCAATGTAAACCAACAATGGGTAGCCATTGCCATAGCCGACATCAGCAACACACAGGAGGCAACAACAGCAACAAACTGTTGGTAGCAACTTTATTGAAATTCGCATATTTTACGTGGCGTTGGCCGTTGCTGGCTGGGTGCAATTCAATCAGGATATAATTTTATGCGTAACTTAAACACGCAGGATATGTTAATATTGCGGCACTCACTCAGCCCTCCAACCCTAGAACCCCTCGGACCCTACAGCCCTGTGGCATCAGCACCGGCTATGATAATAACAACAAAAAATCGTCACAGTTTACGCTTGAAATAGCAGACACTCACACACACATATAACACGTTTGACACAAAAGAGAGACCCAGGGCTGAGGAGAGAGAGAGAGAGATATATAAATATACAACTTTGTGGGTGCGAGGGAGTGTGTGTGTGTGTGTGTAAATAACTTTGTTCTGGCATGATTAATTAATTGTATTTAAAGGCTAAATGCCTCTAGCTTTCATTTGATTAAATTTCCATAGCCCGGACCCGTGCCCAGCCCGTGCTCGGTCGTCATTATTGTCAGGTCAATGGCTAGGCAAATTGTTGCCTGAAAAGTATGCAACAGAAGGGAAAAAACCAACAGAAAACTGACAGAGATAGCAATGAAATCATTTTACTCATTTTTTATACCCATTAAACAGAATTCTGAGCAGAACAGAGTGTATTCCGTTAGGGAACACTCGATGAGAAAACAACCGGTTAATAAGGACAACGCAAGACAATTATAGTCCTGGATTCCACACCGAAAAGTAACGAATTGACATTTTACAGAAGTAGAAGTTACATGAACTCTCTATAAATGTCGTGACTTTTATGTTCCGTCTTTACCAATCCATGGATTTGAAATGAATGGAAATGAACGAACCATCATGTAGATTAAGCCAGGGTATGGCAACATTTGATTATCAACAAATGACAACCGGAAAATACTGTAAATTTTATTAGCGGTAATCGTTTTTTTTTTCAGTTTGTGCAGTTTTTCTTTTTGGTAGGACATTTGCTGGAACGTTTTGGTTTCAAATCTTATTAACGGTTTTTGTTGCCCCACACAATTAATTGATGGTGGCCTGGCCTGATGGTGTTTTTTTGCTTTGTTTTTGCCACATTTTCATAATTGATTGATTACATTCATAATGGCTGGTAATTTGTGCAACAATTTAAGAGTATAATAATAATACAATATAATAATTTTGTTGTTATTGCTTTCTCATTTTGGTTTTGGTTTTTTGCACAATTCTATGGCTAATTTGGTTAATTAAATTTTTGTTATATTTATTACGTGACTTGCCTGACAATTGTGTAGCCTTTAATTACACGCATTTATATATTTAGTCTTTAACGTTAACACGCCGAGAAGTTGACGTGTCTGTGTCTCTCGTGTGTCTCGTGCCTTAGTCTTGCTATCTTCCTGTCTCTTTGCCTTTGCTGCATAATCAATGGCCAACAATGGTAACAAGCAACAGCAGCACAAACAACAACAACTGTGTCTCGTGGAAATGAGAAAAACTCACACGCACAGGGGGCAGTCAGCACTCCGGACAGTTGTCCAGTTGTTGGCCAAAGTTATGAAACAAAATACGTAAATCTCTTTAGTTGGCTCATAATTATGACATTAAGCGACGATGCGGCTTGAATTTTAATTGCCACATAGACGAGCCAGTTTTTACGTGAGTGCGTTTTTTTTTCTTTTTGTGTGTAAGGGCGATGAATTTGAGACGGCTGTAGGGGAGGGGAACAGAATCCGCATACAGTATTTATTAATGTTTTTGTTCTTGATTTTTATGTATATTAATAAATAATTTCCTGCTTGAGCCAATTTGTGGGCTTTGTACAACAAACTAAAGCAATTTATGGCCTGGCCACAAATGTTCCCAAATAGTCAGGAGCGGATTAGGATTAAGGCAAGAGATCAATAACAAAATTTTACGATGTAGTCAATGAAATATCTCTTTAGTATGTTTAAAGCAATAATGGGAATTCGAACTGAGACGGACCCTAATTGGCAACAAAACATTATATAACCATTTTAAAAAAAGTTTTTGATCTGCCTGTAACAACTTTTACTAAATGTCTGTCTTAAATATACATAGATGAAGTGTTGATACCTTCCTTTATAACCATGAAAATTAAATTGAATTGACATGAAAATACGATAATTTTGATTTAGGTTTTGTTATAAAATTCACATTAATTCCAAGCTCTCTCATCTTGACGGTAGCTTTATTTGGGTATTAGATAAGACTCATTGTCCTTCGCACGCATGAACTTTGAAGTGCATTAAAAGCACACACACACATAACAAATAAAACGAACCAGCAGCAATAATAATAACAATAGCAATAACAACAACAGCAACAACAACAACATCAACATCCAACGGCAGCAACATTTGCAATTTCCTTACGATTGTCTTCACCACCGATAGAAATCTAAGCCAAAATGTTGCAATGCCAACAGACAACAAGCGAAGCAGCCAACATAGCAAGCAGCTGAATAAAGTTATTAGCGCATTTAACTGTGGATTCACACACACTCACTCTATGTATTCACATTGTTTGTTCGTTTGTCCGTTCGTCCGTTCGTCTGTTCGTTCGTTCGTCTGGCCAGTAACAGCAACTGCGAATGCAATTTCCATTTTAATTATTTGAGCAAAAAGACATGGGGCAGACGCTCCGCAGACAAGCGAAACCAAAGCAAGAGCCAACAGCTCCTACATAGACGGTGGCGCAGGCGCAGAAATAACCAGCAGCCACACGGCAACAACAACAACAACAACAACAGAAAATGAAACAAAACAAAAAATACCAAAATTAGTCACACAATTCGTGAATCGTTTAAAATACAAATGCAGAAAACGAGACATGTTTGAAAAGTTGATGATTATGGACATAATGAATCCAACATTGCCACGGGAACGACCCAAAGTAATGAAATGAAAAGTGGAAAACATGATGAAATGATTTTGAAACTTGTAAAGCGACACTCGCACTCAACGATGGAATTGTTGCTACTGCAGCATTTAAAAATGTGAATTAAAAATTCCACTTGTTGTTGGTTGTTGCTCGGCTATCGTTGTCGTTGCTGTTGTTATTGTTAGTGTTGATGTTTTCGCTGTAGAAGTTGTTATTGCTATTGTTGCTGCTGGTGACAATTGTCATGGGTTACCTTTGCCAGCAGCAACTTTTGTTGTTCACTTTTTCGATGTTGGTTTTTTGTGCATTTTCTGCATAAATATTTCAACACTTTCGCTTTTGTTTTGTGTCACACACACACACACACACACACGCGAAATTGAAAAAGGGAAAAATTGTTTTAATTATTCCCATCGTGAGCTAGCGACCTTTTCTCCTTCTTCTCTTGCCACGCCCACCAGCCAGCAGCAATACGTCCGCCAACTCCTCCTTCCTTTTGCTTTCTGTTGTTGCTGTGCATTTTAATTGCATTTTTGCATTTTTATTTAATTTTACATTTGCTGCATCCAATTTGTCGTCGTTGTTGAAGTAATTTTGTAATCATTTTTTTTCTCTTTCTTTATGCTGTAAATGGTTTTATTTTTGTTGTTGTCGTTGCTTTTGTTTGGTTTCATTTAACTGGTAGTTGGTGTTGTTGCTTATGATTTGTTTTTCTTTCTTGTTTTTTTTTTTTTATCATTTCTTCCCACGCACCTCTTTTTTTGTGTCTGCAGAAAATGAGGCCCATTGTTGTCACGGTTGCTATACTGTCGTGATTTGGTTTGCGTAATTGTTAAAAGTAAAACCGAAAATCAAAACATACATATGTACAATGTACGTGTATACGTATGTAAATAATAATATTCATTTTGTAATCTTTTGACGTGACTTCTGATATTAGTTGATTAGCTCAAATTCTTTGGCAGATCTTTCTGTTTCTGTTATCACCAACATTAGCCACTTTCTTTCACTGTTAAATTGTTGGCAACTTTTGGAGCTACTTATGTCCGAGTCCGGAATTTCCTTTCTGGGTGGCGCTGCGTCTGCGCAATTCTTGTGACCCAATTTCGAAACTGATTACCACATTTTTCAATGGCTTTATTTATTGTCTGTGTCTCTTTTTATGGCCGCCTCTGTGTTTTATTTGAATCGATTCACATTCATTTAACTTGATTTGTTTGCTTAGCTTCTGTGTTGCCCCTCTATGAGCCGGGTCATTTGTCTTGTGTACTCCCCTCTCTTTCCCCCCTCTCTATTTGACTTAAGCCGATTACGAAAAATTTACATACATATGGCAATTATGCGATCATTTATACATACAGTGGGTATACGTTTTGTGATTGGCGAAAATATCAATCAAATGAGAAAATGTGAATGAATTACACATTAATTGCAGCTCTGACACCTACGTCTGTCTGTCCATGTGCTTTCTCTGTATTTCTCTCTGTCTCTCTCTTTGTTTCCTTATCCGTCTTTCTTGACCTTTCAATGCGAAGGGCCTCTAGGTTCCGTTTCATTAGGTTCGGTTTATTTCCCTCATTACATAAGGCAAAGGCAATATGCAAAACTTTTTTTTACACAAAATGTAATTAATACAACATCAAAAGCTGGCATCGATATAATAAATTAATTAAAATGATATCAAAGCGAAAATTGCAAAGTGGCAAAAAAGCGAAGCGAGGCAAAGCAAAGCAAGAACGTGGCATGAGCCATCAACGAAATCGAATGGAATGAGGGAGCTAAAGAACAAGATTCACTCTGAAGCTTGGCCTCGAGCAATGGCCGCGCCGGGCCAGGCCCGAACCGCCGTTCCAAGTAACAGTAACAAATAATTAGCTTGTAAACTAAAAGTCATCATTAATAATGATTACCGCTCGGTTTCTACTATGTGGGTGCCCCCGTGACTCTGACTCCGGGCTGGAGCTACAGCTATAGCTATTCCTATATGCTATAGCATAAACGTCAACATAATTAAGTGAGCAACGCTTCTGCCATGGACTTTTTTCTTTCTCTCTCTTTTTTTCCGCCTGTGTATAAATATATAAGTATGTATTTCTTTTGCTGCGATTTATTTCACATTAACGTTCAATATTGCTTGCTAATTAACCACAGCCAACCAACTAAGTTTCCAAAAAAAAAAAAAAAAACCCGACTTCAGTCACATGCCATGATGGGGAGGGAGTAGGGTGGGAGGGGGGAGGCCATAATGACAACCGATATACGATATTTCTCCATCATCTGCCAAACGCTAAAAGAAGGATGATGCTTCAAAATTTGCAGCTACTAATTAGCAGCTGAGTAAAAACTTCTTGATGATATGCTTTACTCATTTACAGTTGCGGGGGCACACAATGCGATTCACAGTTACTGTCAAAAATATTGCTCCAGAGCCTAATACCGAGCAAATCAAAATCTAACTACAATTTGGCGTGCCGCATTGCCGTTACGTGGTCGTGGAAATATAATAGCCATTTTCCGTTAAGACCATACACGATTTTCATACCCAATTCCACTGTGGATCAGGTCAAAACAGCTAACGCTACTTTTCGTGTTCTATTTGAGAGACAAAATGAGGGGGGAAAAAAACGCTAACACATACGAAAGCGGGAATGGCAAGTACTCATTTGATTTTAAACAAGCTTACTAAAGACAAAGGATGAGCACCTTTAACTTAAAATTGTTTTAAATATTCTTAAATGCTTTTTATTAAACCATTCTATTCAGTATTAGCCCAGAAATACTTTAATCGGTATGGATTTGATTCGGTTATGGTTTTGGTATTTGTTTCATTTCTTTTGCCACGCAAAATGAAATGGAATTTCGCCTGGCTAGACCCATAAATTGTTGTTCTTTTTCTCCACTTACTCTTTCCGTCCTTTTTTCGCTATTTTCTTCTTTGTGAGTGCAATAAAAATTGATATATAATGGATTATCGGTTATTACACGCTCGATTACTCCTTATATCCCCACTGCTCTGGGCACTCCTTAAATGCTGCGCCCTTGTCCAGGCGCCAGTTCTTTTACCTCATCCATATGCACACACACTTTTTGGCTATACATTTTAATGAGCCGCTGACTATTTTTCACTTTTCCTTCTTCGCCTGCGGCATAATTTGCATGTGTACACACAAGGTCGTCGGTTGGTCGCTTGGTCACTTGGTCGTTCCGACGTACGGCTGACAAACAAACGAAGGCATAAATAATCGTACAAAGTATTGCAAGCCATAAATATTTAAGTCTCCAGTGGTGGGCGAGAGGAGAAGTCCAAGATGCCGATAATGATGATGATGGCGATGAAGATGATGATGACGATGCAAAGAGAGGCGCTGAGTTCACACAATTTCCATGCAGCAGCCGACAATAAAGCGCCATAATAAAGGCACCAGAACCAACTGCAGCAAAGTAGCAACAACAATAAACAAGGCGCGCAATTTCACTGACTACTGAGAACTTTACGTACTGTGACGAGGACAAGGACCAGGACGAGGCAGACGACTCGAAAATTCTCGTAGATGTAGCCGTAGACCCCAACTGCACATTGGCAATGACTTGAACTGCACTGCACTGCACAAAACTTAGCCTCAACTATACTCAACTTAACTGGACTCAACAGTACAGAACTGATGTGAACTATACAGAGGTACATGAGTACGTAGATTGTACATACGTACGTACATATATAACTTAATGGGGCGTATGCGTAATGTGTCTAGTTATTAAAACTTAAAGAGGCGTTGCAAGTTGCAGTTATTAGACGACTCCCTGGACTTGACATTTATACGCTTACCATGGTTGAAAAGACAGAGAGAGAGAGAGAGACCGATTTTGTTAGGAGAACCTACCTGCAAAGAAAAAGTTTTCGATTAAAGCTTATTTAATATATATTTAAGAACTGGAAAGTGTAAAAGTGCCAATTGGGAAAAGTTATCTAATTGCTATATGAATGCAACACATTTAAAGAAGCCTAGCCAAAGCTCTAGAAAAGTATTTCAAAAAGCAACAGCAGAAATTGGCATAAGCCACTAGACAGAATAAGAGAAGGACAATATTAATTAATTAGTCTTACTCTTCTGCTCTCTTTGTTTTGGATATTCTGTTGTCATTTTGTTGTCTTGTAGTCTTCATCGAGTTATTCGCGAAGTGTATTTATTATGCTTGCCTGCCGTTGTGTGCTTGCCCCTGTTGCTTTCATTTATATTACCCTGGCTAAAACACCTCCCGCCCTTTTCTCTCTCCCACTCGTCCTGCATGGAACAACAAACCCATATAACTGCCCCAGTCGCGTACACTCTCAGCCCCTTTGCTCCTTACTGTTTTTCATTCATGCGCCTCATGCTGTGCACTCATTTACCCTTTAACCGAAACATTCAACTGCCTTTACCTTATTCAGTTCCTTGCTATTTTTTTTATTTTTTTTTTTTTTGTTGCTGTTGTTTTTGGTTTTTTGCATATCATTTGCTCGCATCTTTTGTCCCCCGTCCCGTGAAACTCGTGCTCTTCTCAATCGTTCATTTAAGTGCATTACAATGAACTACGTAGGGGACGCCGCTGCCGCCTTCACGCCTTCCCGCCGTGACTCGTAAATAAGTTTTATTGTGTTTTTGTGTCCACGCCCTCAACAAGACCAGCAACAGACGTCCTCATCCCATACCGCCAAGTCTTTCCCACCCACCTACTCTCTCACTCTTTCTGCTCTGTTGCAAGTTATCGTTTCCTTTTGTTTTGGTAATTTAGCAAGCGCGCGCCAACCAAGTCGTCTAAATTGCTGGTATACATTTGCCAGTTGCTGCTGCCCACAGTGACGATGTTGCTGCTGCTGTGGCTCTCGCCCAGTTGCTGCTTTCTTGGTCCCAGGCAAATGACTACAAAGTGGGCTTAGCTGGGCGAACTGGGGCCAACTCTTGAGCGCAGTTTTGGCTGCCGTCGTCTAAATTATGGCAAAGTCAGCTATCCACCTACTCCTACTACATAGTCAGTAGTTGTTGTTGCTGCTGCTGCTGTTACATATTTAAAAGCAAATGTGCTGTTGCAATTGTTGCGCGTTTTTTATAGTTTTGGGAATAAGTGCGGATTTATAGAAATTTTTAGTTTTTCCCACTGCTCAAGGAGCACTAAACTTCAACTGCCACCCAACCGTACACACTTTCGTTGTGTTCTCCGCCCACCTTTGTTGTAGTGTGTGTTTCGGGATCCAAATAAAAATAGTGCCAGAATACTTTTTTCAGAAGAGAGAATTTCGCATTTAGATTGACATTAGGAACGATGAGGATGGCTTATGACTCCACTGACTTCGAAGTAGGTGTGGCTATTCCCATTAGGCCCACTCTAAGAGTTTACAAATTATAGATGGCAACATTACTCGTCTTCGTCTACTAACCCCCCGCCAACCCTCCTCTGACCATCCACTGCTTAGTTCTTTGCATGTAAATGTGCAGTTTGCTTTTGGCCTCTTGGCAGCATCAAAATTAATATACATACAACTGACTAAATGACTGCCTCTAGCAATGGAACGCGAACTACCAATGATGATAGGAGGGGGCGAAATAAGGGAAAGGGGCAAGACAGATAGCAGGCAAAAGCGGCGCAATAATAACAATGAAAATCTACAGAAATGCTCTGCTCTTCTCTTCTCTCTAACTAACTACAACAAATTGCCCATTTGGCAGAGAAAATTATGAGCACTGCCCAGAGGCTGAGGAAGAGTAGTTGGAGAGTTCCCTTCGTGTGGGTCTGTAGAGGGGAGGTTACGACGGAGGGGTCATTGCCTGCAACGACACGGTCGACATTAATTGGCTCCCATGTCATTTCGTTTATGCGCTATGTTTCTTCTAAACATCCTGTCAACGCCACACAAATTAGGTTACAAAACATTTCATAGATAGCGAAACAAAATAAAAAGTACAATAAATGTAAGGGAAATGTAACATTTTAAATTCAGCTACATGACTACATATATGAGAAATTAGTACATATGTAAAAACAGTTGAGACTGAGACAGTCCTCTCAATGTAAACCAGTAAGGGATTGCTTAAATGACATATAGAAAGGCTATAAAGCTGTCCAGCAAATTATTTATGATTATAGTTATTGTTGGTGGCAATCAAAACGTATTCCCAGTTTTCTTTTTGTGGTAGTTGATCAAGTTATGGTTTAGAAAAGATTTACTAGAGAAGTTGAAATTGTGACAAGCGTGAAAGCCACCAAAGAAAACCATTTGATAGCCATGACCTAAAGCTAAGAATTTTCAGTGGTTCCCTGAGGCAAGCAACAAGAAGGGCAGCAAAACATTTTGCATAATGCAACACAGATGCCAGAAGGCAGTTGGCAGCTTTCAGCTTATACATTACGCATACGCAGAGGGGACCAGGCAGGACGGAACAAACAACAAGAGGATGAGCGGCGAGGTGGGGAAAACAAACCCCAGAGTGAAGGAGGAAGTCAAGCGCATTTTGCGTATGCCAGGAATCTTCTTCGTCTCTCTTTCTACCTCCAAAGTGAACTGACTATCTCTGGCTAGACAGGCGTATCATTAACGCAGCAACTGGCTCTGCCGCGCATGTGCCACTTACGTATGTTCGTTCTCAGTTCTGTGTTCTGGCAAAGTCTAGTAACGTGGCTTGGGCAAAAACTAAGCTGCTATCATGTTGAAGTACTTGGCCCCAAAAACAAAACTAAAAAACTAAACACATACACAAACACCAACTGGCAACTTGCAACAACTTGAAACCATGGCGAGTGGCGGCAATGTGTAGGGCTTCTGTTGCTGTTGTTGCTGCTGCTGCATGCATTTCCACTTGAGCTAACCTGGGGTGTCACATTCGTCGTCGCCGTCACTCACAGTGTTAGTCAGTCAACTCCACCGCCGCCGCCGAATCCGACTCCAACTCACAATTGTGCTCCGTCAGCTTTAGCTGTTTGACTGTTGCAATTCTTTTGGTATTTGTGGCAGCCACAAAACGAATCTCATTTTTGGTTTTTGCATTGAATTGATGTCTTCGTCTCTCTGACACCTTGAGGTGTTCATTTTCATGCCAAAAGAAAATGCGCTTAATTATGCATCGTTTTTCATTTTCTCGGTTTCCATTTGAATGTTTGCAACTAAGTAGAGCATGCCGCAAGGCCAGAGATTGCGTTTACGATTGCTGCTGTTGTCGTTGTCGTTGTCGTTATTCGGCATTCCAACACTCACAAAAATTTAAGCAATGATATTAAAATGGGCATGGGTTGTTGGAGGGTAAAAATTCGTTAAATCTCTGCTGGAAATATGAATGAATACTTTATTGAATATTGTGCAACGTATGCAAAATGATGGGCACCAAACATTGCTAGAGGAACCGTTCCTCCGACTGTTGCTGGTTGCCATGGTCATTGCCGTTGCCGTTGCTGGTAAACCGAAGACCACAACTGACAGGAAACCATTTAAACTGACCTCAAATGACAACGACAGTGACAGGAGCCAGGCTCCAGGCCCACATATATATACATATATATGTATGTATGTATATAAAATAAAAACCAACCATAGAGGCACAAAAAGGGAACACAACGGCAGCACAATAGCACAATGCAAAAAAAAAAAGAAATGGTAGCCCAGCCACAAACAAATTGGCAGCAATTGGACACCAACAAAAGGCGACAAAAGCAGAGGTAGAGCCTTCTGCGGCTCCCTGTTTCGCTCCCACTCACAAAGTACAACGTATTTTATTAAAAAATACTGCAACAAAAGACAAGAAGTAACTGAACGAATGCGAATGCCATGAGAAAACCCAAAATGTATTATTACATGAGCCACTTCCGAAGCTCGAAATTAATAAATATCCTCTAAATCAAAGTCAATTCCAAATGCTTCTTAAGTTGGTTTCATGACATCAATTTCAAATTCCTAAAAAAAAAACTTGAGGCACAGAAAAGAATCCTTTACATCGTAAAAACGTGGGTGCGTTCTCCTTATTCTGTTTATTTGAACAAACTATCGCATTGCCAACTGAGTAAGTTTTAGTGGGCAAATTTAGTGGCCCCATCCACTTAACTTCTAGCCCACTTTATGATCTCACATTTGCCACACAGTTCTTCTGGCTGCTGCTGCTGGTTGTTACGGAGATGCAATGCAAATTGCAACTCTTATGCAAGGGCATCAACAGCAGCAAAAATAAGGTAACTCAACACGCAGCAACTTGGTATGGGGTGCTTGGTATGGGTGTAGGTATGTGCATGGGGTCTCAGATCTGCAAACTCCAAGCCACATCTTAGAGAGCGCTCAGCTTTATGCTCCGCTCCCTAGTTACAGTCACAAAATGCAATTTTAGCTTTCAATTGGCCGTGGAAACGCAATTGTTGGTGTCGGTTTGCTGCTTTGGCTTTGGCTGTTTCTGTGTAGTGCAGTTTTTCCTTCTCCGGTTTTTTCCCTTTGTATACCATGCACCCAAACGGAATATATTTTCTTAAACAACCGAGTCGATGTTGTCCAGTCTGTTTGTCCGTCCGTCCGCCTAAATACCTAGATTTAAGTAAGACTACATGAGCAAACTTACTTACTTGAGCAAACCAACTTATTAAGTGTGTTAGAGATAACCCGTGTTTATCATTGGAATTATTTTCAATTATACAGATATTTCATATTGGCCTTTGAATAATTGTTCAGTGGATGGTATATCAAAGTCGGTGCGACGACTTACTGTTTCATTTTTTTTCTTGTTTTTGGTACGGGTTTGGGTCATTTTCGTTGTTGTATTTGGTTTGGTTTTGCTTCTTGCCGCATACAATGGCCAACGATAACTTTGCATTACATTAGTATGTATGTATGTATGTATATATGTTCATGTCGATGTCCATGTCCATGCTTTTGTATTTGGATATGTATGTGTGTGTGTGTGGGAAAGATATAGTTCTTCGCCTCTCCTCCCTCTCACAAACTGGTTTTTGGCTATACTCCTTTTCACTTTGGCATTTGCAACAATTGCAACAGTTGCCGCGACTGCTGCTGCTGCTATTTTTATTTATTATTTTTATAGCCAAAAGACAATATAAATACATTGATTTTTATGTACGTATAAATGTTCCTTCTCCACACACTCTAAACTGTTGTTTTTCCATTCCTTTTTTTTTATTTTTACTTTTTGTTCGGTCACATCTGCAGAACTGTAGGGAAAAAGCCAAAGGCAAACGAGTCAGAATGCAAAAATTCTGTGATATGTGAACTTTTGACTTGCATCTATCTCTCTATCTCTTTTTACCATTTAATATACGTATCTATTCCCTTTCTCTATCTCAATGTGTGCACTGTCTTATCATTATGAACAGCTGTTAGCTTTATTATCAAATTGTCATGACTTGGCCATTTGGCTCAATTTACGTCATGGTGAGATTCACGTGCTTTTCCTTCTTTTTGTTCCACCAGTAAATAAATCACTTTCGCTATAAGTATCAATCTCTGACATGTGGCAAAAGTTGAACTTAAACTTCACACACCAAACACATACACACACACACACACACACACACACACACACAGACACACAGCGGGACAGATCAGGTCGGTCCCCGTCTCTGTCTTTGTCAAAAAGAAAGCAAACAAAATGTTGTCACACTGAAATGCGGATACAATAAAAGTTTATTTTTTCTTTCCCTTTTTTCCTGGCTGCTGATGGCATCGACGTCGTCGTCGTCGCGAGTCACCAAAGTGCACCCCATGGAGCAATCACTCGATGCCAACAACAACAAGAAGAGCACAAGCACATCAACAATATTGGTAAGGGTACAGGTTAAGGAGAGTAGGAGGCAGCATAAGAAACAAGGAGCCAAGCAAAGTCAGGAGCGTAGCCACCAAGAGCAGCCAATTGCATTTCTTTTCCACCGGCGAAAGATTGCACCTCATCAATCGAAGAACTCTTGTGTTGATGAAACCCATTTTGGAAAACATGTATATTAAGACAACTTCATGACAGCTTCATGAAAGGTTGTTAGTATTCCGGTTAGTATCGTATGAGGTTCTGGTTTTGTTTTCTTCAAATATTCCCCCCTTAGAAAGAGATACAATGGCCTGGACGCCCTTGTCGGAAAGGACTCTACTATTCGTCTCTTTCTCTGCTTGTCTGTCGGGCATTAATGGCAGCTGATGTTGTTGCTGCTAAAGCTTTTTCGTTGCGCCCCGATCCCTACGTTGCTGTCGTCTTCGTCGTCGTCGTCACACGCATCTATAAAAGTTTATTAAATTTACAAGGAACTTTTATGCAGTTACTTTCTGACATGCTGCCCTGCTCTTCCTTTTCGTTTTTCTTTTCCTCATTGTTGCCTTTCTCCTCCTTTCTACTCAGCCTCCGCACAATTCTTTCATTCTGGGTTCTCTTTGGCCATAAAATTGACAACGACAATGTAAATACGCCACAACAGAACCAAACCCAAGCCCAAACCCAAACCCAAAACCAAAACTCAAACCCAAGCAGGATTTCAATTTAAATGAACTTGCAGATGATTTTTTTATTTATTTTGTTGCTTTTGCTTTCTTTCCTTTTTTTCTTTCAATAATTTTGCAGGTCATATGGAAAATTACGGTTACAGCAACGACAACACCAACAACAGCGGCAACAGTATTGAAAGGTATGCAAATAAAAACTGAAACAAAAAATAAGAATAAAATCGTTTCTCTCTTTGCGTCGAAATGTTGATATCCTACAAATTTACTAATTTTCCACCGCTTTTCGGACCGAAAGTTTGACCAAATTTGGAAATATTATTCACATGATTAGAACTTAGAGATTGGCTGATCAACTTAACTGACAGAAAAGTCAGAAAGGTCAGAATCGTTCTTATAGTTCGGTATTTCATCAAATGTTGCATGCAGTGGAGACTTTCGATGGTACTTTTACTTTTTTTGTTTACAGGGTATAATATGCAAAAGGTTTCTCAACGACATTGAAATACAGCAGGCAACTTGTCACATGTCACAATTTAGTGGCTGATTTTTGTTTTCAGAATACATTTCTATATGTATGTATGTATATATATTTTTCGCTCACAAAGCGGATGAACTGTGTGAATGCTGTGATGAGGTGGAGACTGTGGGGAGGGAAGGTGCCGGTGAGCTGAGTCTGGGGCCGTTATCATGTCTCACTTTGGCAACGCCAACGCCGTGCGCCGTATGCCGTACGTGTTTGTTCGGTTCGTTCATTCGTTCGTTTTGTAGTGAAAGGAAGTTGACCTCTAAAGTTTAATGCATTTAAATAAATCTTGAAACGAAAACACATTAAGCGAACCGAAAACGAAGCTGAAAGCGAAAAATCCAAGTCTCAGCAGCCGCAGAGCACGAATTTGTTGCAAAAGCTCACAACGAAAATTCAAAACAAAAAAATTTAAATTTTTTGCAATTAAATTGGCAACGCGTGTAGCCCCAGCCGCCTAGCCATAAAAAAGCCGGTTGGCCCATGTGAGGCTATGACTCATATCGCGTATACGTACGGAGCTGAAGAGACCAAGAGGAATGTTTTCTTAATGCAAATGCAAATTGCATTTAATAAAATTTCTTTATAAATTAAGAGATCTTTATCTTTAATTAATTAACTGAACATATTGAGGAAATACTTGTGAGAAATCAAAGTAAAGATTTGCTGTAAAACAGATCCGATTTAACTTCTGGTTCAATGCCTTCAATTAAAGTATATATGAGTATGTATGTGTGCGTATAGGATTTACGGTTTCTACTGACGAGCAATGATTTTCCAATTCCTTCAACTGTACTTTTAGTTTAATCTGAGTCACAAATATGACTGGTTTTTTGTTCGCTGTTTCCACTTTTAAAAGTATTTGAATCGACGTAATCGGATCTTATTTGGGTTTTACTAGTAATAAAAGTAAAAAATGATTGCCAGGTTAATAAAAAAAAAACCTGTTGAGCTTTAATAACAGCATCTGTAAAACTGCAGATGGCGTCAGAATTGTCAATTGATAGACAGATGACCACTAAAATGATATGTTTCACAGTCAGGTGAAAATTGATTACATCTGTATGTATATCCTAGGTATAAATACATATTGTGTATGTTATATACGTTTATTCCATTCAAACCAGAGCAATTTAATTCAAATGACCTTCTTCAGATAGAATGATATGAATGTACATATATTAGGGAACAACACTCGTATATCATCCCTTTATCTAGTGGGAGCATCATGGTCGTTGAGTGCTTCACTTCCGTTGCTTTGTTGCGGTTTGCCCTTGATCTCGTTTTTTTGTTGTGTTTTGGTGATTGCATCTTTGCAGTTTACGGCCCAAAAGTTAATCGTATTCGCATGACCCAAACGAGGTGTCGAATAAGAAATTTAACACGAGGCAGCAGCAACACCAATATCAACATGGGCACCTAACACCTGCTCAAAAAAGTATCTCAAATTACATTTCCTTGTCACATTTCATTTTCTTTCGGTGTGTGTTGTTGGTATTGTGCTTGGCTTGAGCTCAATTATGCGGACAATTAAGCATAATTTTGTGTAGAGAACTTTTGCAAACTCAAGAGATCAATTACTTTTGTTGCACGTCAAAATCTATTTCCATTCATCGCGGATTTTTGTTATTATTCGAGTTGCTTTTGCTTACGGATTAATTGTGGTTAATGACAAAATGCCATACAAATTTCCTTAATGGAGCAAGCGAGGGGAAAGAAATAAGCAAACAAAACCACTCGGCGGACTTGTCAATCAAAATTTGATCAATGAGCTCGTTTTCATTTTCATTTTGAATTTAAATTTGGTTTAGTTCTCCTATCTCTCTCTCTCTCTCTCTCTCTGTCTGGCTGTCTGATTTGTCCTCATTTTAGGCTTGTTCGTGGGCTAGTCAATAAATCTCAGACTATTTAAAGAAGTTGAAGGGGCGTCCAGCGGCTTCTTCTGCCGATTTGGCCCGGCTGGGAAATAAAAATCACTGACCTATTAACCAGCCCTCGCACACACAAAAATAACGTGTTTACATTTTATATGTGTGGGTGGTTGTAGCAATGGAGCAAGGCTATTTAACGCCTTTAATTGAGTTTTGTAATACAAATCCAAATCACTTTCAATTTTTACGAGTAGAAATATACGTCATGATGACATAATAAAACGATTCCATTGGGAAAGGGCTCTTGAACAATTGTTCGACGATTGAAGAACAGTTTAAAATTGTTGGCTAACGCTACTTCGATGACTACAATTTTTCTTGGTAACGGTTTCGGTTTTAATGCCACCAATTCAACAGATGTTTAATTAGTTAATTGTTTTTCTTTTATTGTCTTTTTTAATATTTTCTATTGCTAATTTCCCCTTTTAAATCTTTACACAAATATTTGTCATAAATTTTAAAAGCATTTCTGCCCAGACGTGTTTTTTATCTTTGTTAATTTTTGCTCATATTTGCCCTCTTGGTTTAACGACCTCTCGAAAAACAAAGTGTTCGACCCTAAACTTTTATTTTATTTTTATTCCAATATGGTGGCTTTTTTTTTTTATTGTTTTTCTTTCCTTTTAGAGGATTTGCTTTGTGCATTTTGCATTTAGCATATAGCCAGCACTTTGTCATTAGTTTTTTGCGCTCACTAAATTCTCTCTTTTTTTTCTCGTTGTTTTTGTTAAACTTGTGTATATATATTTTATATATTTGCATAAATTAAAATGTAATTATAATATTGACCAGCAAACAAACGGAAATGATTTATGCATGAAATAAGCCCAAAGATATAGAGCTAAAATTGTCGCTGTCTATATAAAAAATATATGTTTGCATTAATAATTGCTGCAAATAAATTAACAAGTTATTACACACACACGCACGCACATACACATGTACATAAAAAAGCCTTTCCCTCCTCTGCCTACCATCTATCACTTCCCTTCCATTGCCACACTGTGGAAAGTTGCTTTTTAATTTTTGAATGCTGAACTTTTAATTGTGGGCAATCAATTTTAAAAGTAAAATATATCAAAAAATAGTTTCTGATATTTCATATCGCTTGAATCGTTTATCAAATGGAATACACAAACACACACAGAAACACAGACACATGCCAGAAGAATACATAAATTTACAAATATACAAGTTAACGTACATACATACATACATACATACAATGTATACTCATATGCTTGAATAGTTATGGTTATGGCATGAATTCATTTTTAGAAAGTGAATTGTAGCTGCGAGTTGAAGTTGAAGTTGGAATTCGGTTCAGGTGAAGAGGCTGTGGAGGGCGGGGACAGTCATCGATTATAGAGGCCTTAACATTGCTCTATAGTGGCTACTGTGCAAAATCGGCAAATCACTAAATTGAATTTCAAGAACACACACACACACACATACATACATACATACAGCAAGTGTGTGAGTGAAAAAATCTACTCACAATACTATTCAAATTGTTTATTTATTTGTTATTAATAATTCATAAAATAAAAATTTGCCCAATCATGGCCAAACTTCAGTTTTATGACCAGTCATTTAACCCCACGCACCAAAAAAACATTTTACTTTCATTTCTCTTAATTATTATAATAAGTGATCGAGATCTTGAGCGCATGGCCAGGCCTGAGGCCAAGTTTTACTTATTTAAAGTCCCAAAGTACTGATCCAAAAAGAAAAAAAAAACCCAAAACAGATTCAGTTACATGGGGAAAGGTGAACCAGACCGCTATATACATAGATGGTAGAACATACACAGTAACCCGTTTGTGTACCTCTTAATAGCGAATGGCATTATGGACTTGATCAGACGATAGAATAGACGTACCACATGCACCATTAGTTCATTAGGTAATTAACATTCAAATTATAGGGAAGCTTTGTTAACATTTTGAGAGTCGATTCGTCTTAACACCCTTTCATAATGTGACCGCCTTTCGAAGGGCATCACAAATTCGACACGACAAACTGTGGAGTTTGGAATCACTTCGTTTTGTACAAAGTTCAAACTACTTATGACAATTATTTCCGGAACTTTTTCTTTTTCGTGTGCGAGTACACATAGAAGAATAGAGAAGAAAAAAAACGGGAACGAAATTCTCAATTCGACTTAGTTTGCCTGTCTATTCGTCTGTCTGACATTCAAACTGGGTCTCAAATGCTCTGAATTTCACAGCAAATTGTCGTATAATTTCCAATTATCAACAATTACCCGCTGTGAACTTAGTTTTAAAGTTGTCTTGAATTATTTTCGAGTACAGAGTTTAAGTTAAAAGTTGTTACTATTGCTGATGTTGTTGCTTTTGGCAGCCTAGTGACCTGAAAACCTCTTAATAAATAAGTTGCGAAAGAGAAATTGTTCAGTTATCAACTTTTTAGCACAGACATGTGAATTATTGGTGAGTCAGCTGACTCTCTGAAACTGACTCTGTATCTGTGACTAGGCCTAAGTCCAGTTCAATGACTTTTATGTGGGTTACCACTTACTCCATTTTAATACTAATCGTTTATTAATCTTTATTGACAAACAATTGGGGACAATTGCATTTTGAAGAAATAAAAAACTACAAGTAAAGTATGTGATTGAGTAAGTTAACCATTCTCTCCATCCGGTTCGACACCCTGAAGTCGAGCAAATCAACTACAACTGGCTCTATGGCCAACACAAGAGACTAAGACCACAACCACCATCACACCACCAGCTGAGTCCGTTTAAAGAAAAAGTTGCTGTGCCAGTTTTGTGCAATGCTGCAGCAGTAGCGATCACACACACACACACACACACATAAACACACATACACTCACACACGCACTCAAGGCACATTTACACATATGTATGTATGTGGATATGTATATGTCCGTCCTATCTGGAGACTGGGTCTGGCTTTAATTATTTAATTTTTGCACTCATTTGCATAGTTTGCTCGCCTTTCGCAAGTGATTTGCATCTAAACGTTGAACCATTCTCTTCTCTCCCATTCTGTTTGGATTGCTATGCATTGGAGCATATTCCTCCCCCTTGCCACCACTCTCACCACTTCATGGCTCCCACTCATTCAAACACATATCTCTGTATTATGACTGCCCGAGTTACATGCTTGAAATATATTCTTAAAGGTTGCTCATTTGAAGAGAACACACAGAGATTGTTTCGGATGAAAGAACTTGAACCACTAGTATACACACACGAATCATCAATTTCGTTAATTAAATCGATTAAACTTACAATTAGCTTGAAATCTTAGATCCACACCTTAGACTAGTTTAAATATATTTCAATGTCTAATAATGACATCAAGTTTAATATATTCTCTGCTCTACTAGAGCCAACACAAACAATACACACATACAAAGACAGTTGCCTGCCCTCAATATAAAAATATTAAAAACCTAACAAAATATTTAAATTTGTTTTTATGAATCAGCTGAAAGATGTTCATGGATGCCAACTGACAAAATGACGTAGGCTGGCCCTTTCTCTCTCTCCACCTCCATCTATGTATCTACCACCACCATCATCTCTACCTACGGCTCGTCTGCGGTTATGGCTGGTCATTGTCCAGTCCAAGCCAGGCTGGGTCCGGCCCGGTACGGTCCGTCTCGGGTCTGGCAATGTCTTTCAATATTTTATGCGTAGGCGAGACGACGTTGTACTGAAACTGAAAACGAAGATATCGACATGGACTTCGACACACTGACTGACATTCACAAAAGCTGCTGAAAAATTAATGAAAATGCCGTACCAAATTGAAAACAATAACAGTCAGAGGCGGCAAAGAAGGAGCAACAGAGATAGCAGTAGCAGTGAGTAAGTGAGTATACCATAAAATGCAGTCAGTTGACCAAATATGCGCAAATGTTGTGGTTGATGGTAAGAAAAGAAAAGAGAAGAAAAAAGCCAAAAAACCAAACTTAACAGCAAAACAGAGACCGATGATGATGATGGTGCTGGTGATGATGAAGCTGGAGAAGAAGCCTCTACTAAAATTAAAAAAAGACAGAGAGAGAAAGAAAGAAAAAACACAAACAAGCAACTTGAAAACTTGATGTAGGTCAAATATCTGTTTTTTTTCTTTTCCCTCCTTCTACCTCTCTCTCTCTCTCTCTCTGTCTTTTACTTTTTCCTGTGATGCTTCTTGTGGTAATGCTGCTGAACGGGTAAGTGACGGGAGAGACGTAAGTCAGGGGAACGACAGGGACAGGTCTTAAATGTCCGCCTTCGTGTTTTGTAGGCCAAATGCAAGAGACAAGGCAAGTTTATCAAGCATATGAGAAGAAGGAAGATAGCCCCAACCCAAAATGACCAATGGCCAATGTCTATGATGAAGTTGCTGACGTTGATGATGATGCTACATCTGCTGCAGTAACAAGGATAAAAGTTACTCCAACAGCGCATCAGAGGATACGACATCAATATACCCATTCCTTGTTAGTCGAATCCACTAAATTCTGCTAAGATTCTCGCCCATTAAGAACATATTTTTCCAAGATGGATTCGAGTTGCGCTCGAAGCGTCTCAATTGGAATCTCACATCTTATGAATAATCATCCGGTCTTTATGGTCGTTCGTCATTTATGTTTTATATATTTTTACGAAATAATCTCAAATGAATGTCTGATTTTGTCTATATAAAATATATATATATTATTGATTGGGAGCATATTACAGGGTATATCTAGCACTAACAAAAATAATTAAGATGTTGTTGCTAAAATTGAGCTCCTTTTTAATTGCTGCAAGACTGAAATTCTCTGGCATCTGTCAATTAAGGCTCTGGCAAGGCCCAGCAGCAGCAGAACACAATTCAGCCGCAATGCCCATGAAAAGAAATAATCGCCAAGCCAAGTCAACACAACAACAACTTAACATCGAAACAGAAAAAAACCAAAAAGAAGCAAAAAACTAAAATTGGTCCATGAACGTGATCAATTATAGTGGCTCATTGTCTTGTTGTTGTGCTTTTCAAAATCAATAATCAACAACAAAAGAGCTGGCGCGAGCAAGTCAAGGTCCAAGCAAAATCTATTTTCTGTTGTATTGAAATTAAAACATAAATAATAACTGTGTATAACTCGCACAAAATGCATAGAAAATCACATCAATATCAATGTCAGTTTCGGTTTCAGCTCTTTTTAATGGCCATAGAGACATAGGTAAGACATAAGACACACAACAAGACACAATCAGACACAAAACGTAGTGTCAGAGAGACCTCAGAAAGACAGAGGGCAGCGACTTGTTGACTCTTGGCATTGCCTCTGTCCCTCTCATATTGGCAGCTGCTGCCCCCGGGCCAATTAGACCAAAAGGTGTTGTTTGAGCAAGCCAAAAATAGATCGAAGAAGTGACCTGGCACTTTTTCTTCACTCTCGACAGTCGCTAACACTATTTATAAGCCAGCACCAAGTGACTTCCGCCAACCAAACCATTTGAGCCTTCATAGTTTAAAATGCAAAACTATCTACTTTAAACTGGTATTTATGTTCCTCATAGTCACATTGCTTTAGATTATATGTTACCATTTACATGGACTTGAGTGATTCGTAATATACGCTCATTATGAATTTCTTTTGCTTTCTTACTGGTTTCATCATTTTAGATGGCATCGAATTAGTTTTAATTTTTTCCGCATTCAATGGAAATGGCCAACATCAAACTAATGTTCACTAAAACAGCCTCAGCTTGTCTTTTCTAAGTAAGTAGATCTTTTTTTAACCATTGTTTGTGCACATTCTGTTTTCTTTTCTCTTTTCTTTCTCTCTCTTTTTCGGGTTTGTTTGCTGCTGTTGCTGTTGTGTATTGTCTTCGTTTTTAATTTTGTTAATGGATTTTGCTTTTGTTGCCTTTAAGACCATTTGTGCAATTAAATGCATTAAACAAAGTCATAAAATGTAATAATACATAGAAAGATGGCTAACAGAAGGGACGCAGTGGATCATGAATGGATGTTCTTATGGCCAATTTGAGGTTAATGTGCAATTTGCCTGACCCGTTACTTTTAGCCAAAACAAGAAATAAAAAAAAAGAAGAAACAAAAAAAGACAAATAAACAAAGAAACCAAAGAAAAAGTTATTTATGATTGTCTCTGTATAAACTGTAAAGGAAACTCTCTTTGTTAAACCAAAACCAAAAACCAAATTGGCCTTGGCTAATTGATGGCTACATATATTTCTTGTCTTCTCGTTGTTGCATGGCTGAGCATTTGCTTTACCCTCAATGATATATAATTAGTTAGTCAAATTGGCCGACTTTTTTATTACCCACTTTTTTCTCGGCTCTTTTTTGTGCCTTTTACAAATGAACTCTAAAAAGCAGAAAGCTTGTATACAAATTGCACGCCCTTGCCTCACTAATTTGGTAAGAGCTCTGCATGGAGAAAAAAAACAGGCTAAAATGTTGTAACTTATGGCTCATACATAGACACAAATACACGCAGACGTGGTGAGCTATTGAAAGGCCGCTGCACAATTTTCTTTTTAAAAGTTATTAGCGTGTTTTATTTTCTTTTATTTTTCTCATTCCTTACTTTTTTGCCTGTTCACTCTGCCATTTTCATTAAAAGGCATAAATTGTGCAGAAAAATGCTTGTCGAGTCTCAGCCTCTGTCTAAGTCTGGTTCTGGTCTGGTCTTTCCAAACCTCTCCCCACGTGAATCTACCCTTTTTTTTTTTTTTAACAAGGAGGAGCAATTCTACGGACGAGAATCTATCTATCTATGGTGTGTGTGTGTGTGTTTTATGTGTGTGAGTGTGAATGTGTGTTCAGTATTTTATTCTGCCTTTGCGCTTTTATTTACGATTTCTCTACCCTTCTCCTCATCCAGTTTCAAACACTGTATTTTCTCGGGCATTGCATTCATGGCGGCGTTTTGTATGAATGAAAGTTGCATGAGTGCCTGAGTAAGCGATGGAATGAATGCATGAATGAATGACTCAGTGAGCGAGTGGGTGAATGAGTTCGCTAGTGAGTGAGGGGATCCCTACTTCAAATTCCCCGGATAAAGAATGTTGCAACAACAAAACGCTTGGATATTAAAACATTTGACAGCTAATGCAATTCTGTACCACACTGCGTATGCTTAACATTTGCATTTCCTCTTTCAGGAGAATAAGAAATAAACGGGTGAAAATTAATTCGGTAGATATCGCCAAAAATAAATTGAAAAATGTAATGGAATACAAATACATTTAACTCAGACACAAAGTCGTCATCGTCGTCGTTGCCATTAGCCCAAGCCAAAACGCCCCAAGGGAAAGGAAAAAGTGCGAAATGGGCGAAGCGAACGTAACGGAAATGGAAGCCTTTGAAATGCTAAGAACACCAAAAGCAACAGCTATGAAATATATATTATATTGCATATTATATTTAGCTGTTAGTCTATGTACACTCTTATATGAATAAGCCAACCGAGTGCCTGCTATTTCAATCTGAAACGCTTTTCAATTATTTAGTAATGCCAATTTTTCTTCGCGAAGGCTTTTTGTCATTAATAATGAATGAAGATCATAATAATGGATAATGCAAGGATCATAACAGATTGTGCAAAGATACATATGCCATTTTCTCTTTGCTATATATACATACATACATATATGTACATTTCCTCTGCACAGCTTCTGCCTTAGCGTCATCGTAACTCAGGTATTAAAGTAAAATTAGGGCTTAAATGAGTTCTAAGAAAACAGTACTCCGTAACTTTTCACTTTTCTTGGCTCTTGTGAGTTTTCGCTTTTCTTCATACACCTTAAGTTTGAAAGCTAATAAGAAAACAAAAGTCTGGAACAACAATTTCTGGCAGTTTGGTTTATTACGCCGACGACGACGCCATAAACTTTCATGTGCTGCCAAGTTTTTGGTCGTGATCTTTCGCTCTTTACCGCCACCGCCTCGATATGAAGCAGCCCAACTATGCTGTCTAGCCAAACACGCCAAAGCATTTAAATTAGCTTTGCGTTTTCGCTTCTTCTAATTATTGGCCAGACACGTTCAAAGAGGGCCCCTGCTAAGCCCACCAAAAAAATTAAAAGAGAGACAACAAAAAAAGGGCGTATGTCATTGTCACTGCAAGACACGCATAAATCTCGCGACTATGTCAATCGCATCAAAGTCACGTAATCTGTGTGACATTTTCACTGAAACGTAGGAATTGGGAAAAATTTATAAAGTCTCCGCCACACAGCATATAGAGAGTCTCCGCCGGCATTATGCAGTTGGCCAAACAAATAGATCGATAGATGAATGAAGGTCGCCTAAAGACATTAAATTGGTTATTGTCAGCAAAGATTTTCTGTTATTTTTGCTACCAATTTTCCTAACCATTTCAAACAATTTTGTGAAGAGAATCCATTTAATCAACTTCGTTCTTTATAAAGAATTTTTCTAGATTTTTTCGTACGATTAAAACAAAGTGCTTATGAAAATAATCGCAACAGTCAATGAAACTGAGTAAAGCAAGACCTCTAAAGCAACACAAATAACAGAAGACGTTAGCAACACTTTCCATTATATGCCAACAACACCCAGCCTTTCTATGCTCTTGTCATTGTTGTTGTCGTTGTACTCTGCTCTGCTCTCTAAACAGTTTTCAAGTTGTGCGAAACTGGAAATTAAAAACGCTTAATATGCACTTCCGGTGGAGGATAAAGTCAGAGCGTTAGAGTTAACTCAGGCAGAGAGTTGGCCATTGCGAAGGCGACTGTCACTCAGACAACAGCAGCAGCAACACCAACGCCACCAACAACTTATCAGCGCCATCAGCAACAACAACGGAGCAACATTTTCAGTTGATATGTTTGTTTGTTTGGCTTGTCGCTTTTGTTTTTTGGCGACTTTTGTTGTTACTCTAACCCTTTTTGCGCGTTTTTTTTTTGTTGTTTTTCCGTTTTCTTTTGTTTTGTTGTTTTGCTTTTTCACTTGCCTTGCGCTAAATGTTGTTTACTCTTTGTCATTGTTAGTGTTGTTGCCATTTTTCTTTTGTTTTTCCCAACATTGTTGTTGCTGTTGCTGCTGCATGGCTATGCTGCTGCTGGCTGCCGTTGGTTACTTTAACATTCACCTACTTTTCACCTTGTTAGCTGCTGCTGCGCTTGGCCATGGCAACTCATCAAAGCGGCGGCAAAAATCTTGAAATGAAATTAGAAGTTGACGCAATGCGAAGAAGCAGCAGCAGGAACAACAACAAAAAATGCTAGACAAAGGCAACAGGAAAAAATAAAAAACAAACACAAAACAAAGTGAAAAATGCACCAAAGAGAAGATGAAGCTGAAGATCTACTGGCTAAGGCAACAAAAGCAATAGCAGCAACAGCAACGTAAGCAATTGCCTGCTAAGTAGAAAGTTAATTAGGCTTAAATGTGCGAGAAGTCGACGTTGACGGCAAAAATCTTGCCCCGAAAGCCAATTAAAAATTCTTACGCTTTTGCTTTTTCTAATAATTTGCTTTTTTATTTTTTTGCCTTGGCAGCGGCGGCAGTAGCAGCTGCAGATGCTTGTTAATTAATTTTTATGCATTTTAACAAATTTTCGTTCAATCTACAACTTTGGTTTTGACTTTGGCTTGGTTCGCGCTTATCCAAGCGAACCAATCAATGGCCAAATATAAGGAGGAAAAAGAAAAAAACAAGAATAAATCGACAGCCAAAACTTTCGTTTCAAGTAAATTTCACTTGGAGCAACGACAACAACACAGATGACATTAATTGGTCCTATTAAAGTATTTGCTAATAAGTTGGGAAGCACAAAGACCAACTTTTGGTCGAATGATTGTCGTTCATCGTCCTTAATGCCGCCGCTGTTATGGTTGCTGTTCTCAGGCATGTTGCTTCTGGCTGACAGTGGTAAAATCAAAACGATTAACACTCGAATTGGGCCATATGTGTGTACAGCGTGTGTGGTCTTAACTATGTACCCAGCTTGTCTCTAATATTATCGTTAACCAGTTGTTTATAATAAAATCAAGTCGAAATTTCAATACCCTTCAACGCATGTTTTCTTGGATCAGTTGTTGAAAAAGAGCTGAGTGCTGTAAACGTTTAATTAAGGTTTGAAATAATTTTGTTATTATAGATACACACGTATGTATTTTCGGATTACTATATATGATGATGAAAGTGCAAATACCTTACACCAGCAAATATCTTAACAAAGGCCAAGCAACCCAAATAGCTACACACACGTTTATACACAGGAAACAGTGTACGGGTCTGAAAGGTCGCCAAAGCCACAGACAATGGCAGCAACTAATTTAAAGCTTAACTCTAATCAAAGTTGAAACAGCGGCAGCCAGACTCTCACAAACACTCGCGCATACATAGACACACACACACACACATACATACACAACCACTGAATTGGTAAATTCTGAACTGAACTGAGCCAGACTCAACCGAAGGGGTAGAGTGTCTACTTGTACAAAATGCATCACTCGAGCTGGTCAACTAATCCCCCAAAAACCACAAAGGGCCAACTTCTAGTGGCAAAGGCAACGGGGCAACTTTAGGCCAATTTACATGCTTTATACAGCAGTAGAAACAGAAGCAGCAGCAGCAGCAACTATTGCATAATTAAAATTTGAAATTAATTTCATAATTTTGTCATGCATTTTTCCATTATTAACAGATTTTTGTATGAGTTGTCGAAACAAAAGGCTCTTGGCCACATTTTGTTCTCCTTTAGAAAAATATACAAAAGTATGCATGTATATGTATATAAAAATTCATTTTGTCCAAAAAGTTAGTAACTTCTTTTTTGACTGGCTATGACTGGCCAACTGACTTACTAACATGGACAACATGGGCGGTCAAAATTATCATAAATCTAAAATCGACCTCTCTTTAGGATCCATTTATTGAAAGGATTACGGCATTACCTCTAGGAATGATTAAGACAGTAGAAGGCGGATTTTAGAATAGTGTATAGAAATGTCTGTGAATTATATTTGAGAAATATCTTTGGCCCTATGTTTCCAGTTTTGTTCTATTCTGTTCTGTTTGGTTCTTTTCTGTTGTGTCCCGGTTCCTGTTCTGGTTATGGTTCTGTTTTTGGTCTGTTGTTCGTTGTTGCCATTTATTATTTATGTGCATTTTGATGTGGACTACGGAAAAACTCGTTCTTTTGGCTTACATTTTTATTTTTATAGTTATTTTGTGGAAACTTTGTGTTCTGATGATGGTGGTGGACCGAGAGGAAGATGAAGATGAAGAGGAGGGAAGGCAAAAAATGTATATTTGTTGCGTATTTTCGTCGTTTGTGAAGTGCACAGTAAAAAGTAAAATTCTACCGATTTCCATTTGACACTTGAAATTCTAAATTCGCTCTCCTCTACATACATACATATGTACATACATATGTGGGTTAATTAGCATCGTGTATAACAGTCTCTTGAGTACACACTCGCAGATACATCTACATTTGCATACTACCACATGCACGTACTCATCGCCGCATTACGCGTAACTGGAAACTGAGTACCGAGAGCCCATTAACATGAGCAACTTCACTTGAATTTCCGCAATGCATAGAAAAATACAGTTCCGATTTAACCTGCCTTAATAAGGCCAATGCAGAGCAGACCAGAAACTGATGTAATCCCAACGCACTGCCAGAAGGCATTCCACTCCCCCGACTCTCTCTACCACTATCTCACTATCGTCACTATTGTGTGTAAATTTGTTACCATTTTTGTGTTTTTCGTTTCGTATTGCACATAAAAGGTAATTTCTAATTTGCTGGTGTTTTATTGTTTCTTTTTCTCCAGTTTATGGCTCTGGCTCTATGTGTCTTACACTTATGCAACGTTCAGGCAGCCAGCGGCGCATGCGTTCAAATTACATGGCCGATAAATGCGACTGAACCCTGACAGCTGCTGCTGCTTCTGCTGCTGAGAAAAGCCATCGCGACTGCAGTGCGCTGCTGCTGCTCGTAAAAGCATAACGGCGTTCATTAATCATGCACGCCACGGAAAAAACAGGGCAAGAAAAGTGTAATAGAGAGAGAAACAGAAAGAGAATGAAAAAAGCAAGGCTAGAATCATCGCAGAAGCTTCTGTGTTCCATCGACAACTGTTACCAATTAGCAGAAACATGCAAAGCGCATTTGCAAATGAACGGCGACAACACAGGGACAAACAGCAAATGACGTAAATCGCCTGCGAGAAAACTCAGAAAAATCCGAATTTTTTATTTGGGATGCAATTAAATATGTAAACTAAACAAAATCTTTTTTGATTTACACTAAGAAATCTTAGAGAAGTATGTCTACTAACTACAGTAGAATCCGGTTTAACCGACGCTCAAGGGAACGACAATTTTCGTCGTTATATCCGGAAGACGTACTAACCGGAGGCCCTTTCATATAAGTTTGTTTTAGGACCAACCAATCCCTCATTGAACTTTAGTCGCTATAACTGAACATCTGTCCGGTTATATAAGGGAAGTCGTTATAACCGGATTCTACTGTAATTGAATACAGAATCTAATTTAAGGGCAAGTTTTCTGAGGAGTCTAAAATTTGAAACAATACAAGGTAGGCTATTTCTATGCTTTCGACTTAGAATTGCTAGCAAACTCCAGAAATTCCTCAAAATTTCAAAGGAAGAGATACTGTTCTCAGTGAGCTCCCAAAAAACAATAAAAAAATTAAAACAAATTCAAGATTGGTTTAAGGCAAGTATGTCAATTATCAAGAATCATTTACAGTCGCCATGGCTACTCTTAATTGGCTTGGCTGCCCAACCCTCTCATTATAGGTTTTGCATAAGTTCGAAGTCGATGTCGCAACCAACAACAACAACAACAACGCCAGCTAATAGCAAAGACGTCTCTCTGGAGATGAAAACTCTTGGACATACTGTAGGCTATGCAGTCTTTAAATATCGCATGGAGTTGTCACGCCGCAAGCGCCGCCCGAAGCGTCTGTTCAAAATCAAATGTGCACTGACAAATGCTCTCAAGTGGCAACAGTCACAAGTGAATCGCAAACGCTTGCAGCGCTTTCGACAGAAGAAGAAACGTTTAGACAAGATCTTGTCAGGCAAATCAGAAAAGGAAAAGGCCAGCAAATCCACCAAATCCACCAAACCCACCAAACCCACCAAACCCACCAAATCCAGCAAATCCAGCCAATCTGCATAGAATAAATAAAAAATATTAAGATGTTGTGAGACCATTGAAGCCTTATTGTTTTCATTATTATATGGATGTGGAGGCGAGATTGCTGACTTTTAAAAGTTTTCGATACCTTTTTAGCGTTTAGAAAGATCAATACTATAGACACCTCGTACACCTTCGTTGCCATTCATGGTATTTCTATTTTCAAATGATGTTCCAAGCAAAGCCAGAGAATGGGGCAAAGAAAATGCTAACGCAACGGTAAGCGGCAAGTTTTTCAATTTCCTCTAGCTATTACGAGACGATGACTATCCCCCTACCCCCTACACCGTTTCTTTACATTTGTTACTGAGTTCTCGCTTCTTTTACCTCCCTATTTTTTGTCTCTGTTTCTGGCCATTGACGCACGGTTCTCGCACTGTATTTTTTTTTCTCGCTTGATTTGTCACACAGTCCCAACGGAAAAATAAACCTGTCCAAATGTCTCTGGGACCGTGGAAAACCTGTATCCAACTGCTTTCTTTTTTGTACCCAGAGCTAAAGCTTTTGCCTCTCATCTTGGCGCAATCGTATTTAGTTGCAATTCCTTTAACCCAGCTCCGTCCACTTCTCCACCTTGCTTCTTTGACTCTCTCTCTCTTCTCCGCTCTCAATCTTTTTCTGCATTTTTTGCTTTGCTATTCTAAGTGCAGTCTCTTGCTGAGTTTCGCTTAGTTTTTTGTTGGCATCTCGGTTATTTATGCGCCTTGTTGTCCCAATTCTTGAAAAATGCTACACAACAGTGTCTCATGTGTGCTTCTGGATGTGTGTGTGTGTATGTGTGAGTCTGTGTCTGTGCGGTTTTCCATTTTCAACTGCTGTTTTTAGTTTTTTTTTTTTTAATAAGCAGCACACACACAACTAGGTTCGCCTCTATCAACTAGGTTTTTTTGACTCACCTTGCGCTGCTTTTCACTATTGATCGGCCCATTAAATGCTGCAATAAGGAGAAGAGAGGAAAATCATGAGTTGAATTGCGAAATGTATATATATATATATATGTATATATGTAGTCATTTAAATTTACATCAAAATGCCAAATTGAAGATAACAATTGCAAAACTATTTTTGATCCCAAACAATGGCTAAAATAATCAATTTAATGGCTTTCGCTCTCGCCCCATTCCAACCATCTTATGACAGGATCGAAACCGTGGTTCCATTTTGAACAATGTCGATAATGTTAAATGTTTATTCTTCAAGCACTACTCTTTCATTTCACTTAAACAAGAATAATAGGGGCCATTTGAAACGTTTATAACAACAATATGTTCAAATGTTCTTTGGGTTGATTTATAAAATGAATTAATGGAAGTTACCTAGTTAACTCGTAGTAAGGATGGATCTATACCTTTAAAGGTGAGAAACTTTGTCAATTCTGATGATTATATTATATATTAACAAAGGTTTTACATTCAAATCCAAATTTGGTCATTTGGTCTTTAATTCCCAGTCATCAATCTCAAATTACACTGTAACATCGAATCGAATGACATATTTCACACCTTTCACTGACCATTCGCTTCCTTCTGCCATCAGGACCCTTTATCATCGTTCAACTTGTACACCTCCTTTAAGCCCATTCAACTGTAGAACAAAGGTAAACTTTTTGTGTTCGCCCACTTCATTCTCTATGATTTTTAATGTTTTTTGTTTTGCTTCGTATTTGCGTTGTTGTTGGTCTTTCTTCCTTTTTGTTCTGTTGAACATTGAACATTTTCTGCGTGTCAGCGGCAGCTGTGTTGGCCACTAAACAACAGCAACAACAACTGTAATAATAACAACAATAACAGCAAACAAAAAACAAACACAAACAACATTGTACAAATAACAACACTTTTTATTGCTTGCCTCCTGATGGGGTTGATGATGAGAGAAGGGCTGACAATGGCAGAGGGGAGAAGAAGTGCTTTTGATGAGAATGGGTTCTTCAATAAGAGAGGATGCCAGTGTTAGGGAGCCACATAAGTTGCAGAGAGATTGGTGGTAAAGGGTTGGTGGTTGGGGGTTGGGAGTTGGGAGTTGGGTGTATGGGCTGGGTGGAGGTAAAGGACAAATAAACAATTGCAATTGTGGCGTTTGGTTGTAATTCTGTGAGCTGCTAAATCGTCTGTAAATACTTTTGTACAAGTTAACAGTTATAAATGGGCTTTTTATGAGTTAAACGAACGACAATATTTGTGACCAGAGGGATGCGAAGGGGCATGTGTGTGTGAAGGATGTGGGTTGGAGGAGTAGCGAGGGGTGGTAATATCAAATAAATGGGATTTCAGCTCTCTGATATCTCGAATATGAGTTGAGCGAAATCATTTTCTTTTAGCTCCGCATTTTTCATGTTGGAACTATTGAATATGGGCAATGGCGACAACAGCAACACTTTGTCCATACGAAGGTCATTTAAAAAGTTGCATGAGCTAGCAAGCAAACTTTGTTAAGTATTACCTCTCACTCGTCATGCATCTTGGAAACTTTTAGAATGGCCCCTCGTGAAGTCGTTGAGTGTTTCTCCTGTCTGTCAAGTGAAATCGTATGCCGCCTCTCACACAACCATTTGAAGATAGTCTGCCCGTTGTCTCGGCTGGCAAGTGGCAAGTGGTAGTTATTGTTACGATTTATGGCATACGCACATAGATCAACTTTGCAGACCTGAAACACCAACACCGACCACACCAAACACAACTGCAACATCAGCAACATCAATTCACTTGAGCATTTTCTATTGATTTTCGTTGTTGCTGTTACTAGCTGTAGTCTGTTTTCTATTTGCTTGTTGTTGATTTTCCACACGTCCATAATAATGCTAAGAAATGGAAATCATAAAAGTCAACATCAACAGCAACAAACACATTGGCCATGACCGCATGACCAGTTAGCCGAGGAGTGCGAGGGGGGGTACAATTGAATGTTGCCGGCTTCATTAGGAAAATTTTGTGCGCTTTCGTCGAAAAGAAAAAGCACGTTACACCACATCAGCAACATCATTATCGCAAAGCTAATGAAGATAAAGCCAATGATCGAGCTGATGATCGGGCATATGATGAAGATATTGATAATTGTGTTGAAGCTGCATTTTGGTTTCAGGTGAAATTAGCCAGAGTTTGGGCTAGCCCCCAAATGGGCGACAATTTTCCCATTGCCCCGTGGGTGGGCAGCCATTAAAACATTTGTTGCACTTGCAACGCTTTTTTCTTTTTCTTTGCTTTTTGTTTGTGTTTCTGTTTTTTGTTTTTGCGATTTTTAACGAGCAGTGAAAGTAAAAAAGCACTGTAAATACAAAAAAACTATCTATGCATGTTTAAACATGGCCAACACACCATGCAGAGCCAGAGACACGCCCTTAGACCATTTGCATGCTGACGTTTACGTTTCGTTTAGTTGTTTTTTCTCCCTGGCAAACAGAAATCAAAGCTGCAACAAAAGAAACGCAAAATTAAATGCAAAAAACAATCAACTCAGCCATAGACAGTCAAATGCAGCAATAAATACATATGTATACGTATACATATGTATGTACATATGTATGTAGCACAAACATACATGTATGTATGTATGTACATACGTAGATCACATTGGAAGAGACGATAAATGGTTTACGGACAAGATACACTGGGAAGGGGAGCCGAGAGTCGGGAACCTTCATCGCCGCGTACAAAAACTGCTTACACTGGCCAACAATAACTACAGTGAAAAGGCTAAATATTTATTATTACACGCAACAAATTGCAAATTTCCTTTTTCGGTGTGTTCGTTTGTGTGTGTGTGTGTATGCATGTAAGTCTTTATACTCTCACGAAAGGGTGTTTTTAGTTCAAATTATCAACATCACGATTATCAGTATCCATCTATTCCAAAGAATTCCAACAGACTATTATCAAAGTCTTTATATATATATATATTGTAGATATAATCCTTATAAGATCAAATAACAAACAAAGTTAAGATTAAAATAAAAAGTTTAAAGTTTAAACTTCGGAGTCGCGTTTTCAACTCAATAAAAACTCTATTCAGTGGGCCAGTGTATACAGATAGAAATAGGAACAAAAGGTAAATCAACAGTCAAAAGGTTGAAGAAAATAAATGTAATTGAACTACTAATTAAACAACGAATTTAACGCCAACTAAGCCGTAAACGTACTCCAACAGCATCGGATTATAATTGGTATTGAAGGTTTTCCTTCATCCATGATCCATACATGTACATATGTATATGTACATACATAGAAAGTTATACGATTTTTCATCAATCAATGGGTAAAGTGAATCAATGGGAATTTTGCCAACAAAATATGAACAATTCTATGGATTTTTATAATTATTAAAGGCATTTGAAGCTTTGTCGTCATCACTATCCACCTCACTCTCCCTCTCTCTCTCTCTTTCTGAGTCTCTATCTCTTTCTATCTATCTCTGGAGTAGAGTATTGCGTTGAATGTGTGACCCAGATTTGGTTTTGCTTCAGTTTTCAATGTGTGTATGTTTTTTTTTTTTAAACCATTTTCATTTTCATTGTTGGCTTTTCAATTTGTTTTTAAATGCAATAAAAGTGCATTTTGTATTTTGTCTGCAATGCATTGATTGAATACGTCACATTCGATGAAGGAGTGACAAAGAGAGATAGAGCGGGAGAGTGAAAAAGGAGGGACGACAACAAGGACGAGGGTACAGTGAAGCCAGAGAAGAGCAGAGACATTGGCTTCCCTTGCATTGCGTATGTGTGTGTATGCGTTTTTTCCGCGCTTTGCGTATTGACATGAGCAATTTTAATTATATTTTACGTCAATTGTAAAACTGTAAATTGTATAAAACGCAGCAGCAGCAACAAAAAACAAGGAAAACATTTTTGTTTTAATTAATTGAAAAATGTATCTCTGTGTGCATGCATGTGTGTGTGTGTGTAAAAATGACATCGTTAAATGATAGATACTCAAACCTTTTGGGTGCTAATAGATAAATTCGAGAAATTTTTGCAAAAGTTCATTACGCCCAGCATCAAGCAATATCATCTTGATGATCATCCACCCATCGCCATCGCCATCGCCATTATCATCATCGTCACAATAATTGTCTGACATTCAACATTTGTGTCTTTGCTATGTGATTTGTGTGCCGAGTCAACGCCCATTTCATGCTTTTATCCATGGCTAAAGCCATTGTAATTTTACCAAAGTCATTTACGTCTCGCAGATGTGAGTAGAGAGGATATTGCCATGCAAATATCGGGAAAATAGAAATTCCCTGCATACAGATATATAGATATATATACATATGTGGATATATTGAACCTTACATCATATCAAATCTAGTTGCACTGATACTTTAGCCACTCGCCCATGACATTCTTGAATTGCCTTACAAGTTAATAAAAGAAGAAAGGCAAGCTCTCTGCTTGGTCATTGAAAAGGTGAAGCGCTGAGAGGGGCGGGGGTAACAGGGCAACGGCCAGTCCGTTGCTCTCCTTCTCTCGCATAGGGCTCATAAATTTGTACTTGAGCGGCCAAGTGTGACGAACGAGATTACTGAAATCTTCTGGAGCAGATCCATTTTTCATAGCCAACAACTTTTTGAGTCGAGGCAATAGCAGCAACAGCAACATTCATTCCTATCTATAGAGTTGTCTTCTAGACACATACAACAAATTGCTCTTGTCTTAGTTATTTGCTGTCATAATAGTTTCAGCTGCTGCTGCTGGTGCTGCTGCTGTGTTGCCTTTGTACCTTTTGCATTGTTGATGCTCTAGTTGTTGCTGTCGGTCTGTCAGTTTGTAATCGGACATCGAAATGCGAAAATGATATTCCCGATGGCAGCCATTGTTGACCAATAACAAAGCATCAAACCGACCCCATCAGGCATTGAAATATAATTCCATATTAAACAATTGTACATGGCAACACCAACTACAACAAACAGACAAAGCGAGGTTGGATTGAGAACTTTTACTCTTAGTTTAAATCAAAAAAATGGTTTTATGCTAAATCGATTTAATCAAATATCAAACAAACGCCATCAGATTAGCAAAAATCTTAAGAAAATAATAAAGTAACGTGATTAGCTTTTCAACTAAGAACAAGTAGAGTAATACACAGTGTAATTCCTGAGTCTAGGATTTCCATGGTACCTCCAAAAGGCGAATCGAAGAGAATGATTCGAGAGCAACTCGCCTAGGTGCTCTCGTGTTATGTGAAAAGGACAACACGAAATTGCAGTCAATTGTCCCAAGAAAACAAAAATTAAATAAATTCAAAGAGCTTCCCCATGGCCATTATATTCGTCAGCAACTTTATATGGTTAGTCACAAGCAGCAAACAATAAAAAAAATAAGAGACGGATGAAAAAAGGTGCTAAATAAATGTTTGCACAATTCTTGCACAATTTAAAGGCATAAATTACAAGTGAACACAATCGAAATTATAACAAAACGAAAGAAAAGCAAAGAAAATAAATATGCATGTATTATATGGAACAAGGAAGACTGAAACAAAAAGCAATTGTCACATAAACAAAGTCTCACGTAACTGCTATAAATATGGCAGCGGAGGGCAGCAAACAATGTGAGTAAGAAAGCGCGAGGTTAACATTGCGTATGAGTTATATCTACCCAGTTTGTCGTCCCCCCCAACCACGAATCACAAACCAACCTCCACTTCCTCCAGCTCCAGCTCCACCCCCACCACACCCACACACTAGCAGAAGCCCCGGGTTTTTGTGAATTTGGTTTTGCAATGCAATGTGCGAATAACATCAGCAACATCAACACCAACAACAACATAAACAACAACCACAACAATAAATAAAGTGTAACATATGCAAATGATGATGAGAAGCTTGGCGATATCGTCACTGATGTTGCTATAGTCATAGCCATTGCTCCTGCTGTTGTCGTTGCTTCTGTTTCTGTCGCTGTGGCTGTTGCTGTTGGTGATGATAATGACGACAACAACAATGATGATGTCCTTGGGCTTAACTGGAATATGCAAAGCAGACCAGGTAAGTAAGTGGATGAGGATAGAGGTGTTGGAGGGGACGGGGGTGCCGATATCCACAGCAAAGACAGACGGCGATGACAGCAGATAAACCCCCAGCCAGCCGCAGGCGTTGTCAATAGCAACCATCAGCAAAGTGCAAGGAGCAACGGCAACAGCAATAGCAACAGCAACAGCAACAGTCAAACAGACAGACAAACAAACAAGCAACCAACAAAAGTAGAAGTCTACGTAATTGTAACAATTTCAATCTTGTTCGAAACTGGGGAAAACTGAATACTGGAAAACTTCATTGAAACCCACCCGCACAGGCCGCAAATAAAACAAAAAGCGGCCAACGGCATGCAGCATGCACGTCAGCAACATAAGGCAGCGGCAGCAACAGTAATGGCAGCGGCAACTCGTGCATGTTGTCAATTGTACAATTCCCAAAGAGATTGCAGGCAGAATGGTTGAAAGACAGAGAGAGAGAGATAGAAAGAGAGAAAGAAAGAAGAGGGGTATAAACTCGAGTGCAAAAAGTTTTTTAATAAAATTAAATTTAATGCCTTCAAATGCTGCTCTTTCGCTCATTCGGTTTCATTTTGCAGCAAATTGCATTACAGACACAAGCAGCAGGATGACGACAGCAACAACCACAAATGCAAATGAGCTACAAATGCAATGCAATGCACATGCATAAAAAATGAAAAACGGTTAAAAAACAACAGGAAAAAAATAAATAAAGGAGGTAAGAGGCATGAACTGCCTGCCGCGTGCAACCCACGAGAAAGCCATCCATAAGTTTTTCCATTTTCTGTGTTTTTATTCATATGACATTTTTGTGCGGTCCTCACAAAAAATATGATTAAATATTGTAAATGCCACAGTTATGAGTCGGGAAGTGTGCAGAAAACAGGCCAACCAACCAATTCCTGGGCCAACACACAATGCAAGCGAGCAACCATTGAGACAACATACCACAGACCTGCGCCTACGCCCACGCCCGCGCCCACATCCACACCCACGCCCGTACGCCCACAGCATCAACTTGCAGCAAAAATGCAAGCAAATGCCACACCTTGCTCCGTCTGAATGGCGGCGATCAGCGGCAGAGAAGCCTTTTTAAGATGACTTTTCGGTAAAGAACCGGCGAACAGGTTCAGTTCAGTTGTCGCCGCAAAGTGAATCTAAGCGAAAGACCGTTGTATCGAGGGTAACTCAAAGAGTTCATAAAACAGGATTCAATGAACTTCTCTGCTCCAGGTTGTAGGTTACAACTTGTTGCTAGTTATGATTCTCATTAGCATTTAGCGCGTAATTTGACTTGATTTATTTGCTAACAGCAATTGACTTTCTAAAAATAACCACCTAAACTAACTAAACAGCTTCGCTAGCAGCATCAGCAGGTTCAGTCAGCTGTTGTTTGGCTTAAATAAAATTTTCGATTTAATTGCTAGCAGCAACACCTTGAAAAAAAGAGAGAAAAAACAAAAATAAAAACGAAATACAAAACCAACAACAAACGGCCGATGAAAAATGGTGGAATAAAGTAAGTATGTATAGTACATATATAAAATAGTTTTTTTTTTTTTCTTTCTTGTTTATAATAATAATTTATAACAAGTTTGTTGTTGAAAAGTGGCGAGGGGACCTGACGCGGGCGATGTCAATGTGTAGTGGGGGAATGGAGAAGGCTAAAAACCAAACCAAAAGACCACTAAAAAGCAATTGTAGTTAAATGTCAAAGCGACAATTGTCTCAGTTTCAGTTTGAGTTGCTTTGTCGCTCTTGTTGCTCTTGTTGACCGTTGTTCATAAAGTGAACGGGACACGACAAGCGACCAACGACAACAACTTCGACAACATTGAATGGAGGATGCCAAGCGGGGGCGGTGGCGGAGACGGAGATGAAGATGGAGGAGCTTTCGTGTTGGTCGTGTTGGCTGTGTTGGTCCAAGTAATAGAGTGCTAGACTAAATGAGGCTTAACTTGGAATGACCACAAATATTACTGTTGCTATTGCTGCAGTTGGGGCAGGGAACTTGAAATTGTGTGACAAATCGACAAATCACAAGCAAGCCGGAATGGCCAGCAATGACCAGGCGACTGCCAAGAAGAGGGAATGAATGGGAAGGGAATCAAAGAGCCAGACTAAATATGCTAATTATGCGTTAATAAGCAGACTCTACTCACTTGCTTGGCCAAGCATGACGACCACGCAGCAGGCAGTGGCGGTATGAGAGACCTTTTTGCCTTATATATGCACGTATACAAACTTATATTAGATTAAGGTATATAGACACATACATTCACATTTGTACATATGTATGGTAGCTGGTAATTGTGTGAAGTGAAGTAGAGTATCAAGTGGTTTGTACATACATACATATATATGCTTTTAGATAATTTGCTGGTCGCTTTGGTTAGTTCTTTTTGCCTTCTTTGACGAAACCGACGCCTCAGTTACTGCTGCTGCTGCTGCTGCTGTCACCTCGAACCAAAACTGCGAACCTGCGACGGCAACGGCAACAACGACCCATAGAATTATTGCGAAATTTTTCGCCTAAGGCTTTTAGCTTTAATTATGAACAATCAGCAAATTTTGCTAGTGTTTTCTTTGGCTTTTTGTTTCTGCCTTTTTGCATGTCAATCAAAAAAGCTCATGTCGTGATTTGATGATTTTCTTTTTTTCTGCTTGATTGTTGATGTTGCTTACACAACATTTGCTCTGACTCAAAATCCATTTGTCAAGTAGAACAGACGCTTCAAGCCTCAATGTGTCTGTCCATCGGTTTCTGTCTCTGTCTGTGGCGCTAAGTTAAGCCTGCCTGTCCTTCAATAATTCAGACAATTGGAAATAATGAAATATGACATACGTAACGATGGGTCCGGGACATTTGTCAGAAAGCCAGAAAGGCAGAGGCATTTAATTCAACATTAAAACTTTTATATGTAGTTATTAATAATTTAGTTTATCTTTTTATTTCTCTAGTTAACTGAAAAATCATACTTATTGTTGTGTTGTTTTTTTTTTTTTGGCTGGCGCTTGAATTTAAGTTTTATTACAACACATTTGTTGGCTTGTTGTTGGTGTTGTTGTTACTTGAGCACATAAATTTAACAATGTCATGTTATAAATTTTGTAGCTAGCACAAAGAACGTAAGGAAAATACACACACTCAATTGAAACAACACCAAGAGACGCTAAGACTTTATTTTAATCAAGACGAAATTTTTATGCTCTTCATAGCTCATCTATGTTCTTGGAGTTGAAACTTAAAGCAACATCTTGTTGTACATACAAACATGAATTCGCCAGCACTAGCTTTTGCTATAAGTTTTTTCTTTTGAAATCGGGAATCATACATAGTTAGATGTGCAAAGGCTTGCAACCTCTTTTAGCCAGGGTATATTGTTTCTGTTAAAGTTGCTTGGCTGCTTGCTTTTTATTTATTTGTTGGTGACTTTTGCAAGTTGTTGACTTTTGTTTTTGTTTTTAGCTTAAACAAAGCTCAGCAGAGCCCTCTTTTGCTGTTGCTGCTGCTGCTGCTGCCGCTTCTTGGCTTTTTGATATTGTTTTTTGTCTGCTTTTTTGGTTAATTTATGCAACGAACCAGTTTTCGGTTTTCATCGAGCTCACAGTCAAAAGTCAGCGGGAGCAAGGGGGGTTAAATTGCTTCTATATACACACATACACATGTACAAATGTATTTATGTATGTGTATATAATTTTTATTATATATATTAAAATTAGTCTTTGCTATGTGTTTTTTTTTTTTTGTGTTTTCTTTGTTTTTAATTGCATTTGCAATTTCTAATTAAGTTGGCGTCAAAAATTTGCAACTGGTTAGGCCAGTTGTTTCCTAACGCAGCTTCGATTTGAATCTGTGGACGGTTCAGAAGTAGTCCCATAGACACGATATGGCTTCTGCCTTTGGTTTGCCGTTAACATGGCTATAATGGAATTCATTGGCTTTTGTTCAATGTCAGCTACTTTTTTTTCTTTGTTTTATAGCCCATAAACTAAACGAATTTTCAAATCAAACAAAATGCCAATTTCAATGCAAAATCTTAACAAAGTTTTATTTGTGATGTGATGAATATTTACAAGGAAATCACTATATATTTACAATCTGTGATCATTATTCCTACAAATGCTTCTGCTGCTGCTGTTGTTGCTGCTGCCTCTTGGCCTCTTTGTTCAGTCGCGAGACGTTGTTCCTTAGCTTTTTCTTAAATATTAACTCTCGATTTACCGCCTTGAGATCATCCATGCTGCATGTCTTAATGTTCTTTACCGTCTTCGAGATGAGTTCGTCGGTTATTTCGATTTTGGTTCTCGATAGACGCAATTGGCGGGCATTGCGGCGTGCCAGCTCGGCCCGGTACATGAACAGATGATAGGTGACAGTCGGTTTCGCCAGTCGCATGTCGTGCTCCATTTCGATATTCGTTGTGAAAGTGTTACGTTTGCTTTGCCTTCGCTTGGGCGAATGCTGATTGTCCAGCAAATAGCCACTGGTTATATACATATGAATGTGCTCCGAATGCACATCCTCTCTACCTGTACGTTCTATCTCCTTCGCTGTTTCATTCTCTCCTTCTCTTTCTCTATCTCTCTCCCGGTAAGCAAACTTTGAATTCGTAGCAGGTACCGCTATATGCTACCAGAGCTACCGCTTCTGTAAATATTTGTGCCAAAATATTTCGTGACTTAATCCTCTTTAATCCCCCAGCGGATTGCCATTCTTTCGGTTTACCAACCATAATGTGTGTAAATAAGCACAATGATGAGCTTAGACCATGGGAGACTAGTACCAAAACGGAGCATATTATCCTGCGGATTGCGATGACGTCAATGAGCATGCACAATCTTGTCAATAGTATGGCTAACAATCAAGTCTGACCCCCTTTCTCGACATTGCGCTAGGTTTTTGGAAAGGTAACTGTAGCAAAAATAGTCGCTCTAAAACGAATGCAATCGAAACACGCTTCCATTCTAGATTAAGATTATACATGTGGAAATCTTTGTAGATATGAACTTAAATGATATGTACTTGTAATGCTAAAATCTAAGTACATTTTTTACAATCCCTCATATTGATTATTGCTGGCAATATAAGTCTGGCGAAAAATCTTTTTAACTTGAATTTCGAAAAATACTTGCATCACACCTGAGTGTCATATCTTTATATTCTGATCAACGTGAAATACGTCAATTCGCACATGTGTGCGGTGTTCCGCACATTCTTAGAGTATTTCTCATTTGCATAGGCATTCTTCTTGTGGGTTCTGGTAATTTCAGCATGGCGCAAATTGCATGGAATGTCCTTGTTGTGCCGTCCCTATGAGCAACTTCCAGGTAATTCATTAAAATGCATCATAATGAAGTATGCAAAGGGAGAGGGACACTACAGGTCAGGACGGGACAAGACGGATACCTCTGGAGTTGGGTCGTGGTCATAAATGGCATAATCCTTTTATAATTGCACTTAGTAGCGACGAAAATGTAGAAAAACAAAAGGATTTCGAAATCGGATTAAGGATCTGGGGAAGACCACGCGCCGGATTAAGCAAATGTAAGCATCAGCGTTTTATGGCAAAGCGAAAATACCTCAAGGGCCCAGACCCAGTAACAGGTACTAGGTGATAAGGTCAAAGGCATAAGTGACAGAGGGAAAAAGGAGAAGGCCAGCCCACTGGCTAACATGGGGGTTGACCGCCTCAGACATCTTGCAGACAGCCTTTCAACACAACATGGCCAGATCTTTCAGACACAGCGACTCTAAACTCAATGAACTCAAATACCTATTGAATAACGAGTGTGGACGGGGATGGATGGGGCATGGTGATTGAGGAAATGTGCGTGCCGATGCATATTTATCGCTCAGACACAAAATCATTATGTTCATTTCAACAACAAGAAGAAATCGATTGCGTTGTATCATCATCGCATCATTATTGTTACAGATTCAGTTTTTTGTTTGATGACGATGATTATGATGAGACAAGAAGATGACGGCCAATGGACTATGGCTACAGGGCCTGCATTTAGCACTGATTTACTGAATACAAGTATTAACATAAGAAAAGAGACGCACACGCAAGAAACTTTCTCCGATTATTACTATTTTTGTGTGTCTTTCTGTTATTGCTGATGCAGTTTAATAAATTTTCTTTAATCAAAGAATTCCTTAGGGAACAACAATAAAGGCTTTTCCACTTTCCTTTTTCTTTCTTTCTTTTGCGAGCTTGTGTGCATGAACTGCAATTATGTCGAAATTAACTTAATTTATTCCATTTAGAGTGTCAATTAGATTAAGTGAAATTACAATTACATGAAAAACATTTTTCAGCTAGCTCCCATCCCTCCCCATCCCCCTCAACCACGTTCCTCTAAATAAACCCAACTCTCTTTCTGGGTCAATTTACGAGGTCACAATTGAAACGGGCCAGCGCGTGGGTCAGAGATTTGTTCATAAATAAATATTTAACTAGCTCTCCAGAGATGAGGGTAAAAAGGATTTACAAGTCAGACCTTTCCCATTTCATGATTACATTTATTACTATAAAATAAAAATCTTAACCGAAACCAGAAAAAAAATAATAAGAGATAAATCTAACAGTGCTAAAAATGCGAAAAACGCTAAGCTCGACTGAAAACCATTAGTCTTATGATTTCACCATCCGCTCATTAATGGATACATGCTTATGTTCAAATCTGCCACAAATCTATATCGCAATTGGTTCCTTTTTTTAGTTAATATATTAATAGATCAACCCATATACGACATTTTATATGGTGAAATTCGCTTCGAATTATCTTGAAAAAAGTGTTTCATATCTTCCGATGAAAGATGAAAATATATTTCTTCATATCGAAACCAAAAAGAACTGTCTTCCGGAATAATTTGATTGTTGCATAATCTGGGTTAAATATATATCATTAAAGTAACTGTCAAGAATAATCTGACTGAATGTTGTAGTTTACGTGTTTATTTATTAATTTCATTTTGACAATGCTGCGGATTGAAATATCTCTTGTCGCTTTTTAATCGTTTATATGTGGGAAGTAAGCGGCAAGAGGAAGACACATCAAAATTCGTGTTGTTTTATCTATATATGGATCACACATAAATATCTCTCAGTTGTTACTATATTTTGATTCTCTTTAATCTAATTCTACATACAGTAGCCCACGATACAAGCACATACAGACAGGTAGACCTACAGAGAGACAGCTTGGCATCTTTATGTTAAAGGTCAAGCCATAAATATTTCGTTAGAGTACACAAATCAAAGCCACACCCACACACACAGACAGGTAGTAGGGAAATCTTGGCCATATATGGCAAACATTTAACAACCTTAGTAGGGTTTTACCCAAGCTAACATACTGACAGTAGTTATTAAAGCCAGGTAATTACGCGGTCACAGGTCAACGCTGGTCAACAGGTAGATATCCCCTGACTGGTAATAGGCGCTATCCCAAGCGCCCCAGATATAAATAATCTTCGTCAACTTCAACAGGACATCATTCACATCTCAAACAGCCATCAGCCAACAGCAACATCCTCTGCAGAAAAAATGGAAAGTCAACGCAATAATCTTCGTCGTGGTACTCGCCCAAGTGTGGGCTACTTGCTCTTTCAATATCAAAGGGAGCTCACTCGTCGCCATGCGGAGCCCAGCCGCCTCTCACGCACCAAAATCCATATTATCGACGGACTGGTATCTCGCACCATACGCCATCTGAGGCAGTGCAGCGTGGAGGATCTGCAAGCCTGCAAGCGGGAATTGGTATACAAGGAGGAATTGCGTGATCAATTGAAAGGAATGCGTCGCCGCAGGGGGCTCGAATGGTGCCGCCAGTCCATTAGCCAAGGAACCTAGCTCGAAGTCTGGCTCAGCCTCCTCCTCTATTTCGCCAACAGTGGCCCTCAAAGCTCCAGGCACTCCACCAAAGCCCAGATCCCAGAGCAGCACCACAAAGGTGTCCATTTTTGGCCCCGAAATATTTGTTTAATTTTTTTTTTTCATTTACAATTTTTTTTTTCTTATTATAAGTTTAGAAGTATAATCTATTTTGACCTTAATTGTTGACGATTAAAAATCAAAGAATAAGGTATTCAATAAACGAACGATTCGACCAAATTTGACAAAAATCACTTTGCATCTATTTTTATGTTGGTTGAGACTCCTTTTGATTAATATGTTCCTGTTAAATAATATAATATAAAGCCTATTATTTGTGGGTTGAACACGGTACAAAAATGTCAATTGTCGGCTATGATGTTTGTTGTAGGAGTGGAAATTCCTGTTCTCAGAAAGCCTGTTTTTACACTGTGCCGCCACGAAATGCCAGCCTCAAAGAGTCAAAAGTTCCCACGACACCGACAACAGCGACTGGCGGCGGCGCTCCAATGAAAATTGGCCAGACTTTGCCGATGCCTGATAGACGCAGGTCCAAGACTCTTGCAGAGCCGCGGCAGACAGCGAAGAATGCGGTTTAAAGTTCAATCGTGCAGCAAGTGTTATTTTCGGTTTGCCTTCCATCTTCACTTAAGAAAAAAACAAAACGCAATCAACCCAAAAAAAGTTCCTTTGAATATTACAAATCGCAAACCAAATAAAAAAATTGCCAAGTTTTTCAACTTTGGCAGAGTAATTCAAAAGGTTTTAGGTTTTTTTGGAAAGATGTCTCAAATAGTGGCTCAATTTATGACAATTTGACTTTTAGAAAAACCATAAGCAAATGGACAAGTTCAAAAAGCCAAACTAACTTATTTTAGAACAAATTAGTTCAATGTTTATCTACATTCGTTTTTCCCAAGTGTTAGAAAATTATACAACTTAATATATATAAAAAAAAAATAATACTAACACAATTAAAAAAAGACGTGATATAAAACTGGGTAGAATTAAGTAGTTTTTGTTGGATGAAGAAATATTTTTGCTTTAATAACAAAAAACAAAAATACAGAAACATGAAGACAAGAAAAAAGAAAAGCTTTCTTTTGACTATGATATGTAAATTTTTTGATGATCATAAAAAGAAATGTTTTAAATGAATATATTATCGAATAAAAGAAGAAAGATTTAAAGTTCAGAGAGCTGACAATTTGGCTCATTAGCAGAGGTCGTCTCCCCTCATCTGCCCCCTTGGCCTTGTAAGTCCGGTTGAGACCGTTTTGGAGATTCTCACTCTTCTAATTCGACCGCTGTCAATTAAATAATCACGACTAGTTTTCATTTGGGGTTTACCTTAAGAAAAAAGCGTAGTTTCGATGATATTCCACTTAGCGAAGATGCTTGTCACTTGCTTTCTATTTGCCTTCTACTGCGTATATCATGTTGTATGCATTTGTGGTTAACAAACACACAAAAAAAAAGGCGAAAAAAAAGTTTAAAAAAAACAAACAGCAACAAAACAAGAAAATCAAAGAGCTTGCTAGCCGTTTTTCTCTCACTTTTCAATGAGATTTTTCTTTCTTTATGCCTTTTGGTTTTGGCTTCTAGGTGCACTTCACTTCCACTGCGGGCTTTTGGTGACTTAGTAATTATTTCGACCGCGGCTTAAAGCAAGCGCGACGTCAATTTGGACCAGAATACGAAACGTAAGACATACACAAAAAACAGCACACAACAAAAAAAAGAAACAAAAAAACACAACAAGAAAAAATAAAAAGAGTCCAAATGCAAATGGTAAGATAGACGAAATAGGCCGTATTTACGCTCGTTCTTCATTCGACCGTTCGTTCGCTCGTTCGATCGTTCGCTCGACAAAGACGAAGATGAAGAAGAAGTAGAAGACCGGCGATGGTTTCGGCGGCTCGGAAGAAGCTTACGCCACGACGTTCAACTTACGAATGACGATGGCCAAAACTGCGAACTGTTGGCCAGCTTCAAAACGCCAATTCGAAAAGCGTTCGAAACGCGAGCAAAGCTACAACGAATATCGAAAGAGAGACGGCAAGCATGAGAGAGCAAGTTCTCTCACAATGATCGAAGCAAGTTTGTGGCCTGAGTCTTTCGTTTCTTGTTGTTTTTTTTTTACAAAAGTATAGTTGGATATTGATTTATTGTTGAACAATAACTGTTTTCTGCATTGTTTGTTGAACTTGTTTCTAGCTTGACAAAAGAGCAATATGTTCTTGTTGGTTGACACACATCCAGCAGTCAGCAGCAGCAGCCATCAGCTAGATAGCATTTGCTCTTAACTAACACACGAAAATTGGATTTTTATCTATTTATCTTATTATTATCTTAACTTTCGCTCACTGTTCCGTACACTTAGTTGATGATCTTTCGCTCACTGAAACTGTCTCTTTCTCTTTCGCTCTGTCTGTCAAACAAACGACACAAGAGAAAAACTTTTACTCTCTGTCTATCGCAATTATAGCGCTCTCACTGAATTTTTGCTCTGCTTACACCAGAAATTACCACATTAAGTTTTTCCTTTACTCACTACAGGTTTTGACTTCTTAACGGTTCGCCACTTAATACCCTCCAGCCTTCCTACAGTCTTTACCTCTCTCCGCTCCCGGCACGCCAAAACTTCACTCTACCTTTACTTTGTATTTTTTTGAGCTAGGTATATCAATTTTTCAGTCAAAAAGGAAGTATTGCTTCATAGGACAAATTCCCGATATTTTCTGTGATCTCTATAGTATGTTTTGTGAATTGGAAATTTCGATCAGTTTTCAAAATATAGTAGATGCCTTCGTACTTAATCTCACGTTGAATGGACATTTTGGTTAGGGTATTTACACCTCGGCACATCGGCAATTGTTGCGGCTCGCAGCCCTCTGGCTTTTTCTTCTTGAATTGCAGCTGTTATTGTCATTTTGCCTTTTGCTTTACTTCGCTTCTCTTGGAGTGTACATTTCTGTGGTTTTAATGCAATTCTTTTTGTTCCCTTCTCTTTTCTCCCTCCCTCCACACTTCTTTTGTCTATCCTATTATCAATTATTGTCGGCATTGTCATTCTCCTTGCTGTTTAGTTCAGTTTTCCCCGTACCAGCTGTAGCTCTTATAGGGCTGCATTTGCAACCACAGCCACAGACACCGCAGTCGTTGTTGCTGCTGTTGCAGTCGACTGGGAGATATGATCTGATTTACTGAATGTAGTTTTTTCGACTTGTTATTGTTGCTGCTGTCGTTTGTTAAATATTTATTTACAATTTTTTTTCAATTGGCATTTGAGTTTAACGGGTTTCCACAGATTGGCTGGAATTTTCCAGGCCCACTTTTACTTGTTAATAAGTTCAGTTAATATTGCTGATAAGGCCGGCTAGACAACGAATTAGAAAAAAACTGCTTAACATTTATTTTTATTTTTCCAACAAAATTTTGGTTTTTTAGGCTTCGAAAGTGCACTTACATATCTATCTACATGTAAATAAACTCTTAACAAATGTGTTGCATACTTTTTGGCATCAGATATAAAACGATATCGTAACATAAATGACAGGCGCAGAAATGACAGGAAAAGATTGGGTATACATGCATATTGTAACTGAAAATTGTACATTGCAAAATCATCAGAAAGATAATGATAAGTATAAATTTAATCACATTGTTAAAACGGGAAATCCAAACTACCAAATACCCTATCTACTGATCATTTTACGAAATAAATTATCATTCTTATTGGGACGATTTTTGGGATTAATCATCCAATGCTGTGTGTTTGATTTTTGGCAGAAGAAATAGTTCCTAATTACGTTGCAATGATATGTATTTATTGGCCTGTAAAGTAAGCACTGTGTGTTCTACAAACCCTACTGTCACAATTTCGGTTTGACTAATTGCGCGAAGGGGGCCCAAAAAGTGTGTGGGTGCGCGTTTTTCTGTTTGGCTTGTGTAGTTTGTCTGTCTAATTGCATTTGGAGCAATGGCAAACATGAAAGATTTTACAGGGGTAAGTAAAGTGTGGTTGGGGTGCGAAAGAAGGCTTATAATGAGCCAGCACCCGGTGGCAGTGGCGGTGGCGTTAATTTGTCTGGCAGATAGTAGCAGATGCAGAAGTTTTAAAATTATAGAGTATGTGAGGAAAATTAGATATGCCTGTTAATTGGTATTGTAGCTTTAGCGACCTAAATTCGCAAGGTAACCAAAAACATCGAACAAAACAAATAAATCTCAACACTTGCTTTTCCCTTTCTATCAAGCATATTTTATATTTATATTTTGTGTTACAAAAATCGAAGAAAATTAAATTTGGCGAACAAGGTGAGAAAAAGACTGCCGAGTTGCATCTTGCAGATGTCGGGGACGAACGGAAAGAAGGAATTCAACAGCTCCTTCAACTGCATTGCCAAGGTTTACCTGAGCGAGGAGCTTCTGGCCTTCTACAACGGCTTGAGTGCGGGATTTCTGCGCCAGTCCACATATACTACAGCCCGCATGGAAGTCGAGGCCTATCACAATCGTTTCGAAAGACAACCCACTGTTTTGGCCAGCCCGGTCATGGGCATGTTTGCTGAAGCCTGGGGCGCTATGTTTGGCAACCCGGCTGAGGTGGCTCTTATATGCATGATGTTTGACAATAGTCTGCCGGAGGCTGAGCGGCGCAACTGTAAGAATGTCAGTGACGCCCTTGTAAGCATAGTGTGGGAGAAGCGTCTCTTTGCCTTGTGCCGCGGCTACTGGCCAACTGTGGGCCGTGGAATGGCAGTGGACATGGTTTAATTAGTCTCCTACTCGCAGCTGAAAGCTTTCTTCAAACCACAATATCGGGGTACAATCAATGTACTTCTTAAGGTGATGAGAAATGAGGGTCTTTGTGGAAGGGCTTTACACCCTATCTATACCGCATTGGGCCGCATACGGTGTTTGCACTCGTTTTCATCGAACAACTAAATAATGCGTACTTTAAATACGTTCTGTGTGAATTGAATAGGAATTCCGGATTGAACAAACCGCTATAATCCCACAAAATTACACTACATTTCAATATCGCATGCTACAAAAAAAAAAAAAATAAACAAACAATTGCAATTTTTTTCAAGACGCTCACCAAAGACCCCTCGATTGTTTGATCGGTCGAGATCGGCGCGCTCAGCTGAGCTTATCAGTAGCCATCAGCCGGTTGCCGGTAGACTCGCCAGTCAGTTGCTTTTGTGCCGAGCAATCGAGCGGTTCATACTAGATGGTATATATGGTATATATCTATGCCTAGGCGGCGCTGCATTGTGTTTGCTCAAGGGAAAAAATCTGTAAGAGATCAGTCAGAGAATGAATCACTTAACAGTTTCAGTTGAGCCGCCGCGGAAGTGTTAATTTAAATCTTAAATACTACAAGTAAATCTCAGCTCGAAGTAAAAAAAAAAAAAGTGAATCTTTGCATTGCTCTCTCTCTCGAGCAAGCAAATTTCAGTCGAACGTATCTTTCTGTCGCCAAGGCTTTGTTCGCCGTTGTCGGAGCCTTATAAATAACGTCTCTGTCTTCATTTGGCGTTTCCTATTTTTTTTTTTTTTTTTTTTCTTTTTTTGTTTGGTTTTGTAATAAATCAATAATTAAGTGATAAATATTTATTGTGTGAATTAGTTGTGTTCTGGTTTTCGTATAAATTCAAGACAAACCTTTGGGACAGATAAAGGTAAGTCATAGAAACTCGCAATCAACTTTTATTGATATAGTTATAAATATTTCCATGTTAGATTTATAATTCCTCAAATGATGAACATATCGAATGGCATCCCACTTTTCTTTCTGTGTAGTTTTGGTCCGATTCTTATCAAAGTTTGAATTATGGCTAACACTCACAAATGTACAGATTAGCTGAATCGATCGATTTAACAAAACGATCGATTGAATTTACCATTCAATTCGTTGCAAATCTATAAAATAATAAAGTTAAATGACTGTAAATAAGGCGCATGTTTGCGGTTCCTCTTTTTGGTTTTGGTTTGGGATATTTGCTGACAATTTCTCATATGATGAGTTGAAAATTGCTTTATCATAACATTTCATCTGGTTGCATGCACAAGTTTTCACGTCTATTTATGGGGGAGGGGGGTATTATGTGGACAAGTGCAGTCTCTACCCCGTTTCTTGTTCAGTCCTTATCTTTATCCCTAAACCAGTTCTGTTGGAATTGCAGCTCGGCAGGTGAGAATAAGGATAAGAGTGTCGTGTTGTCGGTTCTATTGGCATATTCTTTGTATTCAACTGATAGTCCGAAAAGCCTGACGCTTTGAAAGTGTATAAGTTATTATATTAGTGTTATTTGTTTGTTATGCATGAGATAAGATGACGTCGCACAGGGCCCTAGAACTCATTTTTAGCAATTAAGAGTTTTCGGTCTTGTTTGCATTTGACTTCGGCGAAGATCTGTTTGTAGCCGACGAGGGTGGGCACAAGCGTTTACACACAATTATTACAACTATCGACTGAACTTTGAAGGCCGCCCTCCTTGTCGGGCTCTCGCATCAGCTGACTTTGGTTAATTAAAGCAAACAAAATATGTTTAAATGTTTGCCGAAAGCTTAGCAGGAAGCAAAGCCTACCACTACAACACATTTTACAAATGTTCTCTCTATTTGATTTGTTATTTATATAGAAAAATTTTAGGTTAAATGAATACATTTTTTGTAGTCATTAAGTGCGAGAGTGAGTGTTCGGTTGAGTGTTTGGTAATTGCTAAAATATTTCATGTGTGGCTGTAAAATTTAATTCGGTAAGCCAGAAACACAATTTTAATTTAATTAAAATGCCGCTGCATCTGCCTCTGCCAGCAACCGCTGCTACCCCATTCATATAGATTACTCCCGCATTTTGTAATTGGTTTTGACTCAACTGGTTCATTCGTGGGGAAGGCGACTCGCGATTTGGCTAGGTGGGGGAAGGGAAGTAAAGTTCTTTCATCAAAACGTTGCAAAATATTTTATTACCAGTTTTAATCGATTTAAACTTTTGATTTCCCCTCTCATTTTTTATATACACATGTAGGTACATAAATTTGTTTAAGCTAGAAATTCAAATAAAAAATGCTGCACAAGTCAATATGTAAATCAATTTGGCATAATGACAGATTGGCGAATCGAATCGTATATGTAACCGTAACGTGTGCAATTTGTTGATTATTTAAATCTAATTACAATTAGAGCGTTGAAGGGAACGTCGAGCGGTCGAGAGGGTGGCAAGAAAAATACGCAAATTAAAATACAATGCAAAATGTGAATTGAAACTCAATAATTTAGTTAATGTTTGGTTAGAGCGATTAATGAGCAAATAATTGGCCAAAGGCATAACCGACATACATACATACATATGTACTTGTCAACAATCTGGCAAAAACGACAAACTGACAGCATAAATACACATTAATATTTATGTACATAGTCAATATATAATGCTGCAACCATACAGATGGCTTATCATGTCTTTCCCTCGAAGGTGCGATACCCTTCTAATACACCACATGCAGTTTAATAACGAATTAGTTCTTTGTAAAGAAACAAAGGATTTCTCTTTCTTTAGAAGAGTTTGAACAAGTCTTTAAGCAGAGCCAAGAAAAACATTAGCACAAAAGACTTGATGGAGTAGAGATACTTAAATTTACCCTTTTTTGTATGAATAATTTTGCAAATTGGAATGACAAAGCTATAGACAGCGTCTGTCACTACCGTCGTCGGCTGATGGCGACGGGCAGACAACTTGCACGTGATCTCTAAGCACAGATGTTGTTTTTGTTGCTGTTGTTGTTGGTCTTATACACCCACACGCACACACGCACACACAGCACACACAGATGCATCAACAACTGGTTTAATAAGCTTGCTCTCGCATTGGCTTCATCCAGCAACAGTCACATGACAACATTTGTATATATATATATATATATCCAGTGAATTGTGCCACTTGACAAGGGGTATATACATTTATTGGGTTACAACTAGTCTATAGAATGTTATTGGTATACACGACGAATGAGTCTCAAACATAAAGTTCCTATAAAGTCGACGATGACAGTAAAAGTAATTTCTTCATTTTCGTGTGAATTGCAGGGTATCACAAGTGCAGCGCTTAGGCTAAAAATTCATTGTTGTGACCGCCTCTGGATATTTATTAAATTTTTGTTTATCAAATGCAATTAACTAATAAGCAAATGGACAAAAATGAACAATAAAAAAACCCATTAAATGTGGTCAACTTGAAAATGATTTGAAATGATGCCGCATCATAGAGTGGTGTCGTCGATGTGGATGTGGTTGCGGTTGGTTGTGGTTGCTAGTGGATGTGAATGATAATGATGATGAGGATGATGACGACGACGATGATGATGATGAATTATGCACTGGTTAATAGGCCAGGCGCACGCAAGCTAGGTCAAAGGTCAAGCGCCACATTTTTCGCGTTTTTATTTGTCACATGTGTATACAAAAGATATAGAACACGACTGACGACTTTGTAAATAAAAACGTTCAAATAGCTCCGATGAGACTGACCGATAAATTGGATCGCACAGTGGTTGCCTTTCGTTTAGTAATGTTTTGATGTCATCACAAACTGACAAACTTTTGGTCAAGTTCCTTTTTTTTTCAAAACGACACACATTGATGCCTCCCGTCGGTTTCGATAGTTGTACTAACAGTTTCTGCTTCTAGTTTGGTTTTAAAAGCTAATCCCATTGTGCATCTTTGTATTGGGCTTTTGCTGTGCCATCTTATCGTCATCATATCTTTTCAGATGCGTGTTTAGTCACTCGGACAAAGTCAGTATGAAGTATAGCCAAAGATAAGGACAGCGATATATATATATATAAAGCGAGATATAAGTAGAGACAAAAGCAGAACTGCAATTTTCGAATTAAGACAATTGTCATACGAGAATTACAGAGCTCAATATATACTTAGTTATATCTATATCACATCTCTCACATATGTGACCAAATCAAAAAAGCAGATATAAAGAATTGTTTCAATGCCCCATCTTAATATTCTCTCTCTCTCTCTTTGTGTGGGTGTGTGGCTGTGTGTGTGTGTCTGTGTGTGAGCAAATCAATGCCAAAAGCAATGCAAATTTGTTTTGTTGTCTTACAGCTGCCAAAAATAAATTGAATTTTAAATCAGCCAAAGGAAAAAGAAAGCAAATACAGATTGCTGTGTGTGAGTGTGTGTAAGGGTATGCATGTGTATAAGTCCAAAACCTGGCAGCAACCTCAAAAAATGTCATGAAATATTTAGATAAATAAAACAGTCAAAGAAAAAATAATCAGAGTAATGGTAACTTCATGCCATATACATAGTTCAAGTGCCATCAAAATTTTCATTGACTACATAACTACCCTTTCTATCTATGCCCAGAACCAATTCTATGTTTTGATATTTTTACGCATATGTATATCAGTTACATGGCGTATACGTAACAATTTTTCCGACATGGCCATTTTAAAAGGGTTAGCTTAATTTTGTTGTTGATTTATTGACTACATAACTACCCTTTCTTTTACTTTACGCCCACAACCAATGTGCCATGTTTTGATATTTTTACGCATATATCAGATACATGGCGTATACGTAACAATTTTTCCGACATGGCCATTTAGGGTTATCTTAATTTCGTTGTCGATTTTAGTTAAAATTGCAACAATAAAATTTGGAAAATTTGGAAACAAAGATTTGACTTACATATTTTCAAGTCATGTTAACACGTTTGTAGAACTTTGACAAAGGGTATTTAAAATTTAAATTAAGCACTGGCGACAAAGCGCAACAGTCAGAGAGTCAGGGTCGGGTTTTCTTTTTGTCTTCGTTTCTGTTTGTTGTGGACTTCTTTGACCGAGAAGCGCCTTAAACTTACCCTTGCCCTTACCCACTGCCTCCTGTTAGTTTTCTAAAAGGACAGCAGCCGCTGCGTCCGTGTTGGCATATCAACTGAACGAACGGTAATTTTCCAATTGACGCCTATTATGGTTAATCGTAGCAGTGACCTAAGTCCAGACTAAACTTAAACTAATAATGTGAACAGTTTAATGGCCAAGCCGCAACAAATCGTCGGATACACAGACATCGACACAGACATCGACACAGACAGAGAGCCAGACATAGACCCACCCAAGACCCAAAACCGCTACAAGACCACACAATAGTCTCTCTCCCTCTCACTCTCTCTTTCTGGTTGTATGTGTGTATTGACAAGGTGTGTGTATGTGTGTGTGTTTCTATTATTGTTGTTGCTTAGCACGCTAACTAACTAGACGCTCGGGTCGCTGCTGCTGTTGCCTCAGTTGACGCACTCTTCTCAATTGCTTTAACATTTACTTTGGCTCTGGCTTTAGTCGAGCCGCGTAGGTCAAAGCAAGTGGATTAATACGCTGCTCGTGTGTATGTGTGCGTGTGCGTGCGTATGTGTCAACCCGTTCAATGAAGTTTTCATTATCCTGGACAAGCAATTAGCACGTCACTGGTCTCGTCTGCCTCAAAGGATACCCTTTTGAACTGCTGATGACCCCTTCGGGCTCTGAGCCGTTTTCAGGTTTAATCAAGCCAGTGTCCTGTCAATCAGTCAGTCGGACGATAGTCGATACTTTTGGCCTGTATTTCAATAGGATCCTGGGATTTTCACGCAAATGTTATCCTTAAATCGCCTTGGCTTTCTTTTTTTCTGTTATTTTTTTTTTTTTTTTTTGTCAGTGTTGCTCCTTTTGGGGCCGGTTTTCTCGTTGTGATTTCGGTTTGTTCTGGTTTGGTTTGTGTTTCGTGACTTGAGTGAAGGCAAAAGTTGATTCATCAGCCGCAGGATACTTGTATGTGTGTGTGAGCTTCGTCAGCAGAAATAAAATAGTGAAAAAATAAAAACACAATACCATTGCAGTGGGATATCCTTGAAGCTCACACACACACATACTTACACCCACAAGTTCAGTCACGCAAAACGCCAACGCGAGTGCACTTTGACCTCATTTTGGGCAACGCTATTATACAGTTTCTCTTCGAGTGTTTATGTGTGTGTGTGTGTGTCAGTGTGTATGGGAGTGTGTGTAATATACATACATATATAGATATTCGGATACATATACATACATACATATGTGCGTTGCCCAGCTCCTTTAACGATTTAAGCATGTTAGTCGGGTGTGTGTGTTTGGGTGTTCAGGAAGCGAATTAAATCAATAAGTTGGCAGCATATCATCAATTAAAGAGGATGAACCACTTGTCTTCCCTACTGTCCTCCTCACCTCTTTTTCGTGAAATACATTTATAGAAAGTTTCGCAATTACCACTTAAATGTGTAAAAATTGCCAGTAATTAAGCCATTTTTGGTCAGTTCATAAAAAAATAAACCAGTTCTTCCCGTTTCCCCCATTGCCATTCCCTTCTACAACCAAAGGATGAAAACATTTTCAATTGAATTAATGAAAACACGCTCAGAAGGAACATGAAAAAAATAAAATGAAAAGGAAAACCAAAATGGAAATAAAAATGCATATTAACCAATGCAAATAAAATGAAACAGGAATCTGCATATTAACATGATAATTTTTAACTAATAAAAATAATAAGCACATTCAGCATACACATCAAATACATACTTACTTATGTGTGTATGAATGTATATAGATCTGTACATATGCATTTTTATCGAAATCGGATTGGAAATGGCGAATTAAATATATATAAACCTATATAAATTAGGCCAATTAGGGCAATAATACAGATTTTAATGAAAACTATTATGAATAAAGATATACAATAATTATTGTATGTGCGGCGCAAGTATGTGTGTGTTAATGTTATTTAAATGAATGCTTGCCCATTCTGAATACCAAACATCAATATTAATCAGAAATGAGAAATGAATATGTGAACTCTATGAAGAAACGACAGATTTAACAGTATGTTGTTATGGCTAATGGCTAATCTTGACCTTAATATCAATATATACTCATTGGTATGAAAATACCCTTTCCAACCTGCTAGTACTCTAATGTACCGACAAGTGCTACAAATATCTTCTGATTCAAGCTAGCTAACACAAAGTTTATATTATTAATAAATAAACAGATAATATGTGAAGCCCGCGAATGTTAATAAAGTGTTAAAAGTATTGAATTATTGTGTGTGAAAAAGTATAAACTTTATAATAAATTACCAAAATAGTCAATTTTCGACGGCAACCGCAATCAACAGGCGTCTCTGTAAGCTCGAAAAGTGATGACATGCCACATATTAGCAATACGGGTAAGCGTTGTGAGAGTGGGCAGGGCGGGGGCTGCGGCAGAGCTGGTCTGCAGCACATAAATATTTTCATTTCGAAATAATAAAGAAGCTGAATTAAAATGCCTGACACGTTGGCATCATTAAAATGTACTCCAAAATGAAATTTGCATAATTCGTTGGGTGGGCAGAAGCAAGACGCGAGGGGGGGATCGGTGGCGCAAGGAGCAGCAACTTGGGCCTATGCCAATGCACTCGATGTCAGTGAGTCTGTCAAAGGCAACAGTAAAAGCAAACACAAACAACTTTATTACAAAAGCAACAAGCAAAAGCAGTGCAAGCAAATTAAACAATAATTATTTATAACAATAACAAGAGAGCAGACAATTATGAATGCACATAGGTGGGGGGAGGGTGTAGAGAAGAAGGAGGAGACAGGCAGTGGGGAGCGAAGAGTGAAAGTAAGCCAGTTGGAAACTCAGTCAAGTTGGGCTCAACGAGGCGTGTAAATTTCATTTAATATTCTAAACGCACAGTGTTGTTCTAATGTTACTTTCTCTCTGTCTCTCTCTTTCGTTCTCGCTCTGTGTTTGTGTGTGCCTTTGCATAAAGTTTTGCAAAATATATTAACATTTGAGTTTAGTTTAAGTGAATAGTTTTCAGTTCGACAACGGAACTAGCATTAAATCATTTTTAAAGTGCCTCGAATATAATGTAATTCGTAGAAGGAGATATGTTCACACATATTATCTTCATATCGTTATTGTTGTCAATTTATGCAACGGCGGCAAGATGAGACGACAATATAGTGTAGTTAACAGTGGAACGAAAGCAACAATGATATAAAATTTATATTCAAGCGGTATCCCAAATAAATAAAGGACAGATTCTTTTCAAAGATATCAGATAATTTAAAAGTATGCGATTTCGAGACATCCACCAAAAATTGAAATGTCAAAACGATTGCCATTATAATGTTAAACGAAAACAACAGTTCGAAAAATATTGATTTAATCTTTTGAGGAAAGCATTGGAATTGAGGCAGGTGTACATTATGGAGGCGTTTTCACTGTATTTTTGTGCTTGGTATTTGTCTGTGTCTAGTGAAGCATAATGGCAAAATGCCTTTGGCACTTGTGTAGCTTGTTCTCAGTTTCAGTTCCTGTCTCCTACGCTGCCTCTTTTCCTTAACCATAACTATACACTCTCTCTCTCCCTCTCCTTTGCTTTGTCTTTCCTAACTATCGTGCCCCGTGTCTATGTGTATGTATGTGTTTCCTTTTGTCTTGATGTTGCCGCCCACGTAGTTAGCAGCGGCGCTTTATGCGTTCATTCATGCATCGTGACTTCTATTGGAGCACACATATGTACATACATGTATGGATATAGCTCATATGAATTCACACTCTATCCACTGTGTGTGTGTCTATGTAAGGCCGTGACACCATAGCTAGCAATAACAACAACAATGGCAGCAGCAGCAAAAGCAAACGCAATGGCAAATGGCAGCGTCGTCGTCACTTAATATACAAATTTCAGTAAATATTTATATATACACATACACACATTGGCACACACACATACTAACACTGACAGATAAACGACGACGCTACTGCCTGCTGCTTTGGCACTGCAAATTCCGTCAGTTCTTATTCTTCTCTCTCCGCTTTCTCTCTCTTTCTATCACACTCATTGTGTCTCCTCGTACCCTTAGGCAACAATTCGTTCAATTTCATGCAATCAAGTTATTTTAATTCATTACGCTTACGCGACCAACACTTGGGAGACATGCAACAATACAAGGCAACATGAGAAGGAACAATAATGCCTCTGTCTCTGTCTCTACAACCGCCTTCTGTTCCCCAAACCTACATTGAACACAAAAATCTCCCGGCAAATGCAGTTTCGTCTGACGGTTTTCCATGTGTGTATGCTCCTGTGTTGATATTGGTGTGCATGTTGAGTGTGAGTGTGTGTGTGTGTGTGTGTGTGTGTGTAGTTATTTGCATGTGTTTATGCTACAAGGACAAAGAAGGGAGATGGAGGGGGGAGAAAGGGGCAACACGCACTACTATCAAAATGTCAGACATCTGTCATTTAATTTAATTTGACTTCACTTGCTTTCATTTGCTTTTCCTCCTTCCTCACCCGGTTACCGAGCAGCGTAGATTCTCCGCTTCTACCCTGACTTTCTTTTTTTTTTTTTTGCTTTTCTTTCCTTTTTTTGTCGCGCGATGGCGTCGACGATGTCAAGCACATAACATGTAATTTTAGTGGGGCTGTCGCAAGGGGTGTTATGGGCAAAAGGGTAGAGATTTGTCGTTGCTGTTCTCTGCCGTTATTACAGTGTTTGTTATAGGTGTTGTTGTTATTCTTATTCTTGTGAAGCGTACGCGAGCTCAATTTAAAAACGTTTTTTTCCATTGGCAGTGAAAATTGAAAAGAGGAGGAAAGAAACAGAGTGCACCCATTGCATATCATCGCTCAAGTGCATCGACAAGGCTGTACACTTGGCAAGACTAGAATAAATTAAGCATATATCACATATGTATATCAAAGTGATTTCCATGGATACTCTACAGGTATTGCTATAAGCTTAGAAACATTAACCAAGGCAAAGTAAATAAATCAAACAAACATTTTAATTCGATTGCATATACGTATAAGATTAGGTATATATATTTTCAAATGAAATCCGACAATTAAACATTTTAACATCTTTCAATATGAAAATAAGAGTTATGGGTAAGCTTATGAGTTCATTCTATCGAATGCCCTAAAAAGTATACTATAATTTACCCGAGTAAATTACATTCGTCGTTTTTTTCTATTTTCCCTCCACTCCCCTTATTCTAGTTAGTAGAGAATGTATGTGTTTCTGTGTGTGTGATTTGCATATAAAATTTGATTTCGCAAAAAGGCAATAAATATGTCATTAGTTGAGCTAAGCTAAAGTTTATATATAGAGAAGTAAACTGGGAGTAACTTGGTTCTTAGTCTCAGGAAGATGCCGATGAGTGAAGTCGCTTTACTTGTTTTTTCCCCTTAGCAATGGCTTTGAGCTGCTTGTAGCGATGTTTTAGCTGTTGTTGAAGGTCTCGCTTGAACTGCTTCTCCCGATTTAGTATCTGCAAGTCCTCGTAGCTGCATGTGGTCAAACGTTGTTTTATTAACGATATCAATTCACTGGTCAATTGTATTTTAGTTTTTGAAACACGTGCATACTGTCGTTGCCGTCGTCGTAGTTCCTCACGATGTAGGAACAAGGCGTAGGCGGTGGACGAGTACGACGAAGACGATGATGATGATGATGCCATGACAATTAATGGTAGACTACATGACCAAATGGAGAAGAATAGACATTTATATACCAAATATTGAGTAATCGAAACAGGTAAATCCGTCAATATTGGGTTGTTTTTGGCGGTACCTGTAAAGTGAAAAGGATACCATGTGGCGCATCCTTGTCTGAATAGGCAAAAAGCTAAAATAGCAGGTAACTGGACCCATAATGTAATTAAACTTTGCCATTTACAAAAAAAAAAACCAAATGTGAAATAATAAGGGACAGGTAATGGCAAGAGACCTGATAAGAGTAACACAGGCAACGTCTTTATTACCTAAACTAGGCATTAGTAAAAACGCCAATAACTACTGCCACATTAATCCTTCTGCTCTCTCTTTTACTATCTATTGTCCTATTTTCTATGGGTCTGTGTTTGAGGTTTATTAATTTGCATGAACTCTGACATTGCTCATTTTTCATGCTGGTCGACATCCAGCCAAAACCACAATTAAAAATTGCTTATGAACAGAAAAAGATGTTGGAAACTGGCCAAAATCATGCACCGCAAACATGCATGGGTATAGTCCATGGGGGCCAATGCGTCCTCTAATAAATCTCTAAGTATGCAGTTTACCACATTCACAATCACATCTCAAATGGAACATGCGAACGACTAATTTGTGAAAATATCATATTTTAAAAGACGGCCCCCCGCCTTTGTTTTGTTGGTTTCTTTGAACGCGTATCTTGCTCGTTATGCAAAACTTACAAAGTTCTTGCATGAGGAAAACTTAATTTCCTATTTCCTCTATTTTTTTTAAAGGGCACAAACGTTGGGGGTAGGGTGTGCTTGGATGCTGAGGCGGAGAACGGTGAATGAAAGTTTCCTTTAGTTAGCAGTATAAACTGTGCGCATCATTATTTTGAAATTTTTGACACTTTTTTCCGACAATAGAGAGAAAGAGCGAGCAAGTGGGATGACGGGGGGTGGAGAAGCTAAGCTAAGCTACTTGTAAATCAACTCAAGCTCAAGCTCAAACTGATGCTGAAGCTGAAACTGCGTCTTGTGTGTCACATTTCCGGCGGAAGTGTAAGCACAAAAGTTCGTTTTGCGTTAAATGCCATCACCAAAGAACAAGCTGAAGAAGAAGAAGAAATAGTAGAAATGCAGCGTTGTCGCTCCATTTTCTTAGCACAAGACCAAGAACAAGCAGAGAGAGAGACATTGACTGATGATGATGAGCATGATGATGTAAATGGGATTTTAGTGCGGCATGACAATAGTAAACTGCTTTCGGCACACACACACACACACACACACATCAGAGGGAGACTTCTAACAAAGTAGCTGAAATCATAAGCTGTGATAGCTTCCCCTTCCAATTTCTTCACTTTGCTTTTTCTGCTCTGATGCTTGTGATGTGACATGCCCGTAAATTGCCTTGGTAAATTTATAGTGCAATTACAACAATTCTAATGAAAAGGAAAAAGTGTACAAAAAAAATGGGAAATTATAGCGGCTTTCCCTTCTTTGTGTGTTTTCACTGGTTGTGTGTTTGTGGTATACGATATTAGTGAAGAAACTGATTATCCTACTCTAGCATCCGTTGTTACCTCCTCCCAGAAAAAACCTCTCCATAATACGTCAAAAATGATGAATTTTTTTGTTAACTCTCGCAGATTTGAATGGTTAACACATTGTCCATATTTTTATCATATCTACATTTTCGTCACTTTTGTCTGTTGCAGCAACCACGAAGCAGGAGGACATAGTAATCAGTTTCCTGCCATTTTATCAGCTAGCCTCGCCATGGCAGTCACTCTACCTCAGCTTATGCCATTGCTGGTAATGTGTCTTTCTAGTGGTGGTGGTGCTGCAGCTTTAAGCTTGCCGAATGGAACCTCTAGCGTTGGTCTGACAGAACGCTCGGCGTCGGGCAATATAAACTCACCCATTCTAGGCGGAAGCTTGGGCGGCGGCGGTGTTTTGCCTAGCAGCGGCAGTGGCCTTAATATAAGCAGCGTCGTTAGCGGTGGTGCCAGCGGCTTGCCATCTAGCAGCAATCCTGGTGGTCTCCAGGCGAACAGCGAACAGAGTGGAGCGGCCACTGGCAGCGGCATAAGTGGTAGCAGTCTCGGCTCCAATACCATTAATGGCGGCATTGCTGGTAGCATCGGCGGAGGCGTTGGTGGCGGCGGAGGCAGTGCTGGCAGCAGCAACAACAACTCGAACCTGGCCATTAACCAAGGCGGCAACAAAGAGAAGGTCTATGAGAAGTGCACGGGTCCTGGGGATCCAGGGCCGTGTAAACAATACATATACAAATGGCGTTATGAACCCACAACAAATGCCTGCGACACATTTATTTGGGGGGGATGTGATGGCAATCCACACAATCGATTTAGCACCGAGGCGGAATGTCTTTTCCATTGCATTGGAATGCCACGTAAGAGTGTTTGCTTCCTTTTTGTTATCGTTTTTCTTCTGTCACACGCACTCAACTTGAACTGCATTCAACTCCATTTTGCAGACACTTTACCGCCGTTCCTGCAATCGACTACCCGCGAGCCAAGCACCACAGAAATCTCAATGGCTGCAGCTGCCTCACCCTATACACCAGGACCAGGAGGAGGGCCAGGACAGTTGGGTGATGGCATCGGGATGGTTGGCGGCGCTGTAGGTGAACTGGGGGGCATTGGTGCCGAGGGGTCTGAAGGTACCACCCCAGTGCCTATTGAACAACGCGGCCCAGAGCTAACGTTCGCCGAAACGGGTCAGGGAAAAACCTTCGTTTTCGCTAAAAACAACACGTTCATCCAAATGGACGGCGACATCATACAGACATTTCAATTAAGGTGAGTGGGTTGAGCTGAGCTAAGTGGTCAGGTGGTCAGGTGGCCGGGTGTCCTTCTCCATGCCTTGACCAGTCACACTTACCTCAATTTCGTTTCGTTGGTCTTTTGCATCTTTCATAGCCTGAACAAAAAGCAGCACAACAAACTCACTGAAGAGTGGTGGACATTCCGCGTCATTTGGCATATTGTTGGCTTTTTAGCTTATATCCTGACATTTGACGTTATTTAACACTAGAGATCCATCGATTTTTATTTCAAAATTTCATTTTTGAAACCTACTATGAGTAAATGCTGAAACTATATGCAGTTGGAAATTTTTTTCACACAGATTGTTAGATTTTCCATTAGATTTCTTCATAGTTTATTTTTTGTGGCCATCGTAGTGTTAAGGACCAGTTACTGGGGCAATTAGTTAACATGACGCGCTGATGCCTTTATCCATTTTGCTTTGCTTGCCTTGGTGCTCCTGGCTCTCGTACTAGCACACGTTCTCGTTCTGTCCTCTTGGTTCAAACTTAATTTTCTGTTCAATTTGCAGAACTAAGTTGACCCGAAATGAAATTTTAAATTCAACTTTTGGTAAAAAGCATTCCGAAATTTGCATATTAAATTAAGATAAAGACAGAAAAAAGAAAATTCGTAAATACAGGACAGAGACAGGACATACACACACACACATACACTTACCCACACACTCTCACATACGCACACACATTTACTAGAGAGCAAAATGAAATTAAACATAACTTTGCTTCTTTTATCATTTTTGTCGGTTGTGGTTGAGGGGTCCTTCACCAGTGTCCTTTAAATTTAATTGTTACTTCAAAGTTGTAAATTAAAATTATTCTTTCTCTCTCCCTCTTTGTCGTTTTCTTTTTTAGACTCTGTCGTGAGATTTCATTTCAATTCAAAACTCGCCTACCACATGGCCTTCTGGTATATCACAATGTTAAAAATCCGGATCGTATTAATTTGGATCCCTATGCACTCTATGTGATTGTCGAGAAGGGCCAACTGAAGGTGGTTCATGTCTTTGGCAAGCATTCAACGAGTGTCACTGTGGGTGAGAGCTTAAATCGAGATGAATGGCACAGCGTTATGGTGAGTATGAGTGTTCGGAACCTTAACCATCCCTTTGAGCAACCAGGACCAGCAACACCGAAACAACAGCTTCAAAGAAAGTCTACCTACTCAATGCTTTTTCTATCCCACTGCTCTCTCTCCCATTCTTTCTCCATGCTATCCGTTCCCATTACCTTTCAAGTTTTCACTCTTCCCCGTTTTAGAGTTTTTGCTTCACTCTGGTGTGTGTGTGTTCTTTACTGGTGTTGTTTGGGTGATGCCTGTAAACTGCAGTTGATGTTTGAAGTGCTCACTTGTCTATTCGGGTTTTCCCATTCGGTTTTTATTGTTGTTGCTCTAGCAAATGGGTATGTCAAGTTTTTTACTTTGTGTGCCTTGGCCAAGGTAGCAAAATGTGACGCTAGATGATGGAACGAAGAATGAAAGTTGCAAATACACAAACACAAATTAGCATGGGAGAAGTTTAAGTCATAGGCGTTCCCTTAGTCATTTCTTTATTGATAGAAATCAATGATGATAAGATTTGGAGATATGTACATAGGTACATATACATATAACAAGATCATAACCATTAGCAGAAAGGCTCATGTATTTCTGTTAAATGTTGGACTGTGGAAAAACGACTATTTTTTATAATAATGGTTAGTCCTATTAAAAAGCGTATAAGAAGTTCGTTGGAGCCAAGCGTGAATAGGTTCTATGTTTTAGCCAACAAGGGTCCACAGCTAGACTCTAAATATTAGCATGCACATGCGTTGCAGTAGCAGCAGCTTCAAGTAAGCAATTAGCAAGATTGCAATGCGAAATGAGAGGTTTCTCCAACTCTGTCCCTTAACTATTTCTATCTCTCTCTCTGTTAGTCCAGCTCTGTCTCTTTGCAAGCAAAGTAAATTTTGGAGTATGTGTAAAACGCTTTATCAAACTTTTATAACAAAAGCGGCCAAGTTGATTTATGTTCAACTTTGTTAACTCACCTAGAGCAGACCTCCAGAAGCAACGTCAGCATCATCATCATCAATAACAACAGCAGCAGCAACAACAGCAACGGCAGGAGCAGCAGTTTTCATATTTAAAACAAACGTATCCACACTACTAATCACACACACACACACACACACACACACAGACAGACTCTCATAAATAACACGCAAATTCCTAATGAATTTCAGCTGATCCCTGCAATGTGCCTGCTTCTCTATACATTTCGCAATTCATTTTCCATAGATTTTTCTCATGTACAAGAGAAGCAGCAGCAACAACACCGACACCAACAACACCGCCAGGCAACAACAACAACAAATTTATCGCTCCAAACTTGCAACAACTTCAATTCTGGGCAAAAACGCATAAATTCATAAATTTTTATCATTTGTCTGTTTGGTTTTTGGAGCCACGCCCACGCACAAGCTAGCTGCTAGGTTTATTGGTTTTATGCTCCATATCACTATTTCTTTCATTCTCGCTTACCCACACATTCAATCTGTATCTTTTTCTCCCTTTATGTCTCTCTCTCTCTCTCTCTGCATGCATATATATATATATGTATATATATTTATATATATATATATATACGTATGGGTGCAGGTGCGCATCGATGTCCATGGCGCAAGATTAATTGCACGCGTCGACAATAGTCAGGAGGAAGTCTATCTGAAAGGTCTGAATCACGAATACAACTACGGAGTCTCCACGAATTTGCCATCGGTTGTACTGGTTGGAGGTGAGTAGTAGTGCCAAATCCAAATCAATTGTACCCTTTCCTCTTTTTTTCATTCCACCCTCTATTCTCCCCTACGTCCCTACTATTATCACTGTCTCTATTTAAGGCAAGACTCTTGAATATATGCAACCCTTTTTGTACTAACCAAAAAGAGGTACAGAATGTAAGGCCTCAACACCACAAGCCACAAATCTAGTGAACACTACGAATTTTCAGTACCCTAAGCCATTTAAGACTTTCACTTTTATATCTCACTTCAAAAAACATCTTGAAAAATTATTACGGATCAAAAATTGTATAGTGGTAGCTTGATTACATATTAACTGATATTCCAATTTAAGTGATCTTGGCAAGGTTAACTCAGGTCAGATAATCAGCCTGAGCATTTATCCTAGCATAGGGATATGAAATATTCATTTCATACACATATTTTTAATTTTGCAAAGGGTATGTATGAAATGCTTTAAAAAAAGAATTAAAAAATTTGGTACAGAAAATCTGAAAATGAAAACTGAAAATCGAATTTTCGTAGTCAGCGGCAAACTGCAACTACATTTTGCTCATTTGCCATTGAATCAAGGTAGAACTGATGTGTGTGTGTGTGTGTGTGTGTGTGTGTGTGTACGTTAATGTGCGATGTGTTGTATGTAGCTGTGACTTTGAAAGCTGCTTTTGTGCCATAGTTGAAAATTTAATTATTTGACGTACCTGAAAAGCAACTGAGTATACAGAAAAAAGGCTTCCAGATCCTCAGCTCTCAAATCCGAGTTTGGCCCCCAACTAGAAAATAGAACATTGATTGCACCGAGCTGTGTACATTGATTTTGCATCGTTGTTTCCCCCCCTTTCAATCACCAACCAAGGAAAAAGAGTCCGAAATATTGGAAAAATATGCTATAAAGTCAGAGTAGCACGAGTTAAATAAGTAAAAATGAAGCAAACGCAAAAACAATTGCCTTACTATTTAATCAGAAATTTTTCCTCAAAACAAGAAACAAAGGCAAGACCAGGCGGCCCATGGCCATATCAGTCTGGTCCAGGCCAATAAATGACAGCAAATTCATATGGAATCCGTACAGATTGGAGAAGGCAACTTGAAAGGTTTCATAATCATAAGATTAAATGGGTCAAGTGAAGAGCAGAAACACTTTCACATATTAACTTTTGTGTTTGCCCTCGATGATTTTTAGACAATTGCTCGGTAAATTCAATGAATGGGCTTTTAGAAGCAAATAATCTATGATAAACAGAAAATTCTCATTTTCATTTTCCTTTTCTGTTTCTCTCTCTCTCTCTCTCTCTCTCTCTCTTCGTCCTTTGGCAACATTTCAATCCATAATTTAGCCAAGCAAAATTGTGTTTCATTTACTTTTTTATTATCATAGTTTTTTGTTGTTTTTAATCCTTTTAAGCCGTAACTAAATATTTTCTTCTGTTAATTAACTTTATGAGTAAATATTAAAGCAATTTTCATTATACCCTTTTTGTCGTTCGTTTAGGTCTGTCGTCGGAGGAAAAGCTACATGGCGTCAAATACATCACCGAATCCTTTGTCGGCTGCATCCGCAACATTGTGCTGAGCTCGGGCAAGGCAGCCTCTGATCTACTACCCATTGTCCCTTTGGTGGCCACCAAGCATGAGAATGTCAACGAGGGCTGTTCCGATATGTGCGACTCTCGACATAATCTGTGCTTTGTCGGCTCACGATGCATCAACCACTATGGTGGCATCTCGTGCGATTGTTTTGGCACCCACTATGAGGGTGAACACTGCGACATATACAGTGAGTAGTATCTCCAACTAGCAGAAGGGTTCTCAATCCTCCTGCCTGTTTTCTCAGCAGTGTGTATAAGAGGCGGGTGGGAGGGATTGTTACGCCATTTTGTTTTAATTATAAACTATGTTTGTTTGCTTGCGGTTAGCCGCCGCCCGTCGCTTGGACATTGCAGTTTTAAACACGCTAATGACCTGACCATAAATTATGCAAACTAGTGTTTGACTTTTTGACTGTCGGCAAAATGTGCGCAAAATTAGTTTGTTGAGCTTACAATACATACTTATATACATATATTTATATATAGACTGTCCGAACCCCAACTCAACCCGTATACATGTCCGTTCGGCATTTAGTTAATGACATAAAGCCAATTTTAGGCTCCCGCCCACCGACCTACTCACTCTATTGCCATAATCCCAATTAAGTCACGCGAGGCCATTAAAAATGCAAAGCCATTAAAAATTGAGCAGGTCGTTTATGTTTTTTGACATTTGACTCTATGTATATGTGCGCAAGAATCGGAAGCCGAGAGGTGAGACAAGCGCAGAGAGGAGCTAAGTAAACCACAGTGGAAATATCTAATATGCAAATTAAATAGAGTTGGCATCCACAGAACGAAGATTAATTACTCTAATCAAACGATAAAGTAGTACAATAAAGAACGTCAGAATTAAATCTGAAATATCGATCGAGATTAGAAAAGAGATGAGAGATTTGATTAAAATATAATAACTACATCCATCTACAAGAATGAGAATATTTGAGAGACAAGTGCCTATGCCTTTTTATCCCTTTGTTTTGGTCAACCAAAACGAGTTATATGATTTTATCGCCTGTTCAAGACATCATAACCCCATGATGCAAATGTCAAACACGTAAAATAAAATGCGATTAAGAAGAGCAACTAAAAACAAAACAAAAAACTAATACTGGAATATAATTGTGCATTCGCCTACCCTCTCTGTCTCTATTACACACACACTCTACATAAAAACTAATGAAAGTGGGAAAGATGTTAAAGAGGATGAGGGCGATTTGGTTTCACAACCGTATCGATGGCAATGGACAAACAGGCTGGGATACAGCTGCAAATTGCAAAAATGCTAGCGGCGGCCATTTTGAAAACGCTCTCACTCTAAATGGTGTCCTGTCAAGGACAAAATGCGGCCGTGACGTTCGAGATTGTCAAGCATTCACAGCGGCAGCAGCTGCTGCTGCAAATGCAACCGGCAACGTGCAACTGGAACTTGAACTGCAACTGATCACAATTACAACAGAGAGAAAGGCATAGAGAGACAGAAAGAGAGAGAAAACCGGCAAGTGCAAGCAAATTACACAGCCAGACACACACAGACAACTCCTCGCACCCCGCTGTTGCCTGTTCGATGCACTCCTAGCTGCCGTTTGCCAGTTGTCGTTAGTTGCATGTTGTCCTGGTCCTGCTGCTCCTGAAACGGAAACAGTGTCGGGCCATTAAAAGCGCACAACAGAGTCGAGTCGCATTGCATCGAGACGAGGTAGTAGTAGTACATGGAATCGAGCGACATAATCAAACGCAGACAACGCTTTTTGTAATGCAATAACTAAAATGACAACTGGCAGGATGACACACACACTAACATACACCAGGACGATACGATACGATACCCATCTTTGCCCCTAGCCCTATCCCTCATTCATTCAACATTTTGTTTGTGCCTGCCCTGAAGTGTCAGCCGAAAATGCATTCAGCGTGGAAATCATTAGCCAGCGCATGAAATTTTCTGAAAGGGACTACAAGATTTTCCTCTTTTTCAGCTTTTTCCCTTGGTGTATGTGTGTCGTTTATTTTTTATTTATTAATTTTTTTTTTTTTTTGACCACGTCCGGCATAAATGAAATGCGAATTCCCAACACCAAACCATGGATGACATGACAGACAGACAGTGAGAGTGAGAGAGAGGCGCTGGCTGGCGGACCAATAGACAGAGAATGTTCCTGTCAAATGTGGTGACCCATGTTCAACTTCAACTCGCTTGCTTGTCATTTTTGTTGACATTCGAGAAGAACCGACAAGTGTTGGGCGTTCGGCTTGAAAACGGCTAGATTTCGAATTACACATCGTTCGTATATCGTTCTGATTTTAATCAATTACAAATATATGAATTATCAACGGAGTGGCATCGGTCCAATCTCTGTTATTTGCATTTGTTATTAAATTGTGATGGCAAAAACCTCAGAATGTCACAACGCGACATCACTTTTATTAATTTTTAAGCTGAAAAATCATGTTAAGCCACAATGAAATGTCTGCCACTACAAAAAGCAACTATTTCATTCAAAAAGAAGGCCCTTGCTACATTTGTCAAGTGTCAGCAAGCTGGCATCTTTTCAAATATATAAAATATATATTCAGTCGCTCTCTACTCACTATACATACTTATTTACTTGTTCACCACATTCACACAACTGAAAAAGAAAATTTCGTTGAAATTGCATATAGGAGCGGTGCGAGAATGAGTTTACGGTCGACTTCTTTTTCGGAATTTATGGCCAAAGTGCCTACATCTCGTAGTGCCCACATGCAGGCCCGACAAATCGCCAGTAAACTTTTGCAACACAATAGAATGACCAAGGAGATTTTGCCATTAAGTCGAGTACCAAAATATCTAGAATTTCGGAAACTATACCGCCGTGTCTATGGCCACGAAATGAAGAAGCAGCCAACCACAGGCAGCAGAACCCTTCCCAGCAGTGTAAGCGTCTATCGAAGTATGGTAGAACTAAGACAGGCACAGCTTAAGCGGCAGCAGATCAGGGGAATCAAATCCTGCATAGACACACGCCCATCGCACAGTCAGGTGAGAGCCAAGGCAATGGCATTGGACACCGGACATTTGACAACAGATTTCAGTCAGAAGCAGGACATTTTTCGTAAGAATCTGATGCTCCTACGCCGAATTAATCGCATACAGCGTTTGAAGGGCAACACCGATTGCTTTAATCGCTTAAATCCGCTGCCCCCTCCCCCAATCGTGTGCGATTGAGGGAACTTTCCACACAGTTGCTCAAGGAGAATCGTCAAATCGGTTGCCGGCTTTTGGAGGCTAAGTCAAAGGTGGATTGCCACAATCCTTTGGTCTCCACATCGTCCATCGTGGCCCAAAAACCTAGTGAGCAAATCGTTCTCAAATATTCCCCGTTTATGCCACCTCCCCAATCGGGTTTGCGCAATGCCCAAACTCTACTTCGACCTGTTATATATTTCGATGTGGCTGTGCGAGGTTATCAGCCACTGGGTCGCATTTATATACAACTGTACACAGAAGTCAGTCCGGAAGTGGTCGTAGAATTCGTCCATCTTGCGACCCACAACGATGTGCAGGCGCATACGGTTTTGCGGATTTTTCCGGATCTCTGGTTCGAAGGTGAACTAGTGGCCCATCAACGCGACAACCTGCGCACTCACCACAGCCGAGTGAATTCGCCCATAGATGCCTCCCAGCTATCGGGCATCTTGTCTTATCACTGGGACTATCGTCAGCATTTTCCGCAGGGCCTACTCAACTATACCATCAGCTTCAAGCCGCTGGCTGTGGTGCCACTGCATCGGGTGGTCTTCGGTCGGGTCATTAATGGCTTACGTGTATTGCAGTGTTTTCGTGATTTTGGCACTAAAAATGGCAAGACAAAGAAACCGCTTGCCGTGATACAATGTGGACTCATCTAATGAAAGACAACACAAGAGAACGAGACAATGAAAAAACTGAAAAATGAAAACGAGCAAAAATTTGCAGCCTTTTTTAAGGGCACAAAGAACACAAAATGCAAATAAAAATTATGAAGTGTGTTTGTACATATGCGTGCGTGTGTGTGTGTGTGTGTGTGTGTGTGTGTGTGTGTCCGGCCCAGATAAGCTGCAAGCATTTTGCTGTCAGAAAGATAAAAAAAGAAAAAAACAAAAAATGACCAAAAGAAGAAGCAAAATCCAGGCAGTTACACGATTTGCACATTCGCAGGAACCAGAACCAGGACGACGACGAGCATCAGGCAAACGCCTAAAGGCAGCCGCCATAGTCCAAACAATATAATCTATTTTCGTGTGCCGCCGCCACAGCTGACGGTTCAGTTTTTCATTTTTTTTTTTTTTTCTCTCTTCTGTTTTATGCCAGATAATGCAAGTGTGTGTGTGTGCCACAACACAACTCAGATCAGCCAAGGGAGAATGGGAGCGAGAGGAAGGGGGTGACGAGAAAAAATTTGTTTAAATTTGCTTGGGGTTTTTGTGGCAGTGGTGCAGCCACTAGCAAATATGCTAAAGGTTGCATTAACGTTGACTCCTCCACGGGAGGCCTCCAGGATAAAAGACAGCAAAAAGTGAAATGCAAATGGGCTATGCCGTTGTCCGGCAAATTCACCCCATGATGCGATAACTAACAATACCCTGGGGAAAAGATCTAGTGCATAATTACCAAACGAGAATTTTTAAAACAACGTTTTCTACGATTAGAGGACTATTTCATATTACATTGAGAAAAAGAACAGAATATACATCAGATCCTTAAGTTTATCCCTTATAAGTAGGCAACTAAAAATAATAATAAGCCTATCGCTCATAAATATGTAATGCAAAATAGAATTTCCGTACATCAGAAAGAAGTGTGTAAAAGATGACCAATGGGCTACTATACAAAGAGTTTAATACCTGTAATCCATTGTTTTCTTCAGCTGCTACCATAATTACACTGAGAGGCGCCAGCTATGTGTCATATCGAATATACGATTGGAAGGATCGCGTCCACTCATCGACAATACGAATTAGCTTAATGTTTCGCACCAATTTCGACGATTCTGCTCTGTTCTACGCGAGCGGTGAATCGCTGAAAAACCAGTACATAGCTGCGTCCATTAAAAACCAATCGATTTATGTGGAAATGGATTTCGGCGACAATGTCATGTCTACAGTACTTACGGATGAATTGACCCGTGGCTTTTGGCACAATTTGACGATATTGCATGAACAGCGAACGGTTAGCATTATTTTGGATCATCAGCAGAAGGTTTTGGAGCTGCCGTCCACCGCTAGTGGGAATTTGCTGTTCGATCCAGAAATCTACTTCGGCGGTGGACCTGAATTGCACAAGAAAAAAGGCTTGGCCTCACACAACAATTTTGTGGGAAGTCTGAAGTATGTGTACTACAATGATGTCTCCATTCTGTACGAGCTGCAGCGTGGCAATCCTAAAGTGCATTATCATGGTGAGCAATTGGATAGACATTTGAACGAATGTACACACATGTATATTTATTTATATAGATTTCTCTTGCTTTATTCAATGTATGTATGTATATCTATGCATATATATATGTAGGTGTCTTGGAGGCAGAATTCTTTGAGAATGAAGTGAATGTCATTCCCATCACCTATCCGTTTGCAACCTCACACATTTGGTGGCCCATAAATCATGCCAAAGAATTTAATATTAAATTCGATTTCCGTAGTAGTCGTCCGGGTGCGGTGCTGGCCTATAGTGACGTAACGACCAGTGCCGGAAATGGCTTCTGGGAGGTAAGTGGAAGTGTTCGTTGAAGCATTCAAGCATATTGTACATACAGCTTCAAGCTTATGAACTACACATACAAACGAACGAATAAATGGACGAAGGGACAAATAGACGGACTGGTGGGCGGTTAAACATGAGCAGACCATGTATGTATGTATATACATATATTTGTATGTACATATATGTATATGTAGGTAGGAAGGGAAGTTGACTGATGCAGCCGTGTACTTAAGACGACTTAGCAGGCGACAGTTTGGGGCCACAATATGCAAATGAAATATGTGTGTGTGTGTGTGTGTGTAGCATGTGGAATGATGCTGGCTCACGCTGACTGGCTAGCTGAATTCCTATATTCCTCAACGAATGTCCCCTTTCTCGCTCCTCTCACATTGATATTTCAGCATGATTGCAAGTACATTTTTAACCACATTGACCCTTTTGTACCCTTGCCCTTTAGTTTATTGATCATTGGCATGAATCGGTCGGTTTATTGCATTGTCCAATTAAGTTAGTTAGATCAGCAGAAATCATACTATGTTGGCTTTTCATCGAAATGATTGTTAGTAATATAAGTCATTTTACGTCCTCTATGTCGTATGCTAATTCAGTCTGTCACACGCCTTGCCCATGTAAGTATGCTTCACTTAGAGGGTATAGCAAATTTGGCGTTTCCTTATCTTTCCTTTTAAATTTTTTTTTGCTATTTGCGATAAGGATAAATTCGTTCGAATATTGCAATAATAAAAACGATTTCCTGTTTCTGAGATGCAAGCAAATTTCATTATTTGTTATAACACACAAAATTTTATTCAACGAGAGGGGGAGAGACACCGAGGCAGAAGGAGAAAGAGATTTATGACAGTTTGAGTGCTGTGCAATTGTAACCAATTGTTAAATGTATGAGTATGAAATACATTTATTATGATTGCCCAACCAAATGATTTTGTGGTGCATATAAAAGTGCGTGATGACCGATCTAATATCTTAATGCCACTGCTTCTCCTCCCATTTGGTGCTGCTGTCACATTCAATGACAGGCAACATAACCAAGTACCTTCCTCACCCTTTTTATACCCTTGGATAAAAGGCATATTATTTTTGGTCAGTAGTGTGCAATCTATGGATTGGAAGGAAGCATCTCCGACCATGTATAGTATATTTAATTATTCTTGATCGGAACGACTAGACGAGTTCAAATAGGCATGTCCGTCCGTCTGTCATATATTGTAGGTGTTGTATATCTCGGATTCAGACTGATCGGGTCACTAAAATATAGAGCTCCCATGCAAAAGTTACGAACATTAACTTTTGGATACCTATTATTGACTGTAGTAAGTTAGTATAAAGATCGTGTGACTATATTGTATAGCTCCCCATAGGAACGACCGTCAAGGGTATACAAACTCCGAAGTTAGCCCAGAACCTCTGGCTTTGCTTCGGTTCCCTCTCTTTCTTTCCCTCTCTCTCTCTCTTTTTGGAAACCCTTACACTTCGATTTTAAATCTATGCATGAGCCTAAATGGCGTGTCTGGGTGTATGTGTGTACTTATAAATGTCACTGGCATTTTATCTATATTTAAACAAAACAACACATTTTGTTGTATTTTGAGCCCAAAAATGTTTCACACACACACACACACACACATAAACACTTGCACTCCCATTTATATATGCAATATTTATATAAATTTTATTGTTGATTTTCTAATTCTCTGTGACTTACTTTCGCCCTTCTCTCTCTCTCTCTCTATCTTTATCTTTCTCTTTGTCGTTCTGTGCATTTGATTGCAAGCCAACGGTTTCGACTTCAACTTCTCCGAAAATAAACTCAAATGTCAATATAAAATGGACAACGAAGCAAAATAAATTGCTTTTGCTCAATATGCACCACATACGCATACAACAATTGTTGGCATTGTCTTTTTTATTGTTGCCGTTATTGTTGCTGCTGCTGTAACATTGGCCAATGAATATTTATACGCAAAGATCTGGTGGCCGTTTAAATTTGGCTTATTGAAAATTGCCAACGATTGAACGATTTATGTGAGCGCAAATTAATACAAAAATGATTGCCCATGATTATATATATGTATGAAAGCTATTCGTTTCTGTTTCTGCCTGTATTTATGTGTGTCTGCATGTTAATAATACAAATTGCAATTGTCAAACATATTTATATACTGTATAAAATGTTCTTCTAAGTGCAAAAAACAACAAAAAAATAACTAACAGCTGTCAATTTTTAAGCGCAAAATCATCATCGTCTCGCACAGGAGCGCACTCATGTGATAACCAAAAGTAAATCTTTTTGCATTTAGATTCTTGATAAGTATGCGCTTCAAATTGTTTATATGCGGCCAAGTCACCTTATTATCTGATAGGTAGATATAATCTGTAAGGACTTTTTTCATACTATTTCTGACATCATCTGAATATCCGTGCTGTTTAGCCAGATTTGCTTTCACCGTTCCCGGCGGTCCTGTGTGCACACACTGAAATAGGGCTATCTGTGTGTGTGTACTTCAAAAACGCATCAGTTACAAGCTTTATTGACGCAGACATTTTATTTATTTACTGTTTGTTCTGGGGCCTGCCACAAAATTGCCACCTGAAAGTAATAAATTTTCATTCCTTTTTTGCATACAGTGAAAATGAAATTCGATAGAAAAAAACGGAGAGAAAAAAGAGAAGGAAAAAAGTGTCACACTAGCCACACTCTACTGCTATTCCCCTATAAACCCCCTCACCATGACGCCCCATCCATTCTCACTCGCTTTCCGCATTGCGCGCGCGTTGTTTTTTTTTGTATAAATGGCAAATCACAAATCGAAAATCGAATTTATTGACAGCTCTCGCACAAATGTATAAAATAGGCAAATAGAAACTCACCAAAACTGTGTCGACTATAAAAAATTATTTGAAATGTTGTCAGTTTTCAATGTTCTGAAAAACTGGCTATATGTTTGCCAACGAAAATCTAATGAAATATGCAATAAAATTTGAGTATTTGACATTTTTCACGGAAAATACGAAATGCAAAACGCGCACACACACAAAAAGCGCAATTCACCAACGAGCATAGACAAATACTCTTCGATATGTACACACGAATAATGTACATAAATGGGACAAAAGCAAATATGCAAAACACAGTTAAACAGACGCTCATTTTGAACACCTCGCACCTATGAAAGATAAGAGATAGTGGGTTCTACTAATATTGATTGAAGTCACAGTTTCATTAAAATTGACATATTACCGATTTTTATGTAATCGATTATCCTTTTCATTGTCAAAGAAATTAAGAATTCACTGGATCATCATATCTCTAACGAAGCCCGTCGTTCTCATCACTGATGCTTTGTCAATATTCATATACATACATATGTATGTACATATAACATGCTTTGGGGGGCTACAAACATATAATTGCTTTATATGATAACAAACATAACGACACACCATGGTCGGAAAAAAAGGGTGAGGGAAAGCCGACTAAGGGATGAATGGATGGATGGGGAAAGGCAAACATTTAATCTAACTGCTGGTTGAATCTGCTGTGCAATAAACGCCAACTTTTCCGCCCTCATTTTTCGGGCCATTTCAATACGAAATGTTGTTGCAAATTAATGGCCAACAATTTAACAGCGTTGCTGAGGGGGGTGCACAGAGAAATGGGGGGGCGAATGTTAGGGCGTCAGGCTAGTAGAGTGATTGTTGCGATTGATGCTGCAACACACACTGCGTATGCGTAATATGATTTAAGCGAGGCTAATGCACAAAGGCATTTAAATTGAAATGTGCGTGTGTGTCTTTGTATGCGTGTGGGTGGGAGAATTGGTTATTAGAGTTATATATGTGATGCAAGTGGGGAGTGGAAGACTTGAGTGGGTAAAAGGCACCGGGTAGGGGGCGGCTGTGTGTATGTGCGTGTGTGGTCGCTGGCCATTTTCGCATTTTGAACATTTCGGCAATTTTGATTTATTTCCACTTGCAGTTGAAACTTCTAATACCAACAAAGTTTTGTATTTATTTTTCAACCTCTCTCTCTCTCTCCTTCTGTTTTCTCTTTTTTCTTTCTCCTGCTCTCTGTTTTTTCTTTCCCCTCCCACTATGTTTCCATTTTGTCCGTTCTCTTTTACATGTTGACACGCCGACAAAAACTAATATTTTCGAACACGCGCTAATACCGACGCTCTTTGGATGGCGATGTGCAACATCCGTTGATAACGATAACGCAACGTGTTCCGGAAATGTAAAACTAACGGAAATTACAAAATGGCTGAACTACCACCACCATTCTGACCGTCACCGTACACACACAGATACGACTAACTTCGGATAAACTAAGCTTCGATCTGGTACCCGATGTCAATAATAATGTAACCCATTCAACGACAATCAAAATCAATCGCTCAACTTCTTGGCACAGTGTCGAGCTAGACTACAAACTGGGCGAAATACTGTTCACTGTGGACTATCGTCACACACTAAGCCAAATGTTCGGCCTGACCTTTAACATTGGCGACAAACTGATCATTGGCAGCAGCTTAAAATCCGCCGCCATGGGTCTAGTCGGCTGCATACGAGACATCGAAATCAATGGCCATTTGATAGAGCCGCGCCATGTAGTTAAAACGGAACGAGTTGTCGGCGAAGTGGCTCTCGATAATTGCAATTATATTGATCCGTGCAAGAGACCGAACACCTGTGAACACGGAGGAAAGTGCTTTGTGAAGGACGATCGAGTCACCTGCGACTGCAAGCACACCGGTTACATTGGCAAGAATTGCCACTTCACAAAATACCGCAAGACTTGCGAAGAATTGGCCCTGTTGGGATTTACCAAATCGGATGTCTATCTCATCGACATCGATGGCAATGGAGTCTTTCCGCCCGCGCATGTTAAATGCGACTTTCAGAGCCTGGAGAATGCAACGAAAACCATTGTGGAGCATAATTTACCCAGTCAAGTAGATGTGCGCTCTGCCAGGGAATCGGACTTCAGCTTCAATATACGCTATCGAGAATTCTCGCCACACATGCTACAGGAGCTTATATCACACTCGTTGTACTGCACTCAGTACATCAAATATGATTGCTATCGCGCTCAATTGGAACTGCACTCGTCCACTTGGTTCACATCGTCGGCCAAGAATCTCACCGTTGATTTTCTCGGCAATGTCAAGAGGTAAGCAATGCAGCCGCACAACTGTCATTCATTTTGGGCTTGGTTTTGGGTTCTCCCCTGAGTTTGGGTATTTGTGATTTACGTGCCGGTCATGTCACCGCAAATGACATGAAATTGGATGACAAGCGCACAGGCGGCAACCGTTGCACAGTGCTTCGATTTTAACACGAAAACTTTGTACGCTTCCTATTTGATCAAATAAGAATTATTAAAATTGGGATTTAAAAAAGCTAGAATTGTAGAAATAGCCAATAAATTTGGATATTTTGGACTTATGTATGTATACACAGGTCTAATCTAAAAGGTAAGAGTGATTATTGATTAACCAGAGTCGCGAACATTTTAATACCTATAATAATTTTAAAATATGTATATATACAATAGATGTACAAAATGAACATGAATCATGAAAACCAAGACAATTCAATACCACTACAAAAGGGAAAAGGTCAACTTGTCAAGAGACTCATCAAATTTTCCACTTCGTTTGTTGCATTAGAGTTGACTTGCAGGAATTTTGCACCACTATGCACTATGTTCACCTCAGGTTAGGCCAAAATCCTATGCACATGAGGGAGTTAATCCGCTCCGGTTTGCTATGGCCCGATTCAGTGCGGTTCGGTTTGGTTCAGTTAGGTATTCTACGGCTTGGTTCGCCGTTGGCCACACAATTAATGTTGCAGTCTATTTGCTTAACTTGTTGGTCTCGGCGCAGTGCATTGTGCATTGTATGTATGTACGGTGTATGTTGGTGTGTGTTGGTGTGTGTGTGTGTATGTGGCGAGTTCTGCTTCAGTGGATAACTTGCCCGGACTACGTACGTGCGGTAATCCAACAATATAAATCCTTCATTTCAAACTACGTTGCTGCTCCTGTAGTTGTTGTCTTTGGGGCTGGCATTTCAATTGTAAATGAAACTTAAATTAATTGCTCGAACATGCATAATATAAGCCCAGCCAGGGCTCCACACTTAATGCTAACTGACATATTTACCCACAGGGGGCGGTATGGTACGGCATAGAACAGTCCCAAAGAAAGACTTCCAACTGCAACTCACTTTCATAACGCAATCGATTTGCTAGCATTTGTGTCATTGACAACAGCAACTACAGTAGGACCAACTCTTATGCCTTCATCTACAATTGTCAGTTGTCTGAGGTCATCTGTCTCACTCTCGCTCTCCACTCCGTCTCCCTTCCTCTTGAAGTCCCTATGTGAGTGTCGCTCTGTCTATATGTCTGTGTGACAGTTGCATAATTTGTCATTGAGTTTCACTCTGGGCTAGGTCATTTCTGGTCATTCAAGTGGCCTCTGCCTGTTGGTTGGCTTAGCTCTACAAATTTGATTTTTCATCTGTACCGACCAAAAAAAAAAAAAGAAAAACCAAATGAACGAAACACAACAACAGTTGCCTACTTTTAAGGGCAGTCAGGCTGAGATGCCATTTGGCCCTCTTCCTTTCACATATCACATTTGTTTCCCTGCATTGGGGCATAAAATTTTATGGTGCTGAAAACCCGAAACAACAGGAACATAGGAGCAACACCAAAACAGCTGCCGACTTAGAAATGCCCTTTTGAAACAATGATTCAATAAATTAGATAACACTTAATTTTCAATTTAATCTTTTTCTTAATGGGCATTATAAAAAAACAACTGACCGGCATCATTGGATTACACCGATAAATATAATTGCATTTATGTATGCATAACATTTTGGGGTATATCAAATCGATATCCAGTTAGACTGATGACGTCATTTTTGGCCAGCTTTAATACATTTAAATGGGGATTTTTTTTTTAAATTTGTTACTACGAAACAAATAACTTTGTAGGAAGACCGTTTTACAACCTTAAAGAGGAAAAACATACTATATTTATGGCAAATGCCAAAGTTAAAAGATATGAGGCAAAAAGTACAAAATTGCCAAAGTGCAAAATACTTTTGTTTAGTCCTAAAAAAAGGCTGAAGTTGTATTTATGTCAGGCAAATATGTTTCCGCCTCAGCGCTAATAAGGTTTATGAGGGAACCTCTGTTCGAGAGCGAGGTAAGTTTGAAAAGTTTTTGTTAATGGAATTTGAGTCTGTTAACGAAATTCAACTTGAGTGTCTTTTACTTTAAAAAAGTGACCTCCAAGGCATTTTTGTTTTTCTCTATAGGAAAGAAAACTATTGGCAACGCCTTTTACTCCATCGCGTTGGGAGACAGCATCAAGTGATTGGTTTTGACAACTTTTCGGTTGCAACTCGCCCTCACTCTACAACTGCCACCACCATATTGTGAAACAACTCTTCCGTTATTTTTTTGCTCTCTCTTGTTATCAACTTTGCCTTTGGTCATTTTTCTTATGGCAGAAACCTTTTAAAATGAATGGCTTTCTCATTTTGTGTGTGTGTATCGCATGTATGTAGTCTTTACGCCTAATTTCTCTTATGCTGCTCTTCAAAACTCATTCATAGCTCTTGGTTATGGGAGTGGTAGGAGTTTGGGGTGTGACTGACAATGCATCACTAAGCGCGCAAAAGTAGGCAACAGCTGCCAAGCAACAATTTTGAAGTTTTTTCCCTGCGTATGTGGGTTTTATTTTCCTTGCAGGGTCACTAATTTCCGCTTTCACTAAATCAATTCGTAAACCTAAACAGCGTTCGCTTTTGGCTTTCGCCCATTTCGACATTTTCTTTGCCATTTTTTGTGTGTTTGTTATTGCTGTTGCTTCTGTTGCTGCTGTCCAAGTCTTTGAATGAATGACGTTCTGGTTGGCCAAGGCTAGTAATATCAAACTACGCTTTAGCACAATTCGAAACCTTTCACAGACCAAAAAGAAGGGTAAAAAATACACACACACAGTTGGCTTTTTACTTGATGTTTATGTGTGTGTATGGAATGGGTAGGAAAAACCAGGGAGATGGAGATGGGACCCCATCCATCATTGAGTCGTAGTTTGGTCTTTACTCATTCAAAATTTGACAGCATCGTTTGTTTGTTGTTGCTCCCGTTCCTGGTGCTTGTTGGATTTGGTTAGTTCTTTTCGTTTTGGGGCTTTGCGCTGCAATGCGCTTAGTTTTTGTGTTCGCAACGTTAAAGCGGAAACGGATGTGGCACATGCATAGCAAAACCACACACACACACCACCCGCAACTTCAAAAAGAAAAATACTTGCAAAAAATACGATTGTCCAAAAAACCAGACCAACCACGAATATCAATTCCCTTTCCTAATTTATCACTCAGTCCCAAGACAGGTATGTTTGATTTAGCTAATGAATATTTAGAAATTGTTGGATATTTTAGATTTATGGTATATATGTATATAGTAGAATCCTCTTCAATAAAGAGATTATAACAACATTCTTAACACTCGTATTAATGGCATACCCCTCTGAACAAAGGGTATGCTAAAAAGAATAGTTTGAAAATATTTCTTTCTCTACACAATAAAAACTAATTAATTTTTTATTCCATGGAAAATATAAAGAAAAGTTTCAAATACATCTTTGAGTTAGCTTCGCTTTTTGATTTTATATTTCACAAATAAACACACAGAAAATGTTTTACCTAACTTCTCTAAGGTAAAAATCAAAGGGGAATGACAAGCTGAAAATATTAATAATCCCTTCAAACCTAAGTCGATTTTGGCCTGTGACATGGAATGCTACATGGCTGGATATATACTACAGCACAAGTTGAGCTTATTTATACAGTTCCTGCAAAATAAATTGACCATCTTTTCAAATAATATCTTAACCATGCCCATGTCTATGCCTATACATAAAGCTAAGCCATAAATTTGTCAAGAAAAAAAAAAAAAGAAAGAAATATGCAACTATAAATCGCCAAAAAGAGAGAAAATGGCCAAATCTACTTGTATGTCTGTGTGTTTGCGGTTAAACGACGATGGACACTCAGTTGGTCATTCAACGGGACTCGTCAAATTGCCGGCGGCGCTGTCAACGGCAGCAGCAAGAGAAAAAATTTTATGCAAATATATTCGCATCCACCTCCCTTTTTGGTTTTTCTAATACCTTTCACCTTATTTTTTTCTCTTGGTGCAGAGGGTCCTGTCCTTGCTCGGTCAACAAGACATGCGTGGACCCAAATCAATCATGCAACTGCGATGTCAAGGAGAACAAATGGAATTCGGATGAAGGTTACTACCAGGAACCGCACAGTTTGGGCATAACCAATATGTACTTCCTGCAACAGAAGGATCTGGACGATGAGGCCCAGGGACGCATAACATTGGGGCCTCTGGAATGTGTGGAGACAAGTGAATACCCAATACTCAATTGTGAAATAGAAGTTTAGAATTAAATTGCTATGTTTTAGATACCCAAAAGTACGTGGTCACCTTTACCACATCGCAATCGTACATCGAAGTACCTGGATGGCGAAAGGGCGACATTGCCTTTTCGTTTCGGACGACGGGCGAGAAGGCCATACTATTATTCCAGCCACCGATAAGGGCTCACTATCCGTCGTTTATGGTGGCCCTCACCGGCGATGACCAGCTCACGTTTACCTTTACGTTGAGCACGGGAACGACGCGTGAGCTGGTGATTAACTCGCACCGCCGACTAAATGGCGGCGAATGGCATAAAATATGGATCGACTACAACCAGTATCATGTGCGCTTCATGATAAACACCGATTACCAGATGCTCGATTTGTTGCCTGAAGAGGAGTTTGGTCCATTTGAGGGCAGCATGTACATAGGCGGTGCCACATTGTGAGTAGATATGGTTGATGTTGTTGTTTTTTACAGTTTTCCAGGGGATAATCACTAGAAGCTTTTTTATGGCCTGCATCACCATCAGCAGCAGCAACAGCAGCTGTAATAATAATCGCAACAGAACCATCGTCAGGGAGACGGAGTTGAAGTCTGAAGCTTATGCTACTAACCATTGGTCCAGTGCCTGTTGCGGTTATTGCAATTTATTGTGGCAATTACGTTTTAATTATAAAAGCGCGACTAACTGCCCCCGACAGTAGTAGTTAACTACAATGGCAATGGCAATAGCGGAAAGAGATGCAAAAAAGAGAATCAAAGCCTGTGTCTATTCAAACTATGACCCACAGGCAGAGCCATTAAACTTCTACACTAATTGATGTCAGACATTCAAATTGTTAAAAAAATTAACAATTGCTTACTAAATCCCAATTTGACCTCGACGATTAAAAACAAACAAACATTTTTACTAAGGGATGCAAAAGCCAAAGATATTGATATAATCCTCTTAAAGTATTTCATTTAATATAATATAAAGCGAAAGTTTCTTTTCGAAAGAACAACACGAAAAATTAATTTGCCAAAACTCATGTTCTCATCTAAAACGCTCTCGCCTCACATCGTTGCTTTCTCGCCCGCAAAAGTATAAAAGTATGACCATAATTAAATTAACTCCCCTTTCTGGAAATTCATTTCAAAGTCATTATCAATAATCAAGCGAAGGCACATCCCACAAAGTACGATGGTAGCACCATTGAAACCGAGCAACTGCAGAAGCATGAAGAACAACTTGTGTGCGCGTTTTTTCTCTTTTTTTACTCTGTATTTCGTTATATATATACATATTTTTTTTGTTTTGTGCGGGAGAAGTGCTTTTGCCCCTTTGGCAGTTGGCGCACTTAAAACGCGCTTATGCTTGATTGGCATAATTTATTAAGTTTTTCCCCCACGCCTCTCCCCCATGCAGTCAGACAGACAGACAGACAGAGAGACTGACTGGCTGATGTACAACGATGCAAAATGGGAATGGTGGCGATGTATGGAGGGGGAGGCGAGGTGTGAGGAAAGGGTTTCGGTTGTTCGAGTGTCTGTGTTTAATTATTAAAAATTGTGCAAAAATCAAATTGAAATGCAGAGCTAAAGGAAAATGTATGCACATTTGCACTTAACCTCAACCATTTCAGCCATTCATAAAATTTCGATGAGCGGTAAACACGCAGAGTAATTAACGGTAAAGTGCAGCACTTCATTACCTCCCTCCCCATCATCCCTTTTTATCGAAACTCAACTGAGCCGTTGCACGCCAATTAATGTGATCAATTTATTTATTTGGAGACCCCCCCTGCCTTCAGAACAAACACACCACGGAGAAAGAGCCAACTCTACCTACAAGAAAGCCAATGTGAAAAACGAGAACACAAGTAATAATGAAAATCGAGTAAAAAACAGGCGGAAACACTGATACATCAAGGCCACAGTGATTCAAGGAAATAACAACAAGAAGAAGGTTTAATAGCGTACAAGAAGGAAAATATGAGCCATTAAGGGGAATCACTGCCGGCTCATAAATAATCTAGTTAATCAACATATTGGAAAAGCCAACATGAACGTATGTATGTAGCTTAATAAGGGTCGCATCCCCTTATCCATCTTTAGAGCAATGTACTGACCAGTCTCATCGCACATACATAAGTATACCCACAAAACAAATGCAAGGGACAACACTTAAGTACAAATTTATATGGATTATTGTTAAAACTGCTGTCAACTCAATGTTGACCAAATGGTCGTCATCTATCTGCTATCTGACCCTCTGTGAGCTCGGTGCTAATGATGGTGGCTAACGGATGTCCTTTATGCGGTATATGGACCATGTACTATTCCCGAGACATGTGATGATAATGTTGTTTAGCAGCTGTCTGTTGATCATTTGCATGTCCATCGATTACCCGGCCAAACATACTCGCAAAAAAAAAAAAGGAAAAACCCAAAAACGAACAGGAAAAAATGCACGGGAAAACCATGGCAACCGGCTTGCCAAATATGCGAATTATTTGGCAGGAACGGGACAACGTCGTCATTGGGGAAAATGTGTCATGTGGCGATGGCGGTGGCGGCGGCTGGAGGAACGTGCAACGCGCGACATACGCGACGGAGGCCGCCACATGAATGAATGAAAAGTGCTTAATTGCTTGTGACGGTGTTAAATAAATTCTTAATTGCTTCGCACTTTGCGCGTTTGCAACGTTAATAGGATTTCCGTCTGCATATCTTCCAGCCAGCCCCCTCCTTCCCATCCCGAAACCCCATTCCACCAAAACAGAAAAAAAGGAAACAAAAAATTATACGAAAAAACTTCCTTTCATTTTATTGCCGTTAATTTTGAGCAATTTTCGTCTTTTTTTGCTTTTGGGGCCATGGCCACTACACAGCAAATCCTTTTAGCCAAGTGTCAGCCAGCCGGCGGCACATCATTTGCAAGGCAAAGCGCTAAATTTCATTTTACAACACCAGAACGCGTGTCACGCGTGCCTCCTACCCCCTTTCCCATCGCACTGGTGATGGGGTCACCATTTCCCCATGTGGCTGCGGCTGTCGTTGATGTTGAAGGTGGCGAAGCGGGACTGGGTCTAAAAAAAATATATAAATGCATTTTGTGACATGTAGCATAGAGAGACAGAGATAGCTGAAGTGGGGCAAAAAATGCTGCACACGTTGCAAAAACTAATGACTTAATAGCTAGCGGCAAACAAAAAACGCACAAAAAAAGAAAATAAACTACCGGAACTTCAACATACCCTGTAGACGGGTTAATATCTGAGGAATTTTGTCAGAGCGATATACAAATCGAACGTTCGTAGCGTAAGGCCATGTCTCCAGAACATTTAAAACCAAGAGCCTTTTATATTTTCAGTTTCCGTCAGAAAAAACATCAATTAACTAAAAAAAAATGCATAAGTTGGCCGAAGGCATTGCAAGAACTTCTTGCACGCCTTGTAACTGAATGCTAAATAAATTGGTAAATGCTTACAGGGCAACTGAGAGCCTGTTCGCACAAATCCGCATCACTTTTAGCGGCTTAAGTCTAGGCTGAAAATCGCATTAACAGTTTTCCGACTTTTCCCTATAGAACACTGCCTCACCGCCTGACAATTCGTTTGTCATTATTCAATAACTTTTGCGCTTAAAGGACAATTACGCAACTTAGTCAACCAATTACAACCGAAAAATAGCAAGAAAAAAGCGCATAGAAGAAAAAAAAAAAAAAAAAAAGAAGAAAACAGAAAAGAAAAACCAGATAAAAGTGAAAAGAAATTATAATAAAATGGCAACAGGAAACCCCAAAGAGAATTGAGAGAGTTTTTTCTCCCTCTGTTCTTCGTCTTCTTGTCTTCACATCTTTTTGTTTTAAACAAGAATTTTAATTTTGCTTAGAGCTTTTCGAGAACTGTGGCGACATTTTCGCATCCCTTTGCTCCTCTTTCTGCTACTCGTGCTACCTCCCGTCCTCGTCTCAGCCTCTTCATTGTAATGAAATTTACATAATTTAGAAAGACATTTGAGCAACTTTCTTTCTTTTCGTTTTCACTTTTTCGCCGCTGCACGCGTATAAACAAGACATTTCCGCCACTTTAATTTTCAAAAGCTTACACTTGAGATTTTATTGGCCAATTCATTGTTTGGGGTAGCAAAAACCAGAGAGAGGCAAAAATGAGAGGATAGAAAGACAGTGAGAGAAAGGATGGATGAGCAGCAGTCATATTGCAGAAAACTTAAAAGTGTAGAAAACTTGCAAGTGTCGAAAATACATAACTATAAAGAGCATTGGGATTTATTTTAATTAGCATCATTTGTGCTGAATTTTGGATACCTTTTTACCAACGAATTTCAAAATATGAACAAATTGTAGGTTTCAGTACACCGATAAAAGCTATAAATGTAAACTATCTGACTGATCCTTAACAAACCATTATTTAAAAAATTTTAAAAACAGAAATAGAACATAAAAAGAAAATAAAAGTTCTTAAATTTGACCAAAGACTTCAAGATGCATAATAGATCAGCTGAAAATATTCCCCACAAATATCCAATTAATAAAAATTGCACCACAAATTGAAAATATCTTTTTGTTTTTTGTTTGGTTAGTTGTATTTCGAAGTAATATGAAAAAACTGAATAAAATGTAAAAGCTGCATGAAAAAACTTTTACTGCTCAGCTGCCCTATTTTGCAGCAATGTCCATTCACGTTCGCGGCCCTTTCGGCAGTGGTGAGGAGGGGTTGGTGGTTAATGGTTGGAGAAGGGATGCCGGTGGAGACGTGGGTGGAAGTTTCGATTTTGCAGCTTTACTTAACTTTAAAATCCAAACGCGTCAAAACCCGCGGATGGGTCGCAATTTATTTGCATAAAGTCAGGGAGATAAAAGATTGCAAATGCTGATGTTGATGATGATGACGATATTGGTTTTGCCATCTCTCCTTCCTTACGCCAAGTAAATAGTACGAGGTGGAAAAGAGAAAAGGCGAATGTTAGGTCCCAGCTGCCAAGTTATTGAATAGTTATGACAAGTCATAATATTGAGTAATCCCACACAGAGCCTTATCCCTCTTACGCTCTCTCTCTCTTTCCTTCTCACTCTCAATTTTTCTTCGTTTCGTTTCTCGTTTACAGCGACCTTCTGAAGAAGTTGTCTGTAAAGGCTGGACTTATTGGTTGCTTTCGTGGTCTAGTGGTCAACGGTGAGATACTTGATATCTATAGCTATATGTCTGTGCATCTGTCGGAAATTATTAAGGACTGCAAGCCATCTTGTGTCCCCTCGCCTTGCCGGAACGGGGCTCAGTGCAAGGAGCTGTGGAGCAGCTTTGAGTGCGTTTGCAATAATCCTTGGGCTCACATTGGGGAGTTCTGTGAGACAAGTGAGTGAACGACAAAGTCTATGAACTCTTCATCCATTCTCCTTCCATCATCTCTTTATCTTTTTCTTCACGACAGACATAAATGAGAAGGCTTTAACGTTCATCAATCGGGAATCGTTTTTGATGCGAAACTATCTTAGTGTAACTGCCACTCCGGCGAGTCTAATGCATGGCATCGAGGGTGAACGTGAAATGTTAAAGAGCATACTCACCCAAGATTTGCTGATCAATCTAAGGACCTACGACGCAAATGCCTTGGTTCTCTATGCCAACGATCACTACAATAATTTTATCCATCTGTATATAAGTGCGGCCCGCGAGATAGTCTTTTTATACAATTACGGTGATGAGATTGTCAACCTTACTCTGCTTGATGACACGCTAGCCGCCTCGCTAAAGAGCATTCAGGTTGCAATAGTCCGCAGTGAGCAGGAGACACGCATGCATGTGAATGAACGTAGCGTTAGCATCGATCGAGGCAATCTGCTACTGGATGAGTATGCCAACAAACCATGGAGCAATCCCGAAAAAGGTGAGTCCGAGTTCTTTTCTTATTTATTAAACATCTAACTATTTAAAACTAAGACATATCGGGGGATTACATTAGGGAACATAACTATATGGGGCTGTCCCTGGCCCCCGTTTACTTTCGTCACTTCCAGCGGCTCCCAACTTTCGTGGCCTTGGGATGTGAAGATGCGGTACTATTTTGAGCCTCATCCTGGGCAGCCAACTCCTCGTCGATAAGCAACTCAAAGTTACCCAAAGCATCGGCCGATGGCACCTTATTCCAACGCACATCGGGCACACCGTCTGGGGGCAGGACAACCGATAGGATGTTATCGATTAACTTGTACTTCAGAATCCGGTCGTTCACGGTCGTCGAGGTTAGAGATGGTGAGGCATTGACCTCTACTAGCCAGGGTTTCAGCGCGTTGTCGATGATAATGTCATAACCATAGCACTCAAAACAATGCCTATCGCTGGCCATGACCGGTGCGACCGCTCGCAGTGAGTGCACTATTAGCCAGGATATCGCTCCAAAAAGGCGATCGGTAACTTCTTTGCCACGTGTCCCCTCCAAATAAAGCGCTAGATTCTGCACCGACCATTTGCCTCCGTGTAGAGTGTTGTATTCCCCACCATGCTTTTGGACACTCACATTAGTCAGATGCACGTACATGTTGTCTAATTCCGTAACACTCGTGTCGTACTTCACCGTACAGAAGCGGCAGAATCCCTGCTTGAATAGGTATGCCTTTAGGGGTCTGAACGACGCGACCAACACGTACAGTCGAAGATCGAACTTTTTACCCCCAATAAGCAACGGATTGTCAATATATCGGGAGATAACATAGGACTCCTTGGCAATCTGTGGATGAAACGGACCCTTGGCCTCTCGTGACCACTTTTTCAGTTTTGATAGCTTATTGATTAAAAATATGCCAGCTCCCTGGGATTTGCCGCATGGTTTCATAATCCAAGTGCTTAGCGGGAATTTCCGATACTCCTCCACAAACATATTGTAATCAGCGGGCAGGACAAATGTGGTAGGCACGAAATCCAAATAAAGATATCGTGTGCCACTCGAGTTATTTGATTCGGTTTTCTCAGCCAGGGGATTGCCATCGCGCTCGAGATCCTTTCTATAGCGCTTAATATTCTTTACAAGCAAATCCTTACGCGACAGTTCATAATGGTTCGGAAAATGATTAATCATTTGATTATCATGCATTCGATACCCACTATCCACACTAAAGATATTTCGGCAGGTCTGCACTCCGGCCCAATAGAAGTGCCAATCATCGTCGCCGTTCACCTGATGCCAACCGCGTTTCTCGAAATTGTTAACCAACACCGATTTGTCCAGATCCGTGCAGAAGCCAATTTTCAGCTTGTCGTGTGTGGATGACGATGTTCCGACGCCGCCACAAACGCCGCCGACACCACCCGTTCCACTTCCGCTCGGAACTCCCCCACCTGCCACTGTGGCATTCCCGCCGCTAGTACCTGGTAGACGTCCGTACATCGTGGCTGAACTCTGGCCGAGTGTTGGCTGCAGACTGGCATATCGCCACGCCTGCGTCCAGTCAGAGAACAAGGAAATGTCTCCGCCACCACCGCCCCCACCACAACATGCATTCGCCCCACTGTTTAGTCGCAACTGGTTGGGCATCGTTGCCAAGGATTCACTTGTTTGATTTTTGACTGCAAGTTATTGAACCAACAAAGCCTGTCCTCCTCCTGATTTTCCTTCGGTCGTTATTTGTTCTTGTTCTTTCCCTTTTACAACTCTTCTATTTCTTTTTTTATTATTATTTTCATTTGGTTGCCTGGCACTAGATATAGCTTTTACGCCTGCTACTGTTGCTGCTGCTAGTGGTCCTATCTCGTCCTGTCCTGGCCAAATTTGGTCTTGTCTTTGCTACTGGCTTTATATGCCCCGCCAAGCGCAGCACAGCACAAAAATTTTGAAATTGTTTAGCAAGTAAAGTTGCAAAAATGCCAAAAATTTTCCACATACCCACATATACACACACACATACAAGGAGTGAAAAAGATGGAGCAAAAATCTCTGCTCTGTGATCGCCAAATTATGTGCACTTCAAATGTTTTTTTATGCAGCCAGTGTATAAGTGTATAAGTGAGTGTATGTGTGTCTCTGTCAGTAGAAATCTGTTGAAAATAAACGCCATTCAAATGGCGAAAGTTTTCCCTCTATGGCACAAAAACATCAGGCTGCTTTGTCGATGCTAACAGAGAGAAAAATAAAGCACGAAATGTTTGAGCGCTTTCCTTTTTATTTTTTTCCGAATATTTTAACAAAAAAACACAAAAAGAAAACAAAAAAATAATGCCACAACTTGAAAATAAATTTAAAATTGCCATATAAACTGTTTGCAATTTATGCCAAGTATCTCGCAGTAGTAGTAGTATATGCAAAAAATCAGTGAAAAAACAAAAATATAAACTCTGAGAGCCAATTGCATTTAAATACCAACATAAATTTTCCAACCAATCAAAACGGCAATCCTATGTGAAGTTTTAAGATCTCCTGTCAGTGTGGCCATGCATGAGTAACCTTCTTAGACTGCACAAGGACACAACGAAGCTAGCCTTCTGCTTATCCGATTAATTAAAATATTCACAAGTTATTTTGAAGAATTTTAAATTATTATATTTTTTTTGTATATCAATCAGTTTTGCCCATAATTCAATGCGAAACGTTCAATGGGACGATTTGCAACTCGCGCAACCGATAGAAAATCAATCATAATTACTCTTCCTCTCGCTCAGATGTCGATGATGATTTGCAGGCTATTGGAGACTAAAACGATTACAATCGAAATTGGGATTGGTTTATAAATGGCAGGGAATAACACATAAGCACTTATGTAATTAAATGCGTTTACTGGAATTATCGAGAAGGCCAGAGAATCAAATGCCCTCCTCTCCGTCTCGCGCGATCTTTCACTTGCACCATATATTGTGAATTGAATGAGTTGTTGCTGCTGCTGTTAGCTGCAAACATTTCAATTAGACAAACTTAAACTCGAAATTGATGGGCCCAAAACCAGAACCAGGCAAAAGCCAAATAGGCAAAGGGAGTAATGTTGGAGGGAGTAAGAGACTGGCTCTTAAAACCGAAATGCCCCGGCAATGAAGGCTCATTTCCGCACTCACACACACACACGACGAGGGAAAATGAAGCCATAGCAGGACCAATGGGGGTTCTTCTTCCTCTTGCCACCACTTGTTTCCCCTCATCTATATTCATTCAATTTTGTTTATTTGCAGAGGTTCTGTCACCGCACCGACCCCCGGCCCCGCCCACCGAGTACTTTCAATTCCATGTTGGCGGCTATGATCCAGCAAATTTGCTGCGTCCCAATGTCGACTCGCCGGCACTAGAGGGCTACATTGGCTGTGTGCGTGGATTGAAAATTGGTGCCCAGTTGATCGACTTGGCGGAAATCAATGAAAGGAATATAGCGCCCAGTAAGTATAAATCAATTTTCATTGAGTGCAATTTTCGGTTGCAGCCTAATGCCATTTTCTTACGCCAACCCACTGAACCATACTAAAACGATCCAACGACCAAAACCAGGACAGACCAAACGAAACCAAACTAGACCATACCACACCAGACCAGGGCCACGCCACTGCAACTTAATATGCATGCAATTTCCGTTAAGTGCAAGAGACTCAACGGCGGTCGAGGGATGTATGCAACCAACAAAATATCCATGGTCAGGACAGAAGGCAGACAGAAGGCAGTAGGCAGGCAGACAGGCACTTTGGGGCGCTAAGATTAATGCCAATGCGATAAGCGAACCGAAAGCGCCCACACGGCGTATGATTTATGCGGCCACACACATACACGCACACATATTCACAAGCCGCACACGCTATACGACGCGGAAATTGCAACCTGACTTTGATGCGATTAAGGAACCATTGCCCATAACTGTCACTGCCCACGAGACTCGGTTCTAAATTTTAAGATATCAAACTGCACAGAAATATAAGAAATAATTCTAGGAAGAATCGTCCCGCTCTCTCTGTCACACTGTGGGTCTATCTATTAGAATTAACGTATTTGGTTTTGTTGTCTTTTTTAGCCCAAAAAGGCGTTCTACCAAACTGTCAAATCAAATGTGATGCGGAACCGTGCAAAAATGGTGGTATCTGCAAGGAACATTTTGCTGAGCAACTGTCAACCTGTGATTGCGAGCACACCAGTTTTCTCGGTGAATTCTGTTCGGTGGAGAAGGGTGCGGACTTTAGTGGCGAATCGACACTGCAACGAAAATTCGAATTGCCGAGCGCAGGTCGCGTAGATTATGTGCGATTGCAGTTGGCGTTCTCATCATTCGATTTGCGGAGGGCCAATCGCATAATGCTACTGCTGCAGACAGCAGCGGAGCGCAGCTATTACCTTTTACTGGCCATCACATCAGATGGCTACCTGCAATTTGAGGAGGATCGAGAGAATGGCCAAACTGTGGGCGCCAGGATCGACAGGAATTTCCTAAATAGTGCCAGGCACTCGGTCTACTATATGAGGAATGGAACCCGCTCTCAGCTCTATATCGATCGAGAGCAGGTGCCGCTAATGGATTTTGCTGCCCGTGTTGGGACAACTGCCTTAGATGCGGGTGCTAATCGGGCACAGATTGGTGGCATCAATACGACGGATTCGCGTTTCGCCATCTTTAAGAGTTACAGCGGCTGCCTGTCGAGTGAGTTCTAGTCAAGCAAAGCCAAGAGAAGTCGAGACGAGTTGGGTTGTCGGGTTGGGTTGGGTCATAAATTTTAACTGGTCGGAGCATTAATTTCTTTTCGTTGGGGTTGGCGCGGTTGCCTCATCAAGTGATGCCTGCAGTGTGTATATGTGCATCATGCTGCAAGTTTATGAAGGAATGAAAAATAAATGCTCCGTCCCCCTCACTCTCTGTTATACTTTGCTCCGTTTCTCTATATCTCCCTCTCTGCCACTTGCTCTCTTTCTGTACATATTGTTGACCAAAAAATTAAATTTATTCGCCTGCCACATAAAAAGTCATTTCCGTGGCTGTTGCCATAAATTTTTGTCAGTTTTTCTCGCTCTCAAGATTTACGGCGCTGCTCATATTTAAATTGCTGTTTTGCCAACGCTGTTGTTGGTGTTGGCATTGGCGTTGGTTGCGCTGTTGCTGCTGTTGTTGTTGTAACCACAAAAGTTCACTTTGATTAAAACTCTCAACTAGCCAAACAGCTGCCACGCCCCCCAAAAGCCTCTGGCTTCCTATGCATATGCCACATGTGTGCAAGCTGTAAAACGTGTCCCATTAAAGCGCCATCGAAGTGCGATAGTTTGCCAATGGCCATAAACAGAAAGCGAGAGAAAAGATGGCGGTGGGGCCATTTCGGGTGGTGGGTAACAACGGAAAGACGGAGTAAGCGGTAGAGGTGACAGGAGGAAGAGTGCGGTAATAGTGGTCTCCAGCTTATTGCCCTCTCTATAAAATATTAAAAAAACTTTAAACCAATTCCGGCAGCTCAGACGATTCAAGCGACTAAAGGTACATAATACTTGGAGAGGACATGACATTAAATAATTTACTTTATGCAGCATTTCGTTAACAGCAGTCCCTAATTAATTCATTTTTAAGGAGCTATGCCAAAGCAATGCGATCATCAATGATGCCACTTTTGGGCAGTTGTTTCCGCACATGTTTTGTATATATTGTCGATAAGCAATGCAATTCGGGAACACAGCCACGCCTCTTTCCAAGCAAATCACAAGTCAGCAAATATAATACGACGATAATCGGAGGTGTAGGGGTCGTCGGTTACCATTAAGCATTAACAATTTTTATAGCTAATTTCGGAAAAACATAAAATACGCACGAATGCCAGGCGGCGAGGGTAAGAAGGGCGATGAGGGTAGCCAGGTGATGGCATAGCAACTGGCTTTTCCACACGCAAACCAAGGCAAAACGGGGCAACCACCCAGAAAATTTATCCCTAAAGTAAACAAATTCCATTTCGAAACCCAAACTCGATTTCTGAGGCGCCGGCTTCTGGCATTGGTGTGGGGTCATGGGGGAATGTGAGAGGGAGTTACATTTGCATTTCAATTTGAATTAATGACCAAATACTAATGAAAATTTCACCTTTGAATATTTCCCAATTGGAAACTGGACATCATTTGAATGCCTTGTGGCGGCCGGCAGACATCTACATCCAGGTGAATGGTCACATTATGAAGCCGCTCGAGGAGTATATGCTATTCACCAAATCGGGGGCCGATAATATAACGGTAATAAATCCGCAGGGTGTCCGCAGTGCGCAATGCAATGCTAAATTTGATGTGACCGAACAGCCTACACAAGAGCCGATGGTCAATGTGAGCATGGTAAGTACGTAGCGGTTAAGATTGGAAATGGGAATGGCTATGGGGGGAGGGATTGGTGCTCAATGAGCCGCCAAATTGTGCTAATGAAATGCATCTTTGTTCGCATCAGATACCCGAGCCTTGGGTAGAAGAGCCACCCCAACGGGTGCCTTACATATCGAAATTTGTGTATGATGTGGACAAGAAGGAGGATTCCACTCAGGTGGTATTCATCACACTGACCACGGTGTTTGTCATCATTGTCATCTGTTGCCTGCTTGAAGTGTATCGCAGCCATTTGGCCTACAAGAAGCGCATCGAGCGTGAAACCGATGAGGATATCATCTGGTCCAAGGAACATGCAACCAAAATGCATGAATCTCCTGGCGTAAAGGTTGCCGGCAATGCAAGTGGTGGGGGAATGGCCCCCCAAAGAGTGCAGGAATGCCACCATATAGCTATCAAGCGGTATGTCATTGAAAAATTAAATTGAAGATACTCTCTAATTGACTAGAATAAAATTGAATGCCTGTCTTTAACCTCAACTGTGTGTGTAGCTGCCGCAGGAAGACAATAAGCCAAGCTTAAATGGGACGCCTTTGGTGGGCATCTTAAAGAATGGCAGTGCCACAGCTTCACCTACAGACTGCACCAACCCATCGACCCCGATAGCAGCCAAAAATGGTGATATTGTCACGCCTATCCATGAAGAAGAAGAAGAAGAGGAAGTCCACGAAAGTATGGAAGAGGAAAATAAGCCAGTAGTAGTGAAGGAAATGCAGCAGGAGACAAAGTTAAATGGCCAACAGCTGCTCGATGACAGCAGCAGTAAAAATACTGCTGATACTTTGGCTTCTTCAGTGGCCACATCCACCGCCCCCCAATCATCCAGCCTTCCCTCCGGTAAGAGCATTGTGTGTGTGTGTGTGTGTGTGTGTGCGTGCGAGTGTGCCAAAATAAAAAATATTTCTTCTCTTTACAGAGAAAAATACGGACACAGCGACAGTGACAGAGATAAAAAACCCAATGGCAAATGGTCAACAGGATCAGACAGAAGTTAGCCATATCAATGAGCTACCGGTAAGCAAGAGAGCTCCACAAAATTTAATCAAACTGGCGCCGCTTGTCACCTTAAGTGAGACCAATTTGCATGACTTGTGACAGAGTACGACAAGCGACGTCCTTGAAAATTGAAATGGAACATTGGCATTGCATGTTATAACGATTTTCTCCTACATACATACATACAATATTTCTAGTGTAAATAAACAATGAACTACAACTACAACAAACGCTACTACCCAGCATGTCATTTAACATATACACACACACACACACACGCACACATACTCAGTTCCAAACAAACTCAACTCTTCACGAAACACAAAACTCATCATGAAGACATATAAAAGTAATATAGAATTATATAGTTTTGAAACACAGAAACTCAAATGCGAAAAAGCAGTACATTGTACTACTGTATGAAATATCCTAGACCAAAGAGGATTTATAGCATTAAGCTGAAGACAAGGTTATAATAAGTGGGAAAAAGTATCGGTTAAACCTTGACGATTGGTTTGTTTGACTTTGTATCGTTAAGGATCAAAAATGGGTTTGCTTTGATTTGAGGCACTCAATTAAAATGGAGTTACTTTGCAATATTTTTGAATTGCTAAAAACAGTTAATTTTGTCGTCTGAACTTTTGAGATATTTCTCTCGTTTTCTCTCTCTCTCTCTGTTTTGCCGTCCCCATCTATTTATGTATGTATAGGTTCTTATGTCTGCCTGGCGGTCATATAATCAACTTGTGAAAATGTGCAATTTAATTAAACTGCATTTAATTGAATTTAACTAAATAAACAAATAAATACTTATATGGTCACACGCACACATTGGCCATATAAGGAAATACGTGAGTGTGTGTGTGTATAAAGAGGTGAAAGCAATATTTTCTTCCTTTTGGAGTTTCCCAAAATATTTCACAATGTTTTTACCCATCCGCCCACATATAATTGTAATTTAATGGCGCCACACACATACAATATGTGTGTGTGCGTGTATTTATGTATGTGTATTGTTTTAATTGTTAATATCAAATGCGCTTATAGTGTGACTATTTAATTAAAAATTAGTTGAGAAAAAAGCATTGGCATTGATGCATAAATGAAAATTGCCGATTGTCAGTCATTGTACGGGCGTAGGCTCGACAGATGCAGAGGGGGGCAGTAGGCAGCGGGGTGCTGTAGGGATCCGTAGGGGATTCCACACGGCCATAAGCTGGCCAATATGGACAGTATTGCATTGTAGTCTCTCTCTCTCTCAATTTAAAACCTATTAAAAATGAAGTTTTGCTTTCAATTCGTTTTGTGTTTTTTTGCGATTCATATAAATACATACATACATAGTAGGCTTAACGAGATCAAATTAATACTATGGAAGCAGACAACATAAAAATGGATTTTTAGTGCAAAAATTATAATATGCTTCCTCCTATTTGCGAACTTTTAAATAACATTCAGCTTTAATCGGTTAATGCATATGTGGAGAAGATTGGGTGCTCATTTTTTGTTCCTTCATGCTGGCCTCTTCTTACCGCCGCCCACTTCTGTTAGCAATTGTTGTTTTTAAATTGAATTCCTTTTCTCACAATTACAAGTTCAGTCTACAATATAAAAAGCAATGCATCTTTCTGTTTGCTGCGCGAGGTGTACCTCAAATGTTTTTTAATTGTCATGTTGGTTTTTCGATGGCTTCTGAGTTGACTTTCGCAAAAAGAATTCCCTTCTCTGTAGGAAGCGTCCAGTCGCCCTTGTTGTTGTTGGCTTCGTTTTATTCGCATTCTATGTGGCTGAGGACAATTTCTTAAGCGGCATCTTGTTTGTATGTAGCCAAGCCAATTGTCTAAAATGTTATTTAATAGAAAAAGTGCTTACAAAAGGGAAAAGAGTCATCTTCCCTAACCCCCTTTGCCAGTATCTTTCTTTTTCTCTTTGGCTGGCTAAAGTAAATTGAACTGCTTTCACAGAGCTTATGGCAATTTTCTTTTGTTCAAAACAGACATTTGCGAAATTAATATGGAAAAATCACGGACGAATGGAAGAAGGAAAGTTCAGTTGAAGGTAAGAATAACATTTGCTAAAGGCCACAATTTATAGGTTTATCATACTATACAGAACTTATTTCTATATACACACATACATACATACATACATACAAATATACAGAAACAGACACATACAATCCTATATATGCATAGAGTTTTTGCTCTCTTATTGTTGTTGTCCATGATTTATAAAGCAAGTCTGAAACTTAAGACAAAAACCTCACAACTTTGCCAACTCCAAACTCTAAGCAAAAAAAAAAAAAAAAAAGAAGAAAAAACTTGAAAGTTTTCGCAACGACTCTTCGGTATGCCCCCAAAAAAAAGTTTTTGGGAAAATTGCAAAAGCAAAATATTGAACTTATTGGCTTTTATATAGTTTTAGCATGAAAAGTGTGAAACGGGTGGTGAGGGGGGGGCGAGCAAAGAGGAGGGGAGGAAGAGGGGGGTTCATGTTACTTTTGGGCTTACTTAGCATGTACTTTGTCTTGGGCTTAAGCTGCACCCAAATTGAATTTCCCGCGATGCTTTACTCTAACTCTATCTCTATCTCTTTTTCTCTCAACTTCCGTCTCTTCCTTACTCCGACTGCTTCTCGCTTTTTGAGTTTTAGGGAATCTGGTCGCTGCATTCAAATCGGAGACTTTTGACTATATGGCTATAGAATTTCCTATTTCTTGTTTTTCCCAGAGAGAGAAAGAGAAAGTTGTGCGTGAGGCATTGTCAGCGTTATCCCGACTCTGACCTCCCTCCCTTTCCGGACTACGCTAGCTGCATTTCCGCTTGACTTGAGGCGTTTGACGTCGTCAACGTCTTTCTTGGCTGATTGCAAAGAAACCGAAATTGAAGCTCACTACCAAAGTTGATGTTTTTTTCGTTTCTGTTCTGTTTTTATTTTTTTTCTTTCCAAAATCAAAAAGTTTCGCTTACAAGGGATACAGCGGATGGGTGGTAGCAAAAACCGAAAGAGAGGAATGAAAAACGGGGAGGGGAAAGTTGCTTCAGCTTTTGTTTAAAACTAGCAAAAAGTGCAAGTGCCTCAGCTGCCGCTCCAGCTGGAGTTGAGGTGGACGGAGAGGTTTGCTCCTGTCATGCATGCCAAGTTGCTTTTTATTCAAAAATTGTTTGTGGGTAAAAGTCTTGGTAGCATTTTCTTTCCTTTCGTTGCTGATGCTGTTCATTTCGCTTCGGCCACAAACGCAGCACGCACTTAACTTTACTTACCCTCACCCCCCTACCTTTCTACCCAGCTACCCGCTAGCCCCAATCCTCTTCAGATGCCGCAAGGCTGCGGTAAAACTCATTACGAGCTTAGAATGCAAAAAAGGAAAACCATTTTCCCACACAAACCGCCCACAACTTTTTCTCTTTCTCCCTTTCTTCGAATTCGTTCGCTTCATGTTTATGTGTGTGTGTGTGTGTATGGGTGTGCCTATTTTTGCTGTTTCCTCAAGTTTTCAATAAATCTTAATGAAGACAAAAAAACGACGAGCTAATGATGTGTAAATTAATACGTAACTCTCAGTTTATAGAATCAACGAACGCGAATTTATTTAGAGCAACGCGGCGTATGCGCAATCTTGCCACAGCAACGCAAACAGAGCACATAAAATATACAAATATAAATTCGAAATACAAATAAATAAGCGAAATATGCGTGGGCATGTGTATATCTAAACAGTTTCTTTAGGAAGGATACAAATCCTTCGATATTTAACAGATTTTCTTATCAAATTTGAAAAGAAACTTTTGGAGGCTACTGCTGAGTCGCAAATGGAGTTTATTAAACTAATAGTTACTAACCCAAGGGAAAAACTAATTTAACGCATGTTAATTAAAAAACACAAAATGACAATATGTACAATATGTATATATGCGAAAAAAGTACAGAAAACAAAACGAAAACTCTGCATGACGGTATGCCAGCCAATAGTAAGTACGACATGCCGCATGGTGCATGCTGCATGTTGCCTGTGCCACATACAACAAACAAAGCACAGAGACAACAAAACTAATTAAAGAATGTGCAACAAGAGAAGCAGCCCGCAAAAGCAAAAAAAAAAAAAAAAAGAACCAAAATGAAAATGAAAAAATATTTAAAACACAAAATGTGAAACGAAAAAGTTTTTAATAAAAAGCAATGCCAAACATCTCTGCACTTTGACAGCAGCACCAAAATGAAAATCAAAGGCAGCAGGCTATGCCACAACATCAGCAGCAGCAGCAGCAACAACAGAGACAACCGCTACAAAGAGCGGCAACACTTCAACAGAGCACAAAACGGCGCAAAGCGACGACGGCAGCAGGAACAGCAGCAACAGGAGGCTTAGCAACAGCAGCAGCTGCTGGAGGAGTAGGAGGAGCAGGACCACCAACTGTACGACGACAAGTATCATGGGGTCCTCCGATTGTGGCCGAAACGGATGTAGATCTGGCCTGTGCTGCTGGTGGCGTGGGCAATGTCGTCGGCAGTGGGCGCAAAACGGGGGGTAAGCAGAATGGATACGGCGGCGGTGGCGTCAATAGACGAGCAACGACTACTAGAAATTGACAGTCACTCAGCCAGCTAGTCGTTCAGTTCGCTCAAAGAGGTCCAAAAATGACGAGAAGGAGACGCCAAGAGATAAAAAAAAATGCTAGAAATATGCATAAAAGCATAAATATTTAGGCGAACGACTACAAAAGCAATAGCAATTTGTATAAATAAAAAAAATCCCCCCACAGTCAGTCGACTTCAGTGTACCGAAGTTTTAATGCCCTGGCAGGGACCCGACTAGTAAATCTCCAACGGAAATTCTCTCTCAAATCACATCACAAATACATACTTCCGTATAGATTCGGAATACATATACACATTTGTATTACCTTTACACCATAATACCCTCTGTAAGAGTATGGCAACGAGAAACTTGATACATACATACAAAGTCACTTGAAAGCGGAACGAAAAGAAGCGATGACGAAGGCGGTGAAGTTAAAGAAGAACACGAATCGGCGAAAGGCAGCCAAGGACATGCAAAACAACATAATTCTTGAAAATAATACACGCACAAAAAGAGAATACATATGTATTCTAAATATGTATATATAGACTACCGATTATTTTCCATATGGGGAAAGTGGTTTCGCAGTGTTGCAGTTATTTCCCCATTAGGAACTGAACTTTTGTGGAATTAAATTTAAATTGTTTATATTAAAAATAGCTTAAAAACATCTAAAAGAAAGGGAAAGGAAATCTATAGTATATAGTGAGAGAGAGAGATAGAGAGGCATAGACATGCCACCTATACATATATAATTGTTAAATAGATTTACTACGCTGATCCCCAGTTAATATCTTTAATCTATAAAGCACAAAAAAGTGATTATTATAAAAAATTCTTTTAAGACTATAAAAGCAGGGTAAAGTAATGTCTGTTACGGCAATTCTGCACTTAGTTAGTAACTGTTAATTGATTTCTAATTATGGTATAAGTAAGAATATTTTTTGAATACGAAAATACTTTTGAAAGTGTTTAATCCTGGTTATTCAATGAATATGAAAATGAATCCAAAAAAATGCTTTAACGAAAAATGTTAATCGGTTTATATGTAACTCAAGAAATACATACTTCTCTTGATATAACGGTTTTATCGGTTTTAATAAAGGTTAATAGTTTGGGAATATGATATTCTGTCACATAAGCCTAAAGATGTTTAACTCTTCTTCTATATCTCTCTCTCTCTCTCTTTCTCTTTCACTTCTACTTGAGTTGTGAAATATTAACACAGGTAATAATAAAAGTGAATAGGAAAATCTTAAAATTAAACTCAATTCATTTAAATGCGTTTATAAAAAAACTTTCTACGGACATGGTACAAAATGTTAACGACAGCAATAAGAATGTCCAAAGACAATTGGATCAAGCCGAACTTTGAATGCCTTTCCATTTAGATAACATTGTTCTACGCTATGAACACATAAAAATTGGGTGGTGGCGTCCGGTATTAATATTTGATCAATATTTCAAATTTTTTCAAGTTGGTTGTAATCTTCTAGTTACCCCTTATAAGCCAGAGAGTATATAGAAAAAGTATTTGGCACACATAATGGTCCTTCAATATGGTGAACGATGAAAAGGGGTGGGGTAAAGTATACTCCTAGGAGCATGTGTGTCTAGTGAGAAGCGGTGGGGCAGGGGGTGGGGGAAGTAACCAACAGCTTGTTAGTGGCTTTGTTGGTCAGTACTTTCAACTAATGTGTTTTGTGCGGCGACCATAGAAAATCTCAAGTACCCCTTAGACACATACACATGCACAGACATCAACACATTCACACACACACAGACTCACTCACTCGCTCACACACACACACACACACACACACACATACATACTCTTGTAGTAGCCCCACACATATTGAATGTACTTAACTTTCGGTTGCCGCTACTTCTGTAGCTGCTACTCTCATTTTGGGGTGCCAAACAAACCGCAAAGTATACGTGTATATGTATTAGTGCTGTGCATGTATGTGTGTTCTCTCTCTTTCTCTTTACTCTCACTCTCTCGCCCTGTATGGGGTGTCCTTCAGCTCCTTGAATTTCGGCTCGCTACTTGCATAAAATAACCGCATAAAATGTCGTTAAGCATAACGAAATTGAGTCTGCTCATAAATTCAGATTATGAGATTAAAATGTTGTGATTTTCGCACATAGTACGACGTCGACGTCTACGAGATGGCAAGTAGATGAGACCCAAGCCAACCCATAACCCAAGCCCAAACCCATCCGCAACCAGAATCCAAGCACAAGTCAACCCTTTTACTATAACGAAACTCCCAAACATAAAGTGAAATGCGGCAGACTCACACATACACCCAGGACACAGGGCAAGAATGGGTAGAAGAGGAGCAGTGGGGCGACAGGGGAAATCAGGGCAAACTGGTCTTATTGAAAAATGCGTTGCTATAAGCACCAATGGGCCAATGTAATGAGTTTATATTATGGCGCTCGTTTGCCTTTAAGCTATGAATTTATGAAACACAGCTTCGAAAATCGAATACAGTGTTAAAAAATATTATTTTATTCCCACCAAAACAAAAACGAATTCCCAATCATAATGTGCTTTATAAATGAATGAAATTGAATTCTCCATCATTGAGCTGATTATGGTACATCAAGATATTCTTCTGAATTGCAATAATGGAATATATCTTTAACACATGCAACAACTTCAGAGACCTCATGTTGTAGGATCAGCAACCACTGTAAGAAAAGCAAAATAAGAAATTCATTCAGGTCTTCGGATGGATAAATAGTTGGGACGATGCATATTTTGCGGTGTGTTGGGCGATTAAAGTCAAATATTTGGCCTGTTTTTCGGGATGTTTACCAAATTTGTTGAGTCAGTTGGCTATTTTGGAATCTGTCTGAATTTCCCGCAAACAAGCAACAACATGGAAAGTTATCCAGCTGTCGGTTCTATTATGAGGCAGCTAATTGCAATCAGGCAACGGTTGACTGGCACACAGACAACGGGCAAAGGATTAGCCAACAGGCAACGGCAACGGTAATGGCAATGATAGTACGCGTCATTTCACCTATAAACAGTTAGTGTCGCCCTAATCCGGTTATATATCCGGATTAGCGCATGGCCTTGCCGTCGGCACACCGCCGTTAGAGTATCCGAGTATGCAGAGTCCTTTTTTGAGCGCAATTTACAAGATTTTTTAGGTAATGAATGGGAAGATCGCATTTTTTTTAATCCACACGGTGCAAATGCGAAAAAAATCTAATGAGTCTGCGGGCGATCATAAAAAAAGGGCCCACGGGCCACCCACCCACGCAAGCGCAGGTCAACGAAATGATAATTGGCCTGCGCCTTGCGCATGAATGATTTGCCTGTTCTCTGGCCCAGAGACCTGCCGCATCAGGTCAGATATGAGGTAAGAGAAAAGCAGACGAGTATAAAAATTGTTCACATCGTCGCAAAGAGCAGCAAACGCAATCAAGATGTGTCAGCAACAAGAACAGCGCAAGGAAACGCAATCGCAAACCCAACGAGGACGAGAAGAAGTAGGTGCAGGAGTATCAGTGGGTAACACCAGCAGCAGCAGCAACTCCTCCACACCTCCATCTCTCGGTCGAACGCCGTCAGCAGGCTATGTGCTATTTTTGCATCGTGAAGAGTTGCGGCGTCGCAGTCGGAAGGCTCCTTCCGCTCGGTCGTCAATAACGAAAATCCATTTGACGAGCGAATTGATAGCCAGAACCAAGCAGAACATAAGCAAATGCAGCTTTGAGGATCTGAATATCTTGGCCCGAGAAACTCTCTTCAAAAGGAACCTTCAACGTCATCTACACCACAGAAGGATGCAAATGCAGCTTTGGCAAATGGCCAAGAGGCAAAAGCAGTTACAAAAGATTGCCTAAACGACGACGATCTGGCGATGATGACAAGAACAGCAAAAGTGATTTAGTTTGTTAGTTTTAGAGACAAGTTATATTTAAAATACCTACCAATTTAACAAATACATACATATATAAAATCAAAATCTAAATGTTTAAATTCTTTTTATTTTGCCACTGAAGCAAATCCTTCGAAAGAATTACAACATTTGAAGCCTACCCTAGCATATTGTGCAATACATGTTCCATTTTGGACGTTTAAGCATTTTCATTCCTTATCTACACTCTCACACACGCATAGAGAGAGAGAGAGAGACAGGGAGAGAGTTATCACGATGGTTAGCTGAAGTGCAATTATATGAACCTAAGCACACACAATTTTCCCAATTTACTATTTGCCATTTTCCATTTGCTATTTCCATTTAAATATTAGAATATATATTTTTACTCTGACAATGCAACATTTTGCAACCGAAAAAAGAGAGAGACAGCAAGAGAGGGGAGGACGAAAGGGCCATTCTCAGGGCCATTCGTCTTTTTCGCTTACAACCTGGCTAGCTGCCATTCCGCTCTTCCCCTCGAATGGTGTAAAAACAAATTTACACATGATTACCAAACGAACCGAGCAAAAGTTACAACTGTGCGAACATTTAATATGCTGCAACTCAAACAAAATGGAGCGTTGCATAAATTTGAAAAGGCAACGCGCCAGCCAACCAGCCAACAACAACAATAAGTGCAAAAAGAGGAGCAAAGACTCTCCGCTGTCGTTGTTGTTTTCGTCGTCGTCGTCGTTGTCCTCATCGTTGGTTGTCGTCGTTGGTTGTGTAGAAAAAATTTTGCCTTTTAGACTACATAAATTTTAATTAAATGTCACTCATACGCCATGGATGCGAAGTACAATGTGTGTGCATATGTGTGTCTGTGTGTGCAGCCAAGAAGAGATGCTTGAGTTTATGTGTGCGTGTTCGTTTGTGTGCGACAAATGAATGCACACAAAAGTGGCACGAATTACAGTTTATTGAACAGAAGCAGTATCAACAAAAAACGGAAAGAAAACACATCCTGGAAGCCAATTTCAAGGCAATTTCGCCACGAGAGTTTCTTTTTACAAACTTCGTTATTCATATGTATATAAAAATATGGCGATTGCTGCCTATTGATTTCAATTTCCAAATATTACAACTGCAGTTGGGTAGAATATCTCAAAAAATCGCTTATCGGATACTCGTGGAATTAAGAATTTTATTAAAGCACGTTTAACACGTTCACTTGGTGCATTTGGCTAACAATTTTGAAACTTTACCCGTCAATTCGATGGTGTAAAAATATAATTTAGCATCTTTTCTTTGGCATTGTTGATGCTAATATTCTTTCTTTTCTCGCTCTCTCTATCCATTCTACGCTGATTGTAATACAGAAGAGCAGCAGAAGAAGTAGATGAGAGTGATGATGAGGAGCTAGTGGCATGATAACCAGGCAATTGCCTTCGTTGCATATTTGGGTTAGTGGGAATTTTCCCCAAAGCTATAAAAACGTAGCAGTTTTGTTTGCTCGGTTTTCACATTTCCTCTCTTACATTTTGCTTTCGTTCTTTTCTTTATTGTTGTTTTTTTTTTTTTTTTGTACATACATACATACATAGTTGGTTTTGTGCATTTTAATAAAACTTTTTCCGTAGTATGCATTATTCATGTTTTACATGTTTTACAACAATTACAATGCCGTCGTGGTTGACCACTGGCGGAGTGCCGTACTCCCTGCCGTACTTGCACAAGTATGGATGTATGCTTGTGTGTGTGTGTGTGTGCGTATATGTATTGGTTGCTTGTACTAAATGGAAAGCCATCGAAAAGACTTGCCCTTAAAAGTTCTTCTGTTTTTTTTTTTTCCAACATATGCGAAAGAGAAGTTCTTGACAAATTAACTTCAAGTGCGCAATGGAGTGTTTATGAATGAATGGCAAAAGTTTCCCTTTGCCACGCCCCAAAAGCCGACAGCGGCTCCAATTTGCACCCAACCCAAACCATGCAGAACGTAATCGTCACGGTGGCTTAAAGCAATTTGTTATTAATTTCCGCGTTGAAAAGTTGAAAAACGAAACGAGAATGAGGATGAAAAAAAGTGAAAAACCAAACAAACAAAACTTTTTCTTGCTTTTCTTTTCACTTTTTGTTTGTTGTTTTTTATTTTTGGTTTTCCTTTTTGTTGTCTCCATTTAATGCGAAAAGTTATTGTTGTTGTTGTTACAGTACTTGTTGTTGCCACCATTAAAACATGGCCCATAATGGTTAACAAGGCATTTTCCTTGTTGACCAACAACCCAATGAGCATCCATCGTCCACAGTCCACCGTCTGGCCCACTCAATTGTCCGTCCGAGCAGCTGACCAGCTCACCGACCGACTGGACAGCAACTTGTGCGTACAAATGTAAAACATGTGTAATAAATATTTACATTCAAGTGTGAAGCGACCACTCTATACGAGGGCTAATAATAAAATTGATCCTGTACCTAAAGGGTTGAACTAATCTGCAGCTTTTGATAGGAGGAACCATTTGATTCTTTGATTGGAAGATCGATGAAATCGGAAAGTTGCTTGTATGGTTTAATTATCTAAATACAATTGTTAACACAACCCTCGTAAAAGAGTGACGATGTTTTTGTGTGTGTGTGGTTGGTAGGTAAAATATAGTATTATATACGCAAATACATATTTGTAGACATATGTATGTAGGTATATGTTTCAAGTCACGCAAATGCTGTCCGCTTCTTCTTATTATTCTCAATTTTCCTTTTCGCTTTTCTTGTTTTTTTCTTCTTATTCGTCTTGGGCTTGACGATGACTGGCAGAAAGTTGTTTGTATTTGAAATGCCAGCGCCGGGTAGTATGCAATGAAAAAAATTCTTCAACAACAATGTTAATACACACATATAAAGAGAGAGATGGAGAGAGATGGGGGAGGGGGTTTGAAGGGTAAGTGTGCCAAGTGAAAAGTGCAAGTTTACCAGCCTTTTGTTGCTGTAGATGTTGTTGTTGCTGGTAACCTTCAGCCAAAAAGAACAATAAAATTGCACGAAAATGAAAACTGAAAATGCTTCATCCTTTTATCATCTCCCTTCCTCTCTCTCTCTCCCTTTCTCTTTCTCTCTGCGAATGAAAAACTATGAAAAAGACGGCAGCGGCATCGTGTAGAATAACATTTTTAAATGCGTTTTTTATGTATTATTCGCACGCACACACTCAGAGAGAAGAGAGGTTCGTCCTGTTTTCTTATTAAGTTTGAACCAGAAGAAAATTTCCCGTGTTCAGAAGGACTTTAGTAGGATCAAAATCTTTATGTAACTTATCTTCATAATCGGTTCAAAATAGTCAACGTTTCCTTATCGAAATAGGTTACCCTAATTGAATCAGTATTTCATTCTGTTAATTGAAGTGTTTACCGTTCTACTCGAATAGTTATGCATGAATAAAGAGCATTTCCCAAGCCACATTTGGAAACAGTGTCGGCTTTTCATTTGCACTCGATTCTCCAGCGCTACCACCCAAATCCCGCCCTCTGTAATGTAGGTACTTCTTGCATCATAGCTGGGGGGAATAGAATGTAAATGTGTTGTGCTGCTGCTGGCTCGCTGGATGGCGAACTGGCTGCATTTTGGCCAACACACATCTGCACATTTGTGTGGAACCTGGACAGTCGTTGCTCAGGCTCATGCTTTAAACGGGTGGGTTTATAGAAGTTGCTTTGTTGAGCCCTAGAACTGGATATTCCTTTAAATTTCACATTTTAACATCTTGCCATATCATGACACTTGCTGAAAATTCGCTTATCCTTACAATTTATGTGTACTTTTTGTTATTAGAAAAATATATACATATATACTAAAGCTTTATATCTTTTTTACACCTGGCAAACCTTTTCCGTGTCTATTTCCATTTCCGTTATCCATATCCATGCCCATTTACATATCTATTGAACACTATTTGAACATTTAGCCAAATCGCATTAAACCCTAAAATATTTGAATTAAAATTCCTTGCTCCTACCCAACCAATACTGAGGAGTTGGGTGAACCCCGTCCCCGAGCCACCGAAACTTTTTGTCGCCTCACCCATCTCTCTTGCAGCAAGACAAATCCGGCCACAAAGCACACGATGACATGGAGCTTGATGCCTTTGATGTTGCCCATGCCGCAAATGCCAATGCATTGGCATCAGCATCAGCGTCGGCATCCGCATCCACATCCACATCCACATCGGCATCGGCATCGGCATCCGCATGGTCCCACCCACCACCATCATCAACAGGAGCAGCACCACAAGCGCCATTGCGTCGTCATCAATGTAAAGCTGCAGCTTTACGAGCAACAACCCGTCAGCACCCACCGCCGGCGCCCATGTATCTGGAGAATGCCCTGCAACAGCGGCAGTTTGCGAATCCAATTAGTTACTTGGGTGGACCGCGACTGCAGCCGCGGAGTAATCGCAACAGCATCGACTCGATATTATCGCTGGATTAGCGGCTCGCAAACGGAGTGGAAGACAGAGTGCCAGAGACTCCAGACCACCCAGTTTCCCTATCCTATCCTTCCCCCTTGGATGCTAGTCAGAAACAACTCTTCCCTCATCAAAACTTTGCGACAATCTCAAACGACAGCGAGGATTGACTTTGCTGTCCATCCCCGAAAACCCAACCCACAATCCTATTCCATCCATCCCACCACCTCCAAATGTGTATTTGTGGATAGAGCTCGAAACTTAACAAGTTTAAAGTTAGTTTAGTTAGATGAAACAACCAATTGCTGGTCACAAATAAAGAACAAATTGTATTGAATAATTACACACATAAATAAAATGAAACATTAAATTGTAATTGCTCTTATTCAAAATTGTTGCGAAAGAAAGAATGCTCAGTAAGTAATAGCACAAAAATATCTTTAAATTTATACACCGTTTACTTTACTCCTATTTTCACACATGGATGTGTATGTAAGCACATACACACATACGTATGTCTGTACATTTGCATGTGTGTACGTGTGTGCAAACAAATTAAATTAGTTTCACGTAAATCTTACTGTATCAACTCGCCAGTTATTGTTTATCGAAGCAACAACATGTAGGATAGACAAAAACAACAACAACAATAACAAATGCTAATCCACATTTACGTTTATATCTGTTGCGTATTTTTAATTAATTGTAAGATTTTTAAAAGAAAAGATTCACTTACCATCTGCATTGGTGCCATCTCTTTTTCTCTTACTCTTTCTAGGTAAGCCTCGAACAAAATGCACACACACACACTTGCAAACAAGATTCTTTAAACGAAAAAAAAAAAAACACGAAACAAAAATGTACAATGTACGTATGTACATACATATATACATACATACATATATGTATGTATTTAATTTAACAATGCTGCAATGAATTGCATTATGACTTACACTTATGCACCATTTAAGTTAATTTCACAAACAATTTGTTGCCTCAATAAAACTGGAAATTTGGCGACAAGCGGCGCGGCCCACACACTTGATCCTTTCCTCCCTCCAGCGTTGCCAGACTGTGTTTTTTTTCGCGGTTTCGAGCTTTGTTCGCGATCGAATGTTTTCGAATGTTACGTCTAGAAGCGACTTTTTTCTTTAATTATGTAAAAAGTATTTTCTGATTTAATTGGAAGACATTTGGACTGATTGGGTTAAGATTAAATAGTCGAATTGTTTTGTTGTACATTTACACGGGCAATATTTATTATAGATTTTTGATATTATAGATATTTTGGAATAAATTAATTGTTAATGATAGAATTAACGGATTTCTTATTATGACATTTATCAATCGATAGCCCTATGGTATCTTGGTTGCTTAGCTTAAAGACATTTCGACTTACACATAAGAAGAATTGAATGAATGATTGATTAGGCTTTCTTTATGGATACGGATGAGTAAATGCGCACCACCGCCTCTGGGCAGTTAGGAGGGCCGCCCATGGGAGAGAAAGGGAAAAGTGTGACCTCGGATTTTGGATTTATGTTTTCTGTGTAGGAGCGCGAACCTTGAAGAGCTTGGCGTCCAAACGGGGGTGGTGGTGGTGTTGGGTGGGGCAGAGGATTTAGGTTAGACGCTAGGTAAAATCTGGCGGCTTGTACTTGGGCGGACGTTTAATTGGCTTCTATAACCAATTGCGGCCGCCACGTCATATGTTGTTCTCCTTGGCACCCTTAGTGCTCGATGAGTTGCCCCCACCTGCAGCTCCACCCGTGGCTGATGAATCGTTATCGCCGGTTTTGTTATTGTTGGAAGTGCTATTGCCGCCTCCGGCGCTGCTGTTCTGAGAAGTGGAATTGTTGTTATTCGAGCCAGGTGAATCGTCGCCCTCGGCAGCATCAGCTAAAAGGAAAAGTAGACAATTATTTTATGTACATATTTAAACTAGTTGAAGAAGTCCTACCCTTGTCCTTGTCGTCTTTGACTTCACTGGAGGTCTCCGACGAGGTTTTATTACTGCTATTGTTATCCTTGTCCAGTCGTGGTCGCTTTCTCTGACCTTTGTACGAGCGATTATCGCGGCGTCCGCCCTCTCCCTCGTCTTCTGAGTCAGAGTATTCATTCTCTGGAACAATGCGCTTGTCTTTGTCACTCTGCGGCAAACGCTCATCTTTATCGACCTTGTCGTCATCCTCGGACTCATCGTTGATGGCATCTTCCGGTATCGCTTGGATCTGGACGCCCGGCGCATGTGGCAGCATACGGAGATTCTCGAACAGACGATTTTTGATCTTCTCCAAATACTCAGAAGTGTTCTGATTAGTCATATTGCTGGGACTGATGTGCAGTTTGAAGTCGGGACCAAAGTACTCAAAGTAATCGTTGTACGGCAATTCATTGGCTATTTCCACAGCCAGGGCAACGGATGTTTCATAGGTCCAGCAGCGAGACACATTGCGTATGGTGTAACCACCGCCACCGACCATTAAGAAGGGTAGATTGTACTTCTTTACAAACTCCACGCACTTGCCATGGCCTTTCACAGTGAGATTAAAGCAACCCAAACGATCTCCTGTCAGCGAGTCGGCGCCACACTGTAAAACGACTGCGGCCGGTTGGAAGGTCTCCATTACCTTCGATATAATCGGCACGAAAATACTCTCGTAGGCCTCGTCGTCCATGCCATCCCTTAGAGGTATATTCACGGCATAGTACTTTCCCTTGCCGGCACCAATGTCACGTAGATCACCTGTTCCCGGGAAATATTCTCCGTACTTGTGGAAACTGACTGTCATCACACGATCCGTGGTGTAAAAAGCCTCCTCCACCCCATCGCCATGATGGACGTCGATGTCGATATAGAGGACGCGTTGATGGTACTTAAGTAGCTCCAATATACCCAAGACGATATCATTTACATAACAAAAGCCAGATGCCTCCGACTTTTTGGCATGATGGAGTCCTCCACCCCAGTTGATACAAATCTCAGAGGCCTGTTTGTTCAGTTTAACAGCAGCTGCCACCGATCCTCCAGCCGAAAGCTGACAGAACTCATACAGTCCATCGAAAACGGGGCAATCCTCGCCGACATTGAAACGCTGCATTTGCTTATTGTATTCCGTCATATTATCGGGACGTATGGATCGTAGGAATCGTACATACTCATCAGAATGGAATTTGGTCATCTCATCAGCGGTGGCCTTATGAGGGCGCTACAAATATATCAAAACAAATCGAATTAAATGGACGAAATGAGTATTTACTTGGATTCCTAACTAAAGGCTCTTGAGAAGTTCGTGCCGTCTCGCTCACATTCGTTCATGCTTGACATTGTATTGTACTGATGCTGGCCTGGCTTCGAATATTTATATTCTTTCGCAGTATTCTAATCAATATCCACATTCATATGTACATATATGTAAATATACATTTGCAGCATGATTTTGCACTTTTTTAAATGTCAAATCCTGACTTTCATTTTTTAACTATTCGAACAAAATTTTTAGAGTTTCCACCTCTTCTAAACATGCAGTTTTTTTTTTTTTGTGTCAGATGTAATGAAAAAAGGGTTACAGTAGTTCCTAAATGACAATGACTTTACAAATTCCATACTAATTTAGTTTTGCAGCCTCGAAATACATCTAGAATTTCATCTGTCTACCATTTATCTCTCTCTCTCTTTCTCTCTTTTTTCATATCTCACACACATATTTTAATCAAGATTTCAATTAATAGAAGTTAATCTCGGTTTCTTACGTAAATCTCCATTTTTCTATATAGACCATAATTCAAAAGCAAATTATGAGTCATGCGTATGCGATGGGGCTTCATGGGGTGTCCCTGGCCATAATAGTAGTTGCCAATATCACCTGCAAAATTAATTAAAGATGAATTAAAAAAATTTTTTGCCGCGCTTCGGTAAAATTTCAATTTTAAGTCGACAGTGGGAGCAGCGTCACCGTGTCACAGTACACTTTTGACCCAAACGACCGCAGTTTGGCTAACAAAGCATGCGGTTGTTCGTGGAAAAGTATGCTGTGCCGGCATTGCCACAGTACAGTCGCTGTAAAATGAAAAATTTTCACAAATCATCCGCGGCGGGAAAAATGTCAGTTTTTTTTCTTGCCAATTATATGCCGGACTTTTAGGCACGACCACCTGCATTAAATTAATGAGTTTTATTAACTTTTTACCAATACGTACTGTCATAATAGTAACAAACGCGTTTTTTGCTATGCGATTGCATGTTGCGGTTCTTGATTCCTCTCTTCAGTTGCTCCTTCTTGCGCTATTCAGAGTTTATCCACAAGAACGGCGACCTCCGCTTTGCCACAAAGTGAAATCAAATATACTTTTATTCTTTTAAATTCCCACCAATTTAATACAGAAAAAGCAGCGCAACCCGGCAGCCGAAACTTTTCAATATCGAATGCCGAATGTTAGCACGATGTACAGTAACATTAATGATGGTCACACTGCCACTGTTAGCTCTTAAATGATAATGTTAACCTGACCGACTCGCAAACGATAATGTTAGTTATTGCCACTAAATCGATAAAGAATACTGGTAAAAAATTAGCACAGGTTCGACGTTGTACTCATCGGTTTGAAGTAAGCGTTATATTCCTAAATTATTTTTCAGCGGTATTCCAAAATAGTTGTGTTTAGTAATTAGTATAAATTTTTGGGTTTTTAACGAAAACTTTTTTGTATAAATATTTAGTTAACTAAAATTATACATATGTTTGTCAATTTTAATAAAGTTGGTTTTATTGTAAGTCGTTTCAATAGATTTAACATTAATTGTTACTTTAGCTTTGAATGTTTGTTCTGTTTAAATTATTTAAATTTAGCCATTTGTGGAGCCAGAAAGAAAAATACCACAGTGAGCAGACAGAAAAAGCTAAAAAAAGCCCAGAATAGTGGGAGCTGGAGTATTTTTGTCATTGGAAGTTGGTCACACTAAAGTAGAATTTTCATTGTATCAAGATTTGGCCACATTGTTGTTTTTTGTTTTCTAGCGGAAAATTCGGTGAAGTCGTGCGGTCGGATTGCTGGTGCACAGAAAAATTAAGAGAGATTACTTAATTATTTGAGTGTGAGTGGTTTTAAGAAATAATTTAAAAAAATATTAATTAAGTATTGTGTTCGAATAGAGAGGTGGTGCATTCCGCGTTTTTTATTTTTTTTTTTTTTGTAAGTCGTATGTCTGACTCGCTCTTTCTTATTTGAAAGCAACAAAGCGCGGGTGGCTGTCGGTGTTTCTTTTCTTCTGGCGGCGGCGTCTTATGAAAATCATACAAGGAATTGATAAATCAAAAATAGTAAAGGAAACGGGAAACAAAACTAGTGAATGAAATAAAAATGGCAGCCTAATTAAATAGCCAAAGCGACGACGCGTAAGTTTTAGTTTCTGTGTGTGTGAGAAAGAGAAAGAAAAGAAGTGGATTGCAACTCCACACACACACACACACACTCAGTCTCTGATATATACATACATGCATACATACATACATATAAACGAAAGAAGATTGAAAAGAAGTGTCAAAACGAATCATAAAATTTAATTAAAATAAATAGATAAATAAACGAAAAACGATAACTGTAAACACAAACAGCAAAATACATACATCTTGCGCAGTCTCCTTTCTTACGCCGCCTCGCCCCTTGAATTTGACAGGATATTTTTTTCGCCTTTTTCTTGTTTTTGTTATTTTTTTGTGCGTGTGTGTGTGTGTATAGTTTCCCTCTATTTCTCTCCATTCTAATTAGCAGCCTGTGTGCCTAGAAAAGTAGTAAGAAATAAAAAAATAATCTACTTGCATACTTTCCGTAAATAACCAAAAAAGAAAGAAAGAGAGAGAAAAACAACATAAAACAGCAGCGGCAGCTTCATCGTGTAACTGTAAATTGTTTGGTGGCCGCTGGTTTTTTAATAGCTCGAGAATTGCCAAGCGAAAAAACGCTCAGTTTCTTTTTTTCTTCTGATTTATTCTAATTAAAAAGAAAAAGGTGAGTCTGAATTTATTTCTCATTGCCGCCCCAGTGAAACTTGTTTCGCGGAGTCTCGGATAAATATGTATTTATGTATGTATGCATGTTTGTGCGTGCATTTGCCTTGCATTTGATTAAGTACCGTTACAAAAAGCCAATGAACGCAGCAGCGGCAAATAAGTAAACATACATACAAACATCCTAACAACTATTCACACATACACACACACACACACAGGCACGCACGCACACATGCAGAGAACAAGAACTTGAGGGAAGCACAGTGGTACCAAATTGTTGCAAACTGGTTATTAATTTGAAGTGTTTGTTAAAACTATTTGCTATATAAAAATGTTTGCAATCGTTTGAAATTTACAATAAATTCACACTTATTTTTGGGGGTGGGAGGAACTTAATTCACTAAAATTGTAACACTGTGCCAACTGGCTCTCTCTCCGACTGCATTTCTATTAGTGCGGCTGCAGCTGATAAAAACTAAATCCATTTTTATTGCCTTGGCTGCTGCTGCCTGCCTGCAGTTGTTGTAATTACTAATGTAGTTGATGCTGGTGGGCTGCTGCGGCTGTTTTTGTAGATGTCTGTAATTTAAGTGAGAATGAAGGACCGACAAGCGAAGCAGCTGTCGACGTTGGCGTCAGCGTCGGCGCAGCAGCAGCTGCAACTCTCTTTCTCGCTCTCGCTCTCTTTATTGCTTCCTCTCCTCTGTCCCCTTTCATCCCAGGGGTTCTCTTGAGCGAGCTATTTTCGGCCGCGGTTTCTGTTTGGTTTCTTCATTTTCCTTCTTTTTTTGTTGCCGTATTTATTTATCTTTTGCTCTGTGTTTATTATCCCAAATCCCCAAAAATCCCGTTTGAAGTTCAAGCCACAAAATTATTCTCTGCTATTTTTGTTGTAGCTTATCTTTTTTACCAACCTCCATCTCCCACACCCACCCACGAAGTCAGCCATTTATTTTGGTCTCCTTTCCCATTTTGTTTGTTAATACCCTTTAATACATTAAATAAAACAAGGTATTTTCAATTTACTAGAACTAAGCTGAATAAAGCTCAACGATCGGTGAAAAGTCGATGTACATATGTAAAAGGGAAACGTGTAAATAGCTCGCGATTACAGGTGTTGTTTGTTTATATTTTTTACTTTTTGGCCAACCGTTGATAAAGACCAAGAAGTGTTTTCTTTTCTTTTCTTAACCCTTTAATTGGGCAAGCGCAATCAAAAGGGAATTCTCATTTGAGTGCACTAGGCAATTATGCTTGTGCGCTGGGCTGGGTGTCGTCCTCCTTCTCCTCCTCATTGTAAAATGTCCATAGCGAAACTGCTTAACTGAGGACCGAGGTTATTGAAAGATCTTTTCAATTTCACAAAGCGTTCAACAATTTGGACACACACAAACACACATTCATGAATAGCAAAAGCACTGACACAATTACGCTGAGAGTTACAAAAAGAAGATGGTTGCTGTGTCGTAGGCGGGGGTGGGGGTACACGAGTAAATAGAGGAAAAGTTGCTAAAAGAAAAAAGTCGAAAATTCAATTGTGTATGCCTTTTGTGAGTTGCCGTTGTCGTATGTCCGTCCACTTACATACACACATGGTCCGTAGTGTTTTATTGATAAGAAGATGGAGAGTGCGTGGTGAAGCAACAGTAGCGAGTGAAAAACCTTTGCATAGACATGGAAATGTTAGAGTTAGTATGCGCAACGAAAAATCTCTAATCTACAAACAAATATTTTAAAACATCATCTAGTGGGCCCTGTACTTAGTTGTGTTGTTTTCCACCTCAGAATTTCTGAATTCATAGAATCAGAAAGTATTTCATAGAATCAGAAAGTATTCTGGCAATTTTCGAATTTCTCTCTTGAATTAAATAAAATCGAAGAATGTGGCTTACGATTAACGAGGGCCTTTTGCCCGACTATCTAGTTGAGGTGCCACGAATAATAAGGAAGATGTTGGTTTATCGTTTTTTACGTGCAACCTGTTACTGTATCTGTATGGAATTTAGCGTATTGGCAGTTTTTCTATTCGGTGTTATTTTACCCATGAAGGAGAATCCCATGAGTTGGCTGTGTTACGTTATCAAATGGACCTTTTTCTCAATTTACACATGGACTTTGATTCTTCCCCTTGTTGTTGGCATTGGAGTCTACGGGCTATTCCTCTGCCGAATACACGAAATTCGTCCGGAATGTCATCACGTTCTTTTTGATCGATTCAAGCATAATTTCTTACAGAAATTTTACCTGATGTGCACAATCGTGGGCCTTAGTTGTTACACTAGTTTGTTGTACAAGAGCTATATAATGAAGCAGCTGATAATGAAAGGGATCAATGCCGATTGTGTTTTGATGGCTTTTGGCAACTTGTGCGGCTTAAGTTATTTTTTTACTCAATATGCTTCATCAAATTTTAAGGGCTTTAACTTGCCCGTAGTATCCTTGGGGATATCTCTCCATTCATTACACCAGATTTTGCGCTCATCCCTAAAAGAAGCTGTGAAGACAACGATTATATCGACGTTAGGTCTTATCCTGTTCTATTGTCTGCCAGAAGCCGATCTCTTTTATCACTCCTGGTGTTTGGGTATGTCAATCTCGATCAAATTGCATCTTGCTAGATGCATCTATAGCTTGATTTGGCAAGCGAAATTGCCGCTGTCCTTGGAGAGCTCCTATTTATATTCTGAGAAAAAACCCATTTACACGTTGCTACTAAAACGCCTGAAATTGTGGATTACCACCGGATTAATGTTACCCATAAATTATAAAGACGTCCAGGATATTAAAAACAGTTCAAAATTGCCACTCTTCATGGCCTTGGACTGTGGCGTGCTACACGGCTTTCAAATGCAGGCAGCAAATGAATTCTATGCGTCCATAAATAATCCCGAAATGCTAGAGCAGCTTTTTGAAGTGAATACGATGGTTGGATGTAGATCGTGGAGAGACCTAAGCAACATTGTTATGAATAAGGTAAACGATTTTCGTACTGAATTGGCAACCCTTTTGAATCAAGATCAATCTGGTGTTCATGATTCCTTTGAGGGAACTCCACCTCGCGCACAGGGTCGTTCATTAATACGCCCTTCTACCGAAGGTACATTTTCTCAATACAATCAAAATGACATTGAAATGGAGGATGAAGGCAGTCCTCCCGATCCTCTATCGATCTTTCAAATTTATTCACTGCATAATATAATTGCTAACCTGATACAAAACCATTGGCTTTTCGTCAAAATGTACGATATCTGGCATCAGTTCTCTGCCAAAAACAATCCATTGGCAGAGTTAAATCGCATATTAATTTCCGCTGAACCCTTGGCATACAGTTTACAGGGTGTCGTTGCGATTTGCGTGTGTTCATTGAAGAACAATAATCGTTATGTCATTTGGGACGAAGATGTTAAGTGTATATTGAAAGCCGTTTTGGAGCTAAAGAATGAACTTGCTGCTATTGAAGATCATGAAATTCTGAATAATACTGGCAAACTATGCAGCAGCTATCAATTTCTTAGATTGGCCGTTTCGCGCTGCATGTACCAACTGCTCCTTGAATACAAAGACTATCTGGAAATCCTTTTTATTGGATGATTGGCAACTGTTACGCGAATTGGAGCAGCAACTAAATGTTCTTAATCCATGGACATGAATTATTATTTTTTTTCTTTCTTTACCATTCGATTTGTTACTTGTTAAATTATTCGTTTAATGTCAAAAATATATATGTAAAAAAAGAAGAAGAAGAAGAAGAGAAGTCGATCATTTCTGTACATATATAGACCAGAATGAAGCAATGGTTCCAATTTTTACCATTTATTCTTAAGCTTTTGCGTTGGCTTTGCCATTGCCATTTTCTCGCATAACTCACATTGAAGACCGAGGCCGAAAGCACAAGAATGGCGACGACAACGAAGAGGACTCTCAGGCACGAACGGGCACACACATTTCCGGTCTTAGAGCCCGGAGTTGCCTGCCGCCCGCTTTTCCTTTCGGTGGTTGTTGTTAGCTAGCTAGTTTTCGATTTGATCGATTTTCGTAAAACACAGAAGGCTTTTACTTTGTTTAATTTTTTTTCGACAACGACAAAATTGTTGCCCATTTTACTCACCTCCGTTAATCAATTCGGATAACATAAAAAAGCCTTACTTCTAAGACTGTCAGGAGGGGGCAACTCCATTGGCATGTTTTGCATTGCATTACAATTGCATTTTACTAAAATGCGTTATAAGTTTAAATTTCCTTTAATCTACTTATGTCAGTTTGTGAGGGAAGAATTTTCCTTAAAGCATGTTGTAGAAAAACCAATCGATTAATTGAACATTGAACAATTAATTTATTAAGTTTATCTACTTACAGAACATTTTGATATTGTTATGCATATATTCATTTATGGTTTAAGGAGCTTTAACCATTTATACAACCATTCATCCGTTCATCTAGCTTAACTAACTTCAAATAAGTAAACGACGCCCTAGTTTGCGTATACCCTCGCAAAAGGGTAAATTCATTTTGCTCAGAAGTGAGCATACACAGAATAGGTATTCTTGATCAACACAACGACAAAATCCACAATACTGGAGCTTTATTCTATCCTATTCTTTTTAGGCAGAAATTCAACTTTTTAGGGAAACAAATTTTAACTTCCCTTTATAAGTTGAAGGGATGGAGAAAGAGCAACACAAATTTATTCCAGAGTAATCTTAGGTCCCTTTTGTTTTGTCTCTGTTTATTTTTTGTGAGGACGATATACCTTAAATGAAAACTTTTTAATTACAAGGATCAAGACAATAAAAGTTTATTAAGCGAAAAACTCTACGGTTCTCTCCCCCTCTTCCGTTTTTAGCCTATTTCTTACAGAAACCAAAAATAGATGGTAGAAAGCGTGGCAAAAACTAATAAACTCTAAACCCAAACTCAGTCACAAAGTTGCAGACAACAAACTGTCGGCAAAAAAAGAGCCAACTTTGTTTAGTTGTAACTAAAATAACAGACAAAGTAAAATAGCATTTCTCAAATATGTGCAGATACTGTTGCGCTTAATATTGGATTTTGGCACAAAATCGACTTAGTTTCCTACTTTTTTTTTTTTTTGCTCAGTATTTGTATTGGAGAATGGCAATTCAGATTGCCCTCTTCTTGTACCATAGCCTTACTCCTCCTATAAAAAGCTAATATTCAAATGAAATTTCCGTACATTGAACCCATCCTCGAACGCCGTATACAAGGTGTGAATTTGCCTCTCCTGCACAGATAAATAAAAACGGGAAGTAGAGCAGCATTTTCACAGTACCCCGCCTAACTCCCCCGCAGCCCGCCTATTTGCCAACCGCCTAGTCGTTGTTTGTTGTCTCGAGACTGACTTAAATCCATTTGTATGACAGTATCATCAACCCTTAGAAAATTCTCAAACGCATACAAAGCCACAAAATTGACAAATCTACAATTCTGGGATTTCGCTAGCATTTTTATTTACGTATAAATCTTAAATTAAAAACTTTTAGTTTATCTCGTTTTCAAATGTCTGTTTGTGTGTCTATAGATAAAAAATCTCTCAAGCTTGCAATTTATGTAGACCAAGCTGGGAAAATGATTATTGAAATGACTAAATGTCACGCTGTGATTGCGCCGAGAGCGAATTTCGTCTTCATTCGGATGTCTACTTGTCCTTCCTATCTCTTTCTGCCATCGCCTCCTCTCCCCCTTCTTGCCATTGTGCACGCGTCTCAAGTGCTTTGCAGTTGCAATTGTGTCTAGTGGATGGGAACTGAAGTTGAATGTTCCCCAAATGCTGCACTTTGCTGATTAATTTATATGTGCGCAGCAAAGTTTTATATATTCTTGCTTCGTTCTTTGTTTTTTTCTTTTTTCCTTGTTTTTGCTATGATCAATTTGACACAGATTTCCAAATCAATACAAATCGCATGTAGTTGCCCACTTTGCAGAACTTACATACATTTGTATGTTCGATTGGCTCGTAATTGCAAACACTTTAATATTGAACGCAATTACAATGGCTTATATTCAAAATAAATCGTAATTTCAGTTTTAAACAGTTTTCTCTAAAAAAAAATTTAACCTGCCAAAATGTAAAAACAAATCAAGTTGTTCACATACATAGCATGTTGCACAGGCGTTGTTCTTCTTGTTGTCACTGTGCTAATAAATTTGGGCTTTTTCTTCTTTTTTTTTTCATTCTTGGCAAACAGGATCGAACGAGAAACCGCTTGGCAAATGGTGGCAGTCGTTGTGTAATCGCTAAACTCATATCAATAAAACTACAGTTTCCTTTTCGGTTTATTCTCTGGGTCGAGTCTCATTACAAAATGCAGCGCAAAGTTGTCAAAAAATTCAATTCAACATGTTTTCCACTTCACTAAGGAAGTTCGATTAATCTCTACATATTTACCTCCACATTCGCCACAATTGCTTGCGCCAGGATCGGTAGGTTTGTAGGTTTAAATTTTGGGGGTGAAATGGATTATTTTCGGGAAAAAATCGGTGTTGGATATTAAAAATTTAGTAGTGGTAAATTATTACTTAGTTCAAATACATGTGTTGTTCAATCTAGATTTGGAATTACAAAAATTAATCGATAACAGAAAATTTACAGAATTTTTTTGTCGCTTCTCTTTCATATCAGACGCCCAGTTTTTCGAGTGCTGCTGTTATCTCAAGTGCTTGATCTTAAATAAACAAACTACAATATGCTCAAAAAATGGTTACGGTTTTTTATTAGGGGCGTACACACTAGCAGATGAGATAGGAAATAATGAGAGAACGAGAGAGAGTGACCCTTACCAGCTGACTACTAAAAACTGAAAGTGATACATCTGCTTCTTTTAACTAACGAACATAAGAACGACTTGGGTCAGTGGACTTGGGGTATAAATAGCATTAGGTAGACATAGCATAATGTATGAGTAGGGTTGGCCCTGCTTCTGCTCTGCCTGAGGGCGAGCATCCTTCTTTAAGACGTTCGTGTTACCTCCCTTACTTCCTTTTGACTTGGTAAACAGGTCACGTGAACATTTTTAACCAAGCGAGAAGGACGAGCAAACTGACAGTTCGAGCCCAAATGTGATTTTTTTTTGGTTTCGGTGTTTCATGATTTTAACGCGTCTTTGTTGTCGTCGCCGTCGTTGTCATCATCAGCGCAGAGTCGTTTTGCAATTGCTTTAACGTGTTGGAAATATTTTAAGCTTGCCCGCTTGTCTCATGGCCTGAGTCTTAGTCTGAGGGGGAACTAGAGGAATATCTGCAGCTGAATCTGATTCTTTGCCCATTTCGGCTCTCTTTGGGCTATTTGTTTTGCTTCTCTCTCTTCAATTTTGTTTTTACACACATTCGTCCGTACATAGGAATGAAGTTGCTGCCTCGTAGTAATAAAAATACCAGAAATGTGTATGTACACACATAAAAATCAATATTTGCACCGCGTCGCCGCTGTCAGTGTTTCCTTTTTCTATATGTTCATATACATATATACCTAAATATTATTTTTTTTTTAACGCTTTTGTTTGCATTCAGACAAAGTGACTGCTGATAAGACTAATGCGGATATGACGCCTAGCTATAATACCAACTCACTAAATATACAGATATATAGGTAAATTTACATAGTTTGGCTACAATCATCCTCATCCTCATACCTAACCATCTCTCTCAACTTCTCTGTCATTTCAGAAAACTTCCCAACGTCCATCCAAAAGTTGACTACAGTTAAACACAAAAGGGTAAGAGAGATCTCTAATAGTAATCGCGTAAGAATCTTTCTGAAATGGCATAAAACAACAATATAGCCGATAAACGTGAAGCGCGATTTGCTCCAGCCTTTTCGAAAATGAGGTCTTAACTTTAATTCATACACCCGAATAGAACTAGTCCAAACTATAATAATTCATAAAATCTAGTAATAGTATTTTTTTTTTTCCGATTCAGGTATATTTTTATTTTGCTGACCCCGTGTTACTTGTTTCTTTCGGTCGCCCGCGAGCGTTTTTGAACTTGTTCTACATCTGCTGCCAGTTGACTATCTTTATCTCTTAGCCACACGAAAAATTACTTTTTCCTCCATTTGTCGTTGGCCACTCAAACAAGCTAAAGTGCTGCTGCTGCTGCTGCTGCTACTACTTGTGCTTCTAGTGCTCCAATTGTTGAAAAAACGAAAACGAGTTTTTTGGTCGGCCAGTTGCCAAAGTTACCAGTTACTAGTTACCAGTTTCAGTCCTCTTCGAGCATGTAAATCATTGTAAAACTCTGTTAGTTGAGTTAGGCCTAGTTTTTGATAGCGTTTTATGTTGTCTTTGCTCGATTTGTTGGAGCCTGCTCTCTTGCTCTGCATATCCGCTTATTCTTTACCAATATAAAAAGATTTTTTAGCCCTCCAAATTTGATTACCATTAAATTCCCTCCCAACAACTCCTTCGTAATATTTGCATAATAAAAAAATACGAGAAACCTAACCAAACAATTAAAATCATTCATTATTGAGAATAGTTTATATTGGATCCATCTGTGACATTATGGGATCTTTATCCAAACAATTTATAATAATATAGAAACAGATCGTAGGACATCCCTGAACCACCAAACTATGCAAAAGGAAGGTATTTTTTGTTGTTTGTTAATTTTGTGTCGTTTTGTATAGTCACGCAAAGCATCTTGATTCTGCCTTTGAATTTTAGTATTACCTAGAATCTCGAAAGTCAGTCATGCGTTGCCCCTTGGAATTCATATTTGTTCGTTTACAGTGTCAAAACGTGTTTAAAATTCCAGCCCGGCCATCTATTGTTCTTTTGCCCACTTATTCGTCTTTGGATGAACCCATTTTTTCTTTTCGGGTTCGGGGCGTTGTGGGGTCACTGCAATAGCAACGACAAGTAGCAAAGTTGAGCAAGAGCAACCAACAACCCTTCAAGACCGAACCCTTCACATGTCTGAGGTCTCAGTCTCAGTTTTCCCTGAGACTAATTACAGAGGCGGGTCAGCGTAAGGTGAGAAGGTTAAGCGCCCTACCGATCACCCGACCGCTGGATGCATGTTGAATTATTATGCGGGTTATATTTTTTTTCATATACATAAATTTAAAGCAAACATTTGTCCTCTCTTCTCTCTCTCTGCATCGATGCAAAACTTGTGCTCATATTAATGAAGTAATGGAGCCTTCTTGGTTCCTATGGGGGAAAGAAAATGCCGTGAGTTAAAATGGTTTGGGATGTGGAATATGGGAGGTGCAAGGAAGCCCCAAAATGGCAGGCATGTTGCCGTTATTTGGTTTCATGCATAAAATAACTGCACATAAGTACAACAGACGTTGCCCGGCTTTGGCTGTGTTAAAAATTTTATGAAATTGCAACGCGGCCAAAAGGGAAGTACCAGAAGCATCACACGCCGCCCCCGCGTTGCTGTCTTTTTATTCCCTTGTTGCAGTTCCTCCCACAAACTCCTTTCCCCCATATCATCATGAGCATCTCATAGAGGCTCTGTGCTTTTGGGTGTGGTACAAAATGCAATTTTGCGCTGCTAGTTTTTTGAGTGGCAAGTACACACACACACACACACAAACACACACCCAGCATAACTCTCACGTACACTCTCAATTTTAATAGCCTTAAGTTTATAAAATTATACATACACTATAAACACACAATACTGGAAATGGAAATTTTGTGGAAACTGACTGATTGGGATCGGATTTATAAGATTAACCAGATACAGAAATTTGTGAAGGAAGTTTTCAATGACTAGCATCGATTGAACTCCGATTGTGTTGCAAATCAAACTTTTGATGCCTGTGATACAAATTTTTCTCAGTGTGGGAATCAGAAACTGCTGGCACAGCTTAGCTCCAACAAGCTGTTGCATAAATCTGATGGTGGTGCGCCCTGGTTGGTGTCCTCGCCTCGACTCACCTTACCTTGCTTTGTTGTGTTTGTGTTTTAGATAACTTAACGTTAGGCGTTCGTTTAAAACTATGTCAAGCCAAACACCCCAACTCACTTCCTCCATCCTTGATCTTCCGTCTCCTGCTTGCTCTAGTGGCTCTTCCCATGGTATGTTAAATCGACAAGGAGGCATGCTCTATAAAATATTTGTTTAAACTTGCACCTCGGTAGCATTAACAGCCTCTTCTTCCGTTCCCATTGCAATTTCTGTAGCCTATATGTGGGTAGCCATTCTTCAAATCCTGATTATGCTTCTCTCCCATGCCATCCATCGCTTTCAGGGGCCGCTGGTGTTGATAAGCGCACTTTGAGTCTTGCCACACTCGAAATGAGGCAATGGGTAATCACAACTTAAATGAGTAGTTTAATTTTCTTCAAGTGGCTGTTAGAAGAGTGCAGATGGGGAACACATTTGATGTTAGGCACATACATATACCCACACACACACAGACATATGGCTTTACATTTTCAAGAATTGTTGCAACGGCAGCTACCAGAGAAAGAGAGTGAGAATCGTCAACAACCTGACAATTTGCTTTTGTCTGAGTGTTGCCCATCATTTTCCTCTGACAACAACAACACCAAAAAAAGTGCTAAAAAAGTTTTATGCCCTCAGATTGCATCCTGTTTGCCAGGGCTTACAGTTTCTTTTCTCTTGCACAGTCCTTCTTTTTTTCTGTGAGTGTATACTCTTTTTCATGAATAGAAGATTGCAGGGGCATGGTGAGATTGTCAAAATCTATGTAACGGCTCCACGTGTATATATGTACATATGTATGTGAAAGAATACAAGCTGTAACTTTCAGCAAGGTATGCTGGGGCCGATCTCAGCATACACTGCACAAATTTTTAATCTTTTTAAAACGGTTAGCTCTCTGACGCTGCCTGCATTTGATTTAAACAAAAAGGAAAAACAAAAATAAATGCCGCAGCGGATGGCAAAGATGATGCGAAAGAAGACTCCGACTGCCGCCTACCGACTGCCAGGGTTGTGAAGTATGAATTTTTTCTATCAGCCGCCAACCAGCTGCTGTCTGCCTGCCTGCTTACCCTGGCATATCCTTTGTTTTAATGAGAGCTTTATAACTTTGTGTTTAAGTTTGCCTTTTGTCGATGCTGCTAATGAGATGCAACTGAAAACAAGAAAAGCAAAACCAAAAAGTACAGAAATTTTTGTTCTCAGAAAAGCTTCAACTGATAAAATAGCTTAAATAACTTGGACGTTTTCTCTCAGTCAGAATCAGAAATGATATACTATATCTTATTAGATCCTCTGAGAAGAGCAAGAGCATATGAAATGCTCTGACTTTGCCCTGGGTTTACCTTTTTATTCCTTTTTGTGTGTTGCTGTTTCCATTTCCTTCTTATCTTTTGTTTCATTCATAATTTTGTCGCATACATAGCTGGTGGAGCCGAGCCAAGTGTTTAAGAGGGAGGGGGATCTCGTGTTGGGGGTGAGTTTTTGTTTTTGGATTGGTCACAGGATATAGGTACGTGAGACATGTTCCTATGTGTATGTATCTCTCTGAGTGTGAGTGTGTGTTCCGTTGCCAAGCCTTGTGACTGTTTCTATTTATGTTATGTTACCTGCCTTGGGTGACTCCTTCTGTCAATGTCTGCTATCAGACACCACCTCCTCTTCCTCCTTGCACCAACCGTATACCCATTTGTCTTTCTGTGTATTCGCATAGGTCGCATTGTAACATCAGTCGTCGTCAGTATATACGAGCAGCTACTAAAACCTCTGCAAAACCTCCTCGCAACTGCATTGCGCCGTAAGAAGGAAATTAAATACTTCAGTCGGATGTTGTTAAAATTTCCGTTTGGAATGCTGCCTGTCTGACTTTTTTTTTTTTTTTTGGTTCAAAGTCGGTTTAAATAAATTTGTCGTAGGTGTTGATTGAACAGAATTCCCTTCTCCAAACAAAGCGCACATTTTCGAGTCAGATATTTCTTTGGAATTCATAGAAAGAATAAAAATACGAATTTTGAATGTTTGAGTAACATATTAAGAAACTATTGCGTCAGATGATTCAATTAGTTAGCCCTAATGACATTCTTTGCCCAACGCTTTTTCTATCTTTTCGCGTTGGTTGGTGCCCTTTTGCTCTAATTTTCGTTTGGGGCCGTCGTCACTGCGCCAAAAACTGCAAAGGACTTTGCAGCCTCATTTGTTGCATACGTTGTCGTGCCTTTTTCCGTTCGGCATCGTTTCAAAATTATACTTGGTATGTGTTGCGCTCTTTATTGTTGTCGCCCCACAATCCCAACAAACAGCACAGGAAAGAACAAAGCCAATTCGCAAAGTACGACCACTTTTTAGTGGGTCAAAAGAAATGGTCAGAACCAACCTGAACGAAATCGTGTATAATTATTTGCTAATAACCGGGGTCCGCAATATTGACCTTATATATTTATAATATATTTAATAAATTATGTTGTTTAACTCGCCAAGATTATCGTTTTGATAGGTCCCCTTAAATTTAAAGTTAATTCCTAATCCAACTATATTCTCTATAATCTGGGGGCATTTTAGGCCCACTGTGCTTAGCTAGAGGCGGCAAGAACAAGAAATGCCACACGAATGTGGAGCATGTCATTTGTTGTTGTTGTTTCCCATGCCAGATGAGGGCCTGCTACTCTTCCACTAAGGCCACATGCCGTGAATCAGCAGTAGCAGTGGTGGCAATTGCAGCAGGCGTTGTTGTAAATCATATAAAATAAGAGCATACTTCGTTTTTATACCATACACCCATAGGGTGAAATGGTATATTAAAGTCGCCAAAATGTATGTAACAGGCAGAAGGAAGCTTCTCCGACCCTATAAAGTATATATATTCTTGATCAGGATGAACAGCCGAGTCGATCTAGCCATGTCCGTCTGTCCGTCCGTCCGTCCGTCCGTCCGTCCGTCCGTCCGTCCGTCCGTCCGTATGAACACGCAGATCTCGGAGACTATAAGAGCTAGAGCCACCAAATTTGGTATGTATACTCGTGTATTATGCACGCGTACAGAGTTAATTGGAATTTCGGCCACGCCCCCTTACGCCCCCCAGGAATCACATAAAACTATTTTTCTTAAAAAAGTATAACAGCTAGAGACATCAAATTTATTTTGTATACCCGTTTAGTTAGCGCGCAAAAACTGATTGTTCAAACTTTTTGCCACGCCCCCTTACGCCCCCAGGAATCACATAAAACTGTTTTTCTTAAAAAGTATAACAGCTAGAGACATCAAATTTGGTATGCAGATTAGCTTGATAGACGCGCAGATATTGGCTATTTAAAAATTTTGCCACGCCCACTTCCGCCCCCGCAAATTAAACAAAACTGATTTTCTCAAAAACTAACAAAGCTAAAGTCACCAAATTTAGTATGTACACTGGCTTAGTATGCGCGCAGGGTACATCTATTTTCATATTTTGCCACGCCCACTTCCGCCTCCATATTTAAGAAAAAACCGATTTTCTCCTGTAGATTTTTGACTATCGCATTCAAATTCGGCAGACTAATTATTCTTATCTATTTCTACAAAACTACCGAATTTTTATTGAAATCGGACTAGAAACATGCAAAATATGCGTATGAACGTATTTTACAAAGCAGTCCACAAGGCCAGAATTGGCCGTTGGCTAGTGGCGGCGCTAGAGTGCTCGTATGTTCGTAGAGTGAGCGAGATAGCACATACTATGAAACATGTAAAAACAATTTAATAGACATACATTTGGTTTTCGAAATTTGAAATATTTGTTTCGCCTGGTGTATGGTATACCCAAGTCGACGAGTCGACTTACTTGCTTCATTTTTTTTTTATTTTTTCATGTGAGAAATCGCTGGTAGGTCTAAAAGTTAAACCAACTAAGGATGGAGTGTTACAAACAACGGAATTCAAACTTGGTCTAACATACAACCTCTCTCTCTTTCTCTGCATGTGTGTGTGTGTGTGTTTGTGTGATAAGACCACTTCTCTTTCACAATCTCATATTGGTGTTGTCTAACTCAACTACATACACTCCTCCACTCCACTAGATCGAAATCGATTTGTACATTTATTTCATTTTGGGTTTTGGGGTCACCTAATGACTTTTCGATGGTTTCCCACTCGCCTCGCCTCCCTTGATAAGCTGCCTTTACCACATGGAGATAACTGGAATGTAACCCGAGAGGACTTAATGGCTTATCAGCTGATAGAACCCAGACCCAATTGGAGTGGTGTGTCTGCTGTGTATGTGGTATAAAAAACGTTGTGAACTGCCTCCCAATGCATTGCCGCTGTCAGGGGAAATGGAAAAGGTTTTCCATGTGTTTCTGTTTTCACTGTTTTGAGTAATTGTTGCACTTTGTAGCAAATAGCAGCGTGAATGATAACCTTTACCAAATATTTTCAAAGTGACCCACTCAATGTTCTATAAATAGCCATTAAAGACACATCATGAAAAAGAAGAAATGAAATAGGGATTTCGTCGGATTTCAGTGAAGGTGAATACTCTTTTTAACTGTTTCCTGAAGCCTACTACTGTTTGCTTACTCTCCGCCAAGTAACCACATTTCGAACGATGCTTATGCGTGCAACAATGAATGCTAACTGGGCGTCATTGGCACTACTATTACGATGCGATAGCGATATTGCCGTTGTTGTTGTCGTCTTGTGCTCATCATCACTACCCATAGTCTTAAGTGGCTACTAGCGGCTGTTTTGTCGAGGTCAAGGCGAACAGCGTGTAAATGTTGCCACCTCACACATAGGGAGTTTCGTGTGATTCTTGTCGTCGTGCGTCTTTCTGGCGCCACGGTCGATGGCATCATTTCTATCATGTAATCACAACCAATATCAGCAACCGGTAGTGCGAGTATAATTTTAATAATTTAACTTTAACCTTAGAAGTTTTTTGTTTTGCATACTGTTTAAGCTGCATATGAGTTTCCTAATGTGTTGGCTTGTTTTTTTACACATGTTGACGAAAGTTATGGTAGTTTGCCAATGAGTGCCAACAATTGCAAGTGCAAATTATACGTCCCCAGAGAAGAAGAACCATGGACTGCACATGATTTGGCAGTTGCCAAGCTACATTGTTAGTTCGGCTGACCATAAGGATGTATTTTGATTGTATTTGCAATTTTTTTCTTTTAATTGTTAGTACGTTTTCTTTAAGCTGTAAAAATTAGCTGAATCTTATAATTTCTCTCCAGTTCACTCGCCCAATGTACGTCATCTGTCGCATGCTGCTAGCTTTGTGGCAGTGAGAGCCTCTCCTGACGACTCACGATTTCGTCATCGTCCTATCGTCCTTTGTTGAAACAAATCAACAGCCCCCACCCCCACATTTTTTTCGCTGGTTTCCCTTTGTGTTTTCTGTATTTTTTCAGAGTTTTTTTCCGTTGTCGTCCTGGTGTTGGCACGCAACTCTGTTTCATTTTCACATCCTCGTTCATATCCTCTAATTCGCCCTCGTCATTGTTTGTTGTTGCCATTCTGAGCTGATTCGCACGGTAATTAGATTTCTGGGTTAACTTTTTTAGTGCTTGCCATGCCACCCACCAGACTCGCTGTCTTTGCGCCTGGTTGTGTCCCTTCCATTTCCGTTTGATGTAGCAAACGATTGTTTATTTTAGCTAATTTTTAAAAAAATTTTACTCAAATAAGCATGACAATTTTTCTATGCAATGCATACATGAAAGGCATTGGATTAGAGTAAACTCAAATAAGCCAAAGGCCAGACAAGCCATTAAAGTAATGATATCATGCTCCTCTGCTACTGCCAATATGTCGTCTACCCTTTATACTGTTATTTCCTCTCAATGCTTGACAGACCAGACCCAACAACAACCCCACAAGTGTTATAGGCCCTGAGCACGCAGCAATTCCTTTCATGCTAGTCCTTCCACCTCATCTCAGACCGCAAAACTCGCACCTTTTTTTTTTTTTTTTTAATTTTTATGTACACAGATATATAAAAAAATTCACACGTTCAGCACAAAGTTGAAGAAATGCGTCAAATTGTGCGTTATAAGCAACACGCCCCTCAAACAACATTCATCCACCCAGATTTAGTTAGTCACGTTCTACTACTAATGTGTCTGCATTCCTTTGGCTGTGGCGTAAACATAGCTGCTGCGACTAGTGACCGACCTTTCTACTGGTTCCCACTCTTTCAACGACAAGTATATGTAAGAAGGGCGCCAGTCTGAATAGCCATTGGGTCTTCAACCCAGATTGACGGATAATGTCCTCACCAATTGATTGCTTTGATTGACAAAAAAAATAATCAGGAAGAGGCGACAAGCGAATTATTGGAAAATAAATTAATTACCTTACATATCATTTAACCAATAATTTCACCAATCCATCAATCAATCTATCAATTCTTTTTCTTTGCCTCTCACTATTTCAGAACTCACTATTGAGAGTTAAAGCAAATTCTTATTTCTAAGAAACCTGATTTAAAGTTGTAAATTTAGCTGCCGCTTGATTAGAATTACTAAGGTCATCTTATGTTTCTCACAGTGTAAAATTGACTGTTTTAAAGGCTTCCAATGGCAGAAGTTCAGCAATTGCTTTTGTACGTCTGCGATTTTATCGCCCGCCGTTTAAAAAGACGAAAAAAAAAAAACACAACTTTTGTATATGCTTTTTGTCATTGTTTGTTTTTGGTACCTTAGCTTTATATTGTTGTAAAATACGTGACTATTTTTTAATTGTATCTACTACCTCTGGCCCCACGTCCGCCTTCGACTGAGGCCCTCTCTTGCCTCCTACAAAGCCCTTATTATAAATAAATGTAATCTCCATGGTGGTGCAGGCCTTGCCTGCTAGCAACAGGCAATAGTCGCCTGCACCACCATACCATCTGATTGATTTTGTCATATGTTTGAACTTGTCATTCTTCCTCACACACACACACACACACACACACAGACTGAAATCGGCTTTAAAGTCAGTCGTATGTACAATATTTGCCGAGAACTGGATTCAGAGTTGGTAGCTTGTTATGATTATTGCTTTTAGTTCATTTGTTTAATGGCATTCCCCCCGTTGGCAATCATTTTAATGTTTCTAGCGTGGCTGGTCATTTAAATTTGCCTCGCTAGAAGGGGCCCAAACCTTTACCAGCTGATCCAATTCGCCAATAAATAAAAATTCATTTCGTTTTCCAACTGCATTAACTTATTAAATATCTATCTCTTCAGTATTGACCTGTCGCACCATATAATTAGTTGAAAATGCAGGGTTAAATGGAAAGGTCTGTTATTCTTCATGGAGTTATTTGTAAGTTCATTAGTCTGTGCGAATGGAAAAAATAATAACCCAAAGAAAGCCTCGCATCCTGGTTAAATTATAAATTAACTTATAATTGACTTTGGCGCATACCCTGGACCAAAATAGAGAAATCGATTAATTTCATTAAATTTTTTGCCTTCTTAACATTGGGTTATATGAATTTTTCTGAGATTATTTTGGTAGGGTAAATCCAATTCGATGTTTTGTCTTGCTTCCGGAATGCATAATGTATTATTATTTCTATGAAATGCAAAAAATCAAAAACAAAAATAGAGAAATATTTATTGATATTTATTATGTTGGCAATAAATGCATGTTCAAATACTTTTGTTTATTGGTCCAAACATTAAAGTCATGTTTGGGTCCCCTTTCTTCGTATCCTTGTCAGTCAATGTCAATTGACGAGAAGAATGTTTTATTAGAACTTTATGCAACGAGTTGGCATCTAGGGATAAATAAATCTTCATTGAAATATATATATATGTATTTGTGGTTTATCATGTAGGAAACAACTATGGCTGTGGGGGGTGGACAGACAGGACAGAATTGTGGGGATTAATCGATAGTACGTGACGTTCTAAGGTGAACGACTGTAGCGATAATAACATAATATACATATAAGACGTGGAGGGAGAAAATGACGGCTTTCACCTGAAAAATGGACTACGTCACAGACACAGGTACAATGACGGAGAATTTGACTTTTTAAGTAGCAACAATGAGGTCTATTGACAATACTAGGTGGCAATAAAAACAGTGGGCGTTTAGTCGGTTATTTTGTGGAGATTTAGGGTTGGTCTGCATTTTCATATCAGTTTCATTTTGAGCCGTGTTTTGTGCTGACACATCAGGAAATGATGGTATTAAGGCATTTACAGTTAAAGCCTTGATGATGTACTTAAGGATTTGACAATGACATGCTGGTGACATGCCAACGCTCCAACCGAACTTCAACCCCAAAACAGCCACCAAGAAATTAGCATAGAAATTTCATAAATTTAGAGAATTGTAAAAATATACGCATATTGTTAAAGCTAGTTAGTTGACACAAATCAAATTTACCAGACCAAATTCTAATTAGTTAGAGTTTTAGTCTTCTGATCAGCATCTTGCATTTCATATTCATCTTGTGGTCATGAATAAATAGCTTTTCCCTTGCATCCATCTCCATCGCACAATACACACAATTAGGTATTCATTTGGTTTTGTCAACTTCAACAATGTACTCTAGCAGCAGCCAACAGCAATCCATTTACACATGTCCTCAATGCACTGAGCACAAAGCCCACTGGAGGAGCGGAAAAGTGTTGACTAGTCTTACAATTATGACATACACATTTTCTCAGTGTATGTATTTGCTCTTTGCCCTTAAAAGTAAACTAGAAAAATACATTTTCGTGTGGGCCAAGAGAGAGAGAGAGAAAGAAAGTAAGAGCGGATACCGAAGGGGGTGACAGTTCTGCTAGTTGTTGCCCATCAACCGAATGAAATATTCATATTTACGGTTTTAACTTTCTGCTCCTGTGTAAATTTAAAATTGAGCTTTATATTCGGTTTGTCTTTTGGGTTTGAAGGTCTAAAAAATCGGTGTTGCTTGAATGAAAGTGACACGCTTGTGCTTTGTTACCGAAATGGTGTGAGGATTGGAACGGGGCTTAAAGGAATAGAGAAGAGACAAATGAGTGTGTTAGTAGAAACTTGGTCATGCCAAATGAATCGAAATTTTCGTTTACAATTCATTGTCATCTCTGTCGCGCAGTTTAAGTCACAGACTTTTCGGCTGTTCATTGTGTCCACTTGTCGTTGACCTCTCCGTACCTTTTATTCATCCCCTCCCCCTCACTTAAAATTGGTTGAGTTTCTTGTTATTGTTGTGGTGGCTGCTCTTTGGGGGTTCATGAACTCTCTTTGGAAAAATAAAATTTTGACTTTTATGAACCCATGAAAATGAGAGAGAGAGAGAGATCAAAGTTTATTTTTATTGCTAACGTTGTTGTTTTAAAGTGCAATACGTTAGGTTTATGTAAAGGACAACAACTGACTGGTCACGGTGTACACACGCCAGCAACGTCTCGCCGTCGCAGATTGGAAAAGTCATTGTCCTTGTTGTCAAAGTATTTGTAGTTTGCGTTTTCGTCTCGACTAGTGTGATGCTGCTTGCCGTTCCCTCGAACTTTAAAATTCAGTTTGATAATGGGTCAAGGATTGCAGTTAACACAATAACCTCCTAAAGCTCTTCATGATGCAGAACTTATTTGGTACTTTGGGTTGTGAGACTCCTGAACTTGGTGGATCGATTAAAGGTTTCATGATAGATCGTTTACTTCGCTCTTCCTTTTCCTGGTCCTTGTCTATTAGGAAATCATTTGCTTGCTGAACGCCTTTATAACTGATACCCACAAGCAAATAATGTGCCGGCAGGACATTTAACTAATGCCACAAAATGCATACTGCTGTAGACAATTTCACGCCAGCTGCGCACACATTGAAAGAGAGAACACAGATAGAGAAACACGACAAATGTTTAACAATAACAATTAAAATTGGAAAGTGGACATCAACAATTTATATGGTCAAACATATAGGGTGACTAGGCATGTCTTGGTGTAACTTGGTTGGGAGTCTCTCCTGTTTGGTTCGGTCTACTCCATCCATAATTATCCAATTGTACAATAAACAGATGCCTGCCAGGCCTTGAGTCAATATATGACAATGTGGCCAGCTGGCAGCTTGTCAAACTTCTTCTTTCGACTATTATTACCATTGTTATATGAGTGGAGGTCGTCGTTGTCGGTCATCGTTTGACGATTGTCTGCAGTTGTTTCAGCTCTTGCTTGTTGGAGGACTGCTGCATCGTAGTGATGCATTTTGATAAATACATTAAATACTCGTATCCCTTTCTATGTCTTCCCAATGCCGACTATAATTTGTGTATTAGTAGCTCTAATCTTTTAAAATTTGCATTGCTTGCTTTTAATATTTCGTACCCTGGAATTAGTCTTCTGATGTTTTAGGGTTTAACTAATGATTTAATTGATTTAATTTATGTTGAACGAATTATTTTTTTCTTTCGCCTTCATTTTGGTTTTTTCATTTTCTGTCCTGGTACTCTCTATAAGCCTTATACACTGTTCTGCCAAGTCAAGTGAAATGATGTGCCAAAAAACTTTTAGCCAGGCAAATGCAGCAGTAGGAGAATTGCAAATGTTTTCTCTCAGTGACTGCCACCGCCACCGCCTGAATGAACGTAGGTCACTGACTTTTATGGTCAAAGAGAGAAAGGGAGAGAGAGAGAGAGAGAGAGAGAGAGAGAAAGAGAGATGGGGCCAAGTCGAGCGAAAGTTGAAATTGTTATTCTCGTCGTCCTCCTTCTTTGTTGTAGCTTGGGCCTGGATGGGAATGTCATTTTAATGAATACTTACTAAGAGTAACTAATTTGTGGCAATTTATGTTGACTTTTGCTCTGTTTTTTCTTTTCTTTTTGTTTGCAGGTGACAACAAGGTTAAACAGCAATGTTCACACTTAAAGGCTGGCTGCAGTCGCTGGCACATGGAGGACAGGCTAACTAACCATAAGTGGATAATCAAGCAACCGGAACAGGAGACGCTAGTGCTAGGAGGCAGCTCAACACTAGTCCTCTTTTTTTGATACATGAAAACAAACAACAAAATGCACTTTTTGCAACCAATCTAAAAAAATAAACAAAGAGAACAAGGCAAATGCCCTCCAACCAACTTGACTGATAGTTTAAACCATAACCCATTAACTTTGCTGAATCAACAATCGTTTTAATTACTATTTAAGTCAAAATTTACTACCCATAAAATGCCAAATTTGCAACAGCAGCAGCAGCGACAATTGCCACTGCAACTATAGAAACATCAGAATCAGACAGTCTCAGCCATAAGCAGCAGCCACCCACATACACATAATCATCATCATTATCATCAATTAAAATCAACAATCGTCATCGTCGTCGTCGTCGTCATTACCGTCATGGGCAACCAATGCTGCAACAAACGTCAGGATCCGGAAATGGCATTGGCCTATCCCACAGGCGGCTATAAAAAATCTGACTACACTTTCGGCCAGACCCACATTAACAGTAGCGGCAGCGGCAACATGGGCTCGGCTCTAGGACAAAAGCATAACAATGGCGGTTCACTGGACTCGCGATATACACCGGATCCGAATCGTGGTCCATTAAAGATTGGCGCCAAGGGCGGCGTTGACATCATCAGGCCTCGCACCACCCCAAGTAAGTGCAACCAGAGTCATGCATTCGTAAATAGTTTTGCCGATTTTAATTAGCAATTTGACTTTTGTTGTTTTGTTTTTATATTTTTTATTTTTACTTGTCACTGCCATAACCCTCAACCCAACGTAACCGTAGGCCGATGTTTACCAAGACACGTAATATGTTTGCAATGCGATGGCTCCCATCGCAGAGAATACCTACATAATTATGCACGAGGGTTAGAACACAATTTCAGTTCGCTTGAAGCTGACCTCGCTGCTGTTACCTATGGACATTTAATGTTATAATTAGAGTTACCTCTCTGGAGGTTCACATTTGACATCGCCAAGATGTGGGACAGAGGGAGAGGGTGGCACGTTCTCATATTTGCATTGTGGAAAAATGTGTGACAGTCGTGTTCACCTTGACCAGCAGCTAGGTGCGTGCTACGCTGTACTGGTGGGGTTTACTCACTAGGGCCAGATTAATTTATATTGGTATAATGTGGATTTTGAGTTAACTTTCGTAAGACGAAATACTAATAACCAATTTACATCCCACAAAGGGATCATATATATAAAATACCACCGACCATTGGTGGTCATGTTGAAATCCAAATTCCACATTTGTTTTTTGATATTTTCATGCTTTAATTTACGTTTAACTTTTAAAAAGAATTTGATTTGATTTGCCCGATATTGACGCCTCATTAAACAAGCAGCTGTCAGCAGCTCTCTTGATTTGGTTGCAGTGGTGTGTTCCCTTCGGTTTTCCATGTCATTTCGGACATTGCCAGAACATAACAGAATCTGGATAATAAAGCCGCTTAGGTCGTGTAAGCCCTGACAAATGCGCTGAGTGGCTGAGGTTGACCGACTTGGCTTTTTGGTGGCCAGTGATTTACATTCGCTTATAAGTTGGCTTTGTCAGCACGAACCAAGGGAATGCATACACAGACATACATATACCGCTTGAATAGAGGCCAAGGCAACGGAGGGCGGACTTAAACTGTGGGATGAATCTATTAGCCAAATAGAGGCATACAGTAGTAGTCAGTGCCAATAAAAATTGTTTTGTTCATCTGATAAATTGCTAGCTGTCGCAAAGCCAAAATGTATGCTAGTTAAATTTCAATTTTACATTTTCCCATCAACATCATACTTCATCGTTGTATTCATTAAATTCTAATTAGATTTACGCCAATTTGTAGCCATAAATTGCAATTTGTTGAAACGCCTTGAAGGCATTAAATTAAATTTAAAATCCCAGCCAGCCAGCCAAATGAAAATTTCTAACCATATCTCTCTAACCCCGCCTTCACTCTACCAGCGTTTGCACTCGTTTCTAACTTGAATTCTTTTCTGTTTACTTTTGTATTTTCAGCTGGCGTACCTGGTGGCCTGCCCAAGCGTCGTGTAGTTGTTGCTTTATATGATTACAAATCGCGCGATGAATCCGATTTAAGCTTCATGAAGGGTGACCGCATGGAGGTCATAGATGACACCGAGTCTGACTGGTGGCGCGTTGTCAATCTGAGCACACGACAAGAGGGTCTTATTCCTCTAAATTTTGTGGCAGAGGAGCGTAGCGTCAACAGTGAAGAGTAAGTTCTTGTCATCCCCTTTACAATTTCTTTAATTTTCTAACCAATACTTTTGCTATTGCAGCTGGTTCTTTGAGAACGTTTTGCGTAAGGAAGCGGATAAACTGCTGCTGGCCGAGGAGAATCCACGAGGCACTTTCCTTGTCCGACCCTCCGAACACAATCCGAATGGTTACTCATTGTCGGTCAAGGACTGGGAGGACGGCCGCGGATATCATGTGAAACACTATCGCATCAAACCATTGGACAATGGCGGATATTATATTGCTACAAATCAAACGTTTCCATCACTTCAAGCCTTGGTCATGGCCTACAGCAGTAAGTTGCAAGAAAATACCAAATTTGTAATAGATTTGGTGATGATAAAAATCCTTTTAATTTTCTTCTATTGTTTTAGAAAACGCCCTTGGCCTGTGCCACATATTATCGCGACCCTGTCCCAAACCGCAGCCACAGATGTGGGATTTGGGACCAGAATTGCGCGATAAATACGAAATTCCACGTTCTGAAATTCAATTGGTGCGCAAATTGGGTCGTGGTAATTTTGGCGAAGTGTTCTATGGCAAGTGGCGCAATAGCATTGATGTGGCTGTGAAGACACTGCGGGAGGGTACCATGTCCACAGCTGCCTTCCTCCAGGAGGCGGCCATCATGAAGAAGTTTCGCCACAATCGCCTGGTAGCTCTCTATGCCGTATGCTCACAGGTAAGTCGACCTGAGATTCAAATACAATTTTATATTTAACTGATTTCTCGTCTTGCTAATCCACAGGAGGAACCCATCTACATAGTGCAAGAGTACATGTCGAAGGGCAGCTTATTAGACTTTTTTGCGCGAAGGCGATGGCCGTTATTTACATTTCGAGGATCTCATCTATATAGCCACCCAAGTGGCAAGCGGCATGGAGTATTTGGAATCGAAGCAGCTCATTCATCGCGATTTGGCGGCACGCAATGTTCTGATCGGCGAAAATAATGTGGCAAAGATATGTGATTTTGGTCTGGCACGTGTCATAGCCGATGATGAATATTGCCCAAAGCAAGGATCACGCTTCCCAGTCAAGTGGACAGCTCCCGAGGCAATAATCTATGGAAAGTTTTCAATTAAATCGGATGTCTGGTCCTATGGCATACTACTGATGGAACTATTTACATATGGACAAGTGCCCTACCCGGGCATGCATAGTCGCGAGGTGATTGAAAACATCGAGCGTGGTTTCCGCATGCCAAAGCCGACAAATCATTATTTCCCTGATAATATCTATCAGCTGCTTTTACAATGCTGGGATGCAGTGCCCGAGAAAAGGCCGACATTTGAGTTCTTGAATCATTACTTTGAATCCTTTTCGGTTACGTCCGAAGTGCCATACCGAGAAGTGCAGGACTAAATGCAACAACTGCATCATCAGTAATAGCAACAGCATTACCTTTACCAATCACACATACACGTACACTTACACACACACACTATACACTCCCTACACACGTACGATATATATATATACATATATGTTAGTGTATAACGTTATATGTATGCAAATAACTGCATACATATATCTATATATACATATATATTTACTATAATTCGTAAGACTTTTTTTAAAAGCCCTCCCTCCCCAACACACACACACACACATTTACATACAAACGATGGGAAAAGAAACAACAATTTTATATTTTACACGCAAAACTAATTTTATAATTTATATACCTAACTTGTATGTACTATGAAAATAGCAAGTATTTAATTAGTTTTGTAAGCTTAAAAACAAAAATAACAAAAAAAAAAAAAAAAAAAAAAAAAACAAACAAACAAAAAAAACCAACAAGAAAGAGACACAAGAAGAACAAAAAAACAAGCTGATAAAAAGGCAAAACAAGCAAACGAAAAGGAATGAAGAAAAAAACATAAAATGGCGAAACCATAATGCTAGTTTAATCGGTGCTTAGGTTAAACATTCGATTTCTCTTATTCTCCTCTATATCTATCTCTATCTCTCTCACTCTGCTGAATTGTTTTTCTGAATATATATATATACTTTCCAAATACCCAAGTATTGTTTTTAGAATTCAATCAAAACTAAGAAAGAAAACAAAACAGAAGAAAAGCAAAAAAAAAAAAAAAAAACAAAACAAAACAACAAACACCAAATGTAGTTGAAATATAATTGCTAAATCGCGAAACTCCAAAATGGCATTTACTTATAAGGTGCGCGTATTGTACGCCACGCCCCTTCTACTTCTATTTTCCATCTACTTCCAACCAACTCAAATTCAAGTTTTTCCTTTGCTTCTACCAGTAAATGTAGACGCTTTTTTATACAAATCATGAGAAATTAGAAAAATTTTAATGATTGGCAAAGTTTTTTTTTTTTTTTGTACAGAGAAAATTGCAACGTTTTGTTAATTCTTTTCTTATTTTTCCAATGATTTATATTTTCTTGTATGTTTATAGTAGATTTATTGTTTTTGTAAATTTAAGCACAATCAAAATTGAAATTATTCATAAAACGTAAACAACAAACACAAAAAAAACAAAAAAACAAAAGCAAAACAGAAAAGATGCAAAGCAATCGAAGAAAAAAAAAAAAAATATAGGAGATCATTTTCAAATCAACACTTAATTAGCCCGATTTACTTACAGTTAGTTCCTGTCCAGATCCATTTGTTCCACGCCAAACAAAGAGCATTATGATGCTATCTCCAAAAGGGTTTCAAAATGCAAAATCAGATGATAACGATCAAGATATTATAATTTCTATTCCAACCACAAGCTATGGGCACACAAAACTACATAATTCACTCCTATTGGCACTGTGCAACACCACACAAAATATATCGCCCTCTTCTCCACTGGCAATTTACTTTCCATTTTTGGTGTCTATAATTTCGTCTGCCTGATTTCAAACAATCCTTAAATATTTAAGAGGTCTCCTTTGAGGTTTTTGCCCATGCATGTCGAAATTTATTCACTGCCGTTGCCACTGGAGATGAAATCGGTATCTCAAAACTGTGTTGCATCTTGCTAGGTCTACCTACTTCTTTCTAGCCACTAGGTGACCCACACTTATCTAAATGTATGCCTCTAAATAGACTTATGTAGTCAGTAAATGAAACAAATTGAAATAATTGTGAAGATATAAATATATATAATTTTTTTTTTATTTTTGAATTTAATTTAATTTATTTGTTATAGTTTTAAATACTATTATGTTGGCCATTGTGTGCACACTTGTAGCATAAAACCAAAGTTTAGCATTTCGTATTGAAATATGTAAAATATTTCCAATTCCTTTGACCCTCCCTCCCATTCTACTTATTATGTTCCTGCTCCTGTTTACACACCCTCACACAAACACACACACAAGCCAGTTGATCCTTTTATAGCAAACCATTCAAGAACCGAAAACCATTCAACCCAATCATTGTATGAAATTGCATTAAACGTAAACGCTAACATTAATAATTAACGATTAAATGAAGAATCATTAAAATAAATATATTGTTATAATTAAAGCAAACAAAATGCAAAAAACAAAACAAAAAACAAGGCAAATTGAAATTGTTTAGCGTAGTTGATGAAACGATAACGATAGACGATAACGAAGTGAAAGATTTTTGTATATAAACTTTGGCATAACATGTGTAGCAATAAACAAATATATAAATAACAATTGAAATCATAAACGAAACTCAATAGCAAAAACAAATAAAAAGAACAACAACATCACGCCAACAAACTGTAAGCAAGAACAAAAATTAACATTTTTTTTTTTTTGATATATACAAAAGCAGAAAGAATGCAAAATTTGCGCGGCAATCAAATTGAAAGATTTTCAAAATCATTTTTAGACGTTTGCCAGCCTAAAAAGCGTGCAAGAAATTATACATTGTCGGGAAAACAATATGTTAGAAATTAAAACTAAAAACCAAATAAATTATAACTATTAAATAATACAAATAAATAATATAATATTGATGGAAATGAAAAACTTACTTGGCAGCAGCAGGACTAAACAAAAACGAAAAAGAAGGAATAGAGAATCAAGGCAAAAACCGATGTTGCCCGATTGCCACCAATTAACGTGTGCGGCGATGTATCGGTTAAGTGTGTAAGGCGTAAACAAAATAAATGAAATAAAATGGAAATAATATGTAATAAAAACAAAATACAAAATGCTGTTTCATATCACCGGCGTGAGAGCAAAAGAATTCAATACGAAGACGAACTTGGATCAGGATCGCATTCAATCAAACATTTATCGTCAAAGGAAAGCTTTTCACATTATCTCCATCGGGTGAGTCCCAGCATGATCCAATTTTCCAAATTCGTTGTAGTGAGTTGTTGTAAAAACTAATGTAAATCGTTCGAAATCTGCCGATATACAACCCTTTTTCCTTTAAAAATTTGTTCCTTCGTTGAGAGTAAAACAAGTTACGAGAATTGTGTGTTTTCGCTTTTTTGGATACCAAAAAAGTTGCAGTTTTTTTTTTTTTTTTGTTTATTGTACGTACGTTTCCTGGTTGAAATACATAATAATGAATATATGTATACATATATAATAATGATAATAATGAAATCGTTTTGTTTTAAAAATTGTTGTTTTAAAGGCAAAGATGTACATATTAAGTATGTAATGTAATGTACGAGTATATAGACGACGTTATCTCTTGCATTTTATTATCATTTTTGGTTTTTCCTTATATGGCAACAATCAAAGAAGTGTGCACTAAAAGTAAACTCGGTGTGTGTCGTTAAGCGGCATTTAACGTTGAAAAACTACTCGAAACATTTTTGAATTGTGTTTTTTCTTTTCTTTTTTTATTTGTTAGGGTGTTGGTTGCGTTGCGACTACTTATATAAAACTGGCATTAGTTGCAATGACGACGACGATAATATAGGTAGAATCATATATACGATATTGGTATATATGGTTTTTATTGTATGCTTTGCGTTTTATGTATGTATATGAATATGAGACTGTAACTATGTAGTTTTATGCAAGTATGTTGATTCTAAAGAGGTCCTCATATATGTATTTATGTATGTATGTAGATAGATAAGTGTATGCATGTATATTATATTTTATATTCTTTATTGGGTAAAACAGTTCTCTTCTGTATTGGCAATAATTTGCTTTAATAGGTTTGCTTCAGACGCCCAAAACTGGGGGAAGGTGTGGAGGGAGAGAGGGGATGATTATTGTATATACAATAAATTCGTATATCGTTTATTTATTGTAGGTAATTCTTCTCTTCTCTATATTCTGCGCATGCGTGTCTCATCGCACTGTCATCGATCAATCCTGCTCGATGGGTGAGTTGACCTCACGCACGCACCTTTGTTGTATATAAGGCAGCTGTTGAAAGCAAATTGTTCAACTGGCTGGCCAAACAAGTTAAGGTTTCTCAAATCAAAGATCGAAATCGTAAAGATACAATATTTTTGTGTATAGTAGTATGTTTGCATATTGAATGTATTGAAATTTTATCTATTTAGTAACAGTATATACTATGTATTTGTTTCTCGATGTGAGCTAACGAGTTATTGAAGTACTCGCACAATCGCTATCCATTTTTAGATCTATGGATCAATGGATTAGTTTATATATTCAGATATATATATGTATATATATATATATAGATATATGTATGTGTATATAGGCCTATCTCCAACGTTGAAGCTGTTTTATCACCATTTCACAGTTGTAGCAAAGTGTACAGCGAATTTTAAATGCTTGCCATCTGAATGGTTAGTATATAGACATCTATACATATATATATATATATATGTATATATATATATAACATCTTAATGTCCTAGAAAACATTTACAAAAAAAAAAAAAAATTTCTTTCTTTCACAGACAGATTATCCCACCCACTTTTACAAATGCACACTTTGATGTGCAAAATGCTAAACCAAACCAAAAGTATTCGAAAATTTTGAAAACTGCTCTCACAATCATGCAAAATTTCGGATATTGGTTGGTTTTTGCATTCGAATCATACAATGTGCATTCGAACTGTGTGTGCGTGTGTGTGTGTGTGTGTGTGTGTGTGTGTGTGTGTGTGTGTTGTGATAATGCTGATTTCAAACTTTTGAGAGAGGGTATCCCTATATAAATAGTACTATAAATTGAATGCACTTCTAGAATTTGAAGAAATTGCAATCTGAGTGCTGATAAATTCATCATTGTTCAATTGTTCGATTCGTTAAAGAACTAACTATTGGATTCCTACTGAATCGTTGTTTATGAACATTGACTAACACCATCTCGAATGCCTCCAACGCATGGCACCGTTCAACTTTACACGTCCTTTACATTTTACATCGCCGATGATATTTGTTGAGATTGTTGGTAGAGTTGCTGCTGCTGCTGCTGCTGTGGCGGCGGTTGCTGTTGCTGCTGCTGCTGTGGTTGTTGTTGCTGCATGGGCTGCTGCTGCTGTTGGGCTGGTTGTTGCTGTTGCTGTTGGTATTGCTGTTGCTGCGGTGGTTGTTGTTGGTATGGCTGCGGCGGTTGGGTATTTCCAATTGCAGCGACAGCAGCAGCTGCATTCTGCTGCGTGGTAGCATCCGTTGTTTTCAGGAAGTAAGTTATTAAATCAATGGGCAGCGGGAAAACAATTGTTGAATTCTTCTCCGCCGATATGGTGTTAAGTGTCTGATAAATACAAATGAAGAAGATATACATATATCCGACTAGATTGTTAAGGAGCGAGGTTCATTGACACTTTACCTGCAAATAGCGCAATTGCAAAGCTGCCGGCGAGTCGCCAATCACTTCGGACGCCTCGCGCAATGCTCGGGATGCCTTCTGCTCGCCCTCGGCGGCAATCACTTTGGCGCGTGCCTCACGTGCAGCTTCAGCCTCAGCGGCCATGGCCCTCTGCAGTTGCACAGGTAAACGCACATCCTTTCTGCTCGTTGGTTAGTTCGTTGGCAGGTGCATTAACGAAAAGAATAGATTAGCAATTTGCCATACACAGCAAATTGTGTATTGGCTGGCTTTATGGAAAAGGACGACTTTGAACTGCAAATTGAATGTCGATTGTTCGATAAGTGCCACACTCTACACAATTTGATTTGATTTCTTGTTCACTCTATCTTTGAACTTTCCATACTGGTTACACATACAACCAATTTCTTTTTATATATTGTCAAATCTTAAATGACGATTTCTAATACTTCGTAATATGTCTAACTAAGATTGCTGCCCATCAACCATCGCGGATCGTTGGCAGGTGCAAACTGAATCGTGACAAAAGCAGTCAGATAATTTAAAATTTTTGAATTTCTCGTTCAAAGTCTTTTTTTAACCAAATGTTAAAACAGTTGATTCAATGCCATTAAACTACAACCCTTTTTTGGTAAAAACGTAGAGTGATGACGGGAAAAAAGGGCGAGAATGAGATGCAACCGCAACAGCAGCAACAATGAAAGCGTTAAGTTAATGTAGTTGTTTTGACATGACCGCCATTAGCATGATAGTTGTAATTGCTGGCCAATTGCTATTGCTGCTGTTGCTCCCAATGGTCATATTGTTGTCCATGGTTGAATGTTTGCGGGGCTTCGCAACCAGGGGGCAGATAAGCAAGATGGAATCAACCCCACATGCCCCTGGTGGGGAGGTCAGGCTAATAATAAATTATAACAACAACTGACAAGCATCTGTGACAGTAAATAAATAAAACTAAAAACAAAGAGCGGGAGGAAGCAAAAAATGAATTTTTAAATAGGTTTTTTTTTTGGCGGTTTTCCTCAACTGCTGGTGATGGCATTAATCACACGATTTGAGCTGAGTACCCAAAGGGATTCCAATACACTGACCTAACCCTAGCATAATGTGAAATACAGAAAACTTAAGCGAATGCCCTTCTATAAGTCGATAGCGTTATGAATATGAACATGTGTACATATTGGATCTGAAATGTCAGTGATTCGGACTTTTGTTGTGGGATTCGAGTGAAACCCTTCATCGGCCTGTACAAAAACTTGACATAGAAACTCTCGTGTTACTCGTGTGCTACTTACATTTCGACACGTTCAACTTTGATGCCCCAGGCATCGGTGGCTTCGTCGAGTTGAACCTGTTTATGAATTTATGATGTTGGCCAGGTGTGAGAGGTGGGTGGTGGTGTTGTCGGTGGTTGGTTGGTTGTAGGTGATGGTGGATGGTACGTGTGGTACGTCGTGGGTAGGAATAGAGCAGTAAAAATGCATTAGTTTTTGTTTACATGCGTTTTTTTTTATGGTTAACAACTTTGTTTTTTGCTTCTTTTGTTTTTGGGTTTCACATGTTATTTCACATTTCATTTTTGTTTTGTGGGTCGCAGCATCCTTGAAACTGCTGCATTTGCCAGCAAATAACGGAGTGGAAGAGTCCCAAAGTTGCACGGAGAAAGAGGGTGACCGGGAAACGGTCAGAGGGGGGTATGGTGAGCTAGAATTTTGGCATTTTGCACATGTACGAGGTGGCAGCTGCTGCTGCTTCTCGGAAAAATCTTTTTTTTTTTTTTATTTTTTGTCTGATTTTGAACTATTTTTCATATGGCATAAAAATAAATAAATAAAGCGAGCTCAGGCAAAGGCGGACCGAATTTGGGTTGAGTTGGCAACTGCCGCCGCTGCTGCTGTTTGGCTGAGACATGCGAGGGCTTATCGAAAAGTTGTTCCTCGAGCAACGAGCAATATATGTATAAAGCAGCATTGAAAACTTGTTCAATCCACTCTCGCGCCAAGGGCAATGGTTTTTCTTTGCGTTTCCGTACTCTTTCTCGTTCTGTCTAGTGTGGCAGTTGGCTTTCAATTTTGCATCACTTTAACTGAGATTTTTATGCCCGGCACGAAAAGTTAGAGAATATTTGCAATTATTAAACTCGCTATAGCTAGCGCGAACGAGTGGCTGAGAAAATGATGGCTTTAAGGCGCTTTCGCCGAACTGGTGCATAATTAAGAGACTTGAAAGTCAGCTGTCAGCTGACGGCGCACTGCAAGGCAGTAGCTTGTAGCAAGTAGTTGGCTGGCTGGCTAGCAAAGTGCTGGGGGAAATGCTTCCACTCTTAAGTGAATTACGAGATGCTTGCTCCTCCATTCAACCTCATCCTTGTCCACATCTCGCCGTGGACCGTAGAACCGTGGGGGGAAGCGTTTTCGGGGGTATCTGGGTTTGAACTCACCTGCATTGTGCCGGAAATCGTCATACGCTCGCTGAGTATCTCATGCAAATGCCGAGTTCCCATTGTGTTTCGTAGAGTAGTCTGTGCCAGTAGTCTGGTCGAATGGTGAGCATTCTCCACGTTCGCTATAGAGACCGTTGCATTTGATACGCGATAGTAAACCACTGCATCCACCGAAACCGTAACGCTATCCTTTGTGAGAACCTACAAGATGCAGATGCAGTGGCAGTGGCAGTGGGGGCAATACGGGCAATTTTCTTGTCTTGTTTTGTTTGACTCTATTGTTCCTCTTTTTATTTTATGTATGTATATAGACGTATATATGTATATGCACATACATATATGTGTATGTGTGTATGTATAAACATTCATTCATACATACATACACATATATATGAGTATTTGTATATTTGTGTATCTTTATTTTTGTGTTATGCTTGTTATCTTTGCAAATTTACATATATACGGGATATACATACATACACACATATATATCTTATATAACATGTATATACATACATACATACATATGTATATGTATATGTTCGAGGCTGCTGATAAGCTTCAGTTTTATATCTTTATATAAATATTTAGCTGTTGGCCGTGCTGTGCACTTTTCGCATAATGCAAGTGTACTTGACTTGAACGTCGTTGACGGTCTTTGGCTTTGGGATTTAGCCAGGGCTTGGCTTGTCTTGTTTTTCGTTTGGGATGGTTTTGGTTTTGGTTAGGTTTGTTCTTTTCTTTTTAGAACTAAAAATAAGTGCAAAGAGTGCAAAACTTTTTGCGTTTGGATAGAGAGACACAGAAAGAGAGACAGAGAGAGAGAGAGGTCTAAAGAAGGCTACAGAGCAGAGACAAGGGCATGTTATTTACACATACACACACAAGCACAAATACTCATACGCACATTCACACACACACACACACACACACAGAAACACACACGTACTTCTCAAGTAGGATCAAGTTATAGCAACTTATTAATTGCAAATATCTCAAAGTCAGACTTGAAATTTAGATCGATTATTCACTATGTACATAGATTATTTACTCAACTTGGGTAAACAAATTGTCGGCTCGAATTCAGCCCTGTTCAGTGGGGTCTTTTTCACATAAATTCAATTTGTTTGGTTTTACAAATTCATTCAAGTCTTTGCGGGGACTTTCAACCACATGTTGGAGTCATTGTCTGGAGAATAATAACTAAAACGTATTCTATACATTTTCAAGTCTTCTAATTAGGGTGACAATTTGAGATACAATTGTACTTGATTCTACTTTTTTACGAGTGTAGCCGTGAATAATATTCTATAGAGAGCGCGGAGACAATGACTGTACATTAGATAACTGTACAAGTGGCTTTCATTTTGCTGATTATTGCACAAGTGTGTGGGTGTGGCAGTGGCTGTCTTTCAGTGTGTGTATGTGTGTGTGTGTGTGTGTATGTGACTTGGGGTGGGTGTGGGGCATTGGGGGGGTTTGGGTTTGGATGTGCGTGTGCACCCGTGTATTCTTTCGTACTTTTGTAGCCAGAGGCACCGATTTTTATTTATATATTGGATGTCATTATATATATATAAATATATATATATATATATATTATGGTTCGTTCAACTGCTTCATAGCGATACGTGGAGCAAACTCAAGAGCTTTGGCAGTTACAGTGTATAAAAGAATAGCAAATTATAATGCCAAAACGGAACGATAGAAAACGTAACATAACGAAAAAGAACAGAACAGAAAGCTGAACGAAAAATTATGAAATCACTGGAAAGCATTAAAATGTTAGATAAATGCTCTTTATAAATAGTAAGATTGAATAGTTCTTGCAAAAAAAGGGGTCGTCGGGGGTAGGGCAGGGGACGGGTTTGATGTATGTACATGTTTTTCCTTCTCTGAATTCTTTCCTTCACACAAACCCATTTCTTTTTTCCCCCACATCGAATGGCGAAAAGAAAAAAGTTAAGAAAACGCTTTGCTTGGCCTAAAAAAGGAAAAAACTATTTATTCAAAGGCAAACTTTTCCCTCCAGACATTTCGCATTTTACGACCTTTTCGGGCATGCTTGTGCGGCGGCACTAGCTCTAGTCTAGACCTTTTGCTTGCCTGGTGTCAATTTTGTTTAGTGTCAATGATTTTGTTCTGCTCTCTTTTTTGTCAGCAGCACAGAGCAGGACAGTTTTAGTTTTTCGGCAAAAACACTTGAGCCGATTAGCATAAAAAAGCTGGACACAAAACCAGCAAAATAAGATATACTAAGGACGAACAGCATAAATTGAGATTGTTTTGAGTGTTTTTACTTATGCCTAATTTGCGGAGCAAGGGTTGCGGCTTAGAATGCGAAACGAATGTGAATGGAGAAAGGAGTGCCCCAATAAGTATGCTATGCTTTAATGGCGTAACTATTTTCGAACTTGATAGAAGCCGAACTAAACATGTTTGACTCAATCTCTTGTTGTCCTAACACAACACACACACTACACTGGCAAGAAGCAAGAGAAAACAGAATGAAAGAAGTAGAGATACAGCGAAAAAAGAGAGAGATAGAGAAAGGTGGAGTGAGAGAGCAAAAAAGACAGAGAAGGAGAAAAAATCTGCTGGAAAAATGAACTAGCTGCCTGTGGTATTTCCTATTGATGAGCTTAAAATCATTTATTTTTCATTTGGTTTTTAAGTTTCGAGTCTGTGGGTGTCGGGGGTTGGAGCTTATTATATCGAACAATAGTTTTCATTTTTGGCATTTGTGTGTATTTTGAAGTGTTCCATGTATAGGGGAGTGGCAGTAAGTGAATAGGTGGTTGGCTGGATGGGTGAATGTTATAGATTAGATTTTACAGTGAGCGAACATAAGTGAAAGTAAAAAGAGAAACAAATTGTTTCTAGTAAACTGAACGAAATTCCCATTTTTGGGTAAGGGTGAAGGTGTGGGTGTGGGTGTGGGTGTGGGCGTGGAAGGGCGGGCGAAGGTTACAGTTTTGTATACACAATATTTATGAAATTATAGAGTACATAGATATTTTTTATACACTGTAATACCTAAACTAATGAGTTTTCATTAAGAAAATATAATTTTATAAATGCTTTGCAATAATTTTGTGAACAAGTTTCGAATTGATTGTTTTCTTTTTTCTTTCGATTTATTACAATTTGCACAGTATATTGGTTTAAAGTTTGCACATATCACAACTGATATAATACTATATACAATTGGGCATATAGTATATATATATTATATACATATATATGTTTTAGCTACTTTGAGATGCAGACTACAATCTGGGAAGTGAAAGAGACATAACTCTCTATGTCTGAGCTCTGAAGGCTACTCGCTAGAGTGCCGAAGTTGATGACTAAATTTAAGTGGTTCTACGTAGATCTATCGGGTGGCTACATTATGCTGATGCTGGGGCTAACGGTTCTTCTAAGCTGGCGGGGGCGACGGCGTTTTTTGCGTTTATCCATTTTTTTCTTTTTTATGTTTTGTTGTTCTTTTTTCAACAGCCTAAACCACGCAAAACACATATAGATGAACTCGACATGGGTTGCTTGCTTGTATTCATTTACATAGACAATATATATATACATATTTAAATACATATAGATCAGTATGATATATATATTTATATATATATGTATAAATTGGCACATGTAATGTGTTCTTGAAGGTGGTGGTGCGTCCTTCGCTTATTTTGTATTCTTTTTTTTTTTGTTGTGCTCAAACAAATCAAATTGGAATTGATTATATTTAGTTAGTTGTAGTTAAGAACAAATATGGGTTATACAATTCTGAGTTAGTCTTTAAACTAAAAGCTTTAAATGAACTGTGTGTTCAAATGCATGTGTGTGTGTATGCGTGTGGTTGTGGCTGTGAGTGTAAGAATGAGTTCAAATTAAACATAATCTCTGAGCAAAATTGACAAGTTTTTTGTTTCTGTTATGTTTTCAATTGTTTTGTTTCGTTTTGTTTTTATAGTTGGTTTTGTTTTATAGTTTACTTTTCTTTCGTTTGTTTTGTTTGTTTAGCATAGACATTTATTGGAAATATATATTTAGCATGCTCTCAAAAATTATTCGAACGCTTAATCGAATTAGGAAGATTTGGTGATTGGAAGAGAGGGGTGATTTGTTTGTTGGTGGAATCTGTGTGTGTTTGTGCGTGTGTGTGTGGGGTGGGGTATATATATATATATATATATATATAAGTATATATATCAAATATATAGTGCAATTGGAATTTTTCTGTGTGTTTCTGTTCTGAGGCGGGTTTTGGGTGGTGACGGAGGTTGGGGGGTCTAAATAAAACTTACATAGCTCAATAACATAAAATCAATTTATATAGGTAGAAGACATATCAGTTATAGTCAGTTAGAGTTAGAGATAGAGACAGAGTGAGAGAGAGAGACAGATATAGAATTTAAAAGACAGTTAGAGTGATAGACAGAGGAGAGAGAGAGTGAGTGTTTGTTAGAGACCGAGAGGGAGAGAGGCTGCTTAACATAGAGTGGGGTATTGTGAAAGGCAAGACAGAGGTTAATAGTTTAGTAGTTTTTGGTGGTTTTTCATTTTGTAAGTGGGTAGGTAAATAGTTTGCGGTATGTCTTTGTGAGTATGTGTGTGTGTGTGTGTGTGTATGCAGAGAGCTGATGTTAATTTTTCCATGAGTTGCAAAGTTTCTTGAGGTCTGTTGCATACTTTTTGGGGCATCAAAAATAGTTTTACTGTTTGTGTGTGGACGTGTGTGTGTGTATCTGTATCTGTGTGCGGGTATGTAGATGCGTGTTCAGTGAACAAACATTTGACATTCATTTATGCTTAAAAAAACAGTTAGAGACAGAGGGAACAGTCAGAGTGTGAGTGTGTGAAGGAGAGATAGACAGAGAGCGAGAAAGAGAGAGAGAGAAAGAGCCAATTTTTTTTTTTTTTTGATAGTTGGTGCTGCTTAATGCTTAGTGGTTTTCTTTTTGATTTTGCCCCGCCCCCGCCCACCAATTTATATATATTTGTTTATGTATGTTATGTGTATGCTGTGTGTATGTGATGCTCTGCTACAGACAGATTTTGATTTTTATTCTCATTTGTTCAGTTTTGATATGCTTAAAAATTTGAGGAATTTGTTTTTTTGCTCATTTGTGTTTTTTTTTTTTTTTTTGTTTCAACAATCAGAAGAGAGTTTCAAACTATGCAAATTGTAATAAGTAGAAATTTGTTAAAAAGACAAATTAAACTCATGACAATTGGAAAATGAAATGATAAACAAATTTGCATATGTGTACGTTTATGTATATGTGTGTGTGTGTGTGTAAACTCAACCGTTTTCTAATGCAAATGAAATGCCAAGGGGAAATGTCGAAAAGAATGTATAAACACAAAGGGAAGAAAACTGCAATGATTTAACTAAAGGATAAACCAAATTCATTTTTTGGTATTGTTTCCTTCTCTGTGCGCGTGTGTGTGTGCTGGTGATTGTATATGTGTGTGTGCATTCGAGTGGTATTTGTGTTTGCTCCACGTGACGTCAGCAATCGAACAATGCAGTTTCCTTACTTAGTTGTCGTTCTTTCTTCTTGCTATCAACTTTGCCTCTTTCGCCTTATACACACAAACATATATACATATCTGTAGTTATATACATATGTATATATTGGTGTGTATGTAGGTATGTATGTATGTGATATGTGTGTATGTACAGGGTTAACAGAATATCGAAATGATTGGTATTTTTGTTGCATGGCGCATAAAAGATCAACTAAAAAGGAACAATCCAAAAATATACACATATCTATACATAACTAAAATAAAATTTATGGGTAGAGCGGTGGGTCACAAGGATCGGTTTGGGTATGCAGGTTATGCTGGTGGTGGTAATGTTTGGTAGTGTTGTCGGTGGTGGTGGGCTATGTTTTGTGGTGTGGTTCGGTGTGGTGCTTACCAATGGCAATTTAATAATAAAAATCTTAAACACTTTACAACAACTTCAAATACGACAACAAGTTATCTATATGAATACGTGTTTATATATTTATATACACATATATTTATATATATATATATATACATACATATATGTGCATATGAAATATGTATATGAAGTAAATATTTGTTTGTATAGGAGACAACAAAACTACCAATAACAACGACATTAATGACAGAGATAGTTAAAACGATACATAGAGATAGAGAGAGGGAGAGAGGAGAGCGAGAAATTTAGAGACAGAGACAGAGAGAGAGAGAGAGAAAGATAAAGGGGGGGATTAAAGAGAGACAGATAGAGAGAAAGAGTCAGATAGGGGCAAAGAGGAATTGTGAGATTCTTTTGTAGGTAAAGAGAAACTGAAAAAAAACATAAATAAATTGGAGCCAAAAAACTTATTCAAAGCGCAAATTCGTTTCGTTGCTGTTGTTTGAATTGGGATTGCAAAATGGGAAGATGGATACACATACATACATACACAAGTATATAAGAAGTATTTAGTTACATTAAGGGTATACAGACAGAGGTAGAAAGAGGAAGAGGAAAACTTGGATAGGGACAGACAGAGAGAGAGAGGGAGAGAGGGAGAGAGAGAGTGAGAAAAAGAGAAAGAGAGATTGCAGCAGGAAGAGAGTAAAGTACACACACACACACAAAGTTACCTAGGAAAACAAAAAAAAGGCAATAAAAAAGTAGGAAAACCAAACATGCGTTGACAGCGACAACAACAACAACGAAAAACAAAAAAAAAAGGCCACAAGAACAATAGTTAAATAACAACAACAACAATAACAACGACAACAGCAACAAGAAATAGAAGTAGAAGAAGGAAAACAACCAAAACCAAACAACGAAATGTAAAGAAAGAAAACGTTGCGTATGCGTAATTTACGCTCCAGTTGCGTGTCCTGTGGGTGTTTGTCTCCCTGTGTATGTGTGCGTGTGAGCTTTAGTTGAGATTGAGCTTTTTTCTCTATGTATGTGTGTGTATGTTTTTCTTTTTATTTTAGTTGTGTTTTGTTTCGTTTTTATTTTGGACTATTAGAAAAAACCATTAAGCAATTAAATACAAAAAATATAACAAATATCTAAACAAAAATTTTTGTGTGTTTTGTTTAAACTGTTTAAAACTTTTGTGGCGACGAAAGCTAAAAGTTTAATTGGGTTTGCTGCCTTTTACTTTGGCATCGGTTGTTTAACGTATTGTTTTTTTTTTTTCCAAAAGTGTGAGGGTTAGTAGTACATAATATCGTATTTTGTAAATTATACTTTAGTTATATTATGAGTTATTATTTTTGGATGTATAAGTTGGTATTTATGAATTTGTTGCAAGCGGCAAGTAGCCTTGCTCCAAAAACTTACCTCCTGCGGTGGCACATCATAAGTGCGAGTACGCAAATCCACACGGGCGTAGGAGTCAATGCAGGGCAAGATGAAGAATATACCTGCCAGGCAAGAGGAGAAAGAGAAACAAGGGGAAAACTTTAAAAGTATGGCAACAAGGGAGCAAAACGAGAAAACGAGCACGTGAAAGCTGGCCACTGCCACTGACGCTTGGCGCTAATTTGGAGCAAGTGCAGCAATTAACACAAATTCTTCTTGTCACCCCCACCCCCACCGCCACCCGACCCGGGCCGAGACTCAACAACCCCGAACTCAAACAGACGGCACTAAAATTTGCATAGCTGTCTCGTTAGCTCAGCCGGCTTACTTGCTCGCTCACTCGTTTACGTTCTTAGACTCACCTGGACCCTTGGCTCCGCCCTGCATCAGGCGACCCAAACGAAAGATAACCGCTCGCTCGTATTCCTGCACCACCTGCGAATGCACGTGAGCGAAATAAGCAAAATGGAGATTGAAAAACCAAAATGAATTATGGAGCAATGCAAAAGTTTGCAAAAACTAGGTGTTGGGCAAATTGTCTTCAATAAATTTCTACCAGTCCTTTCTTATTTCCCTTTTGTTTGCGGGATAAAAACAGGGGGAAAGTCTTTAAGCCTTTTGATTAATTAGTTAGATTTCCTAAGTTAATTGTGGAATTGTAGGGATAGTAAAAGTACAAACAAAAAAACCAAAACAAAACGAAACGGATTTGTTATTATAACTATCCCAACCAATGAGGAGGAACCACGTCCAAATCATATAATCTCAAGGCCAGGAATTGAAGTCCTAAATGATTTTTACGAAAAACATTAACTTATTCATTTTACTTGCTTTGAATACAGAGAACCTAAAACTTCACTTGAAAAATGTAATAAAATCTTAAAGACAATTCGTACAGGAGTAGAAGGATGGGGATTGTGTGATGACACTGGACATTTATTTCAGTTAGCTTACCTTGAAGCAGACAAAGAGACTGAATGGCAACGTTAGTATCACAAGTGCCACGGATAGAAATATTAGCAATTTGCCGCATGTTGATGCCTTATCGCTGATTTCCTCGTCCGCTGCGTGACAGAGAAAAGAAAACGAGAAATTATAGCCAGAAAGAAAAATGCAAAAGAAAATGCTGCAAATTAAGCTTTTAGACAGATTTATTCTATTTCGTTTTCATGTTTGTTTTTATTTCCTGCTCTCCAATTTTTCTCTTTCAAATGCGCAATATTTCGCAATATCAGATGACTATAGAGAAAAAGGTGGTCAGCACTCACACATAGAAATATACAAAAATGAATTTATTCATATTTTTCCATATATGTATGTATACATATACATATTCATATTTATATGTATATGTGTGGGTTTCAAAAAATGTGCAAGAAAATGGTTTATCGTTTAATTTTCTCTGCCTTTTTGAATTAAGCCAAAAATTTCAGTTTCTTAGGTGGGCAACAAGTAGCCCATTTCACCTCCTTATTGATACTTGGAACGCCTTGAAGCGCCTTATTCTTGTCGTAAAAAGTCAAAAAATGGTTGAACAAAATTTTTCATAGCATACTTATGTGCGTCATCAGGAAAAATTCTCAAAATTCACATGAAAATTCAAGGAGATGAAGAGATAGAAATAGATATAAAAATGTATATAAATATATATATATATATAAATGTACATATATATATATACGTATATACATGTAAAGATAGGAGATAGATCAAGATAGAAAAATATATATAGATAGCTCTAGCAAATATTTAGTAGTTTGTTATTACATAAATAAAATAGTTATATTGTTTAATTACTGATTGCATGTACGAGTATTAGTGAAAATTTGTTGTTTGTTGTGTGGTGTGTTCGCCTAAAATGTGTGGGAGAGGATTTTGAATTTAAGCTTTTTCATTTTTTTCGTTTTTGTTTTAAATTTTTTCCTTTGCTTATGCCTTGCTTTCGCGTGGTCTTTTGTTTATTCCAAATTCGTGCAACTTACAATAGAGAAATCCATGTGAATGTTTTGCTTGTGTATCTGCAAGAATACGATAAATTGGAATAATCATAGTAATTAATTGTTTAACAGCTGCTGGCCAATTTATCTGGGTTGAGGCGGAGCTGTGTGTTCCTTTGTGTTTTCCTCGTCATTACATTTTTTTTCTTTCATGCAGTTAAGTCATGCATAAACAAAGTCTACAAAATTACTACTAAACTACAGTTAGAGTAAACTAAAAGCAAATCATAAATTATGCATGCCACACATATAAATGTTATTTACTCGAGTACTCGGATGCAGTTGCAAGTTGCTGAAGCTGATACTGTTGCTGTTGGCTGTTGGCAATTGGCTGTCGCTATAGCTGACGCAATTGCTGCTGCTTTTTGGTTTCCAGCAGCAGCTGGCAATTAGCGCCACAGTTTGTATTTCAGTTTCAATTACAGTTCATTGAAAAGTTGCAACAATGCCCAAGCATCTCCCTTTTCTGTTTTGACTCCGCCCTCGCCCGCACCCGGATACTGGCCAGAATCCATACCCATACCTAGATCCACACCCAGTGTACCCGCAACGAAGTCAGCAAAGTGTTTTTAACGAGCTCTTTGTCGTTGTTGCTATGTAACGGCGTTGGCGTTGCAGAGCACATAGGGACGCCGAGCCGTTTTTTGAGCACTTAAGTCAATTTTTAAAAGTTAATGAAATCGAAATGTTTTGATGCCACTTTATAGGTAGAACATCAATGCATATTTCTGCATACTTGCTTTTTCAAATTTTTTCAACACTTTCGAGAAAAACATTGTTGAAAACCAGTGTTGGGAACAGAATGAATTCCCTTCCGTTTATTGCAAATTGTTGCTTCACTTTGAGTGTATATAACTTTTGAAAGAAGAACGTTATTGATAAAACTGTTGATGCAATTGAAAAAGTCGGGTTTGTACTATGTGTAAATATATTTAATTTGTAACAAGTTTAGGTGTGTGCCTTAAAATTTGTGTCATTCTGAGCAACTCGCAAAAACAAAACTTATAACGAAATCTTAACTTTAGGTAAAGTTTAAAAAAAATGTTCACCAGTGTGCAGTTTAAAACTTTTACTATTGGATAGAATAATCAATTCTTTGTAAAATATAAAAGTCTCAATGTCCACAAATAACCACTTTTTTTGCAATTTAACTTTTTAGCGAATAACCTCAAATTTCTGCTATGGACGAGATTTTAATATAGCAGGAAAAAACGATTAAGGAATAAAGCATATCGATTTAATGTTCATAGGTTGCAGGCGCATGTAGTGTACAGTGCTCCAGGTGTGTTAGATGCGAAATTATAATTGAATACAAGGCGTTTTTTTTTTATTGCACCAAAACATATAGGACCAATTTGGATATTTTTAAGTTCAATCTTTTAGATGGCAGATGCATACGACCTTTCGAATAATAGGGAATACCTCTAATAACAGCACAAAAATCGTTTCCGCGACTTTAATGTCTCATTTATGCACACACAAAGAGTAGTACGAATCAGAAAATAAGGTTTACTACTAAAAGCGGAAAGGTATATTACAAGGTTGCTGGTTGCTATACATATAAGCCAAACCTTCACGCCAAGAAAAACAATAGAATCGCAGATTTTAAAAACACTTTCCGCATAAAAATGGACATTCAGAACCCTTGATTTTCTCTTTAAGCTTACAAAAAAACTTCCAAATGCATTTAACCAATTCCGCGGCCGACAGAAGCAGTTGCTTGCTTCAAGTGTCTATATTACTTATGCTGATAATGATATTGATCAACTTTAGGAACATTTTCTAGATTTTTCTATGAATCTTGGCCCTAAATTTAAAGAAATTATTAAAATCATAACGGTTGTATGAAAAGTATTGTGTTTGATAAAATACTTTGCATACTTTTTGGGCAAAATACGGTTTTTTCGCCGTGGAAGCGAGATGCCACGCCCATTTTCTCTAAAAATAATTGCAAAATATATTTATTACCTCACGCAATGTAATAAGACTGAAAATTATTATAAATCATATATTTTTGAATAAAGTGCTCAAAAAACGGCTCAGCGTCCCACAGTGCAGAGGGACGAAAAAATACTCCTGCAACCATTTACACTTTGCAACTTTAATGACGAATGGTAAGGGCTCGGCTGAGGGGAGGAGAGAGGGATCGTCGGCAACTTCACCGCACTAAGCCAACAAGCTGCCAAACATTTGTCCCACTCTCAGGCTAGAGAGCGCAAAAAACTTTTATTGAAATTGATTTCAATATAATTGCGATGGCAGCGTTGACGCCGCGTTTGTATAAGCCAACAGAAGTAGGATAAAGAGGCTGTGAGCTTGGGGGGGGGTGCGGTGCAGGTGGATAAATGGTTGAGTTGGTGAGTGGGTAGGAGTGGGGTAGCCTGAGGCTTGCGACCGTCGACTTAATAGATTTATAGCTACCGTAAAAATAAACCAAAATGGAAATCAGAGACACAATCCGGAAAGTGAAATAGGACATAGAAGTAATAGAGATAGCGAAAGGAAGTGAAGAAAACAGGCAAACGATAGCTGATTAAAATGTAATTAGTTTATATTGGTTTTAAGGGATTTTTATTTTTCCATTTTACCTGTTTTCTAAAACGGTTAGGCTATTTTTAATGTTTAAATTTAACCAAATTGCAGGCCAGAAAACTCAATATTAATCAATATCACATAAAATGGAAATAATATTAATTAAGTTACACAATGGGCTGGCAAATATTCGTATCGATGACATCACCGTTTTTAACTAGTACAGTATACTAAAACAAGTAAGAAAAAGTAAGTCTGAGAGAGAGAGAGAGAGAGAGAGCTGGAGTGATAAGCCTGGCTCAGTTAGGACTCCTTTTTTATTATTTTTATTTTCCCCGATGTAATTGGTAATATGATTTGAATAATGCACTTGTTAGTTATAGTTAGTTTGTTTTAATTGAATTTGGAATTGGTAAGCGCAAATTTTGAACGCTGCCGTTGCCGTTATACAGTTCTTTTCGTCGCAAAAACAATGTGTGTGGTCATAATTTTTTAATGACCAGTAGCAGCCATCAGGAATCATGACCAGGCTCATTTTTTCCCTCACCTACCCCACCATTTGTCTACTTCGTGAGCTCTGGCCCGCATCCCCAAAATGCCTACGTCATAGCCAAAGAGCCAAGAGCCTGGCCAAAAAGCTTTGCTTCAAAAAATGGGTCACATTGCTGCTGTTGTTGGTGGTGTTGCCGTAGTCGTGGTTGCGGCGGTGGTGTTGGTGGTTAATGGTTGGGGTTGCTGTCCTTGTTATTGTTGTTGATGATGGTTGCGATATGTATACATACATATATGTATATGTGTACATATATATACATATAGTCATGGCTTTGGTCATATTTGAATTGAATTTTGCATGCAAAATGCGTGGAATTTCTTTTCCTTCTTTTGAGTTTTTAATGGGTTGCCATGGAGGCGGCACCAGCGCAGTACCAGAAGACGTGGAATAAGAGGAGATCGGAAGCAAAAGAAGATTATATTTTCGACTAAGCTGGCCACTTATGGCAAAAACAAATGTGAGTTAACCCTTTTTTGTGTTTTTGTTGCCAGACTAATGAAGCGATTAGCATGCATGTGGAACGAGAGAAAGAGAAACTGTTGGCAATTGGTGGGGGTATTATCCCCCGGCAAACAAAACAAACATACATATACGCGCACAAACACACACTCAGCCCACACACACATATACGACGAGCATGACATACATACGAAAATAAAATGATGAAATTTCACAGTCAATAAATAAATGATGAGCCTGTTGAGCAATTTTTTTGTTGGTCTTTTGCTTTGCCTTTTGATCAAAAATTTATCTTTTGAGGTAAAGAAAAAAAGCATAGCATACATTTTTGAGTTTTAGAATGGGCCCAAGCAACAAGTTTGAATTTAGCTTCGCAGCATCAGGCAATGCAAATACAATAAGGCTCTATAAACGCAGTCACACACACACTCTCACACAAATATATATATATATATATATATATATATATACATATATACATACATACAGCACTATATATGTATATGCAAAGCGAAAGAGCTACCAAAAATAAAAAAAAAAATTTCTATCTGTTTAAGACCCTGCAACTCACCCCGTCGCGCCTCAGCTCGATGTATAGCCTGCTGCTGTTGCGATTGCTGCATCAGCGCATGATGGCTGTGGGGCAAAGTCAATGGTTGCTGCTGCTGCTGTTGTTGCTGCTGCTGCTGCTGCTGCTGCTGATGCTGTGGATGGTGGTCACGTTCCCTGATCTGTGGTGGCGGTGGTGGCTGATGTTGCTGATGCATGGGTAATGGTGAAACTGATGATGAAACTGGCAAATGCTGCTGCTGCTGCGGCTGCTGCTGTTGGTGGTCCCGTTCCGTTGAATTGGTCGCTGTTAGAGCTGGCGTAGCAAAAGTACTTGTACTAGTGCTAGCTGCTGTCATTCTGGTCGTTTGCTGATGATGGCGATGCAGCTGATGATCTCGATGCTCCATATCCATCATCGAATCAGGCATTAAGCCGCGCTCACAAAACGAAGCCAGTGCAACGGCTGTTTCGGGTTTCTGGTCGTTAAGCAGAGCGTTAAAATAGAGCTGCTGGTGCTGCTGCTGGTCAATTGGCTACTATAAGTACTGTTAGCCTGCGATAGCCTGTCAATCAGTGAGTCAGCCAGACAAACAGTCACTCAGTCAGCTAGTCCGGCAGTCAGTCAGTCAGTCAGTCAGTCAGTCTTGCATTTGAACACTTTAATAGAGTCTTATCATCATTATCATCATCATCATAATCATCATCATCTGTTTTAAGTTCATCTCTGTCTTGACTTTTCCTTTTTCACATGAATCGCAGATACATACGCTCGCACACACACACGCACACACACATTCAAAAAATAATATCCCACTACTGTGAGCTAGTTTTTCCTAGCTAGCTTTGTCCATTTCCATTTGCTGTTGAGTTTCCCTTTTGTCCTTTTTATTTGCTTCTGCTGCTACTGCTGCTGCTGCTACCTCGCTCAGATTCCAACTGAAAGTAAGCCGCCAGCCAGCATCCTTTTATATTTGAGCCATTAGCAGCAGCAGCAGCAGCAGCAGGAGCAGCAGCAGCCAAAGCTTTCCGAGTGAGAACTTTGTTATCACCATCAGAAAACAGTCGCAGGGGAAGGTGGGAGGGGCGGTGAGAAACACATTTTTTATACGCGGCAAATGCCAAATGATCAAAGAGCTTTTTGCCGCCGACTAGCTGCAATTGCAGCTGCAACTGACACACAGAGGAGCGAACGAAGTTAGAGTAGTACCGAGTTGCCCCCACCATGTGATACCCTACCTACCCTATGGCTGCCATACCAACAGCTTTCACCTTTTTCTTTTGCATTCGTTTTGTTCCCAGCTTGCACTGACCTTGCGCATTGTGGAAAACATTAAGGCTCCTGACAAATGAACTTCAGGAATGAAGCTTCGCTAAGCTTTTGCGGAGGGGAAATCCACAGGAAGACGATGAAAGAGAATGTTATTAGTACAACGCAAAGTAGAGAAGAGGTAACTGAGAGAAGTTTCTTCCTTTTAGTACACCATCTCACCTGAATAATCTAAAAACCGAAGCGTTTCGTCGGTTCGTGCTGTTGTATACAGGTGACAAACCCAATTTATGACACCTTCTTGCGAAGCTGTTGCTGACTTTCATTGTAGTGCAGACACTTTTAGAAATTTTTTTCGTGTTGTGTTTGTTAACTGGCCTGGAATGATATGAGTACCTTGTCCAACCACTCACCTCCCACCACCAACCACTCTTTTTTACCATTGACTCGTTCTAATGAACAGAGAGCACATACATTCTTGGCTTCAAACCATTTGGGTCATGCTGCATGAATGAAGCACCTCCTGAGCTTTGCTTTTGAGCTGTCAATTACCATTTACGCTTCATTAATTCCCACTCCCGCGCATTTTCCCCTCTGTTCTCTGACTGTCCTTCAGCCAACTCAACTTCGTATCGATTCGGCTAGGCCAAGTGTCAGGCCTCTAGATGCTGCTACTGCCGTTCCGTTTCGTGTGAAATGTCGCACCACACGGCGTATGAGTGTCATTATGTTTGACATTTATGCACAACATTCCATTCTACTTCACTTCAGCTAACCATCACAGGAGAGGAAGAAGTGTCTCGGCCCCTGTTTCTCGCATTTATTTTAATGGTAAAAATTAATCTTTGGCATTTGATTAATAGGTGAATTGATTTGGGTATATGAAGTCATTGTCACAGACAAATGGGCTGCCCTCCCGAATTTCAAAATATACTTGAATACTAATAAAAACTGAGCCATTTGTCCTGCAATAGCCATTAATGTCAAACTGTAATCACTGGCAGTATCGCGATTCTACGCACTCCAATAGCTAGGCCATTTCGCACTTGGTAATGTGGCCCTGGCCAGTGAAAGGTTAAAAAGGCACCAATGAGATGCTCATAAATAGAGTTTAATATGTACTTCCGAATTGAGCAAGGACCGTACTTATGATTGATATAGAAACACTGTCCTCTTGTTGTTCACCTTTGGTATGTTTGAAATGAAAAGCGATATTTTGTAAAGAATCCATAAATGTTTGTACAAAATAAAATACACCTATCGTTCGTTCAAACTGCTGTTGTTTTGTGTTTTGCCTGTTTGATTGAGCAATTCCGTACTCTTGAACCTTTACAGTTTCGCACAAAAGTCCGAGCAAGTTTTATGATATAGACCCGATTTGCTAAACATTTGCCTTTAAGCGTTTAAGATGGAACTGTTTAGTGTCGAGTTCTTTAAGTGAACATCTCAACTAACACACGCCCATTGCTGCTGCCTTTATTTTGCCATTGGATTTTGTTTTATAGACAAACATAAAAGCAAGAGAAAAGACGCAGCACAAGCACTTTGTTTATCGAAAACATTTTAGTTTTAGTTAACCGGCTCAAAAAACAGCTAAGGAAAGGCCAAGCCAAAACAAAAGCCACAAAAACCATAAAGACAAAATCGGCAAGAACCAAAAAATAAAAAAATAAAACCGTAGCCAAAAAAAATGGAATAGAATGGATAAAAAAGGAAAGAAACATGGACAAGGAAAAGGATGCTGACTCTAATGCTGAGGATTGCCGTGACGAAAATCGAAAAGGACAAAAAAAGCAAATAAACAAAACGTTGACAGTGGCGAATGATGTCACACATAAATAGAGCGAGAACGTGATACAGCAAGAGAGGGGGAGAGAGGATTAGAACGATGGAATTCGAGAAAAAAATTTCAAATTCAGAATGTGTATAGGCGAATGGTCATGTGTTGGTGGCATGATAAACGACAGCTAAGCCAAAACTGATGCCACATGGCCGGCCAGAACTTTCAACCATAAGTCCTTCCTTTTTAGCTCTCTATCTCACTAACAATGTCTATCTCCCTCACTCTGTGTGTATGTGTGTGCAAAATTAGCCAGGCAAATATGTCGTACTTAACTGCAAACGGAAGTGTAGCAACTGACAAAAAGACACAGGACACGTTCCAAGCAGCCAACCGACGGACCATCAGCACACGACACACAATGGCCCCAGCAATTGTTGGGCAGGCGTTTCGTGAATGGGTAGATCCTGAGTGGGTGGCAAACTCACTCTCTCTCTATCTCTCTCTCTCTCGGTCTGTGTGTGTGACATAAATGCGTCGAATTATTGTCATATATGTATGTATGAGGTCACTGTCCCACGTCTCGGCTAGAAGTGAAAGTTTTTGCCGGCGTTATTGTTTGTCTGCCTAAATGTCTTACCCCCTTCACTCGTTTCCTCTGTTGCCCTATATTGCCGTGTCGATGAAAGTTAAGCAAAGTTTTCTTGAACATTGCCACAACAAGAAAAACTACTAGAATAAGGATCCAAGTATGGCAACTGAAACCATTTACTCTTTACAAGTGTGACTGCGGTTTCTTTTTTTCTTGTTACTCTCTCTTTTTCTTTTGGTTAAGTAGCAACACGTTTTTGTTGAAATTGTGTAAGGAATTTGGTTGGTTTCATTTGACGCTGCTTCAATAAAATGCATAAACTTTATTAAACTCATAAAACATGATGAAAAAGAAATGCGAGGCAAAGGAAAAGTGAATTTATTTGACTCCAGTCGCAACTGAAATATGCTGATTGGGCCCCAAACAGCTCAACTGGAGCCTATGGGTAAAGTTGTAGATGTGTGTGGGGAATAGAGGGGCTGTGGATGTAACAAGTAACATTCCTGTTTTTGGAAGATATTTAGTGTGTTGGTGTTCTGCGCCCCTTGCTACCGGCCATGTGGACAAATGCCTTGTTAAAGTTGCATGAGAAGGAAACTTTATCCATGCTGCTGCATACAGATAAGCAAATTGAATTGGTCAGGCAGGGCACATGGAAAATGCTTGACCTATTTACTTTTGCCAAACAAATAGATTGATATGTATATACATATGTCGTTGATTGAAATATTCGATATAGAAGCATTAGCATCAGGCGCAGCACGCTAATTGCGTGAAGCATCAATCTTGAAATGGTATCGGTTTGGTCTGCATCGATTCTTCGGTGCCCATCAATAATTCATAACTTTGATGACGCTTTTGGCATTGGCCATAAAATGGAAAGCGAAATGAAAAACGGTTCTCCAGCTCAAAATGTTCCGCAATAATTCAACATGGCAGGCGACATTGCTCGATGCCCAATGTTCCTTCTTGTCCGTTTTCAACATTCTTTGACTCTGCCATGTCTCTGACTTTATCAATGGCGACTCCCCACACTCGAACACACAATGAATAACCCAGGCGCCAAGCCATCATGTCGTACATTTTGTAGTCGTATGCCTTTTGCTCTTAACCCCACTCCAAACGTACCACGGCCCGCCCACCCACAGCCTTGCGTCCTCCTCTGTTCCTCCTTTCGGTCTTCCTTCCGTTTTTCCTTTTTTCATAAATTTTTCCTTTTCGCAACTATCGTTTGGCATTTTTTTTCACTCGATAATGTCGCACTGTGCGCTATGAAATATTGATGTCTGCACACACACTCGCACATACGCTCTTAGTACACACATTTATAAAATATAGATACATTGATATACATATATTATATATGGACTTAAGGTTTTATTGAAAACTAGCTGACATATTAAGAAATGTATTTTTGGCCGATTTAGTGGCACAATCATTTGAGCATGAATGGGTTAAGTTAGCTTAGTGAACAACAAAAGCTGTCACTTTTTAAATATGAGTATCGAAAAGATTCCATGCCATTATTTATTATAAAGAGTTAATAATATATTTCGCAACGAAAGTTATTCCCAAGACCAAATTACATGACAATTGGAGTTCTTCGTTTTGTAGTTTGCTTGTCTCACATTATTCCTAATTTGAGCTCTTCTGTTCGGGTTGTAGACTCCTCTTTCCTTTCTGCTGACATCAGCTGTAAGTGAAATCAGTTTATTGTCCAGCAGAATGGGAAATTAATTAAAAATCTCCTGACCTGACCAAATCCAGCTTTAATATCGCTTGAACCAGAATCATTCACATAACGCAATCAACATACTATAAATAAATACGCATGGACAAAAAGCAAAAGAAAGAAAAGGATTCAGGATGAAAACACAAATAATGAAAGAGAACAACCGACAGCTGCAAACAGGCAAACTAACTGATAACGTGAGCAACTGGAAAATCAATTAAAATGCAGGCCAACAAGGAGAAGTGGCAGTACGGGAATACGTTGGCGGAATCATGCAATGTGGTTTGGGGATGACTTTATTCGCATCGCTGACTGCCCCCCAGAGGGAGCTTCTCCAGTCTGCCCGTCTGCCCGTCCGTCCGTCTGACTGGTAAAACTTAATTATGGCGGACGGATGTGGCACACAGCATGCGGCGGAAGTGTGTGCTCGTACTCCATGTTACACACACACACACACATTCAAACTCCTACTCTTATTCACATTCCCCATTCCACTTGGCATCGCCAAACACGCCTCGGCAATTTTAAAACATATTTCAGTTGGGAGCACACACACACACACACACACACACGCGCGTGATCTTTTCAGAGGTTCGCCCCTTCTTTTGACCTGACCAAGAACTGCTTGAGAATGGCCACAGACCAACTGCCAGCAGATTTAATTTAGAGCTTAAAGTGTGATGTACCATAGATTATCAATTTACCAATTACTAAATTAATCAATACAGAGAACACATATACTATATAGTGGTCTATAATTAAAAGGGGTATATTAACTTTATGAATATGTGCTATTTGCCTGTCGATTAACAATAATTGAATTGTCATGAAATGCAATCGCCCTTGCGTGAAAACTATCTACATACATTTTAATTATTAAGAATAAAACACTGAACTTTTTTTCTGTTTCTTTTTTTGTGACCTCCATTGGACATCGAAATTTCAACCTATTGCATACTTTTAGGGTATGAGTTTAATAATTTTCTTGAATTTTAACAATTGAGTCTCTTTTTGTTGCTGGAAATTCTAACATTTTAGGTAGTATATCAATTAGGAAAATAATTGATTGACCCAATTGCAATAACTTTTCCTGGACTTTCGGTTTTGAACGACCTTACGTACCTCGACTAAAACCAAAACCACTGGTCGAACCCGAGGCGGTTGTATCGAGGGCGACGCGTCTCGGAGAGATGCTAATCTCCCTGGGGCTGCTGTGGCTGCTATTCAGCATTTTGCTGTAATTGTTATGGCCGGTTGGTGGCAAACGGTGGCCGTTTGTGGTGCCCTGTTGCTGGTGTTGGTGTTGGTGCTGGTGCTGATGGTGGTGCTGTTGTTGTTGCTGTTGCTGGTGGTGGTGCGAGGAATAACGTGCATGGCGCTGTTGACCAGCAGGTAGCGCATGCATGCTGGTCGTTTGCCACAAACTATCCGTGCGGTCTGATATTTTGAGGCCGTTGATGGACAATGTGCTAAAGGTTTGTTTCCTTCTCGCAGAAGAAGATGGCCTAACCACACATCTGCTCTCTATGTTCAGAACACTTTACTATTAAGTGCTGCGAGAAGTTGTATGTAGTTGACGAAAAGTTTTCTGTGGCGTAACTTTTATTTATTTAATTTGCCATCGAAGTGAAAACTCTATTTAAAACTTTTGCGGGCAAAAGTTCAGTGCATTTTATTTTAAATTAAACAATAATTGCTAGGTCAAACGTACGTATAATGGGTGAACGCAAACTCATGGCGAAACGACACGAAAAGTTAATTTAATAAGCCAAATTATGGCGAAAACTTTAACCGATTTTAGTTTTCAAGTAGTTTTTGTTGTTGATGTTTCTCTTGGTGGATTGTTGTTTATCCGCTGTTAGTGTCCGACTTAGTTTATAGACCGAACCACACTGAACTGTTATTTGTTAATTTATTTATTGTATGTCCTGTGCGCAATGCACATGGGCTATTGTGTGGCTTGAAGCCAATTTGTGCTTAACGCTGTTCAGTGGCTCGAGAATAGCCCTGCTAGTGCTGGTGGTGGCTCGCACAATAATGGGGGCTCCGATGGTGGTGGTGGTGGTGGTGGCGGTGCTTTGACATGTTAATAATGGTAAATAGTTTTTGAAAATTGCTTCCCCGGTCGCTTTATGTTTTGTAGCTCAAGGCTGCAGGATGTGCACTGCTCAAATGTATCAAGTCAGTGGCATGCGGAAGCCATGTACATAAATGTTTAGCAGTTACAGATACAAATGCAAATACTATAGATGATATGTATAGAAAGAAAATCTACCATCTTTCCAATGTTTTCTCTGCTTGGTCGTATTTTCTCTCACTCTCTCTCTCGTTTTAGCTATCTCTATCCTTCTCTTTCTATCTTTATAATTCCGCTGTTCATTTTGTGGTCACATCAGTCAGAGTCAAGTCAAGTCGGGACTCAAGTCAACTCGACCGCATTGTCAACTATGGCAGTTGCATCTTTCTCTTTTTCTCTGTTTTGTGTGTGTGTGTGTGTGTCTCTAAGTAGGCCATTTTGCATGTTCTAAGACACAACAAGCCATGTTGTCATCATCATCGTCGTTGTCGTCCGTCGACGACTTTCAACCGGTTGCTCCCCGATGGGTTGAGGCCCCATCTCTTGCCTCTGTCATGGCATTTACATGCTTGCATAAAGCTGAATATTTTATTCGGTCTCTACACTTTTTCCAAGAGGTTGGTAAACCCGACCACCATCAAATATTCCTCCAGTAGAACTGATGGCTCGTTATCGTTGTGTTTGTAAAATTGAATTGTAAATATTTGAAAGGCACGCGGCAAGGAATAAAAATCACACTGAGCTTTGAACCCCATTGCACACTCAAGGTGAACTGCTTAAACAAATAGGACCTGGAAATGAGTCATTTCATTACAAATGACAAAAGGTAGAGACGGAAAAACGGAAAGGAAAATGCAGTGAAAAGAATGCGAGAATGAACTTAAGAGAAAGCAGGAGCACCACTAAAAAAGAAGTCTTAAAATTTGAATGTTAAATTTTTGAATTTTTTAATGCTTCTGCAGCTTTATAAAGAAATTTTTTATGTTTTCTGGTGATGAAATTCTCCAGATATAAACTTCCCTCGGACTTTTTGCTTAAAATCTAAGTAAAGAACACCTTTTTTGCGACCCCACAGTTACATATATGCGAGCTATCGATTCGGGATATGTCGGTTGGATCAGAGTCGCAGACTTGAATAACATAACTAGCTTTAATGCAAATTAATTATCAGTTGCTCTGTGACAAACTTAATTGCAAATACACTAATGAGTCTACACCCACTAATTACATTATCGTGGCTAATGACAAAAAAAGTGAAGCAATTGCCTAATTCTTGTAAATTTTTGGCAAAGCGAAATGGAAATAAATCGTTTGCTATTTAATTGGCAAGACGAATCTCTAAAATCTAGCAACAAGTTAAACAAAGCTCAGCAGCTCTGGGCTGATGGCTAAAAGGGAATTTTGCCAAAGTTATCTTAGTCCTAAGCTTTCTTTATCGCCTTTAGTCTCAATCTCAGTTAGTCAGTCAGTCGTCGCTCGGCTTTTATGACAATAATTAGGAGAGTAAAGAGACAGGAAGAGATAGAGAGAGAGAGAGAAAGTGCTGGAGATAGAAGTGGTGCAGGAGATCCGGGAAAGAAGAGTTTAATACGTATACGCCCTGTTGCAGAAAAGGGCACTTGTCCTCTTTTTGCCGCTTTTGCCTTTTTCATGTCAAATTAACAACTTCCGCATGAGGCCATCATATGGCACTTGCACCCAAAATGCGTCATTTACCATGCTGCCTTTTGTCCTGTATGTCCACTTTGGCCATTTGCCAGAAGACTGCCATAAAGGCAAACACAAGCATGGGAAACTAGCAACTAGCTGGCAACTGAAACTGGCAGGCCTATTATTAAGCTTTAATGGCTGGCTAAAATGGCACCAGCTCAACACAGAAAGACAAAGGACAGAGGGAGAGACAAAAACTAAGGTTTGGATGAGAAATAGAAACGATGAAGAATTTGAGACTGAGAGCATTAATTATTAGCAGTTTAAATTGTGGAGACAAAACATTTAGCACAAATGGCCAATGAAACATGAGATGAAAAAGCGCGTCTAGCTTAAATGTGTGTGTCGTTTCTTCTGTTTGTTTGTGGTTTTTCCGTAGTAGTTTCCTCAACAACTTCATGAACACACACACACAGTTTTTAATTCTTTACGTTATGAGTTTCCTGGCTTTCATTATGATTAGTTTTGTCTTAAAGTCCTGTCATGTAAATCGACAAACTATTACTTTCTCTATCTCTCGTTGCTTTCGGATAATACAAATTTGAAATGAAATAACAGTTGAATGGGCCACAAAATTTCAATTAGATTCCCACACTACTTTTGTGAGCGCAAAACTACATACAATTTTGCACAATTTCCAGCACTTAAATGCCTTGCTTCCTGCTCTGTTCTGCGGCGCTGTCTGCTGCTCAGGCTCTTGTTGAACGTCCCCAAAGGCCAGGCTCGGGTTCACATATTGCTGCTCAAAACCAATATCCTTACACTTGAAACAAAATGGCAAATATGGCTAACTTTTTCAAGCAGCATCCGTTTTGGGCCAAGTTGTGAGGAATCTCTTGAAAGCAAAATAGAAGAAAGACCAAAAATAAAAGGCTAAAGCAAAATGATTTGAATCTAAATTGAAAAAAAAAAAAAATGAAGAGAACAAAAAAAAATACAATAATAAAAAAAACCAGAGTGCGGGCATCTAACTTCGACTGCGCCGTACTTTGTATACCCTTGCAAGTTTTTGTTTGTTAATCCTTCCTTAACTATCGTCAACCTCAACGTGAAAAAAGGTTTCATCTTAAAAGTCTAATGTTCGCAAAGGAACAGCCATCAGTCTTAGGCTGGAGCAATGCGGAGCATAACGCATGGAGTTATTCATCAAAGTCACTGTTTTCACCGATCGTTCCTATGGAAGCTTCGTTCGATCTTAATGAAATTTAGTAGGCAAACAAAACTACGAAATACTACTCTTTAAGACACGTGATTGGAGATGCTTTCATGTACATATGCGTTGCACATTTCTGACCAAAATAATATACTCTTTTTGCAACGGTATAAAAATGGCAGACGTTTATTTGATTTTTTTCTTTTCATAACCATTAGAAAGAAGAAGGAGAAAAACTTTCGCCTCTTTCGAAAACTAAGTAAAAAAGCCAGGGCCAAAAGTAAAGTTTTCCACCAAAGGACATAATATATTTCCAATGTGTGTGTTTGTGTTTCAGTAGACGAGGTCTGGGCCTCGAGATGGAGGGATTGAGGGGATAGCTAAGGCGATTTTCTTAACTTTTGCACAGATAGAGGCAGAGAGCGTGCATTGAAGCAAATCTTTGGTTTGGTCGTTGCGTTTGTTGGCAATAGCCAACCAAATTGCCGCAGGCTGCTTTGTGTTTGTCTTTGAAGTAGACAAAGACAAGCAAGAGAAAGAGAGAGAGAGCGAAAGAGAGACAGAGTGAAAAGGATTGAAGGGGGGAATGGAGGTAGGTTGCCTATGCGGGGTGCCATCAGATTGTCAAGCAGTCACCCAGGCATTTTTTAATTTCTTTTATTTGGCCCTTTTCTATTGTGTTTTGCTTTTTTGCCTGCAAGTGATTTGCGTTTTTTACTTTTGTTTTCGTTTTGGTCAAGCTGCTAAATGCCAAGTACTATTGCTAAACGAAAAGTGGGATCGGAAAGAGAAGTGGGTGAAGAGTGAGACGAAAAGGTTGGTGGGATGGTGGTTGAATCAGAAAATTAACTAATGATGAAAAACTGCAAACCTTTTTGGTTTGGTCTGTTCTGTTGTTGGCTTTATTTTGCAGGTCTATTAAAGTCAGACGCAAGGACAGGTCCATTATTATTTGCTATCTTTTATCTGGGTCAAAGCAGATGAAGTTGCCATTTATTCTTAGATTTAATAGCCTCCAGTGTTTGGGTCTGGCCCGGCCCCCCGAACTGGGCAAATGGAAACCCCGAAAGCCGCAAACCAAAAATTCCTCAATTCCAAAGCTTAGACTTCTGATACATTCATATGTAAGTGTGTGTACACACACACACTTGTGCTTGTGTGTGTGAACACATATAACAAATATTAAGTGCACGCCCCTTTGCAAAACATTTACTAAGGTCCTTCTACAGCACCATAGAGATGTTAAGCTAATGCATTTGCACATTCATTGGAATATGAATCCGACGACATAGGCGTTGTCTGCACCAAAACGCAAACCCTGTCCATATAACCCATATACCAGATTTGCAGAACTTTTGTTCTGTGCCAGGAATGACAATCTTCAATAGATGACAAACGAAATAAATGAAAGACATCGCGACGCGATTACCAGGTAGTTGGTAGATTTACATTGAAAGATAATCATGGGATAAGCTGATATGATTGGCTGGATAATGTCGTATTCGTTTTGTATGTAACCAAGTAAAGCACTCGCGTAGTAGTAGTTCCATAGAGTGCTCTGCGAACGACGCCTCTGCTACATTTGCTACCATTACTCATAGATAAGAAACTTTTCCCAGTTGGTTATTTAAAGGCAAATAATCATATATGTATGTATGTATGTATATATACATACATATGTGTGTACTATGTATACATACAATCCCACATGGCACACTCGTTGGCATGTTAGAGTATATTCTTTATGCACTTAAAACTTAATTTGTCGGCAAAACTATTTCAATATCAAATGGGGAAATCATAATGAAATATGAAAAACATTTTCACATACTTACTTCTTGCTGGCTTATGAATTATGTAATTTTATTTACAATACCGAATTAAATAAACAAATGTTTATTGCAATTTTTGTACAAAAAACTAAAACTAATTTTGTTGTTGGACTCACCAAGTCTACGTACTACAGATGAATAGATGAGGAGAAAGAAGCATTTTGGTTGGTTGGTTCGTTTTTGTTGGTTTTTTGGTTTTTTTTTTTTGGTTTTAGTTGGTTTGTTGGATTTTGATGAAGCATTTTATTATTGGTTTTTGGATTTGATTTGATTTATTTGTTTGTTCAAGTTCATGTTTTTTGATTTGTACAGAATTTTTGAATTTTTGTACAGATTGATATTTAGATTGAGAGGCAAGTCCAAATTCGTCGAATTTGTTTTGTTGAGCAAGCAAGCATCATGATGACAAAAATGATGTATCAAGGAAAGAAAAATGGTTAGTTACAAAAAAAGACAAGACATAATTGTGAGAGTAGAGTGGAGAATGATTATAAAACTAAGCTAGATCTAAGTATGTATGTATATGTATATCATACATGTATTTATTTGTATTTATGGCCATGCTAGCTAGCTTGTGTCTGTGTATGTAAAAAGTAACTAGGTGTAAGTGTGGGTCCGTGGGTGGGTTGGCGGCTTCTTGGTTTGGGCATGCAAAACTGTAAAGCGAAATGTGAAACGCTATTTATTTGCTGCTGGTTGCTGGAAGGATTAAACTAAGTATGTCAACTGCAAAGCCAGTAGGTCAGGGATAGTCACCGTAGCAGCATCAGCACCAGCAGCAGTTACCTTATATGTGTAAAGCTTGTTTCTACGGGAAGGAGGTTTGGGGCTTGGGGTGGGTGGTGGGTGGTGGGTTTGGGGTTGCTCATTGGGGTAGGGGTTTGGGTTAGGGGATCTGATTTTGGGTGCTGACACACTTACTTTTCATGATGCGATTGCGGTATTCATCGTCGCGCTGCATGGTTACGCTGCCACCACCGTTGGATACCATCGAGCTCACTTGTTCCATGGGCACAATATCCTGCCGAAAAGAAAATGCGATGTGTAAAAGGAATGAGCAAAAAACAGGGAAGAGAAGACAAATAGCAACTGTCATCAATCATCTGGCAAACATGAACAGAATCTGCCTGCTGGCTTCTGTTTCTGCTTCTGCTGCTGATTCTTTGGCAAACATATGCGTTTTTCAAATTAAAAACGTATCTGCTGCAGCTAACGGTAAAAGCACATTAAAAAACTCAGAAACGAAAAAAATGAAACTTAATTAGTTGAGTAGCAAAACGTAGGGCAGCCAAATTGCATTTATACAAAGAGACAATGAGTGTTCAGGACCGCTACCGGTAGCCCCCGGGGCCCCAAACATGAATACATAGTATATAAGTTGTGCACAAATCCAGAATGAGTCAAAACTTAGGGCCGGATTCTACTTTGAGTTTTGGTTTTGCCATTTCTGTAACCCAATGAAAATTACGGACCTGTTTCTCCGTTGGGGAACAGGACCACTCACATGGACACATACATATATGAACATAAGTATGGACACGAACATGACCGCCAACCACTGGCAGAGAATGGAATTGCGGAACGGATGGGCGGGCGGGCAGAGTGTCTATCATAGTTTTACGTTTTTATTTGCTGGCTAGTTTGGCTGGGGCGTTCGGTTTTTGGTTTTACCAGCTATAAGCCCCCCCTCGACTATTTCTTCCTACAGCTCGTTTCAGTGTTCGTTGCGGTTTTTCAAAAAATGATGTAGATAAATTGTGTTTTCTTTGTTGCATGCAGCTCCCCCTCGCTCTTCGCATATACAGCTGCCACTGCTTACACCAGCAGCCCTTCCCCCTCTTAGCCAATCTACTTCCCCTTGGCAACCATTTATAGTGTCTAACAAAAGCATTTACTGTATGCGGTTATTCTCGGTTATTTATTTTTTTTATACTTCTTTGCTCCTCGCTTTTTTTGCGCTCTTCAATGGTTCTTTTGCCAGTTTGACTGGCTCCAGCTGCTGCCCAGCCATCTGTGATGTATATCCCTCTGTTCTTCTATATTGTTTGCATCCAACGGACTGTGTCGCCATTTCCACAGTTGTGAGTTAAATGGATTATTTTTTGTATGCCTGCCGACATTTATTAATGAAAATTGTTCAGGATTAGCGTGGTAATAAACGCATTTAATCTTGACGAGTTGATGGCACTGGGAATGGCAGCTTTGGGCTGTGGGAATGTGTTTTTTGGACCAAGGGACTCTTACTAAAGCCGCGAAAGATTTCAAGGGTTTAAATAGATAAGGTACAGTTGCCGTTTCGTACCGAGGGAAATCAAAGACAAATTTCAGACAAGACTAGAAGGTTCCCTCTGATCGTATAAGTATGTATGTCCGGCCTATTTGGTCTATCTGAGTAAGTGGGAAATAAATATTTTAAGTTTCCAAGTCCGAAAACTAAAGCCACAGCACTTATTGTCTTGACTATATCTTTTACTGTGCTGCTGCTACACATTCATACATATTCATATATATTCACTTCACTTGGAATGTTTCACTTTTAATTATTTAATTTGATAAAGCAGATTGCGAATATGTAATGCCTCCCTTGACTTAAATCTAATCTGGCCCTTGTATGAGTTCAGAACGTGCCCCCATTGGCCTCGATTTTGGTAATTTGCTTTATGCAGCAAAACGTTTGGGTACCATTTGGTTAAAAAAGACCAACAACAACAACAACAGAAAGAAAAATGAAGCCGAATGGAATGGTGTGAGAAGCAAGATGGGGGGGGGACTGAAATGAGCATCACGTATACGACATGTAAAATGCGCAATTCAATTTTGATCTAAACACGCATTATGCCGCATATTACGCATACGCCATGTGCGTGGGTCCTTCTACAGCAGGAAATTTGAATGCATAAAGCTTCGTCTACCCCTTCCGCCAATGTCTTCCTTCCTTCCATCTCTCCATTCCTCTGTATATGTACTCAGTCAGTCACTGACTCTCCACAGTACTTCGTTGCTCCGTTTCCCCCCTTCATTCGCCCTATCATATTAACGACTTTTACATATTGAAAATGTTTTGCCGGCAAAATGTGACAAACTTTCAACGATGTCATTGACGTAGTCACCATTTCAGTTTGTTTGCTGGCTTACTGCCAGCCTTTCCACACACATGTGGAGTGTGCATGTGTGTGTTTCTGTAGTCTATTCGGATTAGGGAGATTGTCGACTAAAGTGAACCAGGTAGACAGGAACTGGAAGAGGAACAGGAGCTGCTGGCTAGGCTTCAATTAAAATGTTGCCCAAATGACTTTTTTGGTATGACAAAAAAAAAACTAAATAAAACCAAAAAGAGGAAATTAAATATATCTGTGTACAGTTAGTGCAGGAAGTACGCAACGGCTAGACTTTAACTCTATATAGACTATAACTCTTTTCTCTGATATATTACATGAACTCGTGCAAAGAAGAGGATTCTCTTTAACAGTTTCAATTTCCATTGTTGTTTCAACGATTCCTGCAAAAGTCGCCATAAATTTTTCAATTAAGTTCAAGTGCAAAAGCCAAAAGTCAACACAGATATGTCCAGTTGAATTGAGTTTTCAACCTTGCCTGTGTACGTGTGTGTGAGAGAGTGTCTCTTTTTCACAATTTCATTTACTTTCGGGTTGTTGGAGGGTAAGAAAAGTCTGTCAAAGGTTCCACGTGTTGTCGTTTCCGTCGTGTTGCGGCTGCTACTTTGTCATGTAAATTAACGGTTATATTGTAGCGACAATTCTCATACAACAACTAACTGTAAACCAGGGGAACTGAAGGACTCACAGGACCCCACACACACACACACACTTACATATACTCGTATACATACACACATGCCAAGTGCCTCATAAATAAGCCATTGGCTGTGACGGCGGGGCGAAAGTTTATTGTATGTTATATTGAATAATTAAATTTTATTGATCGCGATTGCGTTCACACATAGAACAAAAATGTACACACTCACACATGCATACACCCGCATACAGACTAGCCTAGAAGCTAATGGCATATCTGTGCATATGTATGTACATATGTACATATATGTATTTCAGTACTTGTTTATTAGATTCCAGGCTTTGTTTGCGGCTGTTTCATTGGGGCATAAAGGGCTTAGGCACTGTCATTGTTAAAAATGTGAGCCAACTTACTAAATGTGTGTGCTCAAACACACACACACTCTCACTGTTTACCCAATTGTATCGCGCTAATAAAGTTAATGCGCTCGCTAAACTGTTTGGCCCTGGCTTGTATTTTAGCCCTTGTATCGCCTGACCCAAGTGACGAAGACGACGACCACCGAAATGAGTGAGTGGGCCGCGCTAATTGCCTTTTAAGTTGTTGGCTCAACTCTCTTAGGGTATGGGCTCAGCTAAGTACTAGAAATACATATACATACATACATATGTGAGCATGCATGTACACATATTGTTAACCAATTGAACAGAGAAATGAGTAGATCCAACATAATGAGCCCCTATATGGCCTTTACCATGAAAACCTAGCCTAACTTTCGCTGCCTTGGAACTAACTTAGGAAACAATGGATATTAAGGATTCTCATTTTACGTCTTGAGTAGATAATCCCTAGCTGATTCTCTCCGAGCCCCAAGTTGATACTTGTTTTACTTAAAATCATCTCTCCAGACTGTAACTGCTCGATGTTTTAATTTTAGTTAGCAAAGCCCATAGGTCAAGTCACCGGCTAAGTCGAATATGCATGCACGTTAAGTATCTCGTTTTCTAACAGCTAAGTAAATATTTATGAAAATAAAATCCTGTTGAACAAAAGATCTGCTAATACTTAGTCTCAGGTGGCTGCTTCAGTCGAGCATTAAGCCAAATATTGTACTCGAATGAGGAAAAACAAAAGGACGACTACAACAAATGAAATGGCATGGATGTGGAGCTAAAGGAAAAGGAGGAGAAGAAGAAAGGGAGATAAGTGCAGCAGCAGCAAGCGATAACTACAGCTCTTAACCGACAGAGGTAGTCAGCACAGAGGTAACAGTACAGAGGTAGAGAGTAAAGGAAAGAAACGCAAACTGATTAAATATCCGCTTTCACAGCAGCTGTAGCCCAGTTTTAGAGTCAGCATAATGCGAATTCATGTAGGGAAATGTAATTTGAACACCAAAATAAACAAAAACCGCCAACCCAGCCCAGTCCAGGATGCTGAGCAGGTGCTTGGGCGAAACAAAAGCCGCTGGTTATTTGCCTTTTCCAGGACACACGACGACAAAAGCCTTGGCAAACATCAGCGGAATGTGATTAAAAAATAAAAAAAGAAAACAACCAGCAGAAGAAGAGAACGGATTCCGACCATCAAGGGAGACCAAAGAACAATGGCAAGTGCCATGTTTGGATGGATGAATGAATGGATGGATAGTTAGTTGGTTGGTTGTTTGGAACCTACCTCGTAGCGTGTGTCAATTTCTGGTAACTTCTCCAGGAACTCTTCAACCATGTTTTGTTGAACGTGCGTTAGGCAGCAAACAATTACACACACATACACACACACACACACACACACTCACAAAATTAAAGACAGAGGCAGAGATATAAGAACAGTCACAGGTGAGGGGCCCAAGCAAGTGTAAATTATGCAAAACTGTTAATAAGCCTTTTTGTAAAACAATGTGGTGTATTTTATGCGTGTTACTATTTAGCTGGAACACCTGTTGTTTTTGTTTTTAATTGTTCTAGTAAATGTTTCTTTTAAAAATTCGTCAGTTGCTATTAATTTTGTATTTTGGTTTGAGTTTCATTACTTTTTTCATTAAAATTACTTTTGCACAGTTGTGATTGTCCTTAGGGATATCGTTTTTGTTTTAGTTTCCTGTTTTTGTTTGGTCACTTGGCACTTGATTTCTTTTGGGCGCAATGTTTAGCTCTCTTGCTTTCTAAGACTCATTCTCACACACACACACACTTACAGTCACACACACACATGCACACTCAAAGGGACCACCCAAGATGCTGCTGATGCCAACATATTTGAAGCCAAAGAACGCCAACATAAAAAAAGTAACAAAAATACAACTTATTTAATTGTAAGAGTGTGTGCGAGGAAGAACCAACAACCGCTGCCCGTTCACCGTTCAGCACTAACAACAAATTGCAGAAAAACAAAACATTTATAGCCAAGCAGGACACACGACGAGCCCCTTCGACGACGCCGACGACGTCGTTTTGGATGCTGTACTAAAAACTAGCCAAAACGGGGAGAATTCGGCAGCAAACGAGTGACATACACTGGCAGCGGCTGGCTAAAGCATCCAAGAGCTTTGCCATCGCCATCACCATCGCCATCGCCATCGCCATTGCCATCGCCATTGCCATCGCCATCGCCATCGCTATCGCTATCTATCTAACCGATGGCGTCTGATAAAAAGGAAGCAAACATACAAACGAACAAACTCGAAATCGTGGCATACTCATAGGCGCCGGCGCTCTTTTTCAGGGGCCTTCACTTTGCGTCTCCGCGGCTCTGACGCTCTCGGTCTCTCTCTCTCTCCTGGCTGCTGCTCTGCTCTCTTTGTGTATACTCCTCTCAACTTGACACACATTTAAAGTTGTTGAGCTTTTAACGGAGGACAACAGCTTCCACTTGAAACTGGATGATGAGTTTTTAGCACCACCAGTTTGGATGGTGGATCGCATTCCGCTTAAGAATGGAGTGGAATGGAGTTGAAGTGCCTGTTGTATGCAGTGCCTGCTGCACGGTGCATCCTGCATGTTGCATGTTCCATGTTGCTGCTTTGTCTTGTTTTCATATTTTCCAAGCACTTGTAAATAATTTGCAACTAACGAAGGCTCGGCACCACTCAACGAAGAGCCTGAAGAGGTACCCGCCTATCTTGCCTCCTCCCAATACACATGTATGCACCGCACCGAACATTTATACATACATATGTATGTATGTATGTACATATGTATACTTGGTGTATTTGCATCAGTAGTTTAGTCAGTCCAAGCGTATTTTTAATTGATTTGTGGCCCAGTAATTAACACAACGGTAAAATGGATAGCAGCCTGGGAAAAAGATTAACTATGAATGAATGTAAGACTTATCCACTTGGCTAGGTTCATAATCAGCAATGCGGATCTTTGTGAACAGAACCAGCTTCTGGCCAAAGGACAATACGATAGCTCTGCTAGGTTTTGAGTTTTACAACCCTTGAACCTTTATAATTCTTGAGTTCAGATTCCCAATGTGGCTGGAATCGAGGAGGATCCCGGGAACCTGATACTTCTAATTGGCGTGGGCTGCAAAGTGTCTTACCGGCTAACTTCAAAAGGATACAGTGATAGCGAAAGTATATTACAGAATAACCTCTGTTTTTCTTATTTCAACAGCAAGCATTAATTATTCAGCGATCCGAACTGTGATCAGACTGGGATCTCTGCTTTGATCTTTGCAGCTGTGTTCAAGAACGCGTCGCAGTTCTCAGATGAAACTGAAACGGTCTATGCTTTTAGGAATGCGCTTCTGTTCGTATAAACAACTAGATCACAAAGACTGTAAGCTAGAGTCACCAATGTTCAATGACGCTCTATTTGGACCTTTTCAGACTCTTCCGCCCACGTAATTAGCAAAAAAGCCATATTTGACGTTCTAACACTGGTTATCTATATTAATCGATCTACCATAGTTTATAAAAAGCGGACCAAAAACGATTTTTAGAAGAGTTTACCTCATTTTTTTAAGGATAGCGCCATAATGACGATTTTGATTGACTTACCTCACCCATATTGAAATATGCTGAAAGAGAGTGACAGTTAGTGTTGAATATATTTCCTCGATGTGTGACCTCTCGGGCTGACCACCAGACGAACACTAACCAAATAATGAAAAGCCAGCAAAGTGATTCAATGCAACAATTGGCCTTTTCAGAGAGCACACGTCATCGTCAGGCGCTTATTTAGCTTAAGGGTTCACACGGGGTGGGAGACATAGAAGGAAGAAATGGTCGCAGGCACTTTCTACGCCTTCAGCTAATTCAATCGACAGACGTGGGAACAAAAATCATCATTTGTCATTTGCACTCACAATGCGTGTTTAACAAAAGGGGAAAAAAATATCCGCCTACCCCTAAGGATATCTCTTCCTGAGTCCTGAGCTTGTCACTATGTGTAGGAATGTGTGGCTGAGTGTATAAATAAAATTTTGCCCCCTTTGAAAATTGTTTGCAAAACAATTTCAGAGTTGCGTTTGTCGTTGGTTCGCTATTCAACGTCGAATAAAAATTGTTCAGAAGTTTCAAAATGTCCTTGAGAGCAGCTGTTGAAATGAACTTTTGATTTCATACCTTTTTCCATTTCAGTTTAATAATTTACATTATTCGGTTTCAACCGCTTTGCAGTGGTATTGGCTAATTTGTTTTGCTGTCTGTAAATTATTTGTGAAAAAGGAACAAAATGCGCCAGGTGATGGAGGATTGGTGGGTCAAGGACGAGAACTTGGCAATTTGCTCGCGAATCGGAATTATTTTTACAAATATTTATACTTATCCTTTTCATATTCGTTTATCGATCAAATAAATAAGTTTTAAATTTTTGGATTTACAGAAAAAAGGAAATCGTTTCACACAGCAAGCTTTTATCGACTGGTGAAAAGCTCTATAAACTTAAAAAGCTCAATTTGAAATCAAAGGCAAACAACCGCCAAAACAATTTAATTGAAACCGACTTTTCTGCGTTTTTTTTTTTTGTATGACGTTTTTTCCTTTATATGTATATATAATTTCTGACAAACTTGAACATTTAAATTTTAATTTCATTACACATTTCGTTTTGTTTGCTAATTTTTTTGTTTCTGTTATAAATTTCTTTTGTTACACCTTCGTTTGTTCAATTATCTATCCATCCATCCGTCCAACTACTACATACATGTTTATCTATATATATATATATATATATATGTACGGTACAATACCTACAATCGCAAAATGTCTGCTTTTGATATTTGTGTTAACATTTCCTGGCTTTATAATGTTCCCTCATTTTGTAATGTTTTGCTATTTTTCGATTATTTCATTTTAACGTGCCTAACCTTTTTCTCATTCTCATTTCAGATACTCAACTAAGTTTCACGTTGTTGTCATCTTATGATTGGCTTCTTTGGAATTTTAAAAATTATATAGAAACTAAGTTGGCTGAACTAAAAAGAAAGAAAAAGACATATAGATACATAGATAGACACATACAGAAAAAAAGAGACAGATAGAGTGAGAAAGAGAGATTGAAGTTACCTTACATATACATACATAGATAGACGTAAAAAAAGAATTTCAATAAATATAAATATATATAAATAAATATTTATGTAAAGATATACATGAACCATTTTTATGCATGTAAATATTTTAGGTAAGTACATCATGAAGACGACTCTACGACTTGCAACAACTTGTCTTAATTTTTTCACTATGTAATAATAAATAATTCAAGTTTACTCAATCAGTTCAAAATTACAAAAAATTTCATCTATATATGTATACATATATATGTGTGCATTATTTATGTGCTGTTAGCTAATTAGTTATTCTTCGATTTACTAATTCGATTTCTTTTAAACTTTGGTTTTTTAGTTTTACTCCGTTCTCAAGTTTTGTTTTTATATTTAGGCCGCCTTCATGTCTCTCTATGCAACAACTGTCGAATCCTAAAGTTACATCAAATCTTTTATTGTAGCGATCGTTAAATTTTTTTTGGAATATATTCGAAGTTTTAATACATACATACATTAACTCTTGCATTCAGATTATTCTTTATGCTACTTAAAACCAAACCTAATTGACTAATTGCGAATATAACATTCATAGTTCAACGTATTCGAATATCAAAACAATGTAAATGCATATTACCTAACAAAGTACAATTTTTCGGAAACATCAAAACGAAATTAGCTTGCCGCTTGAATTATTGAACAAAAAAACATTCAGTTGTCCTAACAATAGTTTTTGGATCAATTGCTTTTTGATTTCAGACAAAGCGTGGTCCTCGCAGACAGAGATAACTTTAGGGAATCATTTAGATTTCTGATTACTATTTCAGTGTTGATGGATATCATGTTTTTTTGTTGCATAGGTGAATACAATCTTTTGAAATCATATAATGATAATAAAACATTAGGGTTAACTGTGTTTTTGTTTTGTTTAAGTTTTAAGTACTATTGTTGTTTCTTAATTTGCTTAAGTGGTATGTTAAGAGCTGGTGCTTAAGGTTATCACTTGTTGTTCTCGTTTCTTACTTTTGCTTGTGATAATAATTGTTTAGAATGTCTGTGACCATAAGAGGCTTGAATGTTGTTCTCCTTCTTCATATTCTTCAGTGACTATCAATAATCTCTTAGTATGTATATATATTGATATATACATATAAACATTTTTATATATATATATTAATATATATACATATTATATATATATATATTAATATGTGATACGAATGATTGTAGGCAGGTGGTTGGTGGTTCACTTGACTTTGCAATGTTTTTATCTTCTTTTCTCTTGTTTGTTTGTTTTTCGTTTTTCTTTCCATTTGTTTTCTTTTCCTTCTTACTCTTTGTGCTAACTAATTTTATCACTAAATAACTAGCGATTAAACAATAAACAGCCAAAAACGTAATGGCAAAAAAAAAAAAAAAAAAAAAGAAAATCTATTCCAGGCCACTTTTACTCCTCGTCCTTGTACTTTATTCTTTTCTAGCTGGCTTCCATTTTGCTGCGTGTGCTGTTTTGCATTAGAATTAACTGCCAGAGTGCATTGATCCGCTCCGGGCCAATGCTATGCGAGGTGAAAAGGAACTCCTGGTCCATGAGATCAATCTGGCCGCTAAGCAGCAAATCGTAATCCCAATAATCTAAAATATAGGGCTGCACAGAAGTGATTGTAGTGTTTGTCTCCTGAGCCATTATTCCCGTTATGTGGACATCGTCAATCCAAAAATAATTGGATCGTTGGGCAGCCTTATACAGGCGAAGCACCACATCCGGTGAATAGACAATGGCAAAGCCAGGACAATAGGGCGGGTAGTAATGCTCGGAGTATTCGCGAAAGCTGACGCGCCATTTCGACTGCCAGGTATAGAAGATTTGTAAGGATTAATGATTGATTACAAAAAAGATGGGCACAAACTCACGCGGTAGGACCTCTTCACACGGGACCCAAACAAAGGTCGACAGAAAAGCAAATCATGTTGCTGCCCCAGCAGGGAACGTAATGACGACGTGGCCGACGATTGTATTAAAGTCGACGCTGTCGTTGGAGTCGCTGCTGCTGGCTCCGCCAAGTACTTCAGTAGCTGAGGAGTATGCACATAGACATCGTCATCCACCTGCAATGGAACAAAAGAAGTAAAACAATTGAAAATGATGGTTAGAATGGGACCTATTACGCACCTTGATGAGCAGCTTCGCCTGGGGGCAGTTATTATGAAACCATTTCAAGGCCATCACATGCTTGTAAGTCATGTTGCGGTAGGCGTCTTGAAAGTTCCCCTGTACCATGTCACCGTACAAGTTATTCTCTTGGGTTAGATCCCATTGCACGGATTGTTCTTCAAGCGGCAGGGCTCCTAGTAGGAAAACGACACGCACTGGCGACTTGTCTATGATCGGACCGCCCCATGTTTGCCTTATGATAGAACGCTTCTCCACATTTCGCGGAGCTGTGTGCACCAGGATCAGGGCCTTTATGTCCGCTGAGCAGGCGTCTTGATTCATTACGTAGGCAAAGTTGTTCAAGTCAATCAACTGGGACAATTTCGAGGTGTGTTGTGTTGATGTGCTTGTTGGCGCAGGAGGCGAAGGAGTTGCTAAAGGAGCGGGCGTGGCCGCTTTGTCTAGGCTAACTAAACTATGGTTATAACTAAAATTGTAGCGACTAGGCTCGTGTATTTGGTTTGGTTTGTTGTTGTTACTGCTGCTGCTGCTGCTGCTGCTGCTGCTGCTGCTGCTGCTACTGCTACTGCTACTAGTACTAGTATTAGTACTACTACTTCCATTGGCACTAGGTGGTGGCGATGAGAAGGAGGACAACGATGACGCGGAGGAGAAGGAGGAGGCGGAGGAGATAGCAGATGCTGAGGCGGCATAAAAAGCCGACGCCACTGGCGGCGCTTCGGTTTCCAGCATTAGCGGTTGCGGCACAATAACCAGCCAAATGACAAGGAATAAATTCACACAGATTATTAGCAAGCAGATGGAGCGTTTGTCCATCATGCTAATACTTAAGGTTGTTAGCTGTTGTTGCGTTTGTTGTTGTTGTTGTTGTAGTTGTTGTTGATGATGAATCATTACCTCGGTGCTCCTCTTCCTGCTCTGAAGCTGGTGTTGTCGCTTCCTTGTGCTTATTATTCCCTGGACACCTCAAACGGAAGCGTTTTCTGCGTGCTTTTGCCATTTAATTGGGAGTAAACTTCCACGTAGACCTGCAACAAAATGGAAATTAATTTCAGTCAGATGACATTGACAGCTTAGCAGCTCAGCTTAACCGTTATTAATCAGCGATAATAGAATAACTATTAATATAATTGATTGACATATGCGGTCATGCCCACGCATATGTAAAGCATACAAAAGCGCCACCAACTGAAGCAACCATCAGCCGGGACGTGGACGGACATTTGCCCATTAGACATTGGACAAATCAATTTTGTAAATTGCCTGACCCGATAACTTGCAAATGGACATGACGACCAACCGTCAATGGGCGAATTCAACAAGTTTTTTCCATAAGGTCGACAGCTCCCATCGCCCTTTTTACATTTTCCCACACCTCAACAAGAAAAACGCAACACAGCAAAAATCCAATAAGGGCGCGTCGTCCAGGGACGACATAGTCGTCCTGTTTGTTTGCCCGAACCGACAATCGATACAGGCGATCTGTTTTCGCAGCGCAGCTTAAAGACTCTATCTCTTAAAATAATAACAAAATAAACAATTTGGAACTTCGTAAATTTAGTTTTTGATAAAGATTATAAATTTTTACCATTTTTCTACCAAAGACGGCGCAAAGGTAGTAGTCGTAGTCATGATACAATCTAAATTCCTGACTCCTTCAGTCTCAATTGAATGCAACAAAAAACTGCTCTCACTTTTATCCACCAGTTTCCCTCCTTTTTACTGCTGATATCCGGTCAAAGCTGAGAAAGGGGTTCATTCAACCCATCCAGGCAATGCGTCATAATTTCATTTCTTATTAAAGATTCCCCTCAGTGTCTCTTTACATACATACATATATAGACATGTATTCTCTGAGCAACTTGTATTGTTCGTCCCATCGAGCCATCCACCATCCACGTTCCTTCATTGGTTTTCATATAACAGCGACTGACAGGTGGGGCACGTAGGTAGCAAAACATAAATGAAATTTGCAATCGTTTTGCAAAATGGCCGATGTCAATGGTGGTCAAAGGTACCAACTTGCCTTTCTAAAGATTTTAGCAATATTACGAGTCCAATGTTCCAACCAAACTGACTGTCGTTAAAAGAAGGGCTGCTTATGATGTCAACATCGAAAAAATGTTATAGATAATATACCTAATCAGTCCTGTGATAGCAACGCCGATCCATCATCTATCGATCGGAAAGTGTCATTAAAAAAAGCGTGCACCTATACCACTGGCGGAACTAGCTTATCTTGTTGGTAGGGCGTTTAGGGAGCTGTATCGGGCAGGTAGGAGGTCAAATTGACCAGTTTCAGAAGTGAAATCTTGGTTTTGGAGGGAGCAACTTCCCACATTTCCCAATGATGTGTACACCATAAATATTTGCTTAACCAACTTTAATACCGTTACAAAAATGTCATAGGCAAAGGGCGTTAAAGGAGCGCGGTAAAGGCCAGAACAACACGAAACACGGAAAAATAATAAAAATTTTATATTTATGTAAATTTTCTCTAGGGCTGGCAGTACAACTCCTCCGCACTCTCTCTCGCTTTTTCTTCCTGTGTCTCTCCCTCTCTCTCTGTCTCTCTCAATCTACCTCTTATTGGCTAGTTAACAACGCCGTGTTAATGTAAAAGGGTTGTACTTGTACTTGTTCTTGTTCTGCTATAGTGGCTGGACTGGTTATAATTATTGGTGGTGGTGCCACCGATCTGTCACGCAACACAAAAAGGGCCAGACACAGTCACAGATGCAAGCAGGAAGACGAAGGGAGTAGGAAGGAGGGTATTCCACGGATGCGGTGGTCATTCCTCGATGCTTTAAGATATGGAAATAAAAAAAGGAACAAATTACTGCTGAACCTTTGACCTTTTTGCAATCGACCAAAAAATTAAACAAGAGCAATATGTTCTTAAAGAAGGAGCGACGAAAACTGTAAAACCATTGCCCTATGGCGTGCCAGGACAAAAGCCAATCGGAAGTTGGCATTTCGTAGGCCCAAGGGCATAGTGCAACTGCCACAAGTCGCAAAATTAAGTTCAGTTTGGAGTCATGCGAGACTCCTCCGAGGGTTGCCGCAGCTGTCGCCCAGTCATCTCACACTTCCACAATTTGCAGGCTAGTAAAGCAAGTGGTGTTTTTTTTGCAAACCAATCCAAACTCATCGTTCTGGGGACATCTTTTAAGGTTACTTTAAAGTTGAAGTAAAACGAGTTTTTTGGTCAAATTCATGTAAAACTTTGGTTTACAGGTGTAGCAACCACCGCAAACGTGGGACGGTAGATGCAAATAAGTAGCCTCCATCCCTCATCTAGCCGTTATTCCATCCGATGTGCAAAACTTTGTTTTCAAGTCGAAGGTTAAATTTTATCGCGGCTACATTTTGTGGCAAACGGCGCCCCGTTGCCGCTTGCTGTTGCTTCTATTGTTTACTGAGACTCTGATTTGCTGCAGACACAACTGACTGTACAACTTTTCATCCCCTTTCTCACATACCCCTTTCCCACGAAATTGTTTTCATTCAATGGCAATGACAGGCAGCAAGTAGGTTGGCAGCAGCAAGCAGCGGGAGGAGAAGAAAACAGAAAACAACTTGGCTACCATCCAAAAAACACTTTGAATAGTTTCGGTCAGGTCGCTTTTCGTTTAGCACCCAGTGCAAATCCGATAGATATGCAATATATTTACGTTTATTTTCTATACACATACAAAGTGAGTCTAAGTATAGCCACATATCATTCTGCCCGTACATATGTATGTATGTACATACATACATACATATTACTGAACAAGTGCAAAACATTTCACTAAAGATGTGTTTGTTATAGTTATGGCAATGCTCTCGACCACTTTGTGGTAATTGCTATCAATTCCAGGCTACAACTGTCCTACTCGATTCCATTTCATTCCGTCCCCGCCTAGCCACGCCTTGTGGCCACTTCAATTTTACGAGCCATTTTGTTGTGGGCCAAGCGAGCTAGGTAAGTGGTAAAACGAAAATAGCTGATCAATGTCGTCCACTAAACTGTGAGAAGACGACTATGTGAAAAAAGAAGAAAACAAAACACAAACTATGCACTTTAAAACAGCTATCACCTAATTGCAAATGATCTATTTAACTTTGACAATTGCATGTAGTGGTTCCTTTTTTACATTCCTTTTCTAAAAGATAAGGCAAATATCGACAGGTAAAATTTTCAAGTAACAGATGTTTCGCATGCTGATTGCAGTAAAGCAAAATTAATTTGGTTTTTTATATTCCGGAGAAGAATTCTCGCACATACATATGCACCCATTTTGGGGCTATCCAGGGAAATCAACTGAGAAGGAAGAAAATTATATTTAGTTGACACACTCACTGACAGGTATGCATATCCATATACATGTGTACATATGTACACATTTCGGTGTGGTTTGCCAATTAAAAAAATAAAATGAAAAGAACAGCGTACCTAACTATGCAAAAGTTAAATGGAAGGAACACACCCAGCTCCCAAAGAGTAGAGTCTAGGCTTGGCTAAATAAATTATGAGAATAAACCGCACACAGTTCCTTGTCCTTTTTTGTTGTTGTTTTATATTTTTTATTGCTGCTTTGCGTATGAAAATTTAATTACGCGCATTTTGCTTATATTTTCACGGCTGACGCGGCTCACAAGGCAAATGACCACCACCACCACCAGCCGCCACCAGTTCATGAAGCCCACCATAAGGAACCCGGAGAGAGTCCCAAGTCCCGTGGTCCCGAAACCGCAGACCCAGACCCATACCCATACTCAAACCGACCATACCCCAGACCAAACGAGTTTTATGCACGCACAGAAATGGAAAAGAAGAAGAAATTAAAGGCGAAGTGTAATGAAATGAGGCGACGACAAGAGAACTGAGGGCTAAGCCGAGAAAAACGAGTCCAACGATGAGTCAGTTGGAGTCCATATTTGAATAAAGTAAATGAATTCGTCGCACCGACTTCGGTATGCCGTGTACCATACTTCAAAAACAGCTATTTCAGGTTTATAAACTAAATTGATTAAGGAAAAAGCTTTCTTCTACCTATTGCATACACAATTTGGCGACCATTTTTCATCCTAATATACACATGAAATTCCCATTTAACAAGAAGTAAGAAATCCTTTATTACTCTGACAAATTAAATGTATCTATTAAAAGTATGTGAATTAATAAAAAATCCTTTTAATACCTAAATGATCGTAGACATACTAATTTTAACTTAAAGGTTCATATGTAAGCAAATAAAAAATTAATGAGCCAAGTCATATGTCGCTTGAAAGTAATCTGTGTTACGTACAAAGTGCGATAACAAAGACGGCGAATCAAATTCCATTGGGAAGCATTTTCATCATTTTGATAATTTAATTGGAAATTCGCTCAGAATTTAAAACAATTATAAGATTAGCAATGACTTTAATACTATAATAAACATCAAATCAACTCGAAAGCCCGTTAATTCATTTAAAAAATCGAAAGGTTTGGGCTTTATAATCGCCAGATTGGTTCTCGACCCAACTTTTTAGAGTATCTGTTGAAATGAATACAATTTGCGTAATCGGAACACAAAAAAATAAATAAGTGTATAAGTATTTACATACAAGAGAGAGAAATCAAGCTTAAGTCGTGGCGAAAAAATGACGAAGTGACGACGTAGCTGACTGGGTCAATGTACGAGCCATAAAAACCGTCTGCTGAAGTTTTTGTGTTTGCTTGGAAGGTGGGTTAGGTTTAGTTTTATCAGGTGCTATCAGAAGCTACCGTAAGCAAATAAACCAAAAACCCAAAAAATATAATTACTGTTAAGAAGAGAGCAACGCAGAGCGAGAGGTGGAGAGTTAATTAGAAAGCTTCCAATAGAGAGGCTACAGCGACTGCTGCTGCTACTAGCACGTGATCACTTTGAATTTTAAATATTGAAATCACAAACACATATGCGAATACACCCGCTGCTCCCTCTTTCAAAAAACAGATACATGCACATACATATGTGTGTATAAATATGTATACATATTTACATATACATATGTATGTATGCGATATAAAAAGAGCTGTATGATAAATGAATTGAGTGACAACGAACGCCTTTTGTATTGAGCAAACACTCGATATGTATTTCTTTCTTTTTGCCATATATAGATGAATGTATGTATGTAGGTATGTTCATATATGTATGTATATCTAGGTGCCGGAGTGCCTTGCAGAAGCTACAAAGGCAAAACGTGGCGCGGTGGTGGCTCAAGGGAGGAGGAGTGCGTGTGGACTCTGTGCCTGCGTCTGAACTTGTTCAAGGTCAACAATGAGCAAGAACACATGCAAAATGTATAAGAACTGAGCCCAAGACCCTGAAACACTCCTACCCCGCCCCACCACCTAGACTGAGGAACGTCCAAAAACGCTGTACAAACGTCAATATGCATACTTGTGTACAATCAGTCGACAAAGAATTTGTCTATCAGGTAATTTAATTAAACTAAAAGGCGAATAAATAGATAACTGTATAACTTTTAATTGTTTATCAATTTATATTTAATCCGGTCAAACTAACTGCAATTAAGTAAACGTATAAAGCATCATTACTTTTTGACATTAAATCAGTGCAGTCGGATTCCATGCACTGAATGTATCTACATACACATATGTACATATACATATATATACATACATGCACATTCATTTGTACAGATGTGTGTATTTTAGGGAGGGCCAAAATTCATTTTTTTTCTTTGTGAATCTACGACCATATTCACATACATATACAATGTATGTACATACATATATGTACATATTCCTGATGTACTAACCGAAACACGGCCATAGTTTGTTTGGTTTGGTTTCTTATGCAAAATAATTGCAAATCGAGAAATTGTATTCCTTCAAGTATGAAACAAAAATACACCTTTTATCATTAGGTATATCACTATAATGGTTGGTTTATAATGGTTGGCTGACAAGCCTTCTTAAATTCAAAAAGCAAGTTTATAAACACCACCGAAAGTAAATCTCATGGAAGGAAGAGAGGGCACAGTCGATAATTTTAAACTAAACTCCTTTACAATTGAAATTATTGGATGTCTCTTTTTTATTTTTTTCGGTCCACCCTAATATATATGTTTGTCCGCAAAAATAAAATACAATAGTGATGAGGCAGGGTAGGCGGATAAACAAAGCGAAATACAATATAAAACAAAAAACTAAAAAACTAAATTCTTTCTTTAATTAGTGCATATTCTAATCAAAGTAAATATTAATTAAAACCGAAATGCATTGCAAATACCGTTAAATATTTTTTTGCACTCCGCTCTGATTAGAAACCAATTAACAAATCAAGATATTTACCTGATGTTGTTCTGCTAGTTGCTAACTACTCCTATAGTTGCTTCTTCTCAAATTTGTTGGCACATAAAGAGGGTTGATGCGTCGGCGTTGGCGGCGACGGCAGCAGCATCAGTCGCGATGAGAGATTGAAAATTAAATGGAAGGGTTTTCTGTCTTACTTTTCGCTTCTCTCTTTATGTCTCAATTTGTTCTGAGTTGTTTTTTCTTTACTGGCTCCACCGTTTAAATCACATGCTCAGGTGGTCTGGGATGCTGGGAGTTCCAGTTGTAGTTACAAATTAAGCGATAATTAACCAACACACAAACACAATCACGCACACCTACTATTTCGTTTTATTGCCAAAACCGAGCTTCATTTTATTTGATTTTCGGCTTGCAGCTTTTAACTTTTATCCTACATATATTTCTATATACACATATATTTGATTTTGTTTCCTTGCGGCAGATTGTGGGTGGAGCAAATACACATTCACGCAAACGCAAGCGAAATGGAATGCAGAGTGGATAGAAGAAGAGACACAAGGATGCCAGCAAGGATGCTGATGCGAAAAAAAATATATGAAAAACACTTTTTACTTTCACTTTTGGATGTTTTCATAAAATTCGACTTTTAACTTAATAGTTTTTAGGTTATGGCCCATATTAGCATATTGTTTATGCCGCCGCTTCTGCTGCTGCTTCTTGTTTCAAATTAAAATAAAAAAGTGGCAAACACCAACCAATAGTGCTGCGAAAACGTTATCGATACTTTTTAATTTTCCCGAGACTATCGCTGCTTTCGCAATATCGATATTTTGAAACGTGCCGATAAGTCATCGATTGTTGGCGAAAAATCTAGGCAATGTTAACTTTACAGCTTGCGTTTGCTGTAATTTAACAGAGTTAAAACCCGGCAAATTTAAAAAATTACCCAAAAATAGTTTAAAAACGTCTTCGTTAAACGGAGAACAGATAAGGAACACATATCTTCTAGCTGCTAGAGGTTAATAGAATAGATGTTTGTCGCTTATTTTTTTTGAAAGACGTCTATCTCTTGTTGGATAAAATAAAGTATAAATACGGTAGAAAAAGGGCATTTTCCCACAGGAAACATCTTTGATTTGACTGCCAATAAGTTTATAATTATGGAAAGATCTCTATAATAACATTATTTTCATTTATTAACTAAAAACAAAATTTAAATGTAAATACATATATGCAAACCGACAGTATCTAAGTGAAGGGAGATCTACTAGAAACTGCCGGTCCGTGTTCGCACATGAATTCAGATGATCAAATGCTCTTCACAGTAAACTAAGCTGTATCTCTAAATACATTATAATTTTCAGTTAAAGTAAACAACGAAAAAAAAAAAAATGAACAGTTAAGTAACAAGGCATAACATAACAATAAATTTATGGTGGCCACCAAAAGATCTACAGCTATATAACTATACTAGGATTGATTAGATTAAAATGAGTTGTACATGAAAACGATCACAATTGTATCTGATGGAGGCGTTTGAGTTTCTAATTTCTAACTTAAGTTAAGCATCATTTAGGCATTTTTTGATTTGCTGCCCCGTTTCAGCAGCAAACTGGACATATTACTGTATGGTAGCTCAAATGCCAAGGAGAATATGATGGAGGCCAGGTAAACGATGACAGCAAAGCCGCAGGTGACAACGCACTAAAAAATTAAATGAGTTACTTGATGGTTCTTTGGTTTTATCTATCCAGCCACTTACCAGCATAAAGGGATCGGCGTGCGTGCTAGAGCTGGTAAGACTGTAAAACAATGCAATGACTAGCGGATTTAACAAGTAAATGGCATAGGACAATCGGCTTAGGTGTTGGAAGCCCTTGGCCTCCAGAAGTCTCGACCACCAGACACCGCGTCCCGTGGCACTGCCCGATATCATCCAGCATACGCTCAAAGAGAAGAATAGACGGCCCATCACAAAAAGGGTTATGGCCATGAAAGATCCGAGATCTCGTTTAATTGTCGAATAGATGCATACGAAGAAGACCATAAGAGAAAAATGCCACGCCCAACGTTCCCTTACTTCATTTAATTCCCATTGTGAACCCTTTCTCGATCGCTCTAGCAACATCCAGGCCGTGATGGCCCCCAATATGTACGGAAGAACTCTCACGAAGGGCGATGTATAGATTTCTGTGCCGGTGGCAAATGCCGAATCGAATGACAATTGGAACTTGATGGACAAGCCAATGCCGTACGACCAGGCAATTGTGGAGAAAAGGGCTGTAGCCACCAATGTTTTTGTTACCTTGGGGTGCCTGCAAAAAATTGACTAGAAATCAGCAAAATGACCAATCAATCAAATCGCAGCAGATACTCACTTGACATACAGAAAGAGTAGGCCATTGGCCAGTATAAAAAACTGCATTTCACAGGCCAACGACCAGCTCCAATTGGCGCACATGTCACGGTGATCAAAGAGGTTCTGTACGAAGAACAGATTGCGCCACCAATGTCTCGAGCACATCTCATCAAACCGCTCGTTTATGTGGTAGACCGAGACGTCGCCAATGTAGGCATATACCAAATCCACTGTGGCCATCACGACCAGATAAAGCGGACCCAAACGCAAGTAACGATGGAACAGAAGCTTGCCGAAAAGTTTCAGATTCTGTCCAAAACCATTCAGACGCACTGCCTCCAATTGCTGTGAGTTGCGAAGGAAGTTATAAGTTTGCAAGAAGCCACTAAAAAGAATTTGATTAGTACAGGAATATTAATGCAGTGCTTCTGCACTCACCTGATTGTAAAGAAGACATCGACCAGCAATGGAGCCGATGAGACGTATTGAAAAAAGGCCTGCTCGGCATAGGATATTAGCACCGTTTTGTTGTGAACGGTGAAGTACATGAACCACACGACATGAAAGACCATAATCCAGATGGCGCACACAGATCGCAGACCATTCATCAGAGGAATTTCATTGACACTGTTGTCCCTGATGGCGAAGATCTTAGCCCAATTCCCCGGGACATCGTAGCATTTCACGAATCTCTGCAGACGTTCCCATTGCAAGAGAGTGTGAAGGAATTTCCAAAGTTCTGATTCAGCCGGAACCAGACCTCGGTCCTCTTCATTTTCATCACCATCCCTACCATCAAGGTCTGGTGGAATCAGTGTTTTTCTCTTCTTGGCCTCAGCCATCAGTTGCTGCGAGCAGAGCATAAGAGCACAGGTGGCTATAACGCAAGTGACCACCAGTCGAAAGCTCATACGCTGGTAGAACGTGTCGCTTAACTGCAGATCCTTTATGTACACCACCTCGGGACGAATGTCAAAAATATCGTTCTCAGTGAACATTCCCCTGGACACGTACTCTTCGGACAGGTGTGTGATCTCCTGCGAGGAGCAGGCGGTCGGCAGGCAAAGTCCAATGTGAATTATTTGCTCCGACATTAACTTTATCTCCACTTGCCACGGGGAACTGTGACGCAAATAAACCACTCGATAGTCCATATCGAAGGGCGCTCGCTGGGTAATCAATCCCAAATGCATCACCCGATCAAAGTTTTTGGAGAGGGTTATGCCCACAGGTCGCTGAACATCCTTGCAGGCCTCTCGACTGCCAAACCAATAGTTTTGCCCATACACAAAACCCGATGGCTTTGTGCCACTAGCATCGAGAACTGCAACAACATTATAAACTCTGATTAGTCATTGCCTATCATAGTTAATTTCTTATTGTAAGCTTTCTTCGTTTAAATACACCAAAAACCCCGCCGTAATGACTTCCATGAATTTCCGAAAATTGTATTTACTTTGCTGTGCGGTTTACCCCCAACAACAACGTCTATAAATAAGATTGATTTGCCCGGGTCAAACTACATACATACGTAGTGGGTATATGTAAAGTGTATTAGCAAATACTTGACCAAGTTAGTATTACAAGTAAACTAAATTTCTACATTTTGCATTTCCTTGAAGAGGTGCTAAGTTGTTTTGCATACTTTCAGAGGCCCCGATTAAAAGAACTGATGAGTCTCGTTCTCTGACAAAACGATGCTTATCTTCATCCTTATGTAGGCACTCACCTTTCATGGCCCACGGTTGCTTGCTGAGAATGCCTCGCTGTAAATGTCGCAACTGGGATTGACACAATGGATTCACGATGCTGCTGTTGGCCACTTTGGTCAGTCCAAAGATGACGGAGGTGCGTGTCAAGTGCGATTCATGGGGGGAGTTAACCACCAAGCCTAATGGCTCCTTTGACAATTCCTGATCCTTTGAGCGTGTCTCGTTTATGTGGCTTTGATAACGTTGTTGATGCTGTTGCCAATGCGTTGCTGTCTGCGTTGAGCTCTTGTTGCTGGCGCCCTTGACAGAGCCAACAAATGAAACAGTAAGTACGAGCACAAGCGGCAGTAGCAGCACGACGAGTTGCACCCAAGAGGTGCGTCTGATCTCCATGATGATTTTGGGTTACCTTGGCTTATTTGTTGTAGTTGTTATTACTTTTGATATTCAGGTGGACGGACCGGACCGTTGAAAGATCTTTTTGAGGCTCAATTTATTTGGCTATTTCAAATGGCTTGTTTGATTGCTGTTTGTGTTTGTTTGTTTGCTGCTCGTTGCCCGCTCGGTTAGGCATGAAGGTCACCCTTATTGTTGTCTCTCTATATGTATGATGTTGGCCGGCAACTACAAAAAATATTGATATTTGCCAATTATTTATTAGGGATTATTCAATATTATTGAAAAATTGTCTCTCATCGTCTCTTAACTTCCCTCCCCCCCCACCCCATTCTCCTCTCCTGCGCTATCTATCTGGTTACCCTTTGCAATTATTACTCATACGCCCGGTCGGCCGGCGTCACAAATGGATCACTATGTTTAGCTTATGCAATAATTAACATTTACCACATGCGTTAATAATTTTTTCGCACAAACAAATAAACTAATGACAAAAACAAAAATGAAGAGTAAAAGTTTTTTTTTAGCCAAAAGTCAAACAATGCTCAAAAATAACAAAACAACTCAACCCAATTTCATAGAGACTGAAACATGGACTAAGGTTCAATTGATTATCGCGTTGCCCCAAGCAACATTTGAGTTTGTTTTTTTGAGTTAAATTGTTCGTTTTGTCGATTTCTGGTGAGTGACTTCACTCCACTCCACTAGGGCTGCGCATGTGTAAATTGATTTGGCCAATGTGTCCACTGCACAGTGTGTCCAAACTGATAAACCAAAACAGTCAACTTAATGCACTTTGGAATAGAAATCACTCATTACTGGCATTTCTCCACAAAAGTATTCAATCCCACGATGATTTCTAAATACATTTCTCAAGGCAATTTCTTTCTTTTAGTTGAGTTTCACAGATTAGTCCCACTGTGCACCACTGCTGACCAAACACTTGACTGAATGAAGCTTAAAGTCGCAGAGCTGGCCTTTCGTTTTTGTTTTTTTTTGTTGATCGGCTTACATACACACAAACACACACACACACACACACACACACACACAGACTTTTAGACGTAATATTACCAAGTTTATTGTTTATTATTGCAAGATTCGTTTTATGTCCGGGGGCCAGAGACATTGAGGCGCATAATCATCCAAAAAAATGACACAAGAAAAAAATTGTTGATTGTGGCCAAGAATTTTTTTGGCTTTTACCTTTTAGTGGGGTCGTTTCGAAAAGAGAAATAACAATAAGAGCATTTGCTTTAGTTGGCGCTTTTAACACGTTTTTCGCTTTCCTCTTGACTCGTTATTTCTTCTTCAAGGTTTGTTTTGCATAAGTTAACCATCTTCATTATCCACAATCATCTGCTTCTTTCTTGGAGGAGGATGTTGTAACCCGCCCACTTTGCATATGCATATTGAATATTTATTTCTGTTGTTATTGGTTTTTGGTTTGGAAATACGTTTTTATTATATAAGAAGAAATTTAGCTACTTTGTCGCCGAGTGTGAAAGAAAGAGATGGGCAGAAAGAGAGAGAGAGAGTGAGAGAGAGTAAGGGGGTAAGATGGTGCTCACTTTTATTTTATTTAAGCCATGTATTCTTGTTAGCCAAGTTCAATTAACAAGTATTATTTGCACTGAGAGGCGGCAAACTTATGAGAGAAAGAACCCAAAATAAAGACAGAGAACAGAAAGTCTGATATAATCGAACTGTGCCATACTGAAAACTGATATTGTAACCCGATATTTATGATATTTATGAACAATTCCCAACATTGTGAACAAATTCTAAGCTTCTTTCACGACTTGAATTGAAGATATTGAAAGATCAGCTCCATGATCTTTAATCACAATATCAGTCTGGTATATAACTTCTGGTGAGACTTGCTTTGTTTTGGTTCGATTGGGCTTAGTATATTCTTTTTGGACTGAATTAAAGTTGGAATTTGAATTTGTGTACTTTGATTTTGTTTGAGTTTTGGGTTGATGTTTATTGGTCGTTGCCTGTTGCCACGTTGATTGTTGTTGGGGTAATTTGTTGATCAACATCTGTTTAATTTAATTTTCACTTTTATTTTCTGTTTAACTCTTGTTGTAGTTGCGATCATTTTTATTAAGACACTTACACACACTCACACACTAAAGGGGCAGGGCAAGAGTAGAGCACGCCAGAGGAAAGATCCGGAACGACTTTCGTTTTCGTTATGTACTGATAAAAAAACAAAACCAAAAAAAAAAAAAAAGAAGCCTCACTGCACAACAGATTAGCTCTCTCAGACTCAGACTCAGCCTCAGTCCCAGACTGGCCCTGCAACTCGTTTATTTTCGGTTTTGTTTTTTGGGTTATTTTGTTTTTGGCTGAAATATTTTATTTTTTTTTTGTTAATGACAACGCTGCGAGGGCAGCGCGTGCAACGTCTTCGTAGCAACTGTGCGACGCTGCACTTTGGCTCAAAGTTTTATAAACTTGGTCAGTGGAGTGAACTGTGCGGCCAGCGGTAGAAGCCGCAGCCGCAGCAGCAGCAGTAGCCGCTGCTACGTCCAAGAGAGATAAATCAACAATTTGGAAGGTACCAAGATCAAGCCGAACTTTCGTCGAATACTGACGCGCTCTCTCGGATCCTATCTGTCTGTCTATCTATCGTTTCGGCTAACGCACGCACTTTAGTCTTAACCGATTTTTATGATCGGTTTTATGGGCCCTTTTTGGCAAATCGGAAAGCTTTAATCAACTGCCTCAAGTATTTCTGTTTAATTTGCGTTTCTCTTTTCAAATTTATTGGATAGATGGCGCAAGTGCGCCACAACTGACGAAATAGACAAATTCCAAATTCCCAATTTCAATCGCAATTGATTTAAATGGCTGAAATTTCCATTAAGCAATTAAAGTCTATTACTCGGGAAAGAGTTGACCCCTAACTTAGTCTGGATAGTTGAAAGTGACTATTCAAGTTTTGTGCTAATTGTGCTGAAAAACTGCTAGAGGTCATCAACTAGTTCCATGATGGTCTTAAGTGATATTTTTAGTGTAAAACCTAAATAACCATCATTCTGCAATATGCACGAATAGAGGTTACACATACATACATACATACATGCGCATACACACACATACATGCGTATGGTGATAACATGGCCGTGGCAGCCATTAAATGTGAAGGGGCTTGCAGCAAAGACCTTTTAAGCTAGGTCCAGAACCCCTGGAAAAGCGTTCTCAGAGAACTGAACAAAGAATTTTATTTTTCCAAAGCGGACTGATCCAATCCCTTCTGCTTTCAGACTTTATTTTAATAACTTTTAATATACAATTGCCTTCTTGCGTAAACGCTTAATTTACATATGCTTGCAGGACATAAAAAACCGGATATTGAATACCTGTTGGAAGCTTCAAGGTGCCGAAGAAGAAGAAAATATCAAAAGTTATTATGCCTATTAACAACTTAAGTCAAAAATGTCAAGGTCCAAAAGATTCAAATAAATTCATTATAAACGATCAGTATACTTATGCACCTATAAGTCTACCAAACGAATTGTCGAGGACTAAACCCGTATACTTCAATAACATTCATTTAAGTACGGATACAACTATATTATGACATGAGTTGAAAAGTTCCTGTCCAGATTTCTATATGCCCTTTGAGTGTCGACAAGAAGTTCGCTAAATAACATATTTGCCAAGTTGAGATTTATTGGGAATTTTCATTATATACATACATATGTATGTCGCTGACGGACTTAAATTTTTCGATTCGCGCTTTGATACATTCAAATTGGCGGCTTTGGGGCTTGAAAGCTCTTCTTCTCCGTTGGAGCCCTCCAGGTGGCGTTCTACAAACTTGAGAGACTTTAGCTTTCGAAAAGCCCGACTATGCGTTTGAAAGTTCACAGTGGAGCTTCTTGGCTGGGCTTGGCTTTGGTGGAGCTTTGCTTGGCCCATTGCGCATTTGGGGCTCAGTCGTCTCGCGCAGTTTGTGGCCAACAGTTGGAATCGCGCGAACCCGTATCGCTTTGCCAACAAGAAAGTGCGAGTGAGGCGAAATAGTTCATAGCAACTGAGGAGGAGCGAGCGAGAAGGAGAAGTAAACTAAACTCGTGGGTGCTTAGAGCGCGAGCGCAGCTGAAAAATTCACGAAAATTCATAGAGAAAATATTAGTGGAGCTTGAAATTGTTTTAACAAAAAGAAAAAAAGAGAGATCAAGTGCAGTGCTGGGTTTCCAACAAATAAAACGCAAAAATTCACAACAAGTAACAAGTTTTCGTTCTGTTCTTTTTTTTTTTTTTTTTTGTTTTTTTGATTTTGTTTGGTTTTTGCGTAGAATTCTCGTACGACAATCGAAATTCCAGCCATAATCGAAGTCGTTGCAACTTGTTTTCTTGTTTTTGTTTTTTGTGATGGCTTTTTTTTGTTGCTGTTGTTGTTGTTTCAAAGCGGGTCAAATAAGTAAACAAGAAAATATAATATAAAAACAAAAGTACAACGAATCGCCGTGAATGGAATGAAAGTATTGAAATATTGAAATATTGATTGTTTTGATGGTCAGTGCAGATTTCAAAACAAACAACAACTTTGTGTTTTCGTGAAATCGATTTGGATATTTCTAGCATAGTGCCATCCCTTTTTGGCCCACTGATAGCTAAAGACCAAGTTAACAAAAAAGCTCGACTCAACAAGCCCCAACCATATCGACTGCTCTGTCTGTCATTCAATGGGAATCAAAGTCCCTAAGTGCCACTGCACTTGCCGGAGCACTTGTGCGTGAGCAGCGATCTCTTCTAGGAAGCATCCACAAATGGCAACTAAAGTAAGTACCCCCCGTCCCCTCTCTATGGCTCCAAAAGTAGATCGATTTAATGAGATTTCCGTCATCGCCGTATATTGGGTAACCGATCGAATGACCACCTATGCAACATCATATGCAGCTTTTGGTTCTCACGCCGCTTTCGGAGCCACCTTTGAACTTTAACTAACAACCGAACAAACGGCAAGAAATAGAAGAAAGAAAAAACGAAAAACAGGAGTGCAAAACCTAACAACTACAACAAGCAACAGCAAAGTGAGCAAACAGAGATCCATTGAGTAGCAGTTGAATTGGAAAACAGCCCCAAAGCAAAAACCGTCTATAAAACAGGGCCCACCAATGAAAAAAGCAAAAAGTTTCCAAGAAAAACCAACTGTAAAAGCAACTGACAATGCCAGTGCACAGTGGTGCATACTTCATGCACTTCTCTACCGTATAGAAATAGTCAACTGCAGTCAATCAAAATATCACTCATACGACGTGGTGTGCAAATAAATGAATTATATTGTCCATGTTAAGGTAAATGGTCACTCTTCTGAATCTATTTTAGATTTGCATTTAGTAAAGAAATGAAAAAAAAACATTAGTCTTTTGTTTGGGTTGATTGGAGCCAAGTGTTCCCAGTTTTCAATTGGTTGGGTTTTGTGGTCATGTCTCCTCCAACTGTGGTGCACATAGATGGGGACGGCTATAGCTATGGCGTTGACGGTATCCCCAGCTCTTGCACTTGTCGCAAAAACAGGTTTCCCCTTGTAGTTGTTGTTGTTGCTGTTGTTATGGTTATTATCTAAGTTGTTGCTTTTTATAGCTTGGTCATTGCATTTTTCATATTTTCCTGCTGACCTCCGCTGTCTTTTAAGAGTCTGCAAACAAATTTGAATCACCTTGCTGTTGCCGTTCTAATTTGCCAAGCCGGTCAAAACGCGGCTTGGTTACTCGAGCGGTCGGGTGGTTGGTCCAATACTAGTACCAATAGCACCACAAGCAACATCAGCAATCCGTTGAAATAATTGGAGCGTTGCTAATGTGAGTGTGTGCCGGCCCAAAAAACCTCAGCGAAAAGAGCAAGGGTCGAGCTCATTAACCGAAAATTTAAAGCCCCTTTTCAAAATAATACAAATAAGAACCAACAGAACTTGCATTGCATTTAACTATGTATTTGTTTGTTGCATTGTTGTCAGATTGTTTAACATTTAAAAATAAACTAACTTATCATAAAACGTGTGTTTACAACAACAAGAGCAACTGAAAGCTGTGTGAACATATTTCTTTCTGTCTTGAAATTGAAAAGTTGTTTGGCCAGCCGCCGTATTGACCATAACCATAACACACAAACACACACACGCTTAGTGGAAATCGGATGCTGCAAATAATGAACCGGTAAATGGTAAACGGATCAGTTGGCACACTGAGAGAAACATGTTGGTTGTAGCACTTCTATGACTAAAAATATTAACCCATTGGAAGTGATATCTAATTTTCTCAGTGTGAGCTTGGTAACCGGACGCTTCGACGTCGTTGTCATAGTCAATGATGCTTAATTGCATTGAAAATTGATGCTAACGGACCTCAAGTTAATGCTGACACTGATGCTGCAGCTTAGATCTCTGGTAACTGGTAGCTACTGGCTGATAATGTGCCGTCAATGCGGCATTAAGTTGCTAGTTAGCCGCCAGTTGTAGGTCTTTGTTATGCAACAGCGACTGTGGCTGGCTGCTGACTCAGTCAACTTGCATGGGAAATGTTGTTTGTGAGTAAGTGAGAGTTCGGTTATCGGCGAGTGGGCGGTAACTGAATATAGAATTGTCCCTACTGTGAATTGGGTATACTAATTAAACGAATGCCTGAACTATCCGAAAACGGTATACATACTGTTGTTTTCTAGTTTACGCAATAATGTTTTAAATATTTGCAACCTCATCCGATCTCAAATGGCTGCCAATGCAACAGTTTGGTCTAGTATCTCGGCCTTTGGCCTATGCACAAAACCACAAAAAATTCAGGCAAAACTCTTGGCGTCATCCAGCAATCAGCGGCAACATCCTCAATCCATCCCCAACCCCATCCCCTTCCCCTTCACCAACTCCAATCACCGCAAACTGCAAATTTGCCTTAATGACAGTGTGCCGTCGGCACGTTAACTGTCATTTTCAATCAAATTGACTGCCCGCATCCCGTTGTCCCGCATCTCGAATCGGGGAGACGTAATACCAAATTAAATGCAGACCATTAATTTCTAACGCTTTTTAAACTCTAGCCTATGATACAATATACAGATGGGTTTTCGTATTGAGCGAAAGAGCTGTGACGAAAGTTTGTCGAATCCATTAACAACCTGAACAAAAATCTTTAAGTTTTTAGCTTTTGAGCAAATATTTAGACACTTTACACAGGTGGCAGGCGGCGTCAGGCATTGGATGGGCAGGTACATAATATATAATATTCTTTGGATTTCTTGGAATCAGACGTGTAGAAATCCATTCGAAAAATATTAAGTGTACCTACCAGGTACTGCCGGCCTGTATCGTGGGTTTCAAGGGGGCTGTGGGGGGGGGTTCAGGGTTAATTGCTTATTATTGTATCGCATGCTTGCTGTTCGCTATGCTGTGTTGTGCTGTCGTTGTGTTGTGAGGTTCTGCCCGATACATACTTGACTATATTATCCATTATTTGTATTATACTTTAATCTCGCTGGCTGCTTCCACAGTTACTTAATATTTATTCTTCATAATTATTTTATTACCAGGCACGAATGTATGTGCACTTGTATGTGCAGAAAAGGAAGTTGACATCTATTTGATTGTACATCAAAATTTGTCATGCGTGGCTTGGATTTCAATTGGAGACTCACCTTCATGGCTGACAAAGTTTGTAGCATTCATCAAGTTGCTCATAACTTTGATGTCTATATTATGTATGGCTATTTGTAATCTTAGGCTCCATAAGAGGAAATACAAGTTATTCCCCAGCTTAAAATGAATTCGTATTAGATTTATTTGCATCTGTTGTCGGCAAGTTTTGTATTTAATTACAAGTTCTGTTCGACTCTAATTAGATAGTTTGATGTCTGGTCGTAGAGTTCAGTACATTCATACCTACACACCTATACATACATAAATACATACATACATGTACGTATACATATTTATTAAGTATGTGTCTTAACATTCTATATGCCAATTAAACTAAGGAAGACGTGCCTGGGATTTAAGTTTTCATTCTCGAATTGGCGATTGGACAAGCTGTCTGTATACTCGCATACTTACACTGAAAGAAACTGCTGTTTGTTTGGGTTTAGAATACTTGAGTTTGGAATTTGTCGACTTTCAATATGATTTAAATGTTGACACGAAAATAGCTCATCTTGTTTGCATATTTATAAACTAATTGGAATTTTGTCGGGCTTTTTGCAAAATGCACTTAATCTCCCAGCTATTCAAAGATGATGATTACACAAGTTTGTTTTTGTTGTTGTTATTGTCGATGCTGCTGATGCTGATCTTGGTTGATAAATATCGGATTGATATTAACATTTTATGTTTGTAGTTACTTGGACGAGCGGCCGGGCCGTGTCGTGTCTTTTGCTCATCACTCACGATTTCCCAACGGAGCAATTTGCATGTTTAATCAGCTGTGGCCAAGTTTTAGCCCATTGTTTAACACAATCACAATGGCAAAATGAAAAAGGCAAAAACAAAACAAAACAACAAAAAACTATATAAAAATCATACCCATTAATAAAATGTAAAAAGCAAAACGAGAAAACACAAAAAGTTTGTGGGCGTTGAGAATGTGTCTATGCATATATGTATGTACCTACAAATGTATGTGTATTGACATCGACATCGACATCAACCTAAACTTGAAATTCTTTTCATGGCTGCTCACTTTATCAATCAATCAATCATCGTGCGATCGATTAGAATGGAACCCAACCAAACACTGAACTAAAGAACTACTTTAAACTCATCCAATTGTAGGACACTTGAGAATTCCCGAGAGCAACCACAAAAAGATGGTCAAACATATTCGAAAAAAGTTTCAAAGCTCCCATTGCCGCTTGTTAAGTTTAGAATGCTGATGTTATAACAAATGAACAACAGAACCAAAAAAATATACAAAATGAGCATGGTCATGTAAAAAAAAGTCAATGGCTTTCTTATAATTAAACTGTTTTTTCTTCAGTTTTTTGGGAAGTTAAATTAATGAGCAAAAAATAAAATTTTTAAGAATTATGTTAGTAGGAGGTCGCGTCGACTTAGGTATACACTGCCCCCCCTTGACATGACTACTTGTAGACACTATTGGGTAAACGGTTGTAAGAGCAATCGAAATTCGTGGTTTGGCTGGTCCCATTTAATTTTATATAGCTTATTTAGTCATACATGCAAATATGTTGTGTGTGTTTTTTTTTGTTTCTAACCACGTATCCTGCTTGGAATCTTGGCTTCGACATTGTCTTCTACTTTGGTTCTGGCTATGGGCAGTGATTGTACGGTGCTCATTAGGTTTGGGCAGCGGCGGCCCTCGACCTAATGACAAAGCGCTTTTCAATTAATCATGGGAATCATCATTAAAAACGCGCTTCTTGAGTTCCTAAAAGAACATTGAACCTATTGGGTATCTTTTGGGAAAGGTTCTCGCTTTGGCTGTGGCTTTGGCTGTTGCTTGATTAATGCGAAGAGATGCCAAAGATAGAAATGGAAACGCTGTTCTATTCATAACTAATTTGGCTGATTAGCATCATAATACCAGCTCTTTCATTTCACATTTAGTAGGTACTAAAAATTACGCAAACTCTAACATTGAATGCCAAATCGATGCTCAGCGGCCGATGTCAGTGTTGGTGTTCGTGTGGATGTTGATGAAGGCGCACCCACTTAGGGGCCCTCTGCACGTGCCCATCAAGGCGTTTTTCATTTTCGATATTCGATTTGTAATTGCTTTTTTGGCTGCATTTTATTAGCAATTTATGCGGCATACCAAATCGAGTGAAATTGCCAACGTAATTTTGCGCAAGTCAACAAGCAAAAAGCCTCACGAATAGTTTGCCTTTTTGTTTTTGTTTTTGTATTTGCAGTGTGTCTTTGTTGTTTATATTTTGTTTAATTGATTCCTCTATAGGCAATGACACACATTGCCATAAAAAAAAAAAAAAAAAAAAAACTGTCAGAGCCAAAATTCAATTCATATATTGTGTAGTTGCGCTTATGCTTTTAATGGCTAAGAAACTGTCAAGTCTGTCTGTGTGTGTGTGTTCACATGTACATACGTACTAACGGGTGTATGCATGTTTCTTAGCGACCTCAGTTATCACTCTTACTTAACACGACTTATAATGTGATATGTGATATGCACTGCGATATGATTTGATGGTCAATTCGGTTCATTGGCTGGACAAAGCGGCTTACCCCACAGCTACACCACGGCAGTAAGAAACAAATAGAGAATTAAAGGCATATTGTCAGTGCTTTGCAATTTAAGTACTTTAGTTTCAATCCAACTGACAACTTTTCACTAATATACTCTTTCCTATCCGCATCTTTTTGGACTTTTGCAGCAACAGCTAGGCGGACAAAAACGATTTAACAAAGCAGCAGCAGCAGCAACAACAACGGGAGCAGCAGCACAGATAAGTCGGCAAGCCAAATTTGACTTAAATTATTGCACGCAACAGCGGCAACATCAACAACATCAGCGGCAAACCGCAACAAGACGCACATATATTGCAACGCAGCGGCAGCAGAATTTCCATTCTACAGCGAAAACAATTGTGGAAATCGTGTGGAAAACATAAAACAATAGTGAGGAGACGAGCGAGATAGCAAAATCAGCTAAAGGAAAAACCAGCAAGCAACAAAATAGAGCAACAGCAACAAAGTTTTTTTTGTGTTGTGTTTTTTTTTTGTTTTTTTTTTTTTGTTGGTATATATGCTTTGGTTACGATGTCGTTGATGGATATTCATCGAAGCAATGAATCATTTTGGCGTAGTTGTTGTTGTTATTGCTGGTTGTTGTGTTTGCTGTTATTGCTAGTTGTGGTAGAGGCAGCTCCAGGGACGACAACGACGACGACGACAGTCAGTGAAACGCAAACGAATGCAACTAATGGTGCAATTAGAGAAACAGAGGTGAGGGCAGCAGCCACACAGTCACAGACGGAGGTGCAACACAATGTATCAGCGGCAGCAATGGCAACGGCATCGGCAACGGCAACGATGACTGCAGGCAGCGAAAGTCCGCAAATGCCAGTAAATTCAGCGGAAATTTTAAGTTCCAGCGATGTGGGTAAGTTTTTCCTAACTCACATGTACACACACACACACACACTCTCTCTCGATAGAGAGAGAAAGAGACTTATATACACTTCAATGACTTGGGTGAAAATTGTCTAAAAGTTTGAAAAAAAAAATTGCAAACAATCCAAAATAAATCTATGCCAATTATTGACCAACTGCCAGTAACAGACAAAACAAAAATCGCCGCAATGTGAACCAAAGGAGGAAAACTCGCAACAGTAAACACAATTGATCTATACATACAGAGATATATACTAACTACATATTACGGACTATTATTGCTTAGACAAGAAAACTTAGAAAGGAGGACTCAGTAAAAGGAATTATTCAAGGAAGATATCTTTTATTTAAATAGATATATACATATGTGTGTGTTTGTGAGCAGCTACCATTTTCCTTTCTCTTTCATCTTATAGTTTTGTTTACGAAGTGCGTATTTGCTTTTCAAATCATGAGCAACACTTCCCAGTTCTGGCAAGGGCACATCAGTGTCATTGCGGGCCAAGTGAAGATAGCCTTCCTTTCATTTCGGTTCACGCCATTCCATCCATTGCTGTGCCGTGCACTGCAAGCGAGCTGAGATTGATTAGACTCTTTTGTCCATGGCTGAGTCTCTGAGATTTGGATGAAGACCATCATCTCGTTGGACACAGTCACATACTTTTAATTGTTATTTCAATTAAGTATTTTCATAAGCAATTAAGCTCGACTTTTTGTGAGTTTGCCACTTTTTGGTGTGGGCGATGGAATTGTCTTTGCATATTGAAAACTTAAACTTAATGACCAACTCCAACAGGTCGATAAGTGTTTTCTTTGGGCCTGGGCTTAAAACCAAGGGTAGGTCTGAAAATTCAACAAAAACAATTGAAAAATAAATATATTTACATACGCACACACACACACACACACACACACACATGTATGTATGTATAATATATGCATAACTGTGTAGTATATACATTTTGTCTAGACATAATTTGGTTTAATGAAAAGTGGAGTGCAAGGCAAAGTTTTTAGATGTTACATAAAACCTTTGAACCTTTTTTGTGAGTGTTTGCCAACCAAAAGTTAATGCATTTTGATTATTTTTAATATATGCGCATTAACATTTTTTTGAAAATTTTTACTTTTTTTTTTTGTTGTCAGCCAAACCAGCAATGAATGGGCATAATTTGGTTACGAAATGCTTAAATTTTATGCAGTTTATTTCTCTCTCGCTCTCTCTTTCTCTCAATGGCCATCTCTTCGTCTGTTGTAGGTGTCGGGGGGCAGACACCTGAAAACAACTACAAGTGTTGGCCAGCCATGGCACACACTCGAAAATCCTCAACAAAAATATCAATATTGGTGTGGCTCCTCTGGCCTCTTGGCTTTGTGTCTGCATCACTCTCCGTATCTGTTCCTCTTTCGTTGCTCTTTCTGCTGTCTCTGTCTTTGCTGGTCTCATTACATTTAACTCTGTTCATGTGCGTTGATTGCGTAAGCCAACTAAATTTATCTGGCATTCGAGCGAAGAAGCTCCAACTCAAAGCCAAAGCAAGAAAATCAGAAAAGTCAACAAAAAGTCTTTAGAGACAAGAGCAAGCACCACCAGCAACAACAACAACAACAACAGGTTGGCCAAGTGCAGCAAATCATCTGCACCGACATCAGTCTCTGCCACATATATAAATGCATACACATACATACATACATACATAGGTATACATAGGTGAAGTGGGCGTAGTGCAAAACCAAAAGGCAAAAAGACACTTATATGAAAGACATCTGTAAGACGGTGTACCTAGCCATGCATGGGCAAAGGTGGGTACATAGAAACAAAGGAAACTTGTTCAAATTTTTACAAAGTTATCGAGTAAGAAAGATTCCAATCAATGGAAGCGATCTTAGAGACTCAAAACTGTTGCAGCTCCCCTCTATCAGATGCCAATATTTGCAAAAAGGTTCATAAATCCGTTTTCAACTGTTAGCCCTTATGTTATCTTGTTATTGTGGTTTGACTTGTTGACGCTGTTGTTTCTGTTGCTCTTGTTGCTTGCCCCTCGTAAAGCTCTGAAAGTTATGTAAATCTCACATAGATCTTCATCACGGAACCAATCAAACGACAAGGCCAAGAATTATCTACATAAAAATTGTAAATTTATTTTTATGTTTCACGCTCTAATAAACTTTGTGTGATTTAAGTTTCCTGAAATATATGTACATATATTGAAAATCATCAAAAATGTTTATAACATTGCTGTTGTTTTTGTTGTTTTTCAACAATTGAATTGAATTTGGCAATACATTTTTTGCGGTTTCATTAAGGAAAAGGAAACAAAATGGGTAATTTTAGTTTGGTTGTGGCTATTAAAAAAGCTTTTTTGCGAATTTCAATTTGTTTGGTTGTTTATATAAAATGTTTATAATTTCTTTTTCATTAACTTTCGTTGCAAAATGTGAATGAACCCTTGGGCAGGTAATTCATTAGTTGTCTTTGGCTAATTTTCTTTTTTTCGTTATTTTGTGTTTTTTTTTTTTGTGGGCGATTAATAAAAACGCAAAGAAAAAAGATAAAAAACCTCAAATGGTGTCTTTCTGCTTGACCCAAACTTGAAACGAAAGATGGCTAAGGGGCTGGAGAGGGTTATGCAATCTATTGAGCTTGTGTATGATATAGTGGGGGTCTTCATTAAAAAAGTTAACTGCAATGGGACAAAAGAAAGCGCAGAGCCACTTAATAACATCAAAACCAACAACAACAACAACAACAGCAACAAATTTTGTTAGGTTGCGGGTGGCTTAGGCTTTGGCCTAAACATAAAGAGTGATTTAACCATTGCGTAAAATCAGGTTGATGAGAAAACTAGATGTTGTTGCTTCTGTTTCCACGTACCTGCACTGATGACGATGATAAACATGTGACACGCCCTGCAACGCCTCAATGCACAGCAGCAACAACATTTACATTTTGTGTATTGAAAAGCTTCTCAGTCTCAAATCGCAAGCCAAAACAAATAAACGGAAGCCCCCTAAACAATAAACAATAGTAATACTAAACAAAAATAATTGTCAGTCTTTTCTACCGACAAAAAACTTTTCAACAAAAAACAATGTTAAAAAATAGGCTCCAAAGTCGTATCTCGTCCCGTCCTTTGGATTGGAACAAAACCCATTTGCAATCGTGGACTCTGTATATTCCATCTAATCCATCCATTGGGATATTTAGACTATATATTGAAATTCAGACCCGTACATAACAGAGAAAAAAAAAAAAAAATATAGAAAGTTGCTGGTTTTTTAGGAAAAAACTTTGTAGCAGAATTACAGCATTTGTTTTTTCAGTTGAAAATAATTTATTCTACTTTTCGCTTATTGTGTTTTGCGATAAAAAACAGCAAAAATTATAAAATAGACAATGCCAAGTGCCAGACCTAATCACTTTTTGGTTTTAAGCTAGAGATGAAATATTATTTTCGTACCGAGAGAGACATGGAAGACAATGATTCAAAGATTATGAACTCCGTGGGGGTAATGCAAATCGCAGAATCACTCTGACACCTTTGCCAATATATCAATTATTAGTAGAAGTCCGCTGTTACCTTGGAATCTTAATAAGCTAGTCTAAGAGCTCTCAAAAAAGTCTTGATTTGCGCCTTTTCAGATGAGGCTTAACTTTTGCTTTCATTTCTTGCTGCACATTAATCCAGCTCATAAATACAATTTTTAAATGCCGCCTTGGCGAAACCAACAACAACAACAAACATAAACGAAAAGAAATGAAAAAAGGCAAAAACAGCAAAGACTTTCTCCGCTTTCGTTGCAGTTTGTGGCCTGGCCCACACGTTCATGGGTATAACAAGTTTAACACCAACAACACAAAATGCACAAAAAACGATGCAGATGCAGGCAGACATGCAAGGCGTTGATTGCATCGATCGCCACAGTATTTCTAATGTGAAATCGAAAAACAGGCAACGAAGCAGCGATGAAAATGCCAAACTGGCAAGCATAACGAACAGAAGCAGCAGCACCAGAAGGGAAGATTGGTAAAAAGGAAAAGCAACAACAAGCAAACAAATGAATACGAAAAATTGGATGCAGTTTTAAGTGCGTGACATTTGGCCATAGACGGCATTACAACACGAGCCATGACAAAGCAAGGTAAAGCAACTGTCGCGGGGCAGGCAGTTGAAGTTTGAAGTTAACCTGGACCTGGATCTGGACTTGTGGGTGCAGGCAGGCAATGCAGGAAATGCAGACAAGTCGTCGTCGGCTGCGGCAGCAAACGTGAGAAAGCAAAAAAGAAATGGCAAAGGTACCACAAACAAAACAAAAAAAGGAAAAACAGCTACAAACTTGGTGCGGATGTCAATGCGGAAATGCAGTTAGTTGCCAAAGTTGTCGTGAAATGCCACGAAACGTTTTTTTAAGCATCCAATTCCTGCTTAATGCAAAATTAAGTATTAGCCCCTACAAAAACGACGATGAACAAAAATTGGCCCAGAACCACATTTTTGGAACTGCAAGATCTGATAACTATAGTTTTCAGTTTAACAAACTCTTAGCTGGAATTGAATGCATTTCTTTGCTAGGCACCCAGTTACGGATGAATGAAGGGCGCATATCTATTAGAGTTGACTTTGACGCGATGTGCAACGTTGCGAATGATTGACATTTGTGTCACAGCAGTCGCAATTGTATTTATCTACTTTGTTGTTTATTGTGTTTGATTATGAGTATGTTCCGCTTATTGAATTGGTATTTCATAACTTTTTAAGTAATATGACAAACGAAATAAATACTGACAACAACTGTCGGCAGCAGTTACAGTTCCATTTCCATTGCCATTGCGTGAACGTTTGTCAATTAGCCCATGCAAACAATAAACACACACAACTAAGCCCCACCTGACCACCCCCCTCACCCTTGCACCGACGACCCGTGTGCCAGTAATTTATTTTTAATTAAAAGTTCTAAACAAAACTCAAGACATGCGAATCGTTCAAGCTGTACTACAACTCAGTACCCGTGTAGGTCTCAGCAAAACACTGAGAGAAAACAATTTGATCAACTGAAAATTTATTTAGGTAACAAAATTCACAAATGTTCTTAAGTAACATCCGAATGGATCAGAAAAGATTTGACTCCATTTTGTCCTTTAATTTTCAGTGCTTCTTCTATGATAGTTCAATCGAGTATTTGGGGATGATTCTTCTCAATAGTGATGTTAAAATCGTAGGATTGAGAGTGCATACCGAGTTCGGTGTTTTGTTTTTGTCTTTCTAGTGCTTCATGAGTAATAAAAATTGTTGTTTGCTTTTTTTTTGTAGAAATATCATCTGGGTTTTGTGGCTGCAGCTTAGTAGCTTGCTATGATGTGTGCGCTTTTTGTGACTGCTTTGTTTGATGGATAAGTGGAAGAGGGAGGTCGGAAGTGAGAGCTCATTAGCTGGCAAATAATTTCGGCCAAGTCGCTACCTAGAATGCTTGTCCATTGTCCAAATTTGGGCAAATCAAATTGGCAGCAATTAAATTTCACATAAACATCAAAACAGAAAATAAAAGAGTGAATATAAGCAAATGTTGACATTAGTCACGCTGCCGCATCCGCTTGCCTACTCTCCCTCTATGTATCTGAGTGTCTAACTTGCGTTCTATCTTGTTCTCTCCCCCGCTAAAATGTGAAGATTAATCACATGGCTGAGCTGCACAACTCTTTGTTTTCTTGTTTTTTTGGAAGACGTTATGTAAGCTGAATGACTTTGCTTTGCTAGAATTTTGCATTCATGGTAAATTTTGGGCGATTGCGACAAAAGTCTCATTTAGTTTTTGGACTTTGTCGGCTAGCCACGACTTTTGGTTAGAACCGTTTCTGGTAGTTGCCTTCAATATAGCTTTGTTTCGTTTTGGTCGGCTTCGCGCAAGCGCAGCCGCTTCCAAACGAAGACAAAAAGAAAAAATCGTGTCTATTACCAAAATCAAATTAAAATTCCACAACGCATGCCAAGCAACGACGACGATGGCCAACAGCAGCGTGGCTAATGCCAAGAAGTCGCGCAGGCCAACTTAAGCTAGACACCAGAGGGAAGTGCTAAATTCGGCACTACCGCAGTTCGAATGCTCTCCTAAAGACTCTAAACTATTGGTTAAACAGTTCCAGAAATTCACATTTTGTTCTGAAGAGAATCGAGTTGTTTTAGGGTTTCTTAGTTAATATAGTACCCATCACGATATATGTGTACATATGCTTAGTAAACGTTAATGGTAATGGGGCATATACCTTTTGCTAGGTCAGGGTATATGCTGACAAACAGGCGCAGCCAATGAACAACTGCGCCACCGACTGCGGCTGCTTGTCGTTTTCATTGAAGGCAAAGCGACGTGACGAGACACCCAAATGGCGGTGGCGGAGCTCTGCATAATATGAAAAACAATATAAACAACACAAGTATAGAAACAAAGACAAATTTATCTGCTTAGTGGAGGAGACAGCTACACCCGCAATGGCCAAAAAAGAAAAAAAAAGTTAGCATCAAAAAAAGCGGCAGCATCTGAACACTGAGGCGGCGACTCGCCGCAAGTCTTTGTCGCTGGCGAACGCTTTTGGTGTTCTAGTCACAGCGTTGTCGCTGAGCGTCGTTGAGATGCCAAGCCTAACCTTGGCCCAAACTGCAAGCCAATGAACTAAATGTTTGTGAAAAGCAGCAACAACGGCGAATCGTTTGTTTTGGCAACGTGAAAATTAAACAATTGTGCAAGCAAGCTCAGCCGTCTTGTAATTGTCGGAATGATTCATGAAGCTGAGAGTTTATAAAACCAGACGGATTAGCAATAGAACCGAACTACGGACAAACACAAGCGCTTGTTTGTAGAAATCGCCAGCAAGCAAGTGATAAGTTGGCTGAGTCAAGGGGTTAAAAGCGCTGCGAAACGGCCAATGCGAGGGCAGCATCAAAAATTACCTAAAGCTATAAAGTTTCGTTGTACATTAGAGCATTTAATTCAATCAACTTTTATAGCGGCAATCGACAGCATTTTTAGGTTAAGAAACGCAGTTGGGCTTCTCTGATTAACAGCCTAAAAAGACGATTCGAAGATAATGATGATGACGACAATGACGACGACGAAGTCTGCCCAAAGGCAAAATACTTGACATACCAAACTAGATTCAGCTTTTGTTTGTTTTGCGATTTGGAGCTTGTTTGGGCGTTTAGTAAAATGTTTTTAATTCTTTTTCTGTTTTTACAGATGTTGTTGGCGACAAACCCACCACATATCGGCCTTCTGGTGCTAACCGCCCATCGTTAGCACCTTCGAACTCTGCCCAGGATCGGGAACGCAAACTTATGAATGTTCTAGCTGCTCGCCGTTCGGCCCTTCACCGAGGCGGCTTTCGCACACGCATTGGCACAACTGGTCGAAGTGCTATATCCCCAGCGGCGGTGGCAGCCATTGAGACCACCTCGAAGTCCCCTAGCGATCCGCGTTCCGTGTGCATTCGCAATTGCACAAAGAATTTCACAAGGCGGACGACAGCTAGTTGTATGCGACAATGCGCCAATTTCACGCGCATGGCAATGGCGGGAGCAGCAAATAGTACGGTGGCGCAGAGAGATAGAAGTTCAGCAAAGGTGACCAGTGATCGCGACACCAATGAAATACTTTTCAGTGACGAGTCCTCTCATGGACTTTTTGTAGTGGCCAAGGAGCAGAATGATACAGTGAATCACATAGCAGCTGCCACCAAGTCACCGTCTAATGGGAAACAGCGAGGACGAAGCAAGCCGGCAATATCCACAGCTAATTCGGCGGAGGAAGAAGACGAAGATGAGGACGAATTGCAACCGTATGTTTATTTTGGAGCTATGTTGCCACCAATTAAGCCGGCATCGCTTAGCATTACGGCTGCAGTCGGTGATGATGAGCATCCCCGAGTGCTGGAAGTTTCGGTGGCTAGTCCAAGTGCCAGCACTACCACAAGTTCGACAACCAGCACCACGACCACTACTCCTGTTCCGAAAGAGGAAGCGACAGTAAGGGTCTCCACACGACGTCCATTGACTGCTGTGGAACGTAGCAGAAGTCGTTATAAATATCACATGCGAGAGCGCGGAGTGTCACCACCAGTTCCACCGCCCGTACCAGCCGCACCTCCAAGTGGTCGTGCACGTTATGTAGGATCAGGACGACCTACTGCAGGACTAAGTGATGAAGATACATTTCAAAAGCCGATGACAACTGGTCGCAGAGTGATTAGGCCCCCTGCCTCTTCGACACCACTGATTATCACTGTGCTTAGTGCAGAGGATGAAACCACAATGAAACGTATTGAAGATGTGCCCACTACAAACAGTCCAACCACAACGAGTGCAATGCCTACAACCAGCAGTACAACAACAACGTCAACAACAACAACAACAACTACTACTACAACGACAACAAAAACACCAGCAACGTCACCACCATCATCACCATCTCCACCTGCCACTACTTCAATGCCAACCACCACTAAAAAGCCGTCCACAACTACAACTCAAAGCCTTCCATCCACCAGCACTACCACCCGCACCACTACCACTGCTAAAGCTCCTAGTTCCACCATCGCTGTTAAGCGTAAAACCATAATAGAAGAGGACACTGAACGTCTGCGAGCTTTGGGACCGCTACTAACCCAGGAAGTCAGTGAGGATCAGGGGAATCTCATTATATTTTGCAACAACACAGACGACTGTGGAATCATACCACTAAGCACGACCACCGATTCAAATTCAAAAATTCTACGCACTACAGTACTTACATCTGTACGTTCAACTGTGAATCCTCGAAGCTCCACATCTACCCAAGCTCCAGCTGTTTTTATAGGCGTCCTCGAGTCTTCATCCTCATCGCAATCTACTCCGATGGATATTAGCTCCACATCGATTGCCGATGAGCGTGATGTGGGTCTCGAAATGCGTCGGATGAACCTTGTTACCCTTGTGCTAGTGGCTGTGGGTATTATTCCACTTGCCGCCATCATCCTCTATCTGGTGCGCAACTACGTGGTGCGTCGAAGGGCTAAGCAAGGCGAAGTATTCGACGTCTGCATCACCGATCAGCAGCCTATCAGTCCAGTGAAGAAAGTGGACTCCAAGTATCAGCTGGACGATGAAGAAGATGAGGTTGACCATCATCATCAACGTGACGCTAACCACAATCGGTATGGAGATGGTGACAAAAGCTCACTGGCCAGTGAATTTCAGGAATTCGATCGCAGCAACATTCGCCTAAAAAGTCTTTTGGGTGAGGGAAATTTCGGACAAGTATGGAAGGCCGAAGCTGACGACCTAAGTGGACATTTTGGTGCAACCCGCATTGTGGCTGTGAAAACAATTCGTGCTTGCAGTGCCCAGGTTAGCCTTAAGGAAGAGGCGAGCATAATGCGCAAACTGGGCTCTCATCAAAACGTTGTCACCCTGTTAGGAGCTTGTGTTGAGAGTGGTAAGTTAGCGAATTCGCAAGATATGCCAGCTTTTATTTACTTTTTTTTTCTTTCTTGTCTTCCAGAGCCCCATATGCTAATCATGGAGTATGCAATGCGTGGACGACTTTTATCCTTGCTGAGAGCAGCTCGTAGCGCCACTAACATATTACCGGCTTCCGTGCCAGGAGGACGCAGTTTGGCCCCTCTGTCACCACGTACCTTGGCGGGATTCGCCTTGGACATAGCCTGTGGCATGGAGTATATTGCCGGCAGAAGAGTAAGATGCTCTGCCCTCCACTCAAACTTAATATACATTACATCAATTTTGAAACTTGATTTGCCTGTTCTTACAGATTGTCCACCGTGATTTAGCCGCACGCAACGTTTTACTTGACCATAATGGCATGTGCAAAATCTGTGACTTTGGCATGTCGATTGATCTGGATGCTGAGCGTTTGCGCAAGGAACAGGAGAAGAATGTCGCAAATGATCTGATGCGGCATAAATTCAAATTCGATTTCGGAAGCCGCTATATTCTCCAGCATTGGCAGCACACCTTTGGCCAGGGTCAGGAGAACTCGCATCACACTCCATCTGAGAAGAAGTCGCATGGTCACGACACAATAGGCAAGAGACATGCTTTGCCCATTCGGTGGATGGCTCCCGAGAGTCTGCAATATCACATGTTTACAACCGAAACAGACATTTGGGCCTTCGGCATTGTGCTCTGGGAGATTGCAACTTTGGGTAAGTGGGGCCCGGAAAGTAGCACCCAGATTAAGAGAATAACTTATTTTAAATACATTTCAGGCTCTACTCCCTACAGCCAGCTGACTGGCCGCGAAGTGATTCGCCGTGTACCACAAGGCCTCCGTCCCGAACTACCCAAGGAGAGCCGGCATGAGTTCTATAATCTTATGTCGCGTTGCTGGCACAAGGAGCCGCACATGCGTCCCTCCTTTGGACAGTCACGTCTAGAGATCACTCGATCGCTGCACAAATGGGTGGACGATGATTCCGCAGCCTCCGACTATATGGATGTAAGCGGCTTTAGTGAGGATCTGGAACATGGTGTGGTGTACTTCAATCACCGCATCTCTGAGTTTGAATGCGAAATATGACGCTGACTGAATCAAATCACCCACCATCCACTAGCAAACCATTCATAGTTGAACATTATTACCAAAACCACCATCACCACCACCAAGACTATCTTCATGAGCAAGTCATCTCCCTGTTTCCGTCTAGTAGCTCTGTAAATCTCGTTATATTATTTTCCAAATTTTTAGCGAGCAGTATTATTGTATTTTTATTTCGTATTTTCATTTTGATTGCCTGCATTCCTGATATATTTTTTTAATGTATTGCGATATTGTTTTGTAAATATTTATTTGTTTTTTCTAATTTCTATTTTAGATTTTATTTATCTTATATTGGAGCTATATGTATATGCATACCTAGTTAATACTTATTCGTCACTTAGTTCTTCTAGTCTGTATCTAAAAAGCATAATGAAAGAAACACGTGCAAAATAAGATCTTTTCATTAATGTATTCTCCACAAAATGGAAATAAATAAAACCCTTTTTAATTTTAAATTATGTATGTATGTAGATATATAGCATTGTACAAATAAATTTATTAAACACAGAATATACCTATTATATTTACACAAACTAATTATGTTTTATTGTCGAACAGTCTCACTGTTAAGTAAATCTAAATCTTCGTCTCATTAGCTTTAGTGACGAAATGGGAGAACATTCTCAATCATAAAGCTAATCCATAACACTCTATTTGTTAAATCTTTGGTATAGAGTTTACTGTTTTGCTAAATATGCCAAAGACATTATTGAAAGAGAACGGTATGCCCGAAAATCTGGTAAATATGAAAGGGACAGAGCGATTCGAACAATTTCAAAAGGCAAGGACATACATTTAACGAATCATTGCAATCCTTTTTAACTGCAATATGGGGAAACTAGAAATGATCGAAAATTATGTTTGAAAGACAATTTAGGATTATGTTTTTGTTTAAAAAACCAAAATGTTTAACAGAGTATCGTTAGTTACTCAGTGGTATCGATATTTTATCAGTTACTGTCAGCGTTGCCACCTTTTGGGAAAAATAGGCGCGCTGACTGAAAAGCTTTTTGAATCATTGCAAGTTGACTGCGTAGTTTTGCCTTTACAATTAGGGATATGGCTTGAATCGATGGAATGAATGAAAATTACAAAAATCGTTTAAGATAAATTTATAAAACTCATTAAAAACGTTGGTTTGTATCAGGTTGCTGCAGTATATCTAATTGCCGGCTGACTTGGATATCTTTAATTTAGAAACTCGATGACCTAGGAAAACCGGAATACAATTTCCGAATCACTGCTTAAGATTTTAAGCAGTTTAAGCTAAAACCGAACAGGTATTGGCTCACATAAATTATTCTTAAATTCCGTTGACATAATCAATTAACCATTAAGAAAATAGAATGAATTGCAGTATCTATTAATTACTTTTACAGCACAACCATCTCTCTAGTACTGAGGAGTCCATCAAGGGTGCACATTTGAAGCACTGCAGGCGTTGCATGGTTTACACAATTACAAAAAAAAAGGAACAATAAATGAAACTCAAAACTCAATTTTCAAATTAGCCAAATGCATTGCGGCTTTTCATGCTTGGCCGGTAGCAAAAAACTCATATTCATATGCAAAAAGTAAAAATAAAAAACAACAGCAACCGAGACCGCATGAAGAGAAGTTGATGGTGTCTGATTGATGACGATGCAATAAAATTCAACGTTAGCAATGCGGTAATATTTTAAATGGACATTAAGATAAAATGCGTAGAGGAGCAGACGTCGAGCATTGCGTTAAACTGCGAGTAAAACGCATTAAATGTAGCCTACGCCGTTTTGGCGCTGTGATTACCTATGAAAGTGTGAAGGAAATTTTTTAAAAATGGCAATTGAAAGTGCACCAGAAATGGCTGTTGGCGGCAACAGGTGGAACTGCCCCCCTGAACACCAGCAGCAGCACTAGCAATAGCACTTACCCGCCTTCAGTTTTTACTCGATGATGAAGAAATAACAATAAAGTGCATAACAGCGAAACGGCTTAAGGTTCGCAAACAACAAAGAGCTGCATCGGTCATTAATAGAAAGAGGAACAGGCCAAAAAGCACACTGAAGCGAAATTTTACATTTCATTCCGGAATAAGTATGAATCTCTTCAAGATGTTTTGTCTTTTGTTTAACAACAGAAAGTGGAGAAAAAGAAATATCTAACTATTTAGATCGTGATAATTTCATTTCACACTTACTCAATCATATTTCGCTGAAATTTCGTAGCCTATTGTACCACTGTGGACAAGTGGTAGTGGCAGTGGCAGTGGCAGTGGCAGTGGCATTAAAAGAGGCGGAGGCGCTAAGTTACCACTGAGGGCTATTTTTGAAAAACGAAAGTGTGGTCTGCCTCTGGGTTTATTGCTGCGAAAATTAATTTATTTTTTGGGCTTCACCGTGGACTCGACTTAACCCCAAGGGGCCTACCCGCTCATCTAGCAAATCTCTCTCGTTTTATCTTTGAACAATGCCCAAAAGAAAGCAATTCAGGCAAAATAAATCAATTTCCGATCTAGATTGGTTGGCGAAAAACGAATGACTTAAGACACGAACTTGGGGGTGAAGTTCTTATGTAGCTGAATATAAGTCAGCTAACGGCTTAATGAACTGCGAAATAGAAAACAATTAACCGATCCAGAAACTTAATACAAACACGTAGCAATTGATGCCGGTCCGAATCGAACAGAACATGTGCCAGAAGGCAGCTCAGCGCAGAGCTGGTAGCAGCAGCAGATGCTTCCCCAGCAGAAATGGTAACGGCAGAAGCCGTGGAAGCAGCACAGGCAGCAGCAACAGCATTAGCGGTGGCAGCTAAAAACAGTTGGCGGTGAGTGTTGAAAGCGTTCAGACGTAGCAAGCGGCAAAAGCTGCAGCAACAAGAAATTTAAAGAAGTGTGGCAAAGTAGAAAATCGCTTTGTAAAGTCCGATAATTGAGACGCGTTCGAAGACCAAAACAATTTGCCTAAGTCAACGAATTGAATAAAAAAACTACACCTAATTTAAATCTGAGACGCGGCTACGGCCGTCAAAAGTGAAAATTAGTTGGGGGGAAACTTGAAGCTCGGTTCTTTCTAGGGAGGTGTCAACAGGAAACAAGGTGATTTCTTGTCTTGCTTATAAATTAATCATAAAAATACAAACAAAAAAGAAAAGCAAAGAAGAGGCCGCAGAAGAAGTACAACAAAATCGAAAATGGAATTTTAAAATACTTTTATGAGGTGTATTTTAGCCAAATATGTGAAATGGAAACAACTTTCTAAAAGAAACAAAACACAACAACAACAACGCGTCGCACCAAAAATTTGAATTCTGTTGTTTTTTTTTTGTGTTTTTTATTTTTTTGTTGTGTTTTTTCTTTATTCTTTACGCCTGAGGAAATTGTGTCAGCGTTTTGTGTATGCGTGTGCCTGCGGTAGTGTGTGTCCGTGTATGTGAACGCATTTAAATACATATGTACTCAAAAGCGTCAAGTTTGTGGCCTAAGTCTTTCGTTTAGGGCCCGGCGAATTGAATTTTCTGTTGGGCTTAACGATTTGTCGATAGATACAGCCATGGTTTATATGTCTGTCTTTTTACCAATCAGAAATCTCTTCAATATATTAAATCTCCCTGTGGTCTAGTGGTTCTGCGAGTTCGGTTTACTGGGTTAGTCGGTTAGCACCTAGTTGTGTCTTTGCTGCTGCTACTGCTGCGGCTGCGGCTGCGGCTGCTTATGGGATTCTTTCTCTTAGCCACAGTTGCCACTTTCTTGAGCCAGCGCCAATGCTGATTTTTCTCTTATTGCCTGCGCTTTGATTTTGTTGCTGCGTTTTGTTGTTGTTGTTTTGTATTTTGAGTGGCCTCGTTTCTCATTGCAACGCACGCAAATTACCAGTTAATTAAAGCTGGCTAAAAAAAGCACATATGTATACACCAACAAAAAGATGCAGTGTTTCCAGTGAAATTGCTACACAGCTGCACATTGGCAAAATTTTTGTTCACCCACACGAATTTCGAATTGGAAAAGTCTGGGAATCACATACAGCATGTGGGAATCATTGGCTTAATTTGATTTATGACACTATGGGTTTTTTCCAGTACCCCAGTGTGGATAGCACATTGCATCTACGTCTGGCATGGCATCGTGCGGCATTGTGTGGTATATGCAAAAGGCCACACAAAACCAGAAGCGCTCAGCTCTTTCACTCGCCATTAGCCGCTGATGCGCAGGTGTGCGAAATAAATTAAAGCCATCCTCACGATTAGCCAGCCTGAAGGAGCTGAAGCATCCATTCAATTATAAAGACAAAGCCAAACAAACGATGCTCGCAAATCGTTGTTGAAGATGTGTCTTATGCTCATAGGTTACGGCGGCGGCGGTGGCAGCGTCTCCTGCGCTTTCGGCAAATGTTTATTTGGTCGCTTGCCTGCCTGCCTTCTCCTTTATTTTGTTTTGTTTAAATTGTCAAACATAGGCATACCCAAAAGATTGCGACGATCACAGTCGAGACAGCGACAAGTTTTCACTTTTGAATGGCGCAAAAGGTCACCAGGCATCTTTGACTGCATCTAAGCAGCAGGCTTTCAACGAAGTGCTGTCTGGTAACAGCCTCAAGGAGCCACTCCTCCTCACTTGTTTTCCCTTACCTTCTCAACCTCCAATGGGTGTAGTTAACATTTAGATTTGTCAGGTCCCACGATAATAGGTTAGACTTTCCTTTGCATTTGCATTGGCTAAGGTGTACAGGGAGAAAATCAATGCACACACAAGCTTTAGATGAACCATGCTTATATCTTAACAATAAGGAAGCCAGTAAGCATTCATAGCCTAATCTTCACATTATGCTTGTATAAAGCAAAAGCCAGGAATAATTGTTTGAAACTTGTTCTGGATAAAGTTGGTTGGAAACCATCAAAAACGATTTGTGTATTTACCATTTCAGTTTTAATTTCGATTGATTTATTGACTTAAGCATTTAAAATTCCACGTAACATTTTTTTTGGCATCTCTATATGGCCAACACATCATCAGGAAAACATTTTTATGGCGTTTTTAGCAAAAACAGTTGAAGTTGAAGACTCATAACTAATATAGAAATCATTTACATGGCTTGGTAGATCTCATTAACCCTACGACAGCAACCGGCTGACAAGCATGAACCACGCAAACAACAAGAGCAACAACATGAAGAAATAGCTTTTACAGGTTGTTCAGCTGCTTCACGCCTTGTTGGGCAGTCGACAATGACGATGGCAAAGTCTTTGCCGTTTTTATCGTCATCGTCAACATTATATTACCCAAAGACAAAGTCTAAACTGCGGTAATAGCCAGGCCAAGATGTTTTGATGATACGGTGGAGCTCCCGATAGTGCTTCTAACATCCATTTCAATTGCTTATGCTCATGTTAATGGCTTTTACTTTCAACGCACTTCCGACCAAAACAATAATAGAGTTCGCTTTTGGCTTAGAATGAGCCGTTTGAGAGCGTGTGAGACATTAATAAATAGTGCTTTCATTAGTATTTTTGTTGTTGTGAAATTAAATCATGCTTAATAACTTTCAAATGATAGCGAGTGACCCTAAGTTACCATATACTTTCATTCGTTTTTAGGGAAAATGAAAACACGTTGCCTCTTCTGGGCTTTGCTCAATTGTGTACTCCATTTGGATCTAGTCAGGGGCACCAACATTAATGGGGATGATCTGATGGATTTCGATTTTGCTGATACGCCTGACACAACAGACTGGCAGCTTGAGGACGCCGAACTACAGGCTCATGATTCAGACAACAAAATTGATAATAATATGCTGGATTTTAGTGTGGACTTGAATGAGCCAGAGCCAGAGAGGCACCAGGTATCACCCTTCGACTGGCGTGAGAAGGTTCTACGCAATGCACTGGCAAAGGCACTTACTGATGAAGAACTGCGTCAAAAGTTTGTGGAAGTAATGCCCATACTGCGAGTGTTGTCCTCGCAGCAACGATTGGCTCTTTCGGCACTGATTTCCGCCCAAATGAACGCGAAGCAGGGACAAGAGCTAAGGCTAGAGCAGGTCAGTATTCCAAAACGGGAGTTTACTTTTAGTTGCTGATCCCTGTGTTTGTCTATGACAGGTTCGCATGATGTTTGGCGACGATAAGAAGCTCCTGCTGCCCATTGTCTATGATTTAGCTAATTTGGTGAAGAACTCAGCACGTAAATACATTAATCTTGGTACTGATCTAGCGGCTGCAGCATTGCTTCATCGCAGGCAAGATAAATTAACGGAGGAGGAGAGTGATCACGATGACAACGTTGGCACTATTGATGTCAGCGCCATGGTAGAGGAAGATCCCTCTTCCTCGTCGTCTTCGTCGCTGGAAGATTTCTTCGATGAGATGCAGGCTGAGGTTTTGGACCCACAAATTATTAACGAAGCCTTACAGTCCGATCTGCGAAATAAAACCAACCAGTCTCACAAAAAACGAGTACGGCGCTCCTCCAATGAGTTCATCCATAAGCTGACTCGCTCCGTTCCTGCCTCGGTCAATGAGCAGCAGTTAATGGGGGGTCTGGCTGGACGAACTATCAAATTGAATACCACGGCATTCCAGCAGCCCACTGACCCGACAACGGTAGCTCCACCTCCCTCAGTACAAACAGAATCTTATATGGAAATAGAGGATCTTGCCTTTGCAGGGCTGAATGGAACCGAGTTGCCTTTGAATGGCGCTGATAGGCGTAACACTACAATTAACGAAGATGAAAATTTGGAGCCCCTTCCCAATCCAGAAGAGCTGATTGCAGGTCCCAGATATCGCATGAGCAAGCGACCCAATCAAAAGGTGGCTATTAAGCGGAAACGTGTCCAATATCAATCAGGACGAGGCAGGCCGAAGACGTCGGCCAGCTCGCATAATCCTGTTGTGGCGCCCCCATACAAGAAATGTGAACGCTTCACTAGTCACATGTGCATACGAACAGATGATTATCCACTGTAAGATCTATAAAACCGTTTTACCACCCCGCATCCCCCCTCCACCCACACAATACACTCTTCCTAATCCTAGTCTACTTTAGTAAATTGATTAGCTTAAATAAATGTAATTTATTTGATTCACCTGCGTAGTCCCTTGCACTTACAAATCATTTTGGTTAATGGTTGTTCGATGGTTTTGGTGTTTCGGTGGTCGCTTTAATATCTCCCCTCAGTAGGTCATCAGCTAAATGTTTTTCACCCCTTTCATCCATCACTGGCATCATTGACACAGTGATCAAATTATGGGCAGCATTCGAAGGCATAAAAATGCCATGTCCGCCCTTCTAGCCGAGTTCTATGACAAACCCAACAACAATTTGGAATTCGCCGATGAGTTCGACGATTACGTGATAAACAAGAAGCGGTGAGTAGATCATTTTATAACATTATACCATCTAAAGCAATTCGTTTTTCTTTTTGCCAGGCGTGAAGATGAGGGCTCAGCTGGAGGCATGTGCCAGAGTGTAGTGCGTTACGCCCGACCCCAAAAGGCGAAGTCTGCTTCGGGAGAATGGAAATTCATAGTGAATACGGGACAGCATACGCAAACTCTGCGGCTTGAGAAGTGCAGGTATCTTCAGTCATGTGTACTGCCATCTCATTTAATCCCCGTACCTCTCACTCTATTTCATTGCGTTTTCCCTTTCTCTTCAGCAATCCCGGCGAGAGTTGCTCATATCTGGCCCAAACTTATCGTTCTCATTGCTCCCAGGTCTACAACTATCATCGCCTGTTGAGCTGGGACAAGGTGCGCGGCCTTCATGTGGACATCTTTAAGGTGCCCACTTGCTGCTCTTGTCAGGTGGACGGCTATCGCCAACAGTTTCCGCCGCTCTCCTCTATCCAAGCTAAAGATTACTCGCCGGGGTCCAGCTATAAGCTGGATAATGGCAATAGTAATGGCTACAGCACTATTAACGAGGACGATCTAGACTACAACGATGAGAGCGAAGAAGATGAACTCGGCCTAGGCTTTGGTAATTACAATGGTCGCGATACCAACGAGTTGTACTCCAGCAGCAACAAAGTGCGTAACAAGACCCCGGCACCGGCTAGTTTGGGTCCTTATCTAAGTCCACCCGATGATGAAGAGCAGTATTCAATAGGCTCCAGTTACAAGAGCCACAAGAGTCACAAGAGTAGCAGTAGTAGCACCGGAAGTGGTGGTAGTCTACCTCTAGCTAGTGCCAGTTCGAAAAAGTACTACAACCAGGTCAGCCGACGTCGGCCGCAGCATACTGAGGCTCGCGTGGATCTGGATTTGGCTCCAGCACCTAGCGAGCTGCACACTGATCAAGAGGTAAACGTATTTGCCGGCCCACCGCTGGCTGGGGAAATGCCGAGAATACCCCTCAATCGCAAGCGTATTTATACCTCCACCCATACAGCCACCGCAACATCTTCAACATCACCCTCATTATCACCGTCTGGAGGAGCAGGAGCGGGATCAGGAGCAGCCCGCATACGCTTACCTCAGTCCACAAGCACCAGTCTTCCCGCCCGAACAGGAACTGCCGCAGCAGCCGCAGTCGGCCCAGCAGTCAGTAGTGCCGCCCATGCCCATCAAACAGTTGCATCACCTAACCCTGCCGTCGTCCAGGGCCAACGTACCAAGTCGCGACCTCGTTTCTATGCGCCCCACGCGACTGCGTCGCCCACCCAGTCGATCATCGTCAGCCCAGCTAGCTCAGCGGCGTCATTACCGACAGGCCACCATGAGCAGCAGCAGCAGCATCAATCGACGGCACTTCCCCCACAACCGGCGTCCGTCAATTACCATGTGAACTCCATTTACGGCGGTGGAGTGGGGAGGAGGTGTCGAAGTTGGAGGCTCTCATAATGGTACCAAACGGGTTAACTACAATTATCATCCCATTATCGATTTCTTTGAAAAGAACAGACGGACGGAGACAGCTGTAAGCCAAGAGAGAGACTACGATACAGAAGAATCTCGCCAAGTGGAACAGCGGGTCTATCCAGGAGTGGGTGTGGGTGTGGGCATGGGCAAAAACACAGCTGGCATCTATCAGCATCCTATTCCAACAACTTCGCATGAACGTCGCATGGGATTTGGTACTGGTGGTTTGGGCGGTGCCGGGCGGCCTGGCTTTGCCAATGACAATGCTTGGCAGCCAATGGTTGTGGAGCAATAGATTTAGTCGCATGATTCCCTCAAGCCTGTCATCCATCCTCCACAAGCCCTAACCTCTAACGTATTAACCAGCACTGAATGTTGCGCTTCTCTATTTAAATGCCGGCCTTATATTGCCTAGGAATCGTGTTTTGGTAGTTTCCCTAAAAACAGTTTCTTACTTAATCTTAATTAACTTAATATTTAAAAACTAAAACCTTAAATTATTTATTTATTCCCCCTTTTTTTGTAGTGAGTAGCTAAATGTGTGTCTGAAGTGCCCCCCTTAACTGGGGTTATGAGTTTGTTGATTGGGATGTTTTAGCAATAAAGTTAATTTATTATAAAAGTCAAAAAAAGTCTTCGGTCTGATTCTAGTGTACTGCATGGACATAGAGAACAACGATTTAAAAGACATCCCTTAAAGTATGCCCTCAGATTTTGGAAAAGCTTCACTTTAAATTTCACGAATCAAATCAAATTAATGCGAGAAATAACATCATTAGTTAATTAAAGTAATTTGAAAATGCCAACGAGGTTAAATGAGAGAGGAAGTTTAAACTCAAGGAACCATGGTATACATAATGATAAATCCGACTTCCGTTGTGGCAAATTTTTATTTAGTTTGTGGCATCTTTTAGGCGAGAATGCAAAAAAGATGCAAAAGAGATAAACAAATTACCGGTTGATAGTTGAGGAGACATTTAATTTGAAATCATTAATACCATTTTTCAAGTGTGTAAAGATATTTATTGATTTTGGCAGAGTTCAAGTTGAGGGTCAGCCTACTTACTAATGAGACGTACACTTGAAAATTAATTTCAAACTAGTTTTCGACGACTCTGAAAGTTGCCGCTGCTGAAATGTGCCAAACAACTCGGCCTAGCCTGTTTGCATATGCAAAGTGGGTTTCTAAAGCGAAAGAGACTCAATCTGCGGCTTTGACCAGTTATAACATTGCAACGTTATAACGTTGCAACGTCATTCGTGTTGCACATTTGCCAGTTTCGCTTTCATTTGCTGCCGATGCGAACCAACAAAGGCGAAGACGATGACGATGGTTTCAAAGAGAAACGGCTGGCACATGACCGTATCTTTTGCATCTGCATCCCTGGCCAAAGACCAATAAAACTGGAAAAATTGAAAAAACGCCGAGGAAATTTTATAAAGACCCAATGATACAAACAATTTCTGTGCAGTTTTAGAGCAGCCATTGACAGCAGCAAAGCTACCGCCACCGCGCGTGAAAGTGAAAATAGAGAGTGAGAGTGCAAAGCAAAAGCAAAGTGCAATATATTCAAGGCCATTTTCATGGTAATGGCAAGGAGTTGCAGCACAATGTTGCTGACGCTTGTGTTAGTAATATTGCCTCTAAGTTGTCTTTGTATTAAAATAGAGGAAAAACATATTGGAAAGGACGCACCAACCCCACCACCGTCTCCACCCAATTATCGCGTTTCTAAGCCAGAACTTAAGAAGCCGTTGCAACGAGTGCCTCCTCATCTACAGGATATTCGGCCAGGCTATGTAGATGACGATGCCGGAGATGTGATACGCATTATAGAGCCTCCGCAGCACTTTCAGCAACTAAAGAAATTGCGACAAAGGCAGCCCCAATTACGTCCAGAAGCAGCAGCATTGGTTTGGGAGCAGCCCCGTAAACTGAGTAGTAATCGTTTCCCTCCGTCCCAGCCACCTAAAATGGTAGACGGAGATCTTCTCACACAAGAAACTCAAAACAATTTACAAATTCCCGAGGAAATTTTAGCTTCAGTACGAAAAACTGAACGCCTGCTGCAGCGTCAGCATCAGAAATATCCACCTTTAATGCGTCAGCGGCACATACAACGCCAGACTCATACATTGATAGCCCAGAAATCATTGCAGAATCAGATCTATCAGCGCGGTCAGCACCAGCGACTAAAGGCTGTTCTCAGTCAGAGTCAGAGTCAGATTCTGGACCACAAGCGCAGCAAGCGTGTAAAGAGGGAAGAGGAGTACAATGTTCAAAAAGGTCTTAAACTGGTGGCCCATATAGGTGAACTGATAAAGAACGCAACTGTCTATCTTCCCGAAGAGACAAAAAAGACATCGGGAAATCAGCTACAGAGTTGTGGAAACGCAACCAACTGCGACAGTCGACGACGTCGCCAACGTCTATTCAAGCAGTCAAAATCAGCCGAATGGCAGTGGCAGCGAGAGAAACAGCAAAAGGGGCGTAACTTCCGTAATGGGGCAACTACATCTGAAACAACAACGACAATCAAACCAACAATAATAACACCAACAACAGCACCTCCAAAAGCAACTACATCGTCATCATTTACGATTTCAACTACTTCCGCTATACCATTGGCCAGTCGTTTGGTAAATTCACGCAAATCGCCAAATAATAACCGCAACAGCAACTTCGGTTCAGGCGAATCACAAACTTACCTGGACACAGTCCGCCGCAGCAGCGATACCTCAGCAGCTGCCTCTGCTGTGCTCTATGCGGATGTAATGACAAATATACGAAGTTTGTGGCAGGAGCATGATCACTTCCAACAGCAATCAAAAGCCATTCAACCTGACCAAATAACAAACAATACCAATTATCAATCACTCGACATGTATTTGAAGGAGCTTGATAGCCAGGCTAAGGAGTTGTCCACACCAACCACTAACCAATTTACTACCAACTAAGAATAGGACTAATGGCAACAAGGATTAATTTTTTAATATTATTTATTTTTAGGCTTAGCGAGAAGTGTTTCAAAACTATACCAATTACTACATAATAAAAGTTTTTTTACGAAATAATTTTATATTGGAAATACCCAACGCATAAACTAGTATCTTTTCTTAAGTTAGAGGCTGTATTCTTCACTAAATGCTTATATTATTTAATTCTATTTTGGTAAGGCAACAAATCAAAATTTCAATGGCACATCGTCTCAGCTCAATCTTTGTCCCCGTCCCCGACTTCGTCCCAGTTCACCCTCAACTGCGAAGACCTCTCTTTTGGATTCTTTCTGTTGCCCAGTCAAGCATTTCATTTGGCTAATTACAAGCATCTCGAGTCACAAGTTCTTGGTTAAAGCGGCAATTTAGATAAGCAAACTGGCAATTAGCTGGGTAGCCAAAAACAAAAAACAAACAACAACGAAAAACAGAGAAAAAAAAAAACTTTGGCTTTCTGGGGTCTTTTAACGTGCGAAACGCATTGTCTTAAACCCTGACCCCGGGCAACATGCAAACATGTGAGAAATTGAGCTGCCAACTGAGATTCAGCTACATGAGTAGCGTATCGTACATGGTCGCAAAGACTATTACAAGGCGGAAGGATGGAAGACTTTAGGGAATATAAATAAGTTTGACCTCTTGCTCTCTGGTTCCGCTTGCTGATTTTTTTTCTTCTATGTCAAATATCATTTAAATGATTATATACATTTTACACATATGTATGTATGTATGCATGTATGTATGTATGTTAACTAGCTAGCCAACTATCCAACTAGTTTATTTCCCCCAAACCGACATGCAAATAAGATATTTTAGCATTTATCTAAATTATTTTTATGGGTGTAGATGCCTTTTGCTGTTACATTTTGAGCACGTTGGGTGAAATAAAATTTCATTTCCATTTATTTCATTTTTGGATAACGCTTGAAATTTTGTGGATCATTTTTATGGATTTAGAATGTTGCCTAGCCACTTTGGCAGGTAGTTTTATTTATTGGGCTCGTGTTAGTTTTTGTTGAAGACGGTCCAAATTAGAATTCGAAATTAATTTCTTTGTAGGGAAAACCAGTTCTCTGTTTTTTGGCGAATTATGTAATCGGGCAGGGAAGACGTTCCTAGACTGGGGAGAAGGAGGAGCAAACGCTTGGATTCTTCGGTCTCTGACAAATGTAATCATAGTTAAAGAAACAATTAGCAGAGTTTACTAGATGTTTACCTATTGTTGATTGTCCATTGCGACATTGACCCCACATGCAAAAGGGAGGTGGAGGAATACAAAAAGCGCATGTGAGCAATAGAGAAAGAGAGAAAGAGAGGGAGAAGCGATTTTAAAGCATTGTAATTAGCAGTCGGTCATGCAAGAAATAAGTAGAAGCTACGATAGACCCATGCTTCATTGATAGTGGCGGTGGTTGTGGCAAGGGAGTGGGCCAATGGGGCAGGCTTATTGTTAGAAGCGCACTCAGTTGCCCATTTGAAAGAGAATGAGAAAGAGAGGGAAACGATGTGCGGGGGATTTTCGTAAAGGAAAATTTCAGACAATTGTTATGTCGCCGCTGCGCTTAGATGGCAAACGTTGCAAGAATCATTGTGGCCATTATATAAACAAGCAGCACGACTCTAAAAAGTATCAGTCGTTGTAAGCTTCAAGTGGCATTTGCAACCATCCCGACAAACAAACAAATTATCAACATGGTGCAAGTTCGTTTTATTGGCCTGCTCTTAGTCTGCTCGTTGTTGGCGTATTTCCTGCCAGGATTACAAGCAGCCCCAAGTCCACGTCCTCAGGAGGAGCCCAGCGCCGATCTGGAAGCAGGAGTAGCCGAGGAAAAGGATCTTGAAGGAGCAGCCTCCTTTGGCTACGGATACTACAGTTCTCCCTATTTGGGCTATTATGGCGGTGGTTATTGGCCGCATTACAGTGGCGGTTACTATGGATTGGGTGAGTTTGGTGAGTGGTACTAAGATAAGGGGGTAGCGAGGCAAGAGCCCTAAGTTTATCTCTAATCGTCGTTGCTCTTCCCGTTTAGGCTATCCCTATTATGGCGGCTACTACGGACTCCACCATCATCATGGTCACTACGGACATTACTACTAGACCAGATTCATCTCAGATTCAATCTATGCCCTAAGAGTTACGCACCAGCCTCAATAGATGATCGCAAGCACTTTAGCCACAATTTAATTGCACAAGGATAATTGCTTTAATTAAGCAACAAAATCGCAAAAAAAAAATAGTTTATAGTTCTACATGATAATTTCCAGCGACATGCATCTGACGGACGCAACAACAACAACAACAACAAACAGTCTCAGTCAGCACATCTAACTGGTTTCCCAGTGGCTTCTGTTATTGCTTCTTTTTTTTTTTTTTTTTTTTTTGTATCTTTTTTATGAGCCGCGTCTCTATCACCTAGAGAACCATTTAAACATATATCATATAATTAGTACTGTAGTCTGTCGTAAAAAACTTTGCAGTAAAATGTTGGTACAACTCGATCGAAATAAATTTCAACCACATTTAAATTTTAAATTGATTTCATAAACATTTGTTTTATGGTTAAGCTAATTAATTAGCTCTTAAGCCAGAAATTTATCCAAATAGGCATTAAATAAAAGCCAAACAGCCGCCCATAACCCCCATAGCCCCCACAAAGTTTTTTGACTTTTGTTTAACAACCCTAACGGCTTTTTTCGCTTTAAAAAAACCCTTACAAAAAACCCCTCACCTACGAGTTCGTCCGGCTGAATCCGAGATACACAATCTCTGCAATATTTGAAAGCTCACATGCTCTGGAGCTTTTACGGTCTGATAGGAGTTTGCATCGATCCAGACGGACGGACGGACATGGTCGGTCGGACGGTCGTCCTGATCAGGAATATATACATATACTTTATATGGTCGATATGGTTCCTTTTATGAGTTTTATACTTCTGACCACAATTGATTTACCCTTTTTGCAAGGGTATAAAATGTCTCATCTATTCCCCTGGACTTGACATTCACATGCGTGGGGCCAAAAAATGAGTATGGAACGTAACGGCAAGGGCATACAAAGTTCGGCATAGCCGAAGATACCTTTTTTCATTGTTTTTTCCAGGTTTTTTCCAGGTGCTACGTTCTCAGTACGACAAATTTTATTAGCTTCTCATGGACGTGGACGGACGTTCTGTTGCTCTAGGAGATGCAACTGTTAGTCTCTTGACAAGACTTGGTAATTATGGCAAACCAGTTCACGTTCATTTTAACTAACTACTTGGCGGCTATTGTACATAGTATTTGGAACGTATGTGTAATTTATGAGAGTAATAAACAAATTAACATAACTGAGGGCGGTTCTCTCAAATGTGGCAAATGTGATATAAATTGCCCACTTCAAGAACTGTGTAAGCCAAATTAACTTAATTTCTTAAACACTTAAGCAAACAATAAGCGAGACCCTCAGCTTTGTCTTTCTGGTCAAATTTTGACAAGCAGCCATCGGATATTGGTTATTTTCGGTTATCATTGAACTGCAGTCAAAGTGATCACAGCAAAGGTCACCAAAACTTTGAACTTGGACTCAACTGAGCCGAGAAGATTAACCGTTTTTGGCTGTTAGCTTTATGGTGCGACAATAACCGTTTGATTTCATTACGGATTTGCTTCAGACGTCAAGCGCTGACAACGGTTTTGCATAAATTTGCATGGCTAAAGATGGGGAGACAGACGGCTGAAACTGAGAGGGCTGTAGGGCAAGACGAGAGGGATTGAGAATTATGATAAATGTGGCCAGGCATACGCTTAATGCAATCGAGTTGATAAACGCAGAAAGCCCAGAATTTAAATTCATCTATGGCCTCCAATTGGCTTATACTGTTCGTTGTATTTCGCTCTTATTGTTTCGGTCCAATATCAAGAACATTTTCAGTCCATTCATCGCGACGCTTTGTATTCATAATTATTTCTTCTTTTTTTTTGATTGGCATTCATTTGGCAAACAATAATAGCGTTAAATTGGCTATTAAATTATCGTTTAAGCGCAGCTCCCCTAAAAATTCCAAATGTTTGTTGTCTGTGTATGTGTGTGAAGCGTGGCGAGCGCTGAAAATGAAACAAACAAATGTCAGCGGCATATTAGTCAGGCAGTGCAAATTTTCTGTACATTTTCAGATGATTCACTCGGCAGGCCAAAATGTCATTTAATTAGTGAAATACTTTATCAGAAAGTCACAAACTTGTTATCCGCTGTTGTCTGGTTTCTATTGTTCCCACTGTGTGTATAGCCGTAATATAATTTAAAAAGAATCAAAACCGAATTGGGAACATTCATTGCACTTTCTCACACTCGTAGCTTAAAATTTGTTGTGGCTGTTGATGAGATACCAATATCTATTTTCAAATCAACCAAACAGATTTTTACCAGTGATTTCGTTTGGTATTAATAGCCCACTCAATAGTTCACAGTACCGTTGAGCAAACTTTTGTTCGGCCCCTCGATTTATTGTGAAACTTTGAAATGAAATTCAAATTTGACTGTTTACTTGAAGATTTGTTGTAGCTGTTTTTGGTTTACCCACAAGTTCGAGTACATGACATAACAGATTGTGGGGAAAATTGGAGTTTGGGACAGACATAGTCAGAAATACTAACAATTATTATTATCTTAACAGAAATCTCGTTTTGATTGAAATCAAATTAGGAATTCGTTTTCAATTATGTGGCTCGGTTTTTATAACTCTATTAGGCTTTAATAGCATCATTAGCGGAATGACGAGAATGTGTTGCAATTGCAATATAGTGCAGTCATATTGAAGTGCTGTAATGATATGGGTGTTGGAGCACATATTGTCTCTAAATAATTAATCAATCTATATGCATTGGGCATTAAGTGCTTAAAGTCAACTTAACTATAGTTGAAATGTTCCTGGTGTAACAGGTTCGTGTCTTAAGTCTTTTATGTCAAGTTCGTGTCTTAAGTCTTTCGTTTCGTTCTATGAAATAAAATTTCAGATTTCCACTTGCGGCAACAAAAACACGCAGTGAATTGCATTCATGCCACCAAGGACATAGCTCCCCCGAACGTACTTGAACCTGCCCTTCTCCATCTTTCTCTCCCCAATCGCCGCTACGATGCCAGTCCTGGACTTGACCCTCAAAACTGGCCATTGAACTGGCTGCAAAAACTTGTTTTCATGGTGGCAACTGTGGTTTCATCTGTTTTTGTTTCTTTTCATTTTGCGGCAAGAGCAGTAAGTGGAGCTGTGGTCGGCATTTTGCATACCAAAGGCATTAAAGTTGTGGCTTTGACCTTGCCCAATGATCTCTCCATGGGGCGCTGCCAGGCTTTATGTATGTTTGGGGTTGTTCTGGCTGGTGCTCTGCTCTGCTCGACTTGACCAGTCGACCCAGAGTCGTCGTCGTCATCGTCTCCGGCAAGGGCAATCAATTGTTAGCGGCCAGCGAAAAACGCTACAAATGCATCCGAGCGAAAACTTTGCTTCGTTTACTCTGCTCGTAATTTAATTTCCAGCTAAGACGAAAAGTCAAGCTCTTTAATTAGCTGTTAACTTCCGCAACATTTGCGTTCAAGAATATTGTTTTTTGTATATGTTTTTTCGCCTTTTTCGATTTTAGTTCTGCTTGTCTATCCACCTTTCCTGCCTCTACTATGTATGTATCTGTATGTGTTGTATTGTGGGTGCGTTCCAAATCTGAAAGTGATTTATTAGCGAGTCGACTTCTCCATAAATATTTTGTGCTTTGATTTGTGAAACTGAAACTGATTTTAATTAAAAGTTTTTTTTTTTTGTTTGCTTAGAATATATGAGGGAAAATTCCTCAAGTACTAAAACCATGTATAAGGTAAGCAGGAAACTTCTATTTCTAAATTCTGAAACTAAATAATGAAGCGCGAATGTTCATTTTACATTGACAGGAAGTTTAATTTCAGTGAGGGAATAAAATACGACCAAGTTTGTATAAATCGCTCGAGTCGAGTCAAGTGGAAACAATTATTGCCACAAATGGGTCTTCTTATTTGGCTGATGATGATGATGCTTGCTTGGTGCTTACTGGTGGATTTTAGAAAGTCTTAAATCCTGTAAGCTAAGGTCAACACCGGTGTAGTCGACTGAGTCAACTTTCAGAACAAGAACGGGTTCTCGACTCTCAACGCAACTTCCTTGTTCGTAACAGGATCAGGGTTTGTACACAAAATTCCCCTTCTACTGTCATTCATATCCATGTGTTGGCACTTAAAATGATAATTCATTGTTGATACGATGATGATGCTGCTGCTGCTGCTGCTGGTGCGACCTTGAGACAAAAGTGCAAAAAATGTTTTGCAGCTGTGTGTAGGATGTAATTAACTTGAACTTGTTATTGTTGCCGGTTTCGCTGTCTCTGCTGTCGCTGCTGTGACGTTCTCTGCTGCTGCGATTGGACGCTATAACCGAAAATGCTTAATGAAAATAAACCAACGCATTGTCCAATGTCGGGTGCCTTTCAGCTTTCCAGCTAATCGTTCAAATGGCTGCCATAAATTTGACACTTGAATTCAATACCTCAAGCCATTGTCGCAAAATGAAATTAGATATTATTAATTTGTTGTTACCCTAACGAATTGAGGGGCTCATAAGCTATTGATTTGGAGAGGCCCACTTTTGGTAATAACATTCTTCTATTCTATTTATGGATATCGATGAAATTGATGCATTTTTTATGAGAATTCGAACAGTAAGGACAATGGGTGATCCCTCATTGATACAGAAATACCACATTCTGCTAACTTTTTATCAAGATGCAAGTTTTAATAGAAATCTGCGAAAATCATGCTTAATTGAGTCGGTTTGTGTTTTTTTATCGGCTTCCAAAGAGTACATTTTATTTTACTTTCCTTTTCATATAAATTCGTATTTGCTTCTTTCTCTTTTTGTTAATTATTTATTATTTATTTAGGTTTTACTGCACAATATTGTATCATTTTTCAATACACTTATGGCTTGTCGAACAGTTTAATGAACTGTTTGCGAATGATGATTGAGTTTTGGGTGAAAATCATTGAGGCTGATTCACGTTGAGAAGTGGATTTTGTCACTGTCACCTGTTGTAGTTGCCATTATGATTGTTCACCTTGCGGTTTTATTGATGAGCTCGGGACTCGCTGATTGACTGTCTGGTTAGCCGACTATTTGTATGCCGGTGGCAAAATTGTCACTCTTCCAACCTGCCCGAATTGAAGTCATAAAATGCATAAAAACGCCAGCATGTTCTTATTATTTATGTGGCAAGTGTTTTATGCATTTTAACAAGTTCTTTGAGCACAGTACACAGAACTTGCGTAGAACATCCTAGTGCCTGGATCTCCTTCAAAATGAGCTGAATACAAATCAGTCCAAACGCGCAAAAAAGGCTTAACATTTATATATGTATATGTATGTAGTTGTCATTTTATAAAGAAAAACCTGGCCACTTAGAAGTAGCCACAATAAAATGCACAAATTTAAGTGCTTTTCGTTTTTGCTTTCAGTTTTAAATATTTTAAAAATGCAAAACTTTAAGCGGCTTAAAATGACCAAGTTTTTTCAGTTTCTAGTTTATGTTCTATGTTATTGGAGGAAAAAGGAACATTTCGTCTCATCTCATCTCAACCGAGCAGCAACTCATCAACGAATGATCTGACTGCTCAGTTTTTAATTATCGTTTGGAAATAAACGATTTCAGTTCAAGTTGTTAATGGCATTTGATTATGATTGCTGGCAAGTATTTTGTTGTTTCTTTTTGAAAGTTGAAATACTTGAGCTATGTTAGCAACAAATCGAAACAACAAATGGATGTATCTTCCGGTTTTTTCAGTTACCATTTGCCGTCGAGGCATTATTAATAATTGAATTTCTATTTATTTTTGACCAGCATTTTTGTTTGGATTTTGCGCTTGGTTTTATTAAACTTAATGATCGATCATCTAATTTGTCAGGGAAAAGGATTAAATTTATGAATTAACAAAATATTAATTAGGCATTTAGCAAGGTTTTATAAACTAGAATGCAATTGGTAGGCACCAACAAACAAAACCAACTGAACGTATTGTAGATGGAGGGTGGAGTTGAATGATTGATGGAACTATCATCGCACCTCTTGGAACCTAATGATTCCTCACAGCGGGTTGCCTTTCGGCGTGGTTCGGCTCGTGCTGTTGTTTTGACATGTTTTTAGTTCACTTTGTTCATTAGTAGAATGAAATTAAAGTAGAAGTCGAGGCTTCAATAAAAAAATTTAAAAAAACTAATTGTATCATATCCACGAAAGTAAAAATTGAACGGACTTGTCCCCTCAATAAGTTAAGGTCATTTCACTTTGCTGAAGCTGACCGGTTTTAAATCGGCAAAATCAGAAAAACGGAGCTTTGATCAACTCTGAATTCAAAGTTAAAAATTCTTAGATTGGTGCGTGTCCCAATTGGTATACCCTGTAAATATAAGTTGTTCAGGTATATTGAGGAAGAGATAATGTAGAAAAACGATGCTTAAGCTAATCTACAAGAGATTCGGTAAAGCCTCTTGGTTGCCAAGGATCTCAGTCATATACTTATTCTTCCTTTTAGAAGTTTAGCAGATTGGTAAAGCATAACAAAGCTCACAATAACCATATGATGTTGTCAGTAGATATACATAAGTGACTGGTAGCAATAATTTGTATGAGATTTATTCAAAATGTCTAATAAAATTTACTGATTGTCTAACGACAGATTGTAAAATAATACTAACAAAACTAAAAACCATAATACATTAAAATGCAGTCATTTTTACATACTTAAAGTGAGTAATGCCTCTTGCATACTCCAAAGTATGATATAATCAGTCTATCATTTGCTGAACTATCTTTTACTTGCAGTTTAGGGTATCAGGAAAACGATGCCACACTTTGCACGCGGAAAGTTTCAGCAAGTCATCTGTGAATCTGTCAAGGTCATTTCAAACAGTAGCCAAGAAATGTGCCAAAATAATTGCTGAACCAGTGTGTATTTTAACCGTGTCTATTTTTAGCATAGGAAAAGTGATTTAACCAGACACCATTTCCATTTCCATTTCCATTTCCATTTGTTGCCTATCTGAAATCGTTGCTCTTGAAAATCAGAGACTCCCGCCGCAGCTCAAGCTCAAAGATTGACGCTTGGCGCGGCTTAATGCACTGCGCGCATGCGTACCCCGTGGCCCGAGTTGCCGCCCGGTCGGTCGTCTTCGTTGGCGTCTTCGGTTGCCTCGCTCTTATAAATACCCCGTGCGTTGGCGCAGTTTTTGTTATTTGAACTTCAAATTTGCTCGAGTTAGCAGCTCGCCGCTTGCCACCGCTGTTGTTGTCGTGCGTAGTCGTCGCGTTGCTGTTTTTTTTTGCCAGTGGTTTTTACTTGTGCGAGATTCTGTGTTTTGTTAACTTACAAGTGGGTAGCAAGTTGCCATAAACAGACTAAATAGAACATTAATTCAAACCCAATTGATGTGAATTGTATTTTTAGCTGGTGACACACAAACGCGTTGTTGCATCACGGCTTAAGAATGAAGATGGTGAGTGACGAAATCATTGGCTATTAACGATTCAGCACAACGATGTGTAACAATTCAAGTCATAACCGTATCAATCATAGAATGCAACAGAAAGGTTCACACTGTTTTTTTGATCCAAGGTGCAGTTGCAGTTGGCAGTTGGCAAGCGTCAAGCGTCTGTCTGTCAAACAAAATTGCTCAACCAACAACCGAAACCGAACGACCGACAACGAAAAGACAAAGTAAAGTTTCTAAAAGCGACAGCAAAAACAAACACAAGCTACGTAAAATTTGCATAAATGGCGCTACAATTGAAGAAAATCGGTACAAGTACAAATAAGAAAGAAAAAAATTGAAACTCAACAGAAAACAGCTGGCCGAAGCCGACCTGCCGCAACTGCATTGATGAGGAGCCCTAACTCTGACTCACTAGAGGGCCATTAGTACCATCACGAGGGCTAACCTGAGAGTTTTCCAACATCATTTGCTCAAAACATGACCTTCACTTCACTTACGATTCGTAATCAGTATGTGTTGCTTGTAGGTGGGTCGTATGCTAGGTCTTTAGAGCTCGTTAGGAAAAACCTTTAAACCAACCCTCTTGGTCTTGGTGACCGGAAACAGAGTCATATTATGACTATGACTCCAACTATGACTCCGACTAGATGCTCTTCACGCTTGCCCGTGTTCTTGGCCAATGCTTAAGTGTGATTGGGCAACAACACCAAGTAGAGCAGAGTCGGACTCATTTTGAAGTTCACACTGCTTGAATGATTCAGTTCAGAACAAATGTCTCAGCGCCTGTGCCTCAATGTGTTGAGCAATTGTAATTAACGCTTAGCTCAGCTACGGCGAGATTTTCTTGTTTTTTCTTCAAGGTCGTTGTCACAGTGTTTGTCTGGAATTTCACACGCCTCAATTGTGACAATTAAGGTGCCCCATGCACTCGTCCCAACCATGAGGTACTGACTTACGCATTGTTGTAAAACCAAGAAACAAAAAAAATGACTCGACATGATTTTTGAAGAGATTCTGTTGCTCTTTGGATATCAACTGGCATGCTCCACTTGCAAGAGGCACTCCCTAGCCCAGCCGAGCAAAAGCAATTACAACATTTACACACAGAATTATGCCACTTGTAATGACAAAGCAAATTGCTAAGCACTTTAGTTGTAGTGTGTAATTCAATTTGTAACAGGCCTAATAACATTATGCAATTTCTGCCCATTTTCCATTGGATCAGGAGGAACACAGAAACAAATTGTAGCGCAGTAGTTTTTAAACGGAGCCACTAGAAGTTAAATTTTAGTAAGACCAAAGACTTTAATCACATCAAATTGGGTCAATAACTGTTTAATATCTAAGAATAAATTAAAAAGAAAGAATTTTTAAGATTCTAAATTCAAATTTATTTCGATATTATTATGTATAGAGCACAACGCGATCGAATATTACCATATGTAGTCGAATTCCACGCCTTCTGCCTAACATCACACCAGTTAAAATATGGCCATAAAATTGGCAACAACAACCGAGTTTAGAACTGAATTATATGGTGTGATGTATGGTGTGCGATGTGTGTTATTGGCTAGCATACCAGAGAAGCAAAAAAGAAGAAATTTATATGTGGCATGAGACAATCAAACGACTGGTAGACTTACTATATATAGACGATATAGATGACTCTAAATCAAGTTGCAATTTAGTTGGATTAGTCCGAGTCATCTAATGCCATTGGCAAAATTGTTTAAGGCCTGACAAGCTGCCAAGTCTTTGAATTCAAATCACCGACAGTGTCGAGTGGCATTTTTCGTTCACAATTAATAAAAAACATTAAGAACATTGCGTGGGTGTCTCGACAACTATTTGGTGGTTTATTAAGATGAGATGAGGTTTGACTGTTTGATAGCTTTAGTTTTTTGTTTTCTCTATGATCTTTTATAGTTTTTTTCAATTAAAGCTCTGCCCACTTTTTGCCTTTGTTAATGGCCTGGCTTTGTTTTTATGGCCTGGTCGACTTGAAGCGTACTCAGTGGAGTATTCGAGACTTCATTTTCTAAATTTATGTCTTTCAATTTGAGCGAATTTGAAATTCCGGGTTCCAAAGATTCACAACAAATCACGGCATCAAGAGCTAAAAAAAAACAACAAACACTTTAATGGAATTAGTTCTAAGCAAATTGATAGTTTCACATTTAAATAAATTAAAACGATAGTTTTGAATTAGCAAAGTTCTTTGAACCGGTCGCTCGCCCATAAAAACTGTCATTTTTTTGTATCTTACATAAAACCATTAACACTTTTTTCCTACTATTAGAGCATATTTTAACTTGCTAAAATAGATAACACTTCCCGTTCAATGCCCTGACCTTGACAGTCACCATGGTTAAGAGAAAGTTTTATGAGTGGGATATACCTCACTAGCCATACTCGTATTATCGAATGGGTCAACCCTATCTGGCACCTTCATTCACCTAAGACCTCATCGAGTCGAAATGTTGGCAAGACTGAATTAAGCTTACTCTCCAGAGAAAAGAGGCACAGATACAGCGCATTTCAATAAGTTTTATGATGCTGCGGATGTAAAATATGTACAATTCAACTAATACATTAAATACTATCTATTTAAGATGCTAAACTTTGGCTTTAATCTTTGCCTGTTGCAATCAAGTGGCCTGCCGCTGGAGCATGCGGGTTGGCCTGAAATGAACTGCCTCTGAATCCACGCCTATGACCTCAATTAATAACCATATGTTTTTTTTTTTTTGCCATTGGCATTTGACAATTATAAAATACTTTAATGCTTTAAATCATTTTCAACGTATTAACAAAGCTGATAATGTTTAAAAAGCCTTTTGCCTTCGATTCATTTGAGTGACCCAATTAGCTGGCTGGTCGAACAGACAAATTAGACCCGCTGGTGTTAAATAGACACACATCAAAATTGTCAAAAATGGATATGTTTTCAGCTTTTAATTGAATTCACAAATTTTTACGCTTCTTTTGCAAATGGTCATAAATGACCGAAGCCCACGCGAAATCGGTTAATATAAATGTCGAAGGGATTTGTTTCAATGAAATTCGGCACAATACGCCGAAGAGGGTATAACATGTCTCTAATATATTTATTATATTTTTTCATTTTTTATTTAATTCTATTTTTAGCAACTTCGCCTACTGCTTTTAGCACTCGGCGCCTTAGCCGTTCACGGTCAGGGCTATTCAACACAGGTAAATTTTGAACTCTTAAAGAAAGACAAGCTTAAGTAATGTGTTCTTTGTTTGTTTGCAGCAACAAGGAGGGTATGACTACCCTAAGCCGGTAGCACCATTCACGGATGGTTACTCATACCCCAAACCGAGCATACCATTCCCACCTCCTTTACCTAAGGTGGTGGTGTCCAGCGGGTACTCGTATCCAAAGCCAGAAATACCGTTCCCTCCACCAGAGCAACCAAAATACGTGCCACCGCCGCAGCAACAGATCATACCACAGCAGCCGGCCAAGGGATACTTTTATCCGAAGCCGTCGGTACCGTTCCCAGCACCAACCACTCAACCACCGCAAACATATTTACCGCCTGTTAAGGCCACTGTGCCCCCGCAGCCCAAGTACTTGCCACCCCCTCAACCAAAACAGGGTTACGATTATCCCAAGCCAGCCATACCATTCCCACCTCCCAGCAATCCCCCTCCAACGAAATATTTGCCACCTGTTACAACCACGGTTCAGCCACCACCACCCAAATATTTGCCGCCTCCTCAGGTGAAACAAGGTTACGATTATCCCAAGCCAGCTATACCTTTCCCACCTCCTGTTTCTACGTTGCCGCCACCACCGCCGCCGCCGAAGCCAACATATCTGCCCCCTTCTCAACCCAAACCAAAGGTGAAAGAGGGTTATGATTATCCCAAGCCATCCATTCCATTCCCAGCTCCAACGGCTCCACCGACACCGAAGTACCTGCCACCAGTGGTTGTCACCCAGCCGCCGCCACCAAAATATCTACCTCCCCCACAGGTCAAACAGGGTTATGACTATCCCAAGCCAGCTATACCTTTCCCAGCACCTACCAATCCGCCAGCACCAAAATACCTACCACCTGTAGTGGTCAGCCCTCCACCACAGCCCAAGCCCAAGTATCTGCCTCCTTCCCCTCCTCAACCACAGGTCAAAAAGGGCTATGATTATCCAAAGCCATCCATCCCATTCCCAGCTCCAACGGCTCCACCGACACCGAAGTATCTACCTCCAGTGGTTGTCACCCAGCCGCCGCCACCAAAATATCTACCACCTCCCCAGGTTAAACAGGGTTACGATTATCCGAAGCCCGCGATTCCCTTTCCAGGGCCAACAAATCCGCCAACACCAAAATATCTACCTCCGGTAACACCGACTTTGCCTCCTCAGCCCAAGCCAAAATATCTACCTCCTCCTCCTCCCCAGCCACAGATTAAGCAGGGTTATGACTACCCAAAGCCAGCCATACCATTCCCAGCTCCTACGAACCCTCCACAAAAGTATTTACCTCCAGTAGTTGTCACCCAGCCGCCGCCTCCAAAATATCTTCCTCCTCCCCAAGTAAAACAGGGTTATGACTATCCCAAGCCATTGATCCCATTCCCAGCCCCAAATCCAACACCAAAGTATTTACCGCCTGTAGTGGCTACTCTGCCACCTCAGCCTAAATACTTGCCTCCTCCGCAACCCAAACAGGGTTATGATTACCCTAAACCTCTTATACCTTTCACACCACCAACGAATCCTCTACCACAGACATACTTGCCCCCAGTGACTACGACCCAACCCCCCAGCCTCAGGTCAAACAAGGCTACGACTATCCCAAGCCATCAATTCCATTCCCTCCCCCATCGCCCAAAGTTCAAGGTGGCTACTCCTATCCAAAACCCGCAATTCCTTTTGATTTCTAGCCTCCTCTTCCTACCAGCGCTCTCCACTCCCATCCAAACCCATCACTGATTAATTGACACGATTGCCTCTGTGGGCGCATAGTGATCCTCTTTAAGAACCAACAAAATTTAATTTTTGTAATTAACTGTAATAATTTAATTTAATATTTAATTTTAATGATCTACCAGGGATCCACACTTCTGAATTCCGCGATTGAACTTTAGTCATTAAAATATGTTTATTAAATCTATTGTATGCCGAAATAAAACGACGATGTGAATGTTAAAACGAATCAAACACTGTTTGTATCTGCCTTTTTCTGATTTGAATAAGAAATTCAATTAAAGGTTATATATATTATTATATTATATGAGTTGTCTAAGTAACCCAGTCATTTGGGCAATTGAACAACGAGGACCCGGGTGCGAATCCCAGGCTAGTGTATGGATTTAGTTTTCGTCTAAGCCGAAGGCCTTAGTTGCCAGTGCTTATAATAAACTTAAGGCTTAATTTTAGTAATATGAGTTTTAGTAACATCTGAACATGGAGAACAGATACTACACTTTTTTTTTAGTTATATGTTAGTCCGAGGATCGAAAATGAATCTAACTTTAGCTTTATCATAACATATCCATTGGCGTTAGATTTACACTGTCTGACTAAAGTTGTCAGCCCAAAAGCAGACTACCAATTTCCAAAGGGGAAACGGAAGCAATGTGCACATAAAATTCATAAGTCGGACCACTTCCATTTTGATTAGCAATGCATTTGATGAAATTAAAATTGATCTATAAATTATAAAACAAGTTTTCGCATGATCTCCAAATTAAATTAGATAAATTTGAATTGGACTTGAGCTAGTTTCATTAAGTGATATTGTTTGTCTTTTCTTGGCACTTGGCAACAACTCAATTGGCGATATCATTAAGCTGTTGCTAGCTTGTTGTTAAGCGGCTATGTTTCGGTAATTCACATATTGTAATTAATAAACTCTTTTTTAATTATTTTACAAAAAAATGATTTATTTATTTAATTCATTCCCTAACAATTTCCATACAAATCACTGAAAAACTTCCATAGCCCAAACTAATATTTGGCTAGAGATTCAGTGTTGTTTGTGGTTATGTAAAGGGAAGCGGTGAAGATCCTCAATATCTGTGGCGACGGAGGACGCGACGACGCTGGGTCTTGTAACGGTAACCATCGGTGGCCGAGTAGGAGTGAGCTGGGGCAGAAGCGGCTTCCTCGTAGCTCTCAACAGCAGCGGGGGCAGCATAGGAAGCAGCAGGAGCGGAAGCGGCAACGCTGTAGCTAGCAGCTGGGGCAGAGTAGGACTGAGCGGGAGCGGAGTACGATTGGGCAGGAGCAGCATAGGAGACGGCAGGAGCTGAAGCGGCAGCGGTGTAAGTCTGAGCTGGAGCAGAGTATGAGGCAACTGGGGCAGAAGCGGCAACAGGTGGCAGGTACTCGCTGCTTGGGGCGGAGGCAGCACCCTGAATAGGGGGCAGGTAGTCGTTGGAAGGCAAGTGGCTCACATCACGACGGTGGCGACGAACGACGCGACGACGCTGGGTCTTGTAACGGTAACCATCGGTGGCCGAGAAGGTGTGAGCTGGGGCAGAAGCGGCTTCCTCGTAGCTCTCAACAGCAGCGGGGGCAGCGTAAGAAGCAGCAGGAGCTGAAGCGGCAACGCTGTAGCTAGCGGCTGGGGCAGAGTAGGACTGAACGGGAGCGGAGTACGATTGGGCAGGAGCAGCATAGGAGACGGCAGGAGCTGAAGCGGCAACGCTGTAGCTGGCAGCTGGGGCAGAGTAGGACTGAGCGGGTGCAGAGTACGACTGAGCTGGGGCAGCATAAGAGACGGCAGGAGCTGAAGCGGCAGCGGTGTAGGTCTGGGCTGGAGCAGCGTAGGAGACGGCAGGAGCTGAAGCAGCGGCGGTGTAAGTCTGAGCTGGAGCAGAGTATGACTGAACTGGAGCAGCATAAGAGACAGCAGGAGCTGAAGCAGCAGCAGTGTAAGTCTGGGCTGGAGCAGAGTAGGGAGACAGCTGGAGCCGAAGCAGCCACACTGTATGATGGCTCTGGGGCAGAAGCTTCTACTGCATAGCTAGGAGCTGAGTAGGAAGCCACTGGAGCAGAAGCAGCACCGTGTCCAGGGGGGCAGATATTGGTTGCTGGGCAAGTGGCTGACATCGGCGGCCACAGCGGCGATAAGGGCACAAATCAACAACAATTTCTGTAATTAAATCACAAAAAAAAAAAAATTATAAAACGATTTCCAAGTGAGACGATATCCTGACTGGAATCGGTATCCGGCACAGGATATTTATATAGATAATTCTATATAAGTACCATTATGCTAGCTAGTTGGTCCAGTTGATTGTAGAATCCAAATGGAAGTGATGCTTTTACCAAATTTCGGCCGTATATTTATATGATTCTAATCACCGGGTATTGGCCACCAAAATTAGCATTTTGCATTTATTTTTTTTTATATTTCGGTGAGTTTTGTTATTTTTTTAATTTATGAATTTGTATTTGGAGACACTGTCACTATAAAAAAATACATACCCATTATAGTTTTTTTTTATTTGCAATCAGGTTTAGACGACAAGTTTTTTTCCTTTTTATTTTTGTTTAATTTTTTTCTTCCATTTCGGTTTTGAGCTGTCGCGTGTGCCAGTGCCGACAATGAATCTAATCTGACCAAATTGATTATTGATATATCCATACTATTAACTATATAACGAACCTAAGTATGGCCAACCATCCCGCTATTCAACTGCCCCGTGCAGCGAATTGTTACTGAATTGCCAATGAACTGTACATTTAATTGCCGAGTTCTCTTTAATGTTTGCGCCATCAGGTTCCATTGCAGATTTCTGGCAGTCTTGAACTTGAAACTTGTTTGATATTAATAACTTTATCGATATGTTTTTTCCCACTGCCAGACAAACTGGCAGCTACTAAGTTCGAAATACTTCTAATTGGTTGCCGACTTAAGGGGGAACATTTCCAAAGCTTTTCATCGGAAAAATAGTGATGGATTATGAAAAGAATACTCTAGTCGTTAGAAAACACGTTGGTAGTGTTCTGGCTAAAACTGGTTGCCAGTTGTTCCAATAACTTGACCAATTCATGACGTCATATAACACCTAACCAACACAACAAGGTGTTTGACAAGCAAATAGCCTAACCCTTTGTTTCTGATCAATATTCAAATCAGTATTATCAAATCATCTCATCAATCAATAAAAATCCTTTCTAAAAGTCTGCTCACAAAATAACGTAGCTGACATCTTTTTGACGAACTAAATACTTAATTATAGTTTGCACCACTTTTTCAACCAAATAAAGTATTTGTATACATTGTTTATTAACATCAACAGCCGAGAATATCTACCATGTCCATGTCTGTCTGTCCTTGTTTTCTTTTAAAGCCAGGATATGCTTAGAACTGTTTTCACTGCGTAAACAAAAGAGCCTGTAAGGGGAACCGAGATGGCCTATCTTTGCTATAAAGCATGTGAAAATAGATACATGCATTTAATTTCATCCAGGCAGAAATGGAAGCACTGTATAAGTATATAACTTGTATATATACGAATCTTAAAACAGCGCAACATATTCAAGTGTTTTTTGTAAGTGGTTTTTGTAGCACTAGTTTAGATCAAGATCGACCGACTAAATAAAATAAATCTTAATTGATGTTGCCAAAGTTGATGTTCCATGCCATCAGGGTATTTGAGGAACACAAAAAAGTATACAATCAGCATTCAAAATTTGTAAAATTTGGGATGTTGCTGGTTCCATTGCTTGCGTTGCAAATTTGTTGCACTCTGCAAGGACCAGTTGGCAGTGTAGAAGTTGGTTTTGAATATAAGTTTTACATTAAGTGGAAAAATAGAAATTTCAACTCGTTTTGTTATTGTATATTTGTAATTCTTGAGTGGAAAGTGGAAGTGTAATCTTAAAATAAAGTCTGCACTCCAAAATGAGTACAAATCGATCACGGAATAAAACAAATCCGGCTATGTTTAATGACGACGGAACACACGACGCTTCTGGGTCTTGTAACGGTAACCATCATCAGCCAAGACGGCGGAATCACCTCCAAGGACGTTGTCAACTGGACCCAAATACTCGTTGGAAGGAGCAGCAATCTCAACAGATTCCTGAACAGGGGGCAGGTACTCGTTGGATGGCAAGTGGCTCACATCACGACGGTGACGACGGAGAACCACACGCTTGTGGGTCTTGTAACGGTAACCATCATCAGCCAAGACGGCGGATTCAACTGGGGCTTCAACTGGAGTCAAGTATTCGGCGGATGGAGCAGCAACCTCAACAGATTCCTGAACAGGGGGGAGGTATTCGTTGGACGGCAAGTGGCTCACATCACGACGGTGGCGACGGAGCACTACACGCTTGTGGGTCTTGTAACGGTAACCATCATCAGCCAAGACAGCGGATTCAACTGGGGCTTCAACTGGAGTCAAGTATTCAGCGGATGGAGCAGCAACCTCAACAGATTCCTGAACAGGGGGCAGGTACTCGTTGGATGGCAAGTGGCTCACATCACGACGGTGGCGACGGAGCACCACACGCTTGTGGGTCTTGTAACGGTAGCCATCATCAGCCAAGACAGCGGATTCAACTGGGGCTTCAACTGGAGTCAAGTATTCGGCGGATGGAGCAGCAACCTCAACAGATTCCTGAACAGGGGGGAGGTATTCGTTGGATGGCAAGTGGCTCACATCACGACGGTGGCGACGGAGCACCACACGCTTGTGGGTCTTGTAACGGTAACCATCATCAGCCAAGACAGCGGATTCAACTGGGGCTTCAACTGGAGTCAAGTATTCAGCGGAAGGAGCAGCAACCTCAACAGATTCCTGAACAGGGGGCAGGTACTCGTTGGATGGCAAGTGGCTCACATCACGACGGTGACGACGGAGAACCACACGCTTGTGGGTCTTGTAACGATAGCCATCATCGGCAAGTTCATGGGCTGGTGCGGCCTCAACCTCAACTGGGACAGAAATGGGGGCAGCAACCTGGACTGGTGGCAAGTACTCGTTGGATGGAGCAGCTTCAACAGGGGGCAGGTACTCGTTGGATGGCAAGTGGCTCACATCACGACGGTGACGACGGAGCACCACACGCTTGTGGGTCTTGTAACGGTAACCATCATCAGCCAAGACAGCGGATTCAACTGGGGCTTCAACTGGAGTCAAGTATTCAGCAGAAGGAGCAGCAACCTCAACAGATTCCTGAACAGGGGGCAGGTACTCGTTGGATGGCAAGTGGCTCACATCACGACGGTGACGACGGAGAACCACACGCTTGTGGGTCTTGTAACGATAGCCATCATCGGCAAGTTCATGGGCTGGTGCGGCTTCAACCTCAACTGGGACAGAAATGGGGGCAGCAACCTGGACTGGAGGCAAGTACTCGTTGGATGGAGCAGCTTCAACAGGGGGCAGGTACTCGTTGGATGGCAAGTGGCTCACATCACGACGGTGGCGACGGAGCACTACACGCTTGTTGGTCTTGTAACGGTAACCATCATCGGCAAGCTCATGGGCTGGGGCAACTTCTACTGGGGGGTAAGTACTCATTGCTGGGAGAAACGACAATCTGCGACTCCTGCACCACGGGGGGCAAGTATTCATTCGAAGGCAGGTGGCTGACATCGGCAGCCACAGCTGCGATCACGGCAAAGGCGATCAGGAAAACTTTCTGCAAGAACACAATTTCAATACATTTCAAGTTTCGTTTTTAAATATTGCAATAAAAAAAATAAAAAAAATTTAAAAAAATATTTCGGATTAGTCCTCGCGGTCTGTGTTATTTTGATGGAACTTATGAAGCGATTATAAGAAGTCGTACCATCTTGTTCGTTGGAATTGAGCTTGTTCACTCCAGTACAACCGAAACTCTAATGAAGAATACGGAGAACCTTTTGGTATTTATACAAATTCTCTGCTTCAAATTACAGCGGTCGAAACATTGCTTCGACGTCGCTGCTGCCGCTGAAGACGACGCAGCCATCACGCGCTGTAAAATTCGCACGGCTTTGCTCTGCACGAGTTCGTTCTAAACCACCTCTCTCTCTATTGACCATTCGCAGATGCTGGCGTCGACAGCAACGCTTACAGCAACAGCACCACTAACAACTTGAGAGATGTTGAAGATCGAAAAAGTTTAATGGCCAAATTCGTTCGCACGGATTCTCTTAATTGTTTTATTTAATCTTATGCAAAAGATTTGATGGACATCAACGCTTAGGCCAAGTCGATCGCACACACACACACACACACACATTCACGTGCACACACACACACACACCCACAGAGCAGACTGCCTCTACTGTGTTGTTTACACCTTATTTTTGCTTTTGCTGTTGGCTTTGTTTCATTCAAGCCGCCAACTCGCGCTCGATTTAAATTCAAATGATGAGTTATATGTTTCAATCAAATTTGTTCATTTCAATAAGATTCATACTGATACACTGACTTGTGTGTATGTATTTTCATACATTGTATATTTACCTATATATGCGTCTTCTTATTGTTGTCATGTGGCTGGTCGCCTCACCGTTCATTAATCACTAAATAGGAACTGCCAAAATGCGGCATACAATTAAACAAAAAAGAAGAAACAAAATATATGTGTATATGTATTCAATCTGTATATGTATTAAGATGGAAATATACAAATATGATATAATTATGTGTTTTTGCGTTATATTTAGGCAAGTGCGTAAAATCAGTGCCGGATATTGTCAATATTTTGAACACAATGGAAACGATTTCAATCGAGGTTTTCCAAATTTGAAAGCGAAAATAGTCGAATGATAAACCTACATCGAATTGGTCTTCAACATTATATACATCGAATATGTATTTTAGTAAAGAAATAACATTAGGCTGGAACTTGATCAATTTTTGTTTAGTAATATTGCATTTGTGTAAAGATCTTAAACTGAACAGTTACTCCAATGCTCCTCAGAGTTTACATGGAATCAAAATTCGAAATTCCAAATTTGTTAGCCATTCTTGGACTTTGAAACTTTTAAAATATAAATAAATTACATACACACATATATGTATATACAAAATAGAAGCTTCAATAGGATTTACTAAGCACATAATTGCTGCAGTAGCTGAAATAGCAGCAGCCCCACCAATTGCCATGATTAATGATTACGATCCCCTGCAAACAGGCAAAATGGCAAAACGGGGAGATTGAGCATTAAATGCAACATAAACACAACCGCAAAACAAGATTCGTTAGTGGAGTGGCGCCAAGAACTACTTAATTGGTTCCGCAAAATCGAAGGATAAGTTTAGATAGCGTTTGGATGACTAATGCTGATTAATTCTTTGGAAATAAGTGCAAATACAGAGTCAAGTGTGTGTATAAATAGAAACCTATTTGAAGGTCGTTAAATCATGCTCAGTACATTATGCCGGAGCAGACATGTTGGCACTTGATGATGATGATAATTATCATGATTATTAAGGCGATCAAAACCATACGAAGTGGAATACGTTCGTGTACAAGTTATTTGGTATTGAATCGCTGAAAGATGTACACTAGATGCCTCACGCGCCAAGGAAAGTTGGATCAACAAATAGATGGACGCGATGGAGTCACTTTTGTTCTGTTTATAGTACCTGTTTGCCTAATTGGCTGTCTATTTAGATAATATTATTTCAATTTTCTGCCTTTTCCTCGATGCATTAAATTTGGCGTTTTAGATTTCTAGTTTTCAGGTTTAATAAAACAAAGCCGCCACACAATTCAATTCTATTAATCATTTCCTGCGCACTAAAACAGAAAAAAGCCAAAAAAGAAAACCAACAAAAAACAAATTTGCAAAACTATCAAAACTCAACAAGCTCGATTTATGTCTTTGCTAATTTACATTATTATCTCAATTCTCAATCTACGGGCCTCCAAAAGTTCTGATGTGCTCTATTGTAGTAAATTGGATTTGATTGTAGTTCTGGTCCAGTTTCCCATAAATGTTCAGCAGGCATGATGCTAGTCAATAGATCACGTCTGTCAGGCCAACGCAGTGGACTCATCATCATCATTTTCATCAACATCATAATCATCATCGTCGTTAGGAGCAGCATCATCATCATTATCACCATCAATATTATTATTATCACCAGGGGCAGCGGCAGCCGGTTCGAACACTTAAAAGTGCCATTTCGGAATTGATGTTTATGCTGAAATAGCAAAGATATGCAAATTGGTGAATGGCAATAGCAATCTCCTCAACTGTCCCCCTAGAATCGAAACGAAAAAGTCCCATACTGAGTATTAAAAAATCAAAATAAAACTGAACAAAAGATATAGACTTGGCTAAATAAAAATAAAATCAAAATTGTCAAACCAAAACAACGATCACTATACTTAATAAGTCCACGCGATCCCAAATTAGCCCAAACCTTTAAAACAAAAAAATTGACAAAGTAGAAAAGCACTTGCCCCATCTGATTCGGTTATATCGACTCTTCCTATTACCCTACAATCTGAAAGACGCCTGCACTAGAGTTAGCGCCCCTTAAATTCGGGTTGATCGTTCGAAATCTTTAAGCTGGTGACCGCGTCGCTCTGTCTAAGCCAGCAAAAACCAAATCACGGCGCCTTAATTTATTCAAATTCTAATTAATATTATATCCATTTGGTTTTTTAGCATATTTTTTGCCTAGCTTAAGAGCTTAGCAGGCGGCAAGTTCTTTCACATGGCAGCCTTTCCTTTATGTTCTTCGTTCCCTTTTTTGCGTTCCCATGCGCAAGATAATTTAGTCTTTTATTATCTTATCGGAAAGGGTATAAAATTCATCTTTGGGATATAATACCAGATACTTATTGGTCTTTTTGGTTAATCAAAGACACGCTTAAAATAAAATGAAATTTAATTATATCTTCTACGCTAGTTCCATGACAAGTGAAATTGAGGCAGAACTTTAGAATTTTCGCAAAGTTCAGTGAAATTTGTGAATAAAGAATGATTAAAGAGTATCCAGACGTCTTTGGGAAAGTAAAAATCAGTTCACTCGTGTTAAGTACACGTTTTAGTCTTTTTTATGATAAATTAAACTTTTGTTTTTTGTTTTCGTTTTGATGCTCTTTTTCATTTAATTTAAATGTATGATAAATCATTCTGGAAACCAGTTTTCTCTGCTACTCGGTGAGCGGTGACTAGAAAGTGCCACCACCACCGCATCTTCTTCTGCTTACACAAAAGATATACATAGAGGGAGTGGAAACGAGAGTGAGACAGAGGGAATAAGAAAGACAGAGATGGAACATAAGCACACTTTTAACACGCGGCTTCATAAATAATTTAGATACGCGTGGCAACCGAATCGAACAAATGGTTTTTTTTTTTGGCAAGTTCCTTTCCTTTTATATTGATGCCCATCAATAGATTGATGAGATACTGACGATGTTCAGAACTTTGTGTATTGCTGAATGCTTGAAAAATTAATTATATTGCATGTAAAGTCAATCCCAAAGACCCTCTGGGTTCCCATTCCCATTGCTCTGTGCTGATCTATGTTTAACATATGACGCAAGGCATTACACGAACATGCTGTAAGTTCCTAGGTACCTACCAGGGTTGGGGCAGCTCGAACATTGTGCTTATCTGATTTGTTTCTTCTTCGATCTTGTAGTTGAAATGATGTGCCAATTAAGCGGGGCGTTGGACAATTAGAGAAAAAGAAGCGGGCGTTCGGATCATTGAACCCAATTGCCAACTCCAACATCTTCAATTCTCTAGAGATGAATATTCTGAACAAATGTGCCAAATTTTTTTCTGTAATCAGACACTGAAGCCACGAGCAGAACGTGGCCGATTTGGCCTGGTCTGATCTGCTTTGGCCGGGTCAATCTCTGACGCTTTGTTTGTTAATTTTATGCAAAGCTCTCCACACTCGTTGGTTCTTACTCATACCGCTGCCTTGCCATAAATTATATTAATTTAATTCTGCCTGTACCCTTATTTTTTGCCTGTGCTAGGTTTTGGCTTACTTAAGTGAGCGACTTGCCCTGATTTATGGTTTAAAACTTAAGAGCTTTCTATATTCGACGCTGCATTTTTTCTCTTTTTCTTATTTGTTTACTGATTCAGTTTTTTTTTTCATTGTCTTTCTGTTTACGGGGTCAATTGCCGTTTAAGATGGTCTATAAAGATATCGAAAGGAAATCAATGCAAGTTTCATTAATTGGTTTTAATGATCAATAATGATTGCGTATTGTTTCATTTTTAATATGCATATGTATATGAACAGAAGCAGCTGTAACGGCGGTGGCGGTTACGATTCCCTGTCCAAGAATAGCCTTTGGCGAGTAGTTTCATATTGATTTAAAAGTTTACTTTCAAATATTGTCATTGACGGTCAAATATTGATTCGAGTGGGAGCGGTTGAGTATGCCAAAATTCAACAAAACATACGTAACTCTTCTTACATAGATGCTGATGTCGATGCGGATTGAATTTGCCAGCCAGGTCACTCTATCTGATGGCTGATCCATTGAAATGATTAGTGTTTTTGTCTCGTATTTCTATCTCTTTTCTTTTTGCCGCTTCTCAATTTCTGTCTGAGTCAAATGAAACAATAGATTTTGGTTTTATTTTGGTTTTCGACTTGTAGTTTATTGCATTTGCATGAGAATCAAATCTAAATTATCGCATAAATTTATGTTGACAATTCATTCGACTTGTCTGTGTTTTGTATGTGTGTGCGTCTGCGTGTGTGTGTATACATATACATATGTGTGTGGGGCTCTTCCTTTCTACTTTGCGAAGAAGAAGAAAGAAAAAACTTGTATGACCTGTGTCTCCATCTATATATCTTTTGTGCAGCAAACTAGTGTTTGCTTTTTTAGTTTTTATTTTGAGTTTGTTTAGCTCTGAACTAGTTTCCTACTTAAACAATGAATTTATGCATATAGCCAAAATGCGTGTGGGCAGCTAATTATTATAATCTATCCACATATACAGAGTAAACATAGAAATAGTCATGCTCTCCACACAAATTTTTACCTAAAACCACTTTTGACGAATACCATTAAGAACACGTGGCGTATATGTAATATATTAACGTTTCTTCGACCAGTCAAAATGTTTCTTATTTATGATTAGCTCAAAAGAAAATCCAAAATAGATGAATCGAAATATGCAAAAAAGTTATTTAGCTTAAAGCTTTAATCAAAAGCCAAAAGCTTCACTACATTTCCAAAGCGGAAACGGATATTGAAGCCATTTCAAAATGGCGCCAGCCTAGAAGTATGCAACAGAAAACATTTTGTGTTTCGTCTGCTCTTATAGCAAGTGCTGCTAAGTATGATTTATTTTAGATAAACATTTATATATGTATATTTAAAATTCGAATGCCTGCTTGGGCTTCTTATAGTGATAGCCATCAGCTCTGTAGTCAGTATTGTGTTGAGAAGAAGCTACAGCCGGTTCAAAGCTATACGTAAGCGAGGACGCAGCTGCTTGGATTCCATGGTGGCGTCTGTGTGACTTCGGTTTTTGGTGCCCCTTCTTCGGCTTGACATAGGCGGCCTGTGGCGATGTGCCAGCTAGTCCAAAGCCATCATTGTCCAGATCATCATCTTCGTCCACTACTACCGTGCGTCGAATGGCCGACCCTGGACTGCGATAATATCCATGATTATGTAGCAATGCGCTGGGATCGCTATAGAAACTTCCATCAATTATATTGGTATCCTGTTGATTACCCAAGGAATTGGTTGGTCCTTGCAGGTGAGGCTGGCCAAATACATTGCCACCGAGTACATTTAATCCTTGATAGTTGGAGCGATTGCGTTGCCGTCCATTGGTCAGACGTGGAACTTGTCCTAAGGCCAATTGGGCACTTAAGGCTGGATCGAAAGGTGCAGCTGCTGCAGCCTGATTTGCTCCAACAAGTGAAGGATCGAACTGATTTTGGTTTGGTCGTTGGCCAGTGGAAAGCTGGGCTCCCAGAGCTGGATCGATTTGATTTTGTATGGGTCGTTGAATGCCAGGGGTCTGCCCACCAAATGATGGATCGAATTGGTTCTGTAAGGGAACTTGCGCGGAGCCTGGAAGTTGTCCGGCAAGTGAAGGATCAAACTGATTTTGCACAGGTGCTGAAACCGCAACTGGAGCTTGAGCTGTTGCTGGTCGTTGAGCAATTGGCGCTTGCCCAGGAGACGGAGCATATTGATTTAGATTTTGAATAGGACTCTGAACACCATTGGAGGGAGCAAATTGATTCTGATAGCCATTATTACCGGCTGCTTGACCAGCGGCGGATAGTTGCGCACCCAGAGAAGGATCGAATTGATTTTGATTGGGAATCGCTTGACCTGCGGCAAGCTGAGCACCACCAGCTGCTTGATTTTGCCCCCTAGGAAGGGATCAACGAGAAAGTTGTTCCTACCGCCATACCCACCCGGTCGTGAGGGTCTCTGGGGTCTCTGACCATTGCCAAGTACAGCCAGTTGACCACCAGCAGGAGTGGGAGCTCCCTGGTTTGGAAAGTTGCCAGCTGTGGGGGCCAAGGCACTTGCTGGTAACTGGGCACCAGCAGGATCATTGGGACCGCAGCCTGGAGGAGGATTACCGGCCACTTGGCAATTAGGGAATGGAGCTGCCGCTCCAGTTGCCAATTGCTGGCCAATTGGAGGATCTGGTCGTGTAAGGGAATTCAACTCCGAGTCCTGCGACTGAACATTGATTTGGGTATGGGTATGAAAAACAGAATTGGGAGCGCTGGCATACAGTATGCGGCTAGGACGTCGACGACGATAGACCACTTGAGTGGCTGCAGGTGTAAAAAGATCTGCATTAGCATTGTTGTAGTCCGTGCGGATGTGGGGCTTACTCTCCTTGTAGTGTATGTGCTCCGTCTTTACCTCTGGCTTCTTGTCATAGTGGTGATAGTGATCCACTCGTTGCTTTTTGGGCTCCTCGTGGTAATAGTGTTTAGGTTCCTCGTGCTCCTCCTCCTTATGATATACCACGCGTTCGCTGGTGTGTTTCTCTTTCTTGTAATAGGGCTGATCTTCTTCGCTATCCGTCTGCTCTGGTGGCAGATAATGATGCTCTTCATCATCATCATTATGCTGTTTCCGCTGATGCTTGTGATGTTTTTCGGCCAAGCAGGCCCCGATCAATAGGGACAATAACAAAATCTTAATAAAATCCTGGCAAAGTAGGATAAATATAGGTTAGCATTTTGTTTTACTTAGATAAACCATCTCCTACCATTGCCTTCAGACCAGTAATGCTAACGTTTTCAGATTTTGTACTTTTATACTGCAAAATCATCACTTGAATGTGCATCGAAGATGCATCACCGTCCCATCTCAAACCCCGAAGAGCAGAGCCGAAACCTGTTATCGGGCGTGAGAAATTTATTTAACGCTTTATGTGACCCATTTGTTGTATTGAATGCTTGCAATTAAAATTCAAATTTTCAATCCAAATCAATGTTCTAACAATAAGATGCCGCAATCACTGGCCGTAAATTTCACCATAATCACAGCGCTTAAATTTATTGGCAAAAAGCACGGCACACGTAAAAGTATATTTTTAAACCTATACAATTTGTTCAATGTTTCACTAAGAGTCAACGGACTCTTAGAACACATGCTTTTTAAGATGAACTACCCTTGAATCTAAGCTAAAACGCGTTTTACGGTGTAGGCACTCCCCTAAAAGTATGCCTTGCCTCTCAACCCAAACGAATCGAACCAAATAAGCAATCAATACGACTAGTTCTCATTAAAAAAAAACCAAAGTCAATATCATACAAGCCTCAATTAAGTTTATTTTCCCTGATTTCTAATGTTATCGCTGATTTCCATAACTTTCAACGCCGTTCACCAATAGACAGCAATGCAATTTTCGATGTACTCATATTAAGTTTTGAAAAAAAAGAATACAACATGAGATATTGAAATGAGATATGTACATACATATATAAATGGAGTTTATCTAAAATTTGTCCAGTGAGTATAACAATAAATTATTTTCCAAGCCTCTTTTCGCTATAGATTTCGATTTGGCGATAGAATCCGATTGTCTTCAGCTAGTTTTAAACGAATGCAATAAAATTTGGTCTTATAAACTTGACGCAGTCATTTCACTTGGTGCATGGTATTGCGAAGTCGGCGGGACGACTTACTTTATTTGTTTTAGTGTTAAGAACGAAAGACACAATTTAAGTAATAGTTCTGAATTTCAATACATTTTATTCGTTATCGGAATGGGGCAATGTGGTTTAAGCGCGGTGCTTCAACACGCGGCGACGCACGGTCTTGTACTTGTAGCCCTGTTGGGTGGCAGCGGGTTGCTGGTAATCGTAGCCAGAAACTGAAGCGGCAGCCTCAGAGCCAAAGTCAGCTTGGTATGATGGGGCTGGAGCAGACTCAGCGGCGTGGAAAACTGGGGCAGGAGCTGGAGCCGGAGCCACAAATGAGTGAGCGGGAGCAGATGCAGCAGCATGATGATGGACGGGAGCCGGAGCAGCAAAGGATTGAACAGGAGCAGGAGCGGGAGCAGCAAACGATTGAACGGGAGCAGAAGCGGCCACATGGTGATGCTGAACTGGGGCTGGAGCGTGGTGATGATGGACTTGTGGGGCAACTGGTGCAGGTGGCACATAAGTTCTCACTGGAGCTGGAGCCGAAGCTGCCACAACGGGTGCGGGAGCAGGAGCAGCATACGATTGAACGGGAGCAGCAAAGGACTGAACGGGAGCAGAAGCGGCCACATGATGGTGCTGCACTGGGGCTGGAGCAGAGTGATGATGGACTGGTGCTGGTGGCACATAAGTCCTCACTGGAGCTGGAGCCGAAGCTGCCACAACAGGTGCGGGAGCAGGAGCAGCATACGATTGAACGGGAGCAGCAAAGGACTGAACGGGAGCAGAAGCGGCCACATGATGGTGCTGCACTGGGGCTGGAGCAGAGTGATGTTGGACTGGAGCTGGTGGCACATAAGTCCTCACCGGAGCTGGAGCCGAAGCTGCCACAGCGGGGGCACCATAATTGTAGCCCGATTCAGCGGCCACACACCCTACCAAAGCCAATGCCAACACAATGAATTTCTGCAATAACGATTTGAACAAGAAAAAAAAATCACAAGAAAAAAAATGAAAACAAAAAATTAGATTGTAATCCAACTTCGCAACAGCTGCTTTTAGCCATAGCACAGCTCTTTACCATTTTTGCTCAAGTCTGTTTGCTGATAAGCCAAATACTCGAATAATAACTTTGAACCGCAGCTCCTTTACTTTTATACAATCTGCCGAATCTGTAGAGCTAAACGGAAGTGCTGCATACCATAAATCACCTAAACGGCAGACTTTTTGCTTGTTTTTCTCTTGGCGAATAAAAATTTGTTTAATTAGGCAAATGCCTCGGCCAAAGCGCAGATGTTGCTGCTATCAGCGTGGATTTTGCTATTGCTGGTGGCGTTCAGATTATAAAAATGCTCATTTATTGTTGTCAATCGGGCAAAAAAAAATAAACAAACAAAAAAAAGGAACAGTAAGCGGAATTGAATATTCATAAGTCAGTATTAACTATTTGTTTTTGTTTTTTTTTCTTCAAAAACAATTTATATCAACATACATACTGGGTATACATATAAATACATAAATAAATGGTTTTGTATTTGGCCAAAAGTAAGGTAAACCTGATTTTCAAATAAACTGGGTTCACGCTCTTATATGACTTAGTTCTTGCAGTTTGCTTTAGTTATTATCATAATATTATTTAATAATCAAACAGTAGCCCAATCGTTTTACGGGATATTTATTTGGAACTTAATCTCCAGCATAGACCAGTTAACACACCATAAACTAGACAACGCGATCAGCTCAGCCAAACTAAGCTTAATGACTTAATGTTCGCTTTGATTGATTGATTAATTATAGATTTCTCAGTTTGGCGCTAAAGACGTTTCAAGAACAGCCATAAACACAGTCAGCCAGGTTCAAAGCAGTTTAGGCCAAAAAGGTTAATGTCTCCCAATGACTCTTCGAATGCGAGTTCTGCTCTGACTTTTAAATAATATGATATATTAAGCATGAATTCTATATCTATCTGTACAAACAAATATAGTTGTGGGTTTTTTTCGATTTTTCTTAATGCTTTCTTTATTATCTCATAGCAAAATGCAAATTAATCGATTTGCGTTAGACTTGCAAATTTCATCAGGTTAAAAATATTTTGGTTCTGCATTCTTATTTCTAATTCCATCGGGAATTAGCATTAGAATATAGTTTGAGGTAAGCCCACAAACCTGTTTGACAATAAAGGAATTTTTCCATTTCTTCCCCGATTTTTGTTTTTTTTTAGGTCTTACAACTCATTTGTTTGCTCATATTGTTCACTCAGTGATGATGCAGCAGCTCGGGGTGGCAGGTAAGTTCTTTGTGGTGGCAGATAAGTTCTTTGTGGTGCAGCCACACGAGGAACGGATATGGCTTTGACAGCTAGGCGAGGCTGGGATATGAGTCTGACTGGTGCTGGTGGCAAGTAAACGCGTTCCGGTCGCACCACAGGCTGAGCCACTGCCACTGGGCGTTGTATAGCCACTGGACGGGAAATCGATACAACTCGATGCGCTTGGGATGCAGGACGGGAGACAGATACTATTGAAGGCGATGGAGGTAGGTAAACGGATGGTGGTCGAACCACAGGACCCTGCACTTGTGCGCGATAGATGTTCGGAGTCTGCCTCTCTACTTGTCTCACTGGCGGGAGATATGTTCTAGCAATGCCTGTGGCACTAGCCAAGCCCACGAGAACAACCGCTAAAAGCACCGAAATTAATTGCTGGAAACCAAAAGCAAACACTAAAGTATTAACAATCAAAGTCAGTAATTGTCACCGATTTAACCTACCATCTTGTTGTCTTTGCAAGCCCGATAATTGATGTACAACTAAGTTACTCGCTTATTTGGTATTTATACTACATTTGCCATTTGATTCTCCAGTCAAAAAATCTGGATACAATAAAAGATACACAAACAAAAAAACAACAAAAATCCCCAAGACTTCTACTCGTTTGCTTTCAAATATGGACAGTCTATTGGCTCATTGCATCATATTGTATTAAACAATTGTGGGGACTTATTGGAAGCAGTTGAACAAGTCCATCAAAAGCCATTTAAGTCAAAAATTTATGGATTTTGTTTTGTTACTTTCACTTATAGAATCTGTTTAATAGTCAAAATAAAAATAAAACAAACCTGAATTTCTGTATAGCAGAATGCATTTCTTTACTCTCAGAAATAAACAAAGAGGTAGCATACAAACTAGCCAAAATAAAAACAAAAAACCGGAGGACCGGGGTTAACTTAGTCCCCGCCGAAGTGTGCATACCCTTGCATGTTGCAGGGTATGGATCATTTCATATCGTTCAGCACCAAAAATATGTCAGTTTATGCAAAGGGCTTTCCATTTCATGTTGGTTCAGGTGTGTATTTAACTAAACCAACCGAATGGTTGAGCTGAATTTAGCACCCTCTTACTACGGCCGTGTCTCGACACTTCACAGTCAATATAACAGTCACCTGTTATTAGTCGAGACGCAAACCAAAAATGTTATTGCCAAAGTTGCCGTTTTAGAATCAATTTGAATTTGAATTCATAAGCGCTTTATGCAGATTTTAGTGATATTTTAATGAACTCTAGTTTTTTTCATTTCATTATTATTTCTTTGTCTTTGTTTATTTTCTTTCGTCATTTTTATTTGTCCTTAGTTGGCTTTTGCGTTTATTTGAACGCTGCTTACCGGTGGCTAATTAAGGACATCAATAATGCAAAACTTCGCCGCAAAAGATCAAGATTAATCGTTTGGCATTAGTTTATATATATAATAGGAGAGTTTTTGTTCAATTTTAGACTGCATATTCTTCAACATTTTTTGATTAAGAATACAATATTTAAGAACAAAACTTGTTCTTAATTATGCCTAATACGAAATTTATTAACACTAAATTCTCAATACATTCCCAAAGAAAAAATTAACTAATAGAACCGGTTAAAGAAAGAAAAAAAGGTTCTTAAATGCGAAATGGTCGGGATATAGTTCCACTCAGCATATATACACATACATATGTATGTACAAACATATAAGTGGGTGCATATATATTCAGGGTCCTGCGCTTGAGTATTTATAGTTATATAATGACACGCCCTATAAATCACCAATATACAGTTTACGATTATATGCTGGTGTGCCCAAAACTCGTTTCAAACAGTTTTATGTCATTTGCCATAAACCAAGCCAAGCCAAACCAAACTTCATTTAATTAATCTCAAGCAACGAAATTTCGCGCGTGTTCAAATGTTTCGCTTGCCGTGTGAGATGAAGTAATCAGAACTAATTCTATAGCAGTTTTGGGCTTCATTTAAATGCCGGAAACTTACAGTTAGACATAACTATGGCTGGCGATTGTTGTGAATCAAGTCGAAGATCGAACTAATAGCTCAATGATCCCCATCTGTCATCGAATTAATGGGAATTGAGACAACTTAAGGAATGAGTAAAGCCACTCAGGGCCACAGCCGAGATGGAGTTTCCTATGAGCAACTTTTATTAGTTCGTTAAGCAAATAAATAGTACTACTCGCATCAGTGGCAATCGACTCTGACAAACACCAACATGCTAAACATAAGAATTATAAAATCATAAATTCTAAGAAACCAGAATACAGCTCTCCTTGTTGTTGCTTCTTTTATTTCATCTTCCATATAGTTATAAAACCACAAACAAAACAGCGTATAAAATAGAAAAAATCCCCTACATAAACAGAATTAAATATAGATGTAAGCAGATTGAATATGTATAGTTCAATGCCCAGGAGGGTAAGGAATGTTTTCTTTTTATTCGAATAGCCGAATATATACTGAAAATATTCCTGACATACAATCACCGGGACTTTTGGGACCTTCATTGGCTTAGCAACTGTCTTCGCCTTGCCAGGATATATATATGCTTGGGACAAACACTTTGCTAAAACAGTTTCCTTGATATGCAATGAAATCAACTTATGCTATAATCTAAACAGAAAGACCTTTAACAGAAATAAGGAATGCAAATTTATTAATTAAGAGTGCAAGTTTTGCAATCCGTGAACCAAAACAAACAGAAAGATCAATTCACTTTAGAAGTAAAAGTTAAACATTTACCAGATTCGAGACTGGGGAATCAACGAATGAAAACGGGAAAGCGCCAAGTGTAAACAGGAAATCGACCAAGTTGATGACCTTGGGAGGGCTGCCTAAATCTGAAACAACATTGCATCCTCAATCCAGACTCTCAAATTGTGCCAAAGGTCAGTTATGGTAATGCATTCCAAACTGGTTTTAAGGGCTTCCAAAATGTGCAGATGTTCAGCAAAATTACCAACCTTGAATGCTTTCATTTAGGTGAGGAATTGCCACTTCTCAATTCGCAAGGGGACAGTCTGCTGTGTCTACATAAAATTATGCAAATATTGTGTGGTATCTATAAATCAGACATTCTTAAGCAGTTCCTATAACGAGTGAATAGAACTTATTTAAGACCACTACTAATTTATGCCGTTTTAGGTTTTTCTTTATGTTCTGTTCTTATAAAAGTGATCAAATTAAAAAGTTTTTTTTTTTTTTTAAGTGTTTGTCATGCAAAGAACTAAAAGCATCGACAATATGAGGGAACATTGTCTCTACATGGATACGAATTATGTTAAGAATCAGAATTTGTTTGTGTAAAGAAAATTGTCTTTGTTTGTGCTCACCAAATGATGGGCCAACTAAATAGACAAACAGAATTTCAAAAATTGATTACGCATGCGGGACATAATCCCGTTTCCCCAAAAAACCAAACCAAACCGAACCGAACCATCCATATTTCACCGGTTTTTCTTGAATTTAAATTAAAACTTTTTATTATTATTTAACTCGTCCTCCTCCGCCCGCTCCTGGTTCCTCTCCAGCACCTTCTTCTCCTCCACGACATGTCTCACAGTTGGCCCGTTAAGTTTCTACGTCTACGTATTTTGGCTTTTTGGTTTTTTCATTTCATTTTGCTTTTAGTTATGATTTTTATATTATTGTATTAACGTAGATATACCAAGCCTCTTTCCGTTCATTCCCCCCGTTCTGCCGTTCAACTTGGCCCAAACTCATTTACGGCTTTTTGCGTTTAGTTTCTAAATTTGTCGTCTGTTTCATGTCATCGTATTTCATTGTGTTCAAATGTATAACGCCTGGAATCTTTAGCGCAGAGCGCAAGTGGGAAAAAGACAGCGAGAGATAGATGGCGAGAAAGAGGGGATAAGAGAGATAGGGTAAGACAGAGAGCGAAAAAGTTAAGTAATTTTATGGGTGTCGTTCTGACTGGTTAACGTTTTAAAACCAAACAGTCAAGCAGGTTCGTTTTGACGTTTTTTAGTTGTTGTTATTATCGTTATTTTCGGGTCGCTGTCGAGAAGCTTCTGCCGAAGATGATGCTGACCATTATCATCATGATCATCCTGAGGTGCGCCGAGCTGATCTATAAATAATTTCGTGGTTTAGAGCTTCGGCACAGTCGCAATTCTACATTCGTTGTGTGGATTTGAAGCTGAGCAAAAATGGTAAGAGGCGTGTGAACAAACGAGGATAAGCAGACACCGTGACCGTGAATTATGCAAAATCAAGCTATCTAAGCGATGGCATCAATGTGGACTATGTTAAATTAAAAACTCCTCGTATAATTTGGCATTCTTGCAGAAATTCTTCATCGTTCTCGCCCTTGTGGCAGTGGCCAGTGCCGATGTCTCGCATCTCTTTTCGCATAGCAACAACCTTCAGGAGGATGGCTATCACTATGGTCCCCCATCTCATCCTGTGGTGATCGATGTGCCATATGTGCCACAGCACAGTGTGCCCAAAGTGGTCTATACTCCACCCCCACCACCACCGCCAGTTGTCAAGAAGATCTACACTCCTCCCCCACCACCACCACCACCAGTGGTTAAGAAGGTCTACACTCCTCCACCACCACCACCACCACCAGCTGGTATTCTGAAGGATGATGGTTATCATTACGCCGAACCTACTGTCAAATTCGAAACTGTGGTAAAAACACCCCCTCCACCACCACCCCCACCAACCAAGCCTAATATCGAATATTTGCCTCCTCCAACCAAGCATGTCCCTCCCCCACCACCACCACCACCACCAACCAAGAAGGTTATCTACACTCCACCTCCACCACCCCCACCAAAACCAGTTCCAGAGTATCTGCCCCCTAAGAAAGTAGTCTACACTCCACCCCCACCACCACCACCACCACCAACCAAGAAGGTTATCTACACTCCACCACCACCACCCCCACCAAAACCAGTTCCAGAATATCTGCCCCCTAAGAAAGTAGTCTACACTCCACCCCCACCACCACCACCACCACCAACCAAGAAGGTTATCTACACTCCACCTCCACCACCCCCACCAAAACCAGTTCCAGAATATCTGCCCCCCAAGAAAGTAGTCTACACTCCACCCCCACCACCACCACCACCACCAACCAAGAAGGTTATCTACACTCCACCTCCACCACCCCCACCAGTGGTCTACCATCCGGAGCCTTCCAACAAAGTTGTGGTTGCCCATCAAGGTTATAGCTACCCCAACGACCCCCAGCCATCTTTTGAATATTAAGCTATGACGCTTCTTGTAAATAAAGTCAAATGATGTTTTGCTAGTATTAGTTTTCTTTTTTTTTTTTTGACGAGCAAATTAAAGTTTATTCCGTGATGTGAAACCTCCAAAGGGAAGTTTAAGTCACTACACATGTAAAATAAAATCAAGTTATCGAATTATAATTTCTATGGTTTTTTTATTAAAGCTCTTAAAACGCTAACAAATATCTATATCAGTTTCTATATAATGTTTATAGCCGTTATACATTCAAGACACTCCTTTTTTTAAGGGCAATTATATAACATTTCTTAAGGACAAGAAGGAAAAATGTTATAAGTCATCTGATTTCCATCAAAGCATTTCATTTGTTTTGAATCAAACTAATACAATAAGTCACCAAGTTTAATATTTTTTGTACAGTCTTTTAACCATAAAACATTTTTGGTAGCAAGGATGGTCTTTGGTCTCGCTAAGTGGAGGTTAATTGCAAGGTTTAATATTTAAATGTATACCATTACGGTTGGCAATCAAGAGCAATCAAATTGTTGATCTCGAACGATTGCGGCAATTAAACAAATAATTAGAAATATTAATTTAAAGAAAGATTAGATCCTTGACTGTAAGGATACGTGATTCTATATTTCTACAAAACGCATTCTGTGTGATGTTCTTCTAGAGGAAATATCTATGTCTAAAAAGGACATTTTTACTTCAACCACTTGAAGCCCATAAGTATGCAATAAATTAATTGATTTCTGTTTTGTATTTTTTCTTGCACAACTTTAAATTGGGTTAACTATCTTTAAATTTATTAAATATTCCAATTTTTGTCAGTTTAAAAGTATGTTATTATAAACTACATTTGGCTAAACGAAACACAACAAATTTCCTTGCCTATTTCTTGGCAATATATTTGTATTAGCCAAAGAAAGCCTATAAGCAGTCAACCGAGTCAATTGGTGAATTAAATACATATTTATGTGCTTCATAAGCAAATTAGTTCGAATGTTCAAACATCTCTTTAACATGATAATACTGAAATCATAGTTCTATGAATCAAAAAATTAAGGTAAGTTTCACACAAGTATAACAACAAACATTTGCGTAGCCAAGTGGGTCAAGTTTCTTTAATTTGTGAATAAATAACATATAGAGACAACAGTTAACCGAAACGAACATACATGTATACATACAAAAAGCTATATAAGAGTTAAGACCGACAAATATTTAAACCTTTCAGCTGGCTATAAATTGATAAGCAAACTGAGCTGCTGAGCTCTTTTAAAAGCAGCGAAAATGAATGAAAGTGCTGCGAAAGAATGTAATTTCTTGTTTATGTTTATTTCTATGTAACTGCAATTGCTCTTCTTAAATTGTCATGTGATGGCAAACGATAATGAAACGGAAATGTATGGACTTGCATATTTGATTGAAGATCCGATTGAAAATGCATTGTGAGTTTACAATGCGCTTGACTGACTGCCAGTCAACTAACGCATTTTTATATGGAGTCATTAATACTGAAGCATATCGAATGAAAGACCAAAGCCAAAGCTGTAAACAACTCCACTGACTGAAACTAAACTGAACAGAAACTGACACTTGACCCCACAAAACGAGTCTTGGCCTTGGCAATGAGGCAGCCATAAGTCTATGGTTATGGTGATGGTGTTTTAGAGTGCTCTAACATCTCCATCTCCATATGAATCTGAGATCTTCGAACTCCAATCATCCATCTACAAACTCCGCTTCCAACGTTTGTAGCTGCTGTAGCTGTTTATTTTTCTAGGGCTGTTGTTTCTGTTAATGGCAGAGTCATCGTCTCGCCGCAATTAATAAAGTGAGTCAAAAATACTGGAGCCCAAGCAGATCCACACATATAGAAGTATAAATAGTCTGAATCTTAATGCCGGCGCTTGCATTCGTTCGCGTTACTCAAGCAAGAAACCACTAAGCCTCAACTGATTCTAACAGAAAAATGGTAAATTATATAAAATTCATGGCTATTTATACTTACTGTTTTGTAACTTGGGGCAAATGTACTTTTTAAGCAATTGCTTAATATAATTTCCATTGCCCTAGTGGCAATCGTATGCCTGCCTGGCACCCAGTCGGATGTCTCTCAACTGGTACGTTCGGGCAATGGATTCGTCTATGATGTCCCCAAGGTCAGTGAACTGGAACTGGAGGTAAATAACGAGTTTCCCACTGGAGAAGAATTTCCCCAAGATGCTATACCAGTGGCTCCATCAGATGCAGAGCTTGGCAATGCAGAGCCCGACGAGATATTTGCAGAAAGTGCGTCCGAATCCAAACCTAAATCGAGCCACAGCATCCACGGCTATAAATACCAAGTGCCCAGCAAACGTTTTAAAAGCTAAGATCAATGTCGTCTTTAAGTCTCTTCCTTGCTTCTGTAATCTTTTTTTTTTTTTTTGTTTTTGTGTATTTGTATTACCAAAGTTTTGTAAGTCTAATAAAAACAACATTGAAATAGCTCAAATATTGCCTTTCACCAAATAGCCCTTGAGCTAAGCGCAAACGACTAGAATAACCTTAGACACTGAGAGAAAGAAAAGAATGATTATTATTAAAGAAACCCGAATTGAATATGCTCAACAAACAATTTCTAGAACAACATTTTAAATGTCCTTACCAAACAGTATATGTAAATAACCTCATCTGTGTCTGCGTTTTTTGGCTATGGATGAACTCGGTTTTGAATTTTTACTGTGTAGAGGTGTTTGGAGATCTTTCAATTTCGATTTCATTAGCCAGCCAACTGGTTTAGATATGAAGATGGATATGTTATTTTGATTTTGGGCCTTTTAATTTGCCGTTGCCCGTCGTTTTCATAATTCGTACATAAATTAAGCGAAAAGTGGCGAAATGCGAGCAGCTCCCATCAATTTCTAATTGATTTGACAATCGATCAAGGGGCAGTTCAACAACCCGCATAAATTAGGCACCAAAAAAGAATCAGAGAGAAAAAAGACGCAAACAAACAAACTAGACAAGACAAAAAAAGTGATAGTTGATCTTGGGCTGAGTAGTAGTCAGTCTGCTGCGACTGCTAATCCAACCAATTAGTTGTATGTTTAAGCCCGGAGTAATTTATCTTGGCCTAAAGTTGAAGCGATCCAATTTCAGTTCTCACCCTAGAGTTGCAGCGTTGGCGTAAGTCGAGCATAAGTATCCACATATTGCTTCCGCAAGCTTAATGTCATTCTTGCTGAAGAGAAGCTTAAAGATGCCCCCACAAACACAAGCAAAAAACATAAGAAGAAGAAGAAGAAAACGACAGCGACAACTTTATTGTTAGTCGATTATTACGGGGGCCATGAAACTGACCAAAACTGACCACTCACCGAGCAGCAACGAGACAGCAGACTTCTTGAGTTATCGCGCTCTTCGTAATTATTATAAATGAAGTCAAAATGATTTATGACAGCAACGTGGTGCGCGCTTACAGCACTTCTGTTGCTGCGGAACTGAAATATGAATATGATTTTGAGATACACCTAAATATGTACCCAGATTTGCTACAGGGCCCTCGGTCAACATCGGAAGCATTTGACACAATAACCGCAAGAAACTAAAACTGAAACTTAACTGAAGCATTGAGCGCTGCGTGCCAAGTGATGCCGTTGATGAAAAGCCGCTGTGGTAGATGTGTGTAAAACCTTAACAGTAATCTGGGTGTTGAGATACAAAAAGGTCTACAGTGTTAATACCCTTGGTCTAACTGAATGATCTCAAATGTGTCCGAAAATGCTGTTAAGGATGAAGATGAAGATGAGGATGAAGTTCAATCAAACTAATTCCCTTGATAATTTTCAAGAATTATGATTTGCTATCTGCTTGTACACATTAGCAAAAACGACTAACCCTTTCCACTAGTTAGGGTATAGAAACAAACAATGCGCTGCTGCTTTACGGTTCGGGGCTCTAATAATGCAGACAAACAAATCAATAGTCATATCAATACACAAAGAAAAGAATGCCATAACTAGCGAACCGAACTTAACTTTGAACTGAACTGAACTGAACTGTGTTTGTGTGCTGATCGCTTCGTATCGATTTAAATAATAATAATTATTGGCCTTATGAGCCATGGACATTCGTCCAGTTCGGACGAACTGTTTTAGAATTTTGACTATAAATAAACAGGTGCCCATCGAGTTCAGCAATCATTTACGAATCAAGAGCTCAAGGTGTAACATATCAAAAATAAGAGCACTTCACACATAAAAAAAAAAACAGACACCATGGTGAGTTTTCATTGAAACTGTGTTTACAACATTAGTTAATTCTTATGAAATCGATTTCAGAGATTCTTTTTACTGACTGTTGCTTGCCTAGTGGCTGTGGCCAAGGCTGATGTGTCGCATTTACTAGCGGAGGAGCTCCTCGGCGATGAGCATGCAGAGCATGGATATGGCTATGATTACCCGAAGCCAGTTGTGCCGTTCGTAATAGCCAGCACCACTACCACAGAGGCTCCTACACCAGCTCCAACATACCTGCCACCGCCACCACCACCGCCGAAACCAGTGCCCACTTATCTGCCCCCTTTGCCGACAACAACAACTACAACGACAACAACAACCACCACTACCCCAGCCCCCAAGCCAGTGCCAACATATCTGCCTCCCCCACCACCGACAACAACAACAACAACAACGACAACAACTACACCTGCTCCAACACCAGCTCCCACCTATTTGCCCCCAGTACCTACATATCTGCCTCCTGTGGAACCCATTGTGGTCGAGGAACCCAAAGAGGAAGTCGATCATGGATATCATTATGAAGCGCCAGCGAAGGCATTTGTATTCTAAAGAAAAGAGAGGAAGAAGATTGTTTTCTTCTCCATCTCCCATCTGTGACTGTTGACCCGGACTTTTGTTGGCTTTTATCTCGTTGATAGGTTTATGTAATATAATCATATATACATATATACATATGCATATATGTATGTATGTCTTGTAGTTAATTCATGTAAAATAAATCTTTTTTTTTTGTCTGTTAACCAATAGTTGATCCAAATTCAAGTCAATCACCGCCAATTGTCTGTTTTTATCTCATCGAATGCATATTCATTAGCAATTTGGCTCAAATGGAAAAACAGAGAGACTAAACACACATGCCGATAATTGTTGAAGAAAAGTGTGAAGAAAAACACACACGCATAAGAAAACGAGAGGGCAGCCAAATTATAACTGGCCTTTGTCTCAAAAACTTAAAACAGAAAAACAATCCAAAGAGATAATATTGATTGCTTCCCATCGAAAATCATCGGAATGCAAGTTTGTGTTGATGTATAAAAGACGAAACCGCTGGGCAGATAGGCATTATTTCAAGTTGTCAGCAAGCAGCAGCAGCATCGATCAGCCAATATGGTAAAAAGGACCGCCCACCACATCTTTGTTAAACGCTCTAATTTCTATTTTTTTTTTCTTTTTTTTGTTGTGTGTTGCATCCTAGAAACCCTTAGTGATCCTAATAGTCCTGTTAGGCCTGAGCCTAAGTGTTCGAGCCGATGTCTCCCATTTGCTGCATAACTTTGGCTTGGATGGAGGCCATTCGCATCACCATGATCATCATGATCATCATGACCACCATGAACACGATCATTATGACTCACATTCGGCCCATGATCACCATGATCACCATCACGATCTGCATATTGATTTGCACTACAGTCCTGAAAGCCTTTCACAACAACATCACCATCATCATCATGAGGTTCCCAGTGGATATAGTTATGGAACACCCAAGGCCACCTACTTGCCAGCGGAAAAACCACGCAAGAAGTACTTGCCACCTAAAGTTTCGCTGCCTCCACCACCACCACCACCCTCAGTGCCAAAGACAACATATTTGCCACCCGCCAAGGTGGAAGTAAAGTATTTGCCACCTGAGCCACCAGTACCAAAATATCTGCCACCCAAAATTCCACCAAGTCTGCCACCACCACCACCACCACCTACTCCCAAGGCCACCTACTTGCCTCCCGTTCAACCGGAAGTGAAGTATCTGCCTCCACAGCCGGCGCCCAAGTATTTGCCACCCCAGCCTGCACCAAAATACTTGCCTCCCAAGACACTGCCCGTTTTGCCACCACCGCCACCACCACCAGCACCAGCTCCAAAGGCAACGTATTTGCCCCCATCCAAGCCGGAAGTTCAGTATTTGCCACCTGAGTCCAGCCTGGCCCCACCAGACCCACACTTTCACATTCCTATCCCTTCGTATGCACTTCCTTTGGATCCAGCTCCCAGTTCGCTGCCCGTGGAGCACTCCCATCATGAACATCATGACCATCATGACCACCATGATCATGGTTATCATTACAAGCAGCCCCTCAGGCGCTTCAAGCTTTAGGACAGTACACACACACACCCACTAGACCAAAACCGCGAAACAAAAACCTCATCAAATATCTGCATCTTAGTTTAAGTTTTTTTTTTCTCTGCGCGAATAAAAAATCATTCAAAAACAAAAATGAAAAAGAAATTTGAAACTCAAAATTTCATCAGAGAGGTTTCGTCATTGTCAAAGTCAAATCAATTAATGGCATCTTAGCCAGAGGCATTAACTATCAACATTTACATTGAACAGAAAACGAAAAGGGTCGGGAATCGATGGAATCGATGGAACGATGGATCAGTAGCTCGAACTGACCTTCGAGACTAAAACAATAAACCAAATCGAAAGCGGCCAATCAACTGAAGTAGTCAACGCACGCGCTGCACCTTTTAGACCCATCATCACCTGAAGCGTCTGGCGATTTTAGACACATAATTATGGTCTTTATGAATGAATAATGATCTATACATTGGTTATAGTCAACGAACCATTATATATAGTATGTCGGGTGTCTGTTACAGAAACAAACTCAAGCGCTAATTATTAATTGCAGCCGCCTGCTGAGATCAAGATCATAATCGACCAGGTTGATCTTTTTTCAATGCTATCCGATAACATGAAACTATTCAAAGTAAACTCAATTACAGGATGGAAATCATTAGAAACTATTTTATTTGTTTTCATAGTAATTGTAGGTAGTAATTCACACATAAATCAATCGAATTAATGCTCAAAATCAACAATCCTTCGTGTTCAAGAAAGAATTTTCAGTAGAGAACTGAAAAGCATTGAGTGAAGAGTAACCGGAACCGATTTTAGTTTTACTGCACCAAAAAACCGGTAAGCCAACAGAGATTTATTTTAAATTCATGGAGCTGTCAACGATGTTTAAATACTTAATGAAAACGCATACGAAACTGCTATTCGATTGGGTATCACTCCCTTAACTTGTCGTAGAATTCCAATAGGTGACACATCAATCGAGACGTTGGTTAATTCGTATGAAATGCAATGGGCAACATGAGAAGTATTGCAGCGCTTGGGGGGGCTTGGGGGCAGTCTATAATGTTTCAACAAATTGACTTCCGGCTATGAGCAAGAAGCTCCTTTAAATATGCATTGTACAATTCTTAACTACCCGTAGGCATATTTATAACAGTTTGGCCATGACCATGCCTAGCCCAACCAAGCCTTATTTAATTGATGGTTCAGATCGGCACATTGCCAAAAATTGCTTTAAATCTATGCATAAAACGTCCATAAATGTGGCTTCCCCCATTCCATTCCATTCCACTTTGGCAGTAAAAACAAAAGCCAACGCACAAGATGATTCGAATTAAGAGATTTTTTCTTGTTTTATTAGAATTCCGAGGGGTGAAATAACTACTAAACGCCGCTTAACTGACAGCTAGCGTCGGCGTTGACGGCAACGCCGACGACCGTTTTATAGCGGTGAACTGGCTCGAGATCCAACTTGATGCTGACACGTATAAATAAAGAGGCACTTGCCGGAAACTGTATCATTTCAGTGAAGCCGATCGACGAAGCGAGAACGTTTTGAAAATGGTTAGTAAATCCTAACTCTCAATTATTTTCCACCGATTCTATCCTCTATAAAATGTCTATCTCTCAGAATATCCTGTTTGTAGTAATGTGCAGTTTGGCTCTGGCAGCCGGAGATGTTTCGCATTTATTTGGCCATGATCACGATCATCATCATCACCATGAAGAACATCCAGGCTATAACTACGAACCCCCGAGCATACCCTTTGACTTACCAAAGCCAGGTCCGGAATATTTACCACCAGTGGCACCACCAGCACCAACTCCTGTTTACTTGCCGCCTGTAAAAGCTGTTACCCTGCCACCGCCAGTGTACTTGCCCCCTCAGACAGTGAAGCCAGCCCCCTCGATCCCAGTGAAACCAAAGACGGCCTATTTGCCACCAGTGCCTGCACCAACCCCAGCTCCTGTACCACTGCCCACAGTAAGACCAGTGGCGCCTATTGCAAAGGTCGAGACTCCCAAGCCATCATATTTGCCACCTCCACCTCCACCTCAACCAAAGGTCGAATATTTGCCTCCTTCACCAGTGCCGACTTTTAAAATCCCCATTCCCTCGTACGCTGCTCCCCTTGAGGAGCCTGTGAACTCCTACTTGCCGCCACAAGAGGCACAACGTAGTGCTGATGACGGCTATCACTATGATGCCCCCGCCAAGCCCTTCCTTTTCTAATAATTTAGCCATTTTTTTTATTCTACTTCTTAATGTTTGCCGTCACTACTACATATCATGTGTGTATATACTTATCGATGTTTTGAAGTTATTTATTTGTTAACTGCACTAAAAATAAATCGAGCTTAGCCAAAAAGACACACATCCTGCTTTGAACTTGAGCTTGCCCGGGAGGGGAAATCCTATTAGAAATATGACCACGAACTTGTCGCGGCTGAAGTGCCATGACAACATAATTACGTGTGCGTACAATGAATCTAAAAATACAAATCCAAAGCAAAAACTTTAGCAACTCTCAGACTTAGTTTCATTCATGCCCACATAAACGAGGGGTGGCAGACCAGTAAAAGTTCGCTTTCAACGAAAATGAGCTTGATAAAGAGAAATTCACAATTTCAGGCGATGCCGTTATGAACTTTAAAAGAACACCTCTTTCCCTCTCTGGCAAAGAATTCTGAACCTTCAATTCAATTCAATTCAGATCTTGTTTCAGCTGAGTTATGCTATATGACCAAATAAAATTCAATTGGCAAATTCCAATTTGATTTATTGGCCATGGATCCAATGAATAATTGAATCTAATACGATTTAAGCTCATATTTAAGCGCTAATTTTATGGCTCGAATGAATTTGATTTATGACATATACGAATCGATTAAAAACAAACGCTTCCATTGTTATTTTGGATCTGACTAGGTGTGAAGAGGCGATGGATCATCATTCGCTGTTCTGTTAACGCCCCCGCCAACTTTATGAAATGAAGTGAAATTAATGCAAACAGGAAATCAATAACCAAAAATCTACAAAGTTTTGAGTTCTGAGACTTTTTTGGCATTCTCCTGCTTTTCAAATGGCACAAGTGAGTTGGTTTTATGCAAATGGACTCTTTGGAGAACTAGTTCGACCGCCCGCCCGCAACACCACCAAAATAACTTCATCGTCATCCAGTTTCGACTTCAAATTTGTTATCGATATGCAAATTAATTAGATTATTACGTTTATTTGTTTTAAATGCTTCAAATGATTTACTCAGCAACGGTTGCTTTTGCTGTTGTGGTCGCTGTTGTTTATAGTAGCTTAACGTTTAATAAAACACAGCTATAAATTAATTCCTCATCGGTATTTGCTTTTTGAAAGTATCTTTATGTGCGTTCAGTTCTGGAAGTTGAACTGACCCTAGGCAGTATAGCTAGTTTCTAATGAGTTAGAAGCCTCTAACACATGCGAAAAAATAAACAAAACAAAACGAAATCATGAAATTCGTTTCCTAGTTTTATGACAGATATTGAATAAAACTAGAAACAAATTACTTCGCTTAAAATCAACTTTATTTCATGCTATGAAGCAAAACCTTTTTTTGAATTTGCGAAAAGGTGAGACAATTTTTTAACAAACTTATTTTCGATGTTTCTAAACGGAGTAAGTGTTTGCGAACTCTAATGAAAACATCGAACATACATTTGCTTTTACTTTTAACCATTTGATCCAGATGTTTGTGTTAATTTAAGCTCTTCCTCTCCTATTTAGTTTTGCTGCACTTAATCTGAGTCCACCTGAAAATGGGAAAAAAATTAACTAACACAATTTATTAGTTATGTTTATATGTTTGTTTAAAATACTCATAGACATAGGGTATTTCTAGATACCTTCTCCTAATCATATAAAACCTAGCCTACTATTGGGAAATCCACAAGTAAAAGTATACTGTTGCTAGCTTTTAGGCAAACTTAGAAAACGCCTGAAACTATGCCAAATAAAACTTGTATTTAAAACATTATGTATAACAGTTCGAACTTTACTCTCGAACTTAGATCAGCACAATTTGTTGACACATTCAGAAAAATGTAAAACCTTAACGAGGCTTTTAACTGATTTAATGCTAAAAAGCATGAACTAAAAAGAGTTTTCAATAATTCATTCGACAAAAAAAGGTTAAGACAAACAATTATAAAAACATAATTTGTCATAATCAACACTTTGACATATTCCTGTACATGTAACGTTTTGTTGATTCAGGGTCAATGCAATAATTGCCCCTTGTCTATGGGTATTCAGGAAAACACACTACGTTTGGCATACGCGATCTTTGGTGTGTGGATTGCCCCTGAAAGGCTGCATAACAATGATAAATATAAAAAAATATCACTTCAGGCATGCCGCAGTTTTGATACCCTCGTAAATTTCCGTGGCTCATATGTTTGTATATATATAAATATAAATAACTTCAAAATATTGGGTGTGACATTTAGCCATAAGACGGCGAAAAACTTGCGAATATATTAAGGATTTGTGATTCGGCTGTTGATCCTGCTTGCCTTGTGGGGGAAAAGTATCGCTCTGTGCGGCACAAACATCTGCCCCAATCTATAATACCATTTGCAAGGGTATAAAAAGCAACTATCAATTCATCAATCAAAAGATCATCAAACATTTGAGAGTTTATCTCTTTCGCACCTGTTCGACCACCCCGACTAGACAACTAACTAAAATGGAATGGCGATGGGTTTTAAATCAGATTTGTTTACACTTTGTTTTTAATTTAGAAGCAGAAGCATCTCCTCAAATTCGTTCAAACCGGTTAATTTAATGTATTTTGAAAGTATTCTTTTTGTAGATTTATATACTTGCCAGTTTTGGTTTACGACCCGTCAAGATTCGACTCATGCAGAAACCTGCATAAGTAATTATAACCAATTTGTTGGAAATCACAATCACAAGAAGTTATTTAATAATAAGCCACGCAAGTGGTCCGACCTCAGTGCCATGAGGAATCTCTATCTAAAGCTTCCGTATGCAAATAGTAGTACGTAATTAGATGCCGTACACTCACTGCCATAGTTCTGCGTACAGACACACAAAACACATTAAGCAGTATGAACTGTCACTCCTTGATGACATAAAGTTTTACTAGAACCTTTTGAAGGAAGTGGAGTTCTAATACTTTTAATATTTTGTACCATAAAACTCCTGAAACATCCTTTCAGTTTTAGCATTTGATTCCCAAGGGTGATCGATTTGGGTAACAGAACAGCCGTAAGCTGAGCTGCGAAGCATTGTCATTTGCTAGATAAAACAAATAAAAACACCGTGAACGTCGAATTATGAGAGTAACTGTGCGACTTCAGGCCATTTTGTGATTAATGGCATTCCAGTCAAGTACAAGATGAGAAAATGAGAACGAATCTCATACAATTTCGACACATTTATTGTACTTTGATGGGCTGTGAATATGATTACTATTATTGTTATAATGAAATAAGACTCCCCTAAAGACCTTGGCTCAATGAATGAAATATTCGAAATACCAGTCGAAGAGTAGATAGACGGTTTTTGTTTCGTTTACAAATAATTTACGTTTATTTATTTACTTTACTTTTTGCAAATCAACAATTAACTGAATACTTTTGATTGTTTTGCGCTCATAGAACATCATTTGTCTCTTTGTACTTTGCTGTTATGTTTTGTTTCGATTTTCTCTCATTCATTCTTTCTTGGCTTTTCGTATTTGTATATTGTTTGATTCGTTTTTCATCGCAAGTGGCGTGGGAAACGACTTTGTTTAGGATTTTAGTTATAGAATCGATAGAGTATAGATCGAAATTGATTGGATTGGTTGAGTAGTTGAGTGGTTTATGTGGTTTTATGTGCTTGGTTAATGCTAGTTACAGTTCCAAGTAAAGTTGGGATAGGTGGTGGTGCAGGTGGTTGTGGTTGTGGTTTTGGTTGGTGTGTTGGTGATGCAGATAGAGTTGAAAGCGGGGACCAGAAACGGAAACAGGAACGGGATCGGGATCGGGGTATGGGAAGAGAAAATATTTTTGGGTAAAGTGAATAAAAAAACGGCAAAATATGTTGTGTATGTAGAAAAAATTATAGAATAAAACATATATTAAATAAGGTTAGACAAATTTAAGTGCTAAAAGTCGCCCTTGATATTGTTCGTATTTATCTCAATAGCGACAGTTTTAATAGCGACGCAGACGGTAGAAACGTCTTACATAGACTGGACGACGGTACTGATAGCCGCTCTTGCTGCTGAACGAATGGCCAGGCAGTTGCTGCTGCACCAACTGGGGTCCAACCTGGGGTGGCAGGTACTGGGCGCGCTGAACAAGCTGCTGAATAGGCTGTGGCTGGATGAATTGCTGGTGAGTAACGGCGGCAACAGGTCGCGCTACAGGACGTGCTACTACTGGCCGGGCGATCGGAACTGGAGCAGAAGCCGCGACTGGAAGGGGAGCTGGAGCCGGAGCACGGGCAACTGGTGCGGGCTCTTCGATATCAATATATTCCGGTTCTGGTGTGGCTATATCCTGGGGGTTTGGACCCTGTGTAGCAGAATCCGGCAACTGGGCGGCAGCGGCATAACCCAAAAGGGCCAAGGCAACAAACATAAAGAATTTCTGACGAAACAAAAAAAAAACCAAACAAAACAGAAAAAAAAATTAATTATTTTTACACTTATTTTTGTGGACGATGGTTGTACAAAGTTTATTTTTAGGGGCACTCGTGCCTGTCAGATCTCGCACTTGACTCGTTTTCGTTCCTTTTTTAGGTTGTTGTCTCTATTATTATTTATTTATGTGTTCTTTATTATTTTTACACCAGCACTTTTGGTTGTTCATATTTGTTGAATTCCTTTTTAAGGATCATTACCATTTTGATTGTTTATTTGATTCGGGTTTATTTGTTCACTATACAAAAATATCTCTCAATCGGTAGCGATCAGAGCAATTTCGTCTTTAAGAAGTTCAAAGCACAAATGATGATGAGCTGGTCAGTTTCTATGAAATTTATACTATATCTGGGTATGGTCCGGTTGGCGACTATGTGGGGGCCTGAGAGCAGAGCGAGAGGCGGCAGCTTCAACGACGACCGTCAAAAACCCGACGAGAAGACACACACAAACATTTCGGCGGTGTTATAAATAAAGTAACGAAAACAACAGCAGCAACAACATTAACAACAACAGATTTAAAGCGAAATTTTAATGAAATAAAAACGATGTTTGTTGGCCAGTTACGACCAGAAGAAGGGACAGCCGACAATCTGTTTTGGTATCTTTGCTAGTGTCACGAAGCATGTCGAGTCGCAGTCCAATTCAAGACAGATTGATGGAGCGTGTTCTAATGCTAATGTACTCCTTACAAATCCCATCGCCATCTCACGTCAAGTTCGTTTCCTAAGTCTTACAAGTAATATTATCGTTTCTCATGAACATTTAATAAATCAAAATTAAACCTGCCCGTCTTTAATGCATAATGCTTTGTTAAGTGACATATAAATTTGTCTTAGAAATTACTAACATTTACTAAAAATTTTAAAAGATTTTTTCCCTATTTAAAAACCCAAATTTCTGTACTTTGGGTGGCTTTTTATGGCATTTTGTAATTGGCCTGTGACATTCTGATTTTAATTGCATAAGAATTGGGTCTGGTGTCTAAATATTTCATACATTTTGCAAAGAAGGTCTGAGAGTACACAAATAATATAATTTCTGTTAATTATTATTAAATATTGCTTAAATCCAATAATACACTCCATTCTATATCTGGCCTAGTTATCTATTCCTAGGGCCGATACAAACCCGGTCCAACCCCGAGCACTTTCTCTTTATTACTTAAAGTTCTAGAGCTATCCTGTATTAAAAAGGTAGCGATGGGCAGGAGAACAGAGTGTGTGATAGAGGGGGGAGGGAGATACCAAGCTTAAGATTTATTACCTAGTAAATATGATAACAATAACATACATATGTGAATAAAAATGAATAAATTGAATTTTAAGCTGGATTTTAGTTGTTTGCGACAAGCAGCTAAACTTTTTGATAAACAAAAACTTGACAATCATGTCAATTTTGAGGAGATTGTCTATGCCCATCTATTTGTCTACGTCGACGGCTACACTTGACCTCAGCAGAAGCAAATTTAACGGCTTTTGGGCATACATCATTTCCGTTTAACCAAAATATTATTCGTTTTGTATCTTTTTCGTGTGGGGAAATACATTCACCTGGGCCCCATCACATGAACCAATCAAATAAAGTGAAGCAGCCTCTTGAGAGCGCCCAAATGCAGTGCCAATAAAAATAATTTTAATAACAATTTATTTCCCTTGGTTTTCTTGTTATAGTTAGTTTATGAAGGTTAAAAAAAAACACACGAAGACGAAAAAAATCAAAACAACCCGAGTCACAGGAAATACCAAATGGATCGGCGTTCTTCTTCTTCTTTTTTTTTTTGAAAGTCATCAATTTCAATGGATTGTGGATCATCCAGAATAGATCTTAAAACTAGTCTATAAAAACTTACTGGTAGTTACTGCCAAAAAAATGTGACATCATTTTTGCCTTTCACCTGCGTTTTGGCTGTTATTGATTAATTGTCAACATGAGAGAAGACATATCGGAAATACACATACATACATACATACATCAACAAGTATGTATGTATGTATGTACAGTAGATATTTGTGAGTTGTTCACATTTTTCATGCAATCTATTGTATTTCGTATATATTTTTACGGTTATTAGAAAATTTAAAAAGTAATTAATAATGCTTTTGATGGCATATTATGTTTCACACAAAAACAATCATAAATCTGGACTTAAACGGACATCATTTTGGCCACTTGGCTATTGCGTCAACGCATTTGACTTGCAAAATATGTCATTCGGATGATTCTATACAGAAACAAATATAGCGAAGAACAAAAGCTTTGTTGGTATATATAAATCATGGACAAGGGCGTGGCAGATTTATGTCTATATATAGTGGAGTAGCTCTGATTTAGATTTAGCTGTTTTGTTTTTCTTTCTTTTTTTTTTTTTTTTTTAATATACATATATTCTTTATAGTTTTTGTGTGATGGTGACCCAACACCGGAACTAAATCAACTTTTCCACAAATTAGCATAGAGCTAAACTGAGACGGAAAGAGAGAGAGAAACAGAGGCAGCATGAGGTCGAGAGAGAAATAGAAAGATAAACATGGCTATCACTTAATTGAATCAATAGCCATAAGCCGATACTCGGATGGGAATTAAATTAAATGCCGGCAATCGAAATCTTCTATATATTTATGACCATATCATTAGCTAAATGCCTGGCCAAGCCAATTAACTGCCCACACTTCTGATAAACAGCAGAATAAAACAGCCCCAAAAAGCAAATCGATAAGATTCAAATGAACGTACATACATATATGGAAGCCATTGACCGATCGTTCGGTGGAATTCCTTGAGTTCACATGCCCAACTGAACTTACCTTGGACCAACACCTTCATTTAAATGATGATGTTCTTAACGTGGCTGAGATCCACATACTAAAAATAATAAATCTGTTAGTTTTAATAGGTAAATTTGTTTTGCTGGTATTTACAAGACAACAAGACTTGCTGTTGATAAGCACAAAAGATTCCCACGTTTTGGCATAAATTTGCTTATATCTACAAATATATACATGAACATATTCACATACATATGCAGATGATGTATATACCTTATTGGATCAAAGACACGCCTCATTGTCTGACTGCCGGTTTGATTAGCATTTGAATACTTTTCAGCGCGTGTGAAGAGCCAAATACAACAAATCATTCTCATTATCATCGCCATCGAACGCTGGTCCCTGTTTTTTTCCAATCGACGTGGTCGGTAGATCCGAAAAATGCGAACAGGGCGTATGCGCAATGCAATTTTCATTTCAATACTCATTTGGGCTCCAACGGATTCGACCTTAGGATTCGACCAAATTAGCCCAAGCACAAACACGCAGCGATAGTATCAGTACTTCCCATCGTGTTATTTGTCAAGTGTTGGCACAATGCCTCGTAAATTTTTAACGTGTTTCCGCACATTCACCACAACCAGGCTCAAAAGAACCACCAGCCCCAACCAAGTGGTCGGTCACTCAGCAGTTAATGTCGACATTATGAATATTCAATAAATTACGGAAAAGTATAACAAACACTAAAAAGTAATAATAGAGACGCACAAAATTATAAGAAAAAATATCTTAACAAAGTTTTAATACTCTAGCCGTCAGCTGAAACTAACATGAAAGATACCAGATCAAGTCATCTTGAAGCTACCATTTCCAGATTGAATTCCTGTCCAATTACTGTTGGCCACACTGTGGCGGAATATAACTAATAAAAGTAATTGATTTACAGTCGGCATGCAAGTCATATGAACAAGGGCATGTGCTCTTATTTTATATTTTGTGGAAACCTTAAAATAATAAAATTTAGGCTTCGAAAAATTGTTAACTGCAACAACAAAGCGTTAAGAACATTCTCACACACTTGAAAATATACAAAAGTGCTTTAATAAATTATTTCTAAGAAGCCATTCAAACAATCAAATATTTCCGCCTCTGCATTTTGGCTAATAAAAGAGGTTCCCCCCACTTTGCACTTCAACCAATTCAATTTTGACCTACTACACTTGTGGCAATCCAGCACGCAGGCCTTTCCGACTTTGATTGATCTGTATAACTTCGAGAACTTTGTGGAAGAGTTGTCCGGGCAGTATGCAAATTCAATTGCTAGCCAAAATGTCAATCCAGATTCATAGTCAAAGACCATCGACAATATACCCGATACCCGAGACACACGGGCGGCGGACGACACACGCGCAGTGAAAGCCGCACCAAAGAGAACATCAAAGTTAATAGGCAGCATAAATTAATTATTGAAATTAGTAGCCATCGACGAGAACTCCATCTAATCATTTATTTAACTTAGTAATTAGTTTTTTATCGCTCTTTTCATAATTTGCCACGCAAAAAATTGAACAATAGAAATATAAACGGAGGAGCAAACAAAAAAAGCAATCGCAAAAAGGCAACACTACCAAAGCTAAAATCTGAAGACTGACAGCGACGCGTCGTCAATGGCTCGAAGCTAGTAATTTGCAGAGTTTTTTTCAGTATTTTGGCAGCATTTTAACAGCTCGTGCCGCCGTTAAAATGGTCAAAAAATTAAAGGGGACCAATAAGACACCAATCAAGCCATCGCTTTTGTTTTCTTATTTTCGTTCGACATCTTTGCAGAAAAATGGAATAAAACAACTGTACAAATCGAAATTGGGGTTGACAGAAAAAAAGATATAGGCAAATGTTTTTGAAAATATATAAATGATTTGTAGAGGTAAACAGAAGCTGTAGTCAGACTGCTTAATATTCTTAACAGTCCACTGAAATAAGTGCTCTGATCTTTGGTTTGACTTTATTATGGCAACAAATTTTCCACAATTTAAATAGCTCATTAAGACTGTGATTGGCCCAATGAATACTCAAAGTAAAAAACAATCAAGCAAACACTTAAAAATCAATCAAAATGGAAGCGAAAAGTCGCCATCAAGAGTAAGCTTTATTTTCATTCATAGTTTGATTTCGTTTATTGTGGTGGGTGACAAATCTAGTTCATAGATGCAAACAAACAAAAAACATCATCACATGACACTGATTGCCATAGTGTTTTTAATACCTCAATCTACACAATAAAATACATATAACTTTAGCTTTAAGCCAAAGTTTAACTTGTTCTTGGTAGCGGGTCCAAGAGTGAATCTACGAAAACGAGTCGATTTAAATGTTTATATTTATATCCCATTTGAGTTAATTTGCACAAATGCAAATGCTCATTATAAAGCCTGAATGTTGATAGTGGTGGTGGCTAATGGCCAGGTCAGAACCAGTTTCAGCCATAAGCCAGCGCTGAGCTGGCAAAAAGATGATGAAGACGATGACGATGACGATGATGATACGAACCGGCGAGGTGTTCTTAAATGGCCCGCCGCCTTGTCTGCCAAAGAAGTTGCTGTAAAAGTTCTTTTAACCGCCTCCAATGAATATGAATGAGTGGAACCAACTTAATTGTGTGGATTTGCCAATGTATCAAATCGGCTCATTTGTGACTAACTGCTGTGACATTGTTTGAGTGCAGCAGCTGAATCAGTTGCCGTTGCCTATTGATTTAAATGATTTGCTTGATTTGCTGCTGCTGTTGCCTTTTGTTGTATGTGTGTATGTATATGTCTGCTGGTGTATCTGCATCTCTGTGTGTAAGGCCAAGGTTAAAAATTGTAAAGAGATTGTAAAGATCGGTTTAACAGAGCGTCTTCGGATTTGCATTTTTATGTATACCCATTGTGGGTAACGATTGACTGAGGCTACTTTAAGTTGCTTGTGTATTGTATTTGACATGTATTATGGATTTGTTTGACAAGTTGCTGTCAGCTGAGGCCTTATGGCGCACGACCCACATAGACAGAGGCATATTGCAGACAATGGCTCAAAATCCAGCGAAATAAACAAATAGAGCCAAAAATAGACGTGCCGTTAATTGCTTCACGCTCACCTGGCCCGGACTATAAAATTTGTTTAACAAAAGTAAAGACAACTCGATACATGGGCGCCAATCGGGCCAATCTTCATCATCATCTATATAGTTGTCTGCATATTTGTCGCTCAATGCATTGTCTAGGCCTCCGCTCGTTTGATTAATGTTTCGGCTTTTTGTTCATTACTAATTAAATTTTAATATCTTAACAAAGTGCCTTGATTTTATGCTAATCCTACCCAAAACCTGACTTTAGTAATTTAAAATCGTTTACACACATTTCAGCAATTACCCGCGACCCTACCACTTCCACTGTCTTCCTCCACCAGCAAACCCAGGCTAAATAATATTTTTAAACCAAATCCAAGACTTAAGGTTTAATTTAATCTAATAAACCGGCGCCTGGGCCGTAGATAAATTGGCTTAAGAGGATTGGCATATGCATGAAATAAACAAAGTCAATTCCCACTGGGGATCGACCACATTCAGAATGTTTTATCTAATCTAATTGATGAAAGTATAAATTGATCGCCAATTGTGTAGCCCCCTCCCAATACACCCATGGATAACGTTTCCAAGACCAAATATCTAGATTGGCTACATGCATAATTGGCAATTTCAGATGCTAAACGTTTCTGTTCACGCTCAATCATAATTCGCAGCTGCCAATTGTTGTTATTTGTTAATTTCTGCTGCTGCTGTTGCTCTTCGGTTTTATATATTTTTTGTTGAACATTTGATTTATATGCCATCACTTGAACGCTCAGAAGGTTAACAGTTGTTAAACTTTTATAAACTTATATTGATTAATTTATGCTCGTCTCAAGCAAGTCTCGGCAAGCAACTGTGTCTAACAGTCGGATGCGGCATTAGATGTGGCAACAAGGGGCGGATACCGCCAATACAATGCGATTATATCGGTCAGCTGTATCAGGAAGTTGTAGTTAGTCAGATATAAATGAAGACGTCAAGCAATACCCCATCTCAGACATAATTCGATTATGCGTTTTTGCATTTGCATGGGTAAACACATTTAAGCTTGTCTAGATCGAATCAATAAATTGTTCGGCTGATGAATCTGGAAAAGCATTACACAAGCTTGTAGTTCTTTATTAGAAGTTTATGTTTCACACTATATGTTCATATGTACATATCTAAGTATATAAGCAGGCATCCCTGTCGATCAAGCCAACATTTTTGTAAACTCTTATTCATGTCACTGCGATGAGTCATTTTTGTGACCCGGTAATATTCATAAGTTGGACAACGAATCTGATTGCGTTAAATACTCATAGAAAGCGCTTTGTATTAAGCTCCGTTTGGCTTGGCTCAGCTCAGCAAAGACATGAACCGTATCCGCCATGAGTTGTGCCACGCTAGAATTGTGAATAACTTGGCCATGTCAAACAACTCAAACTACTTGCATAGTTTGGGGCTAAAGCTATAATTAGAGATGGCTTATAGCTAAGAGCCGTATCTACAGCATCTAAGAGTTGCATGCGTGAATGATTTTCAAGTCGAGTTTTTCTTTTGTAATTTTTGTTTTCTTTCGTTTTAAACGGGGGCCGGGAGGTTTAAGCGCTTCGACCTGTGCCGTCTACACAAATCATCGTACGCAATGTTTGCTCAAAAACATTTAAGTGCGTTACGACTGCCGTTGCTGCTATTGTTGGCAGTTGCTCCGTTATTTTGAGTGGCTTTTCGTTTCCTACCGAATGACTTGGACCAAAAAAAAGAGCAAAAGAAGCAGAGAGGCAAGTAAGCCAAGGGCAATTTCGCCTTTTGATGGATTTACAAGGGGCGTCACTAATTGCGTTATGAAGAATTTTGCCAGGGGCATACATTACGTATACGTAATATGTCTGACAGCAGCAGCTATCCGCTTCTTGGGCATTAATCATTGGACGCTATTTTGACTTTATTTCTTGGCATGTCTATTATGTCATAATTATAAATTTATCAATTAATATTGCTTTTTCGATTATAGAATAATTAAAGAATTTTCGGCGGGGGAAGCTGTAGCGATTCTTCTTTTAGCCGCTGGCCAAATGTTTACTAATTAACAGAAAAACAATAATTTTGTTTAAAATTGTTTAATATATTAAATACTCGCATTTACATTTGCGTGCTTAGTCAATGTGAATGACTGTGCCGGAATATTTATAACTCGTTTTGGGAAATTACACCCGGATAGAAGGAGATGGCATATCATAGAGTCAGAGATGAGATATGGTTAGGCGGAGGCTCCATCGATATTATCGATAAGATAACAAATTGGCTATGATCATTATGGATGATAGAACATTGGCAGATGAACTAATGAACTTGTTCTTCGAAACAAAGAGCCAAAGCAATGCGTGGCGAATCGTTTGACATGCCGCAAAACAACAAATTCATGTAATAAATCAAGCAAACAAGCAACTTTAACTGCAACTACAACTAACTGCAGCTGCAGCAGATAAAAAAGAATAAAAATGAAATGCGAAAAATCAAAAGCAAGAAAAAAGGAAAAAATACATAAATCACACCCAGTAGACTCACATACGAGGGTTGCTTCTAACATTCTCTCTCTGTGTCCCTTTCTTATTAACGAGGGCTATTACAGATTGGTCATCCAGCCTTAGCTTACTACAACTTTTGGGGTTACCCGCGTACTCGTTAAGACGTTAATCAAAAGCCAACTGGGGGCTCTAGGGCTAGACTTTTTTCTTATTTTTGTTGGTGTCTTGGTGTCCACTAGCAGCAAAATCGAAGGCCGACTAAATATACTTATGTAATTAGTAGCAGCGGCAGGCCCAAGCCCAAGCCCAAGCCCAAGCCCAGACCCCCTTCTCAGCACACCAGTAACCTCTTCCATTCGTCCCGTCATTTGATGAAAAACTAACCAAAAAATTGCACAACAACCACAAATGCACTCACTCATTCACTTGGCGCAGTTGATTTTTTGGGCCTAATGAAGTTGCCTTGGCTAACTCAATTTATTGACTAAATGACTGATGAACCTAACGATTGATTGATTGATTGATTGACTAACTGACTAAGTGACTGACGACAGCTTGTGGGAATTGAGTCGTTCGTCGTCCCATGTCTCCGACTCTGTCTCTGTCATTATAGCTATCGCCGCCGCTCCTTCTCCTCGTTCATATTTATATTCATTTTACCATTTTCTCGTCGGCTCGTTGGCACCTTGAATGGGCCAAGTATGGCGATCGATTGATCGTTGGCTAACGTTGGATCGTTATGGGTCTATATGTATAGTATAGTCATTATAGCAAACAGCAAATATACTAAAACCTGAGAATGTTCACGGCTGCTTGACTCAGGTCTTGGAATTTCCGTCAGGCGCCTACTGGAAAAAACACATGTGATTGATTTGACCTAACACAATAACCAGCACCACCAAACCACAAACAGTCAACAGTCAGCTACATCACAGTTCCCCTGGTCAGTGGAATCACAAATGCAACTGCAACTGTGTGGCGTGCACTTGAACCGTTGATATTTGGCATCTGCCGGCTCTAATGACCGTCGCAATGAATCTTGGACGCGTCAACAGGCTGTCATAGAGAAGGCCACATGGCTTATGGTGTTACCAGCTACGCCAGCTACTCCGTTTGTTTGTTTGATTGGTTTCAGTTTTATTTATTTTTGTCTTTCAATTTATTTGAAAATAACGATATACAAAAGTGTGATGGAAGGGATTGGTATCCAAGCTAGATTTTACATAGAATACTTCATATGGTGGCATGGGAGATTAAGAGAGTGATAGAAATAGAGTATCAATGACTGACCCTTAGGAGGCTTAGAAGGTAAAGGGAGTATTCGGCTTGTTATAATTGTAACCATCGGGACCCAAAGAACCGGCTTCTGGTGGACTAGATGGTGGTGGACCGTACTCCGGAGTGGGCGGTGCTGGTGGTGCAGGTGGTGACGGCTGGTAAGTGGGCTGTGGCGGGGCTGGTGGCGATGGTGGGAGTGGTTGGTAAGTTGGCTGTGGTGGAGCTGGTGGCGACGGTGGTAGTGGTTGGTAAGTGGGCTCTGGTGGAGATGGTGGTGACGGTGGGAGTGGCTGATAAGTGGGTCCTTGAGGGCTGGGTGGAGTAGGAGGTCTTGGCTGGAAGCTTGGGCCTGGAGGACTGGGTGGTGCTGGTTGTCCATATCCTGGTATTGGGGCAGTGGGTTGCGGTTGAGGAGGTGTCACTTCATTGTCACCGGACGGGGGCAAATACTCGCCAACTGGTGGAAGACTTGGTCGTTGCGGTGGTGTTTGTGGTGCTGGTGGTGAAGGTCTATAGGCTGGACTCGTTGGCCTGGGCTGCGTTGGTACAGGAGCTGGTGGTTGCGGGCGAATGGGAGGACGTGGCTTAGGTTGGTCTGGTGGCAAATACTCTGGCCCAGGTTGTGGTGCAGGTGGTTGAGGTTGACGCGGTGGCTGAGCTGGTGGCTGGCCATACGTTGGGGAAGGACGCGGTGGTGGTGGTGGCGGTGGTGCAGGTTGACTTGGGACAGGACGTGGTGGTGGTGCAGGCTGAGTTGGTGGCGGGCCATATGACGGAGAAGGACGCGGCGGTGGTGGGGCAGGTTGACTTGGGGGTGGCCCAACCGATGGAGGAGGACGTGGTGGTGGCACAGGCTGAGCTGGTGGCTGGCCATACGATGGAGAAGGTTGCGGTGGCGGAGCGGGTTGAGCGGTTGGTTGGCCATACGATGGACGAGGACGCGGTGGTGCCGGAGGCTGAGTCTGTGGAGGTACATATCCTGCGTCCGGCACCGTAGGTGCCGGCCCTGGAATTAATCCCGAATCCTCGATACCGTTGCCAGAAGGCGGCGGTGGAAATGGCACCGATGGCTCCTTATAGTGGTATCCATCCTCTTGTAAATCCGTATCCAAATGCGAAACATCCGCTTGAACGACGGCAATCAAAGCCACCAAAGGTAACAAAAGGCGCTACAAAATGGTCATCAAAAACAAATAGTTAAACCAATTGTTCAAGCTTTCGATGCTAGACAGGTGTGGGCAAAACTTACCATTTTTCGCGGCTTTTCTAAATTTTCCTTACACTCACGATCTCTATTACCGGTTTCACGAAAAATATATCCACTGGGTTAGCAGTCTGCCTAGGTTGTGCGGCAACGACGTCTTCGTTGCAAAATCAAAAAAATCAAATGATGCCCAAAACGTTCTCCCTTAGCGAATTTATACCAAGCTCGTTGAGATGTGCCAGCTTTTTGAGCTGGCCAACTAGTTTTGGCTCAGTCGTAGCTAGGGGAGACGACTCAACGTCGTCATCGTCATCATCGTCATCGTCATCGTCATCATCGTCATCATCATCATCATCATGAACATCAACAACATGTACAGCATGATGATCGTCATCGTCTTAGACGTTGTCGCTGTTGCCGTTTCTGTTGCCGTCGTGATGCTGCAACCTTTTTGCCAAGTTGTGTACTAGTGCTTGGTAATCAGCAGCGATTGTAAGTCAATAACAGAGCGTACTAGTTAGAATTTGTTGTGTAGGGTTTATTTAATAGTTTTAACAAATTATGACCCAACCAGGAACCACTCAAAGTTTATCAGCAAATAGAATCAAAAGCAGGCAGAATACACATGAAATGCGTGCGGAGGCGTGAGAATGATTAATGTGTGAAATTTTTTGTGGACAGCATTTTCCATATTTTTAGACAGATTCTTTTATGAGAAATTGCGAGGTAATCTGATCAAATGCCTGACGGGTAAGTCAGTCGTCGTGATAGGAATGCTGTCGAGTTACATAAAGATAATCATAAAAACACGGCAACCCCCAACCTCGACTCAAACATTGACTTCGACTTTATTGATATTTATAGCACTGGACATGGTAAGCAATGCTGGAAACGTATTTCAATTGACATAATCAATTCTTCACAGAGGCGTAGCCAGTTGTGGGAGACTTTCTCGGTTAACAGACAAAAAGTTCTAAAGCCTTTTATAATCTCTTGCAGTCTTTGAGAAGTCTTTCAGAAGGACTACGACAAATAATCCAAACCCAACAAAGAAAGTATCCAGGATCTTTGGACGCCAAAAAAGGTATTCCAGCCACTTCCATGGACATGTATGAGTCTGTGACCAATAAAGCAATATTTTACTTAATAAGCGTCAATACCAATTAATTAGTCAGCCAATTATCCAAGTTCAAAAGGCAAATAAATTAATTAACTTTGAATTTTATTGGTTTGTCTTTTGCTTGGTTTGGTGAAGCATTTACAAATCTTTTTTCTGTGTTTGATTTATTTATCTTATAATTAAAACAAAAAAATCCGTACGCCAAGTCGGAATACCGACTTCTAAGATACCCTTTACCAGAATTAAGTAGCACCCCAAATGCAATGGTCGAGTTCATGTTCAGCACTTTGAATGAGATCTGGGCCTGATATTGATCGAAGTTATGCTATCCTTCACACTGAGAATAGGACTGGCCGACGGACAGACTGAGTCTTGTTGGTGCTGATCGAGAATATATATGTATATATGCATAAACAGATGTAGTTGGACACCGGCATATAATTTGGAGTTCGCTTTTCACACCTCCTGTCCTTATCATTATTGGGGTAGAGGGCATAATTAGTGATACTTAAACTTAATTCGTCGTAACAAGTTGGAAAACAGTGGTTGTTGTTGTTGTTGTTGCTTTTGCTATAATCTTAAAATTAATTAGTTTTTCATTAAATTTAAAATTATTACAAATTAGATAGCTAAACGTACACACAATTCCGCTAGTTATGAACAATTGTTGTTGCTTTAAATTGCTGTTGCAGTTACTGGTGAGAATTAGTTAATTGGTTAGTTGGTTAAATGGCTTTTTCTTTTCGTTTTGTATCTTAATTTTTTGTTTTTTTAGTTTTTTTTTTTACTATCATGGTGTGATTGGTGTGTGGCTAATCCTTGTTCTAAATTTTATGCAGTTTTTCAAGCAATTATAATATTTTTTTAATGTTTTTTTTTGCGTTTAATTGTTATTTGTTTAAAATCTAAAAAAACTTCTGTAATTGTTTTTCGTTTTAGTTGTTTTATTGTTGCGTTTGCAATGTTTAACCTTTATTTTTTTGTGTGTGATTCGTCACTTTCATTCATTTACTTTCCGCGATAAATTTCAATAATGCGATCCTGATCAACATATTCAAAGATATGTGGAGCATCCATGAGAATGCCAACAGTTCCTGCCGTAGTGACAATGAAGAAAATGTACAACTGCAAGCGATCGATGACCATGGCTACATATTTCCAATCCTCGCGAGTCTGCAAAAACGGGGCGGGGGGACATTAGGATCGATGAAGAGTCTCTTGATTGAAAGCAGGCTTACCTGGATGTAAAGATCCTCGTTACGCAAATGCTCGGCGATGAACTCTACCGCCTCGGTAGCCTTGCTCGCCTCTGGGGACAATAGAATTGAATCGGAAGACTCACTTTCGCGCCTGCAGCCATCGCCCAGGCCCAGTTCGGCGCCACTGTTTACTTTGCGATTGATTTTGCAATTGGGATGATGGAGATCAGATAGCTCCATTACCTCCATTTTGGATTGCTTGCCACCAATTGCACTGATATGCTTGGGCAGCTCGGCTGGGGAGCCATATGAAGGATGCGGATGGGCGGGCATGCTCATCCCTGGCATTTCCATCATCCAGCGTAGGCGGGTCTTGCGCGGACGCTTCATGAATAGGAAGGCTGGCAGATAGTGTAGAAATACCGAACGTATCCACATGGGCATACGATGGGTGCGTGGACCTCGGAAATTCCAATTGATAATGATCACCGTAACCAGAATAGACACGGTATTCATAATGAAGGTGAATAGCAGATACTTGGCTATAAGCGGCAACACTAGCGAAGTGGGCGGTAAAATTTTGGATACCAACAACAGGAACACAACCAGTGACAGCAAAATACTAATGCCCAATGTGACCTAAGCAATGTGACGGGAAGAGCAACCAGTTTGACTAGAGAATTGACCTTACATTGGAACTACTACCTTAAGCTTACCCTTAGCCCTTAACAAGTTAAGCCAACCAACTCACCTTCTCGCCGGCCTCGGCGGGCAAATAGAAAACCAGCACACAGAGAAATGAAATCAACACCGTGGGTAATATCAAATTGACCGTATAGAATAGTGTTTTACGTCGTATTATTATGTAGAAAGTGATGTCCGTCTCAGTGGGATGATTGCTATCGCCCTCGTAGACATTTAAATAAGCTGGCACCTCAATGATATCCCAAGTACCCGATTTCCAGTAATCCGATAGATCCACAAAGTTCTTATTGTTGTACAAGGCCAACGAGACCTGGTCACCATTAAAAGTCCAAGAACCGAATTTCATAATACAAGTCTGCTGATCGAAGGGGAAGTAGGTCACGTCAATGGTGCATGAGCTCTGATAAATGGCCGGCGGAACCCACAGCACTTCTCCAGTGGGATAGATGAGAACGTTTGATTTGTAGCGGACCTCATAATTGCCATCGGCACTGGAGATAACAAAGAATAAAAGATATCAATGTTGGGTTTCCCGTAAATCTTTCACGATCATTGCGAAATCTCCTTCGATCTCATTTCGTTGGAGTTAATTTATAGTAAGTTAGTTGGTTATTTAGTTATGTATGTAGTTACTTATAGTTACTCACTTATTGAAGAGCACAATATCCGGTTTCCAAACCTTATCGGGCGGCAGTCGCAGTACACCAATGCCGCCGTAATCAGCCTCATCCCATTGTAGCTGATAGTCGTACCAAACCAAACGTAACCAAACGTTTGATTTCATAATTTGATTTTTCTCATTCTTGTTCGGAATTGATATAGTTCATGGTAAATTGGTTTAATTTTTTTATGATCATGGTGATGAGAGATTTTTTTTTTGGTACGATTCGTGTTAATATGCGGATTTATATATATTAATATGTATATATATTTTGAGATGATTCGAATCGAATCGAATATTTTGCGTACGCATCAAAATTTTCAAACAGAGAGCGAGTGAGAGAAAGAGAGAGAGAGAGAGAAAGAAATTGAAGGGTTTGGAAGGGAAGGAGGGATACAGTAGTTAAGTCATTATGTTCTTAATTTGATTAGAGTTAGTATTTTTTTCTAAGGCAACTGAATTGTTTGTGTTTTGTTTTTCACTACGAACATACATTTATATGGTACAAAGAGACAAGTCAAGGCACAACGAGTAGTACGAGAGTAGTCCTAAAAGTTTCCTAGTAACTCAAAACAAACTAACAGCAAGGATCTGACCTATATTTACTGAGTGATGGACACAGCCGTCCTTCCATCACCATGACACTGCTCAACGGAGGGTACTTTTCAGAAACTTTTAGGATTGCCCTCGTTCGTGAAACAAAATTTGTTAGTTATGTACAATTTTGATTATTTACAAAGCATTAAAATAAATAAAAAACAGTTTGCACCCTATGTGCATGTTTTTTTTTGTTGGGTGGGCAGCAACGAAACTCAAGAATATTTTTTTTGTTTTTTGAAATACAACTTGAAAGTACAATTATACACGCTACTAAAGTTTTGTTTTTTCTGATTTTGATTGAACACTTACGACATTGATTAGCTGTACGAACGCCAAACCAAATCTTACTCCAACTTTTTGTGTCATATTCTGTACGGGTCGTATGAGTTTATTGTAGCCTCGAAAGAGGTCACGCACCAGGCGCTCTTCATCTTCGGATGCATTGACTAAAATTAACCCAAAAAGTAATCGAACCGAAAAACAAGGATCACAATGTTAAACAAAAGAGCAGGGAATATTGAAAACAAAAATAAAGGAAACAAACAAAATTAAACATTAGTTTTAAAACGAAAAAAAAGACGGAGAAACAAAGTTTACAAGGATGATTAAAGTATTTCTTTTTGTGGTTTAAGTTTTTTGTTGTTGGCCTTTAATTTTAATATTTTTGAATGGTCTTGTGATGACATATAGCTTAGAAAGAGTTAGAAATAGGTGAAAAATGAAGGTAAAGTAAGATAGCGAAAGAGAGCGAGAGAGCGAAAGACAGAGATAGAGACAGAGAGAGAGAGACAGAGACAGAGAGAGAGAGTAGAAAGATTCTTCAAGAATAAACCGATTTGTTACCGATTTGTTCTTTTGGTCTTTGGAATTTGTTTGAAAGGAAAATTGTAAGAATGACTAGTAGATTGCTCGATTTGTTGAATGATAATTGTTCAGTTTTTTGTGGTGTGATTTCTGTTACCTCTTTGTATAATCGGGGTGGTGGTTTTGGGGTTTTTTTTCAGGGTGGGGGGTGGGGGTGTTGGGTTAGGAGGACTTGGGGTTATACGCCGCCGCATTTCATTTTCTTTTTGGAGGTATTTTGCCCTAAAACCATCAACTATGAGTGAAACAGTTTCCGTGATTTAAGGCAAATACCTCTTGATTACAAAACAAACAGTCCTAGAGCCTAACTACCATAAATGGGGATATACATTCATGTATGTAAGTACATATACGATACATATAAAATATATATGTGGTCGTCAGTGCAAAGTGCGAGCATTGTTCCTACAAACATCTAGATAACTTCTCTAAAGGGGCCCGCTGAGTTTTAGCTACGAAAATGCTAAAATACTAATTGATGAAAGAGATGACTATAAATTTTTGGCAGATTTATCCGGGCGACAGAGAAAGGGAGAGAGAAAAGGAGAGGGTAAGAAAGCATAGTGGCTCTTTCCCTCTCGCTCTCTTTCTCCCCTCTCTCTCTCTCTTTGCGCAGTAGCAGAGTCAGTTGAATGGCTTCCCATTCCCAGACCTCATTCTGGGTCTGCTTTTTTGGGTTTTTGTTGCTTCTCTCCCATTTTATGGCCTGTGACCGGGTTATCCTTGTCTACTTATGTGCGGATATATGGAGCAGAAATTGCAATTGCTCTAGGCGACTGGGTGGGGTGAGATATTTGTATGAATGAGTGTGCACATCTGTCTGTGTGGAAGTGAGTGCATGTATGTGTGAGCTATTTATTTGTTATATGGGTACCTAAAAAGATTACTACACTCCTTTTTTGTCGAGGAAGTATTTTAACTTGTCTAAATTTCTACAGTTTTTTTGGCTTTTTCACGTTTTCTTGGACTGCTCAGAACAGAAGGAGTATGAATTAAGATTCGGCAGTTGATACAGAAATCTCTTTTTTCAAGTCAATTTGTAATTATTCTTTTCGTTTTTTGAGTCTTTAACAATTGTTTTCTTTTTAAGATTTCGTTTGCTGTTTACATTCATATTATTTTGTCGGTCTCGCTGTGGGTACCCATTCTGCGGCGCCTAAGAGAAAGTTTTCGACTACTATATTATGATAGAAAAAAAAACAATATATATAGGTAGTAGTAGTAAAAAACGAATAATACACTAGTTATAAAGAAGAATAAGACTGATAGATAGCAGTAGTATGTGAGTAGTAGGCAGTTAAGTAAGTAGGTAGTAAGTAGTAGGTGGTTTGTGGGTATTTTTTGGGGTGTTTAACAGAAAGTTTATCGAGCGATATCTAGGCTAAAGTAGAGCAAGAGAGCCATATACATACATATATGAAAATATAATGTATACAAATGTATATATATATAGCGATAATCAGGGATTTATGAGGGCAGAGGGGTGCTACTGTTTTGTTTGGAAAATGTTTGACTACTGAAGTTCTCCAAGGGCAATTGTGATTTTCTGTGGGGGGTGAATTGGCTGGTTGATTGGGTTAGCTTTTTATACCTATATATATATAGTAAATGATAGATATATGTATATTTGATTTAATTAGTCGAATGATTAGCGCTGTTCATGGTTGGATCTTTTTTGCAGCATAAGCAGCGAGGCTTTGGCAAATTCCTCGAACGCGACAAATCGGCAAAATTGTGTTGATGTTAGTAGTGTCTTGGCTAATGAGCTATATACACAAAGACATTCAAGTGGTGGTTGGTAGAGGTGCTTGTTGAGTAGTAGTAGTAGTAGTAGTAGTAGTAGTAGTTGTAATAATAGTTGAAGAATTGTTATATTGGAGAAGAAGATTGGCTGCTGCTTGCTGATGCAAAGGAATGAGGAATTTGTCAAAGCATCGCTGCTAGGGCTTTGTATAAAATTTAAGAAAAAAATCAAATCATTGCTGGAAAAAAAGAACTGCTAGTTTCCGTTGATATATTGTATATGTTTATATATGAATAAGTATTGGCTGTTGTTCCACTTATATAAGTCGTCGAATGTGTCGACTCGACTTTCTTGCACACGCACACATACCTGTCATGAAAAGCATCCACCCTAGGATGCCTATTAGGAGCCAGGACTTGCTTGTTAGCTCCATGTCCGATCCTGTTTTTCCGGCCTGGTCTGGTCTGGGCTAGGCTGGGTTGGACCGATCTAGGCGACTTTTCTTTGGTTTTCCGTGCTAGTTCTTAGGCTTACTTACAATTATTAAGTTGAGACATCTCTCATCAAGTACAAAGGCCTGAGCCCACGCCCTGTGGAACAAGTAAACAGTTGATGGATTCGGAACGAGTAGCGATAAGTTTTCCTTTACCTCAACTTGAATTGATTTTGTTGGAATTCAGTGTTTCCTGGTTTCAACTTTTTTACTATGGTTTTTACCAATTTTTATTTGATTTTCTGCTTAGATTGTCCGAAATGTTACAACTTTTGCTTCGGCAGTTTGGGTGCGGATTAAATTGAGAGCTCTACTTCGGGATTCTGGATAAAAAATCAATGGGATGCGCACAGCCTCAGCAGCATCACCAACATCAGAGAGGGCAAAGTTCACAGCGCAAATGCGGATAAACGAAAGAGACAGACAGAGAATGCAAAATAGAGAGAGAAGAGATGCCCAATAACAGGGTGGAAATTTGTAAACAAAAGAAATTAACAGCTGTTTACAGTTTGTTGTTTACACCCTTGCCCCACGAAAAAGCAACACTCAACTCAGCCTTATACCATCTTTTCCACCTCCAGCATAGTGACTAGCCAGCCCGCTGCCAGCGATTCATGAAATATAATATATGTACTAAGTTCTGCTGTATGCTGTATTTCCGTAATTTCGTTTAACTATGATACAAACTCTTTAATTAGTCACCGTCAGCGTCACCGTCACCGGATCGCGTTGAGCCTAAAAATTAGCTATCAAAATATAAACAACTAACAAAAGCCAACGCCTCAAAAGGTTTTGTGGGCGTTTTGTTTAGCATTAATTTTTGCAAATGCTTCTCGTATTTCTTTTATGATTTGTGTTTAATCACTTTGTAGCCGACACACAGTAGCGGGGATACATACATACATGCAAATACATATATTAATCATTAATATGTGCTAGTAATTGATGGAACTCAAATGGTTTAAATAAACTTGGAAAAACCATTTAATAGTTTTTAATTCGTTTTAAAATGACCCTGGATAGGTGTAAGGACAATGTTTTTATAACTTCCAACAAGCCAAACTCATTATCTATGTATATAAATTATGTTGTGCCATCATTATCACAAATTTAAGAGGGGAAAGGAAATAAAACAGGAGTTCCTGACAATCATCAAAGATTTGACCTGGAAGAGGTTGGAGAAGTCAGCAGACTCCTGGCTCCTGATCATCGAATCGCTTTGCCCAAGATATTTCCAACATTTAACCAAACAAACAAACAAACATTACAACAACAAAAACGGAGGAAGAAAAAAACGAGAGTTCACAGATTATGCATGCCATATAAAACCCCGTGCTAGACGTTTGGTAATGAAAGCATATTTTTGCATTGTTGATGCTGGATGCTGGTGCTGGGTGCTGGCTGCTGGCTGAATGCCTCATGATGATGAGTTTTATGTGCAGGCATGACAGCGCAATACAACTCACAATACACAAGCCAAAGACGAACAACGAAAGACTCTGGCCACGAACGTGCAAAAGTTATGAGACATGTGTGTGGTGTGGTGACTGCTGAAAAGCAGAAAAAACACAAACCGAAACCAAAAAACACACACACACAGCAGCTCTAAGGTCGCCACGAAAAGAAGCAAAAAAAAAAACTCAATTTTGTAGCTTTGTTCGATGTAAAGTTGCAGCAATTTGGCTGCCATTTTGGTGTCACCAGAAAGGCTGATAAAAATCGAATGAATCAACCAAACGCCAACGCGCCGGATAAAAAGATTATTTTTTAATATTAATTTTTTGTATTATTATTATTTTTGTTTTTACATAATTATTTCAGTATTTGATTGAAACACTTTCTGGGGCGGGCAGCTGCTGTTAAGATTTCAAGGTCTTTACGTGACTCCAAAATGATGCCGCCGAAGCCCCGCCAATCCGCACGGGGAGAAAGCGGCATTGGGCGTGGCATTCAAATTCAAATAGAGACCATAAGCACGTTTGGAACCACAATATACAGAAATATGATTATGTCAAGTACATATGTGACACTCCGCAGGACTTTCTTTGAAATTAGAAGGGCATTAATCATACTTACCGAATAAACACAGACTTAAGTTGAAATTGGATATACATTTTTTGCGTTTGTTTAAATATCTTGTGTGTATGTGTTTGTCTTTCTAATTTTTTTCTGAGTCATTAATAAATAAACATTAGTTCATTGTATGCAAAATTGTCTGTGAAAACAATTTTTCATTTGTATACGAATCTAATTTGCCATCATAAACATTTGGATTTGTTTTGTCTTTTTGTTTTGTTTACTTCTCATATGTAGCATGGCTTTATAAATTAATTAGCCAAGGCAATTCTGACTTCTGCAAATCGCAACTAATGATTTAGTGTTAATTTTTACACTCAAGAATCTTTTGGTAAATAGCAACAACAGCAGCAGCAGTAAGAGCGGCAAATGAGCAAACTCACTGACAAACAAAAAACAAATATTACACAATTAGCAGTTGCAGCAGCAACAGCAACAGCAGCAGAAACAGCAACAGCAACAAAAACAGCAGCAATAGTTGGGCAATAATATTAAAAGTCCTCAACCATATTAACACTTTGGGCAACGTTTTGCGGCGCGCCACAGCTGAAAATTTGTGTCAAATTCGAACAGCTCGAAGTAGCATCAACAACAAAACCAAACGAAATGAAACTCACGACACAAAAAACGAAAAAAAAAAAAAAAAAATGAAAAAGAAAACAAAAGCAAAGCAAAGGCAAAGCACATAAATCCAAAATGAATATGACACGCAAAACGCTAAATAGGCATACGGCCCATGAGGAAGTGCCACAAGTGGCACAAGTCAAAATGAGAATTTCAACTTCCTTATGCTTGCCACATGCGTTTCTGTGTGTGGTGGCGCATAAATACAAAGGTCCAAAAACACTCATTAATTGACAGACCCCATCCAGCTAAACATACAAGTAGCAGCCTAAAAGGCTGCTACAAATCAACAATTACAGTGCTTGCTTTAGAAGTAGGTTCATACATAAGAAAAGCTTGTTCCGAAATCGTTATCAAGCAATTCAAAAGCATTCGAAAAGTTGTACAACTGCCATCTGAATCATAGCACCCACAGTTCACAAGGTAACAATCAGTCTGGGCTCAGTCCTTGGTGTACACAGGTGGTAGCGATGTGAATACTTTTGAATATCTTTGCATAACTATCAAGTCACTATATCTAGATCTAGATCTTGTTCAAGCAAGACTAGCCGTAGTCAGACGGATAAAAACCAACTTAGATCATGGATTAGCAGTTTGAAGCTGAAAAATGTCCTTTAAGCTTAAGGATGATTGTTTTTCTTATGAAATTCAGTTTGAACGCCAGAATAATGTAATCAAATTTAATAACAGTTGATAAAAAAAAAAAAATCTCACATGTATTTATCCAATTTAAAGCTGGGATAAATAAATGTAAATGTAACCCAAACAGACATTGGAAATAAACTTAGCGGCTAAACTACTAAAGATACTCCTTAGGCCTAGAACTTTGTGGTAAACTATTTACAAAAACTTCTTAAAAATACACATTTCCTTCGGATCAATCGATCTGCCCCTTGTGAGCTATGTACGAGTCATAGAGCGTTGACTCCTTGCGCCGCTTAAGGCGGGAGCAGGCAATGAGCAAGGTGACTGTGAGGATGCAGAGTAAGGCGGAGCAGCTTGCCGTGAGAGCGGAAAACGTTGAGGTCTTCAGGCAAGTCTGGGGGGGCTTGCATGGGCTTCGTTTGACGATGGGCGAAGATATCATCACCGTCGTTCTCGCCCTCTTGAAGCACACGTAACGATTGAAAGAGATTGACATTCTCGGAGAGTGACGCCTGACCACCCGGACTATCTGTTGAAGTGCCCGCCTCTCCGAGAGCATCTGAGAGTGGAGGCACGGAAATGTTTGTGGCTGTCTTATTGGAGGTGTCACGCTTGGTCACCGCCTTCAGATTTCGCCAATGGCAGGGTTGACTCTGTGAAAATAAAATATTTTGAGTATTAACACTAAGGAATGCTGGTGATTCTATGCAAACAGCACTCACGGGACAACGTCCGTGACACATCCGCACATCGCACTCAATATAAAGAGCCGGGGAACCTGTGAATCGGAAAGTCTTCATGTAGGCATAGACTTGTGTCTCGTATACACCCGAATCTGACCAGGATCCTCTAAACCGGGAAATAAGTTTGTCGTCCACAGGACAACCTTGATGATCAATTAGCTGTATGCGCTTATTGGCTCCATTATGGGCGTAACAATCATTGACCACTATGTCGAAACCATCTGGAAGAAAAATGATGAACGATACAAAAGTATACCGAGGTAGAGTGCAAAATTGAACTTACCATATTTACTTCTCATGTAGATAATCAAAGTCAATGGATCGCCCACGCGCACTGGCCCAGTGACTCGAGGGCCGCCTATGCCATAGCCGTTTTGTATCTCCATATAGCATTCTGGAGGACTCAGGGTAAAGACCACAGGATTACCAGTGGCCACTCTAAAAGCAACAGAAAATTAAATAATAAACAAAACTGTTTGTAAAACTTTTTCGAGTTTTGTCTCTTTTCACTTACTCCACATCGAGAAATGGAAAAGTAACCGTTTTCCAGAAATCATATCCATACTCGCAAGTGACTTTAAAATGTTCATCAAATTCCTCTTCAATCAGGGGATTATATTGAACAGTTACAGTATTCCACATAAAATTCTGCAATGTATATCAAAATGTATAAGCTGATCGGAAATGTCTCGTTAGGATCTCACAGTGGGGTTCTTGCGGCTCTCTTCCTGCAGTGAATTCTTGCCCAAAGTTCCACAACGATTTAATTGAATATAAAATTCATAATAATCTCTTCCTGAGCCATTTATGTACATGCAGTCGGGATCGTAGGCGTAACCAGCTGAGTAGAGCAAGCCACTAAATGAGCCATTAAAACCTATGCGAATCTTCATGTAATCGTCTTGGCATTCGGCTTCAATGTCTAAAATAAGTTTGAGACTCCTGAGTAAAACGTTTGAAAGGCTGAATGGTGTGACTTACGTTGAACTCTGGTGGCATTATGGCCAAATTGTTGATAGTCCTGTTCCCAGTATTCCTCGTGCCATTTATTGCCATCATATGGTGACACGTGATAGCCACTGCCATCTATACCTGTGGGCGCGCCACTCGAATCCACACCAGTTGAGTCGTAGGTCAAGTGCACGGGATGTCCCACACGTTGCGGTATATAGCCAGAGGAATCGGGCACATGATCGGCCTACAGAAAGGTGAAAAGAGTAGATTGAGTGAAACACACTACGTATGCACAAAGCAATCTTTTGTCTGACCACATCATGCTGCAATTTGTTGCGCTCCACAGTTGCACTGCTGCGATTTGTTGTGTCCTTTGGAACTTTCTTGGAACCCACCAGTCCAGCACGCTTGCTCAACTTAGAGGCCTGGGTAGTGGGTCCCGATATATACGATTTGGAGGACAAAGCCACCAGCTCCTTCTGACCAACCTCTCCCAAAGGATGCTTGAGAGTGCGTGGCGTGGGAGTTGTAGTTTGCACTCGACCCTTACGTAACAGTAGTGGAATAGATGGCAAAGCTGAGGGTGGTGCAGCCTGAGTTGTGGTCGCCACTGCTGCTTTACTCACAATGGCATAATCAGTGCTGGTCAATTCGAGGCAATCACCAAAGGGCTGAAAAGTCAAAACGTGAAAGGTGCGTTTAAAAACTGCTAAATCAGCTTCTGGCAAATAGACAACATGTTGTTTTTTTTTTTTTTGTTGTTCTCTTTGTGTGTTCAGGGGGAAGCTACGCAACATATGGCAGCGGCGGCATATCCGTTAGACAGGCCCAAAGATTGGCCAACGATTGGTTACGGTTCATGTGCCTCTGCCATAATCAGGAAGTGCATTCTAAGAATGTGATTTAACTGTTAAATAGATTAGATTTTGCAATAGATTCGCTTTGTTCTCGAACCACTTGGCCAACCACCACCAAAGAAGCCGAACTCCAGTTAAGCTTAATAGTGAAAGGTTCGCTTCGTTCATTTCTCATCCGTCTTCGTCTTCATCTTCACTCACCTGCAACATCAGCATCAGCCGCAGCAGCATCAGCAGCAACATTGTGGTAAATCCTCTCATCTTCAGTTCCCAAGAGCAACTGTTGGCTACAGAAAATACACATATGTTTGTAAGCATGTCAATATACACATCATAATCCATTTTCAGGGTCTTGCTCAATGCGTGACCTTGCTAGTGGTCACTCAAGTGTTGGTTGGCTGTTGTGCTTCACTTACACCAAATGCGTGAAGCAGGCAGGCAGGCAGACAGGCAGAAAGGAAGTATGTGGTTCATAAATTAATTATGGTCAATATGCAGAGGAAAACATGGTTAACAACCAGAAAATGAAGCAATAGGTGGCCGCAACAACAATACGAAGCTTGAATACCCTTTGATCAGGCGATCACACAAACTATCAGTACATAATGTGGGGGAGTCGCTTTGTTCCGGCCCTCAATAAGACTCTATCTACAATGTCGCGTTTATTGGTTAAAGCCTAGAACAATAGGGGGAAGCTTGATGAAGCCAAAGTACTTGATGTTGTTGCTGTTGATGTTGGCGATGCCGTTGCCGTTGCTGTCAGCCGTTAAGGTCAAAGGCATAAAACTGTCAGCCACTTGCGTTTTGCTTCTCGTTATTAATTATAAAGTCACAGAGCCACCTCTCTGTCTTTGCCTCAGCGTCTTGTTCGCCGTTTCAGAGTGAAGAGTTACATTTTGATGACAGTTTAATGAATTATGCGATTTTGGACTATCTTCATCATTCTCATCCACTCGCACTCGCACACTCTGTGTGGATGCTTCGCTGGTTTTACACTTAGCTGTAAAAACGCACGCCGTTTGCTTAATTGTTGTTATAATTACTTTAGCTTCAACTTGTTTTTGTTGTACTCGTATTTGTTTTTGGATATTTTTGTTTAGTTTACCTGGTTATGCAATGGTTTTAAGTTTAAAGTGTTTGGTTTCGGTTTTTGGCTTTCATTATTTTCAGCTGTGGTTCTTTGCTTTATAATTACATTTAATCGTACTTGTAGCCTGACCTTGAGCTGTTTCTTGGCTCCTTCTGCCTTTGCTGTTTTGGCCATCTTTGTGTGGGCTGAACATTAGTTGTTATGGCTAACGGTACGTGGAAGAAAAAAACAACCCCCAATACGCTTTTATTCGGAGTATTGAAAATCAAAATGTTCATCTTTCACCTCTCCAAAATAACTCCCTGATATGCCTTCATATAGAAATATTTAATGCCAACTAAACAAAAGCCAGGAAAGAAACTATTGAATAAATATGGCCAAAAGCCAATTCCTTTGATAATTAATATTTTAAGTAAGGAAAAGAAACTGTAAAATACCTGTCCAAAAACACTCAACAACTTATATTTTTGTCGAAGTCTCTAAAATATCTTTTTGGATGATTTACTTTATTCAATACACTTACCTTGCTTATAAATATCCACAGGATCTGCCTACGGATCGGTACTAAGTATATTTTATGGAACACTTTACTTCTTGGTATGGTATACTTCCAAGTCTTGGCAATGCACTGATCTCTGACCTACTCCAATCTAAAGCATTCACAAAATGATTACTTCATAATGGTCACAAATTTTTACACAAAAAAAAAAAAAAAAAAAAACAAACGCAAGAGAAGTTGACCTATTTCCCGTGACTTTTCACAAAACTCCTCCAGGCGTCGTTCATAAAACTTGACGGGGCGTGCCAAAAGAAACAGTACAAAGCGGTTTCACTTTCAATATGATAGCTCGGTTGATTTTTTCTTTTTCCGTTTTTGGTTGGATATTGCGCGATCTTTTTCTACGTCATTTATGCCATTTATCAGGTGGTTTGCTTTACATGTTACACGTCTTTTTCGGAAAAGTGTTGTTGGTTTTTGGGTTTTCGCTTTTTGGCAGACCGAAAAATCACTCAAGTGCAACTTGCCAAATAGAATCACAACGAGTCGCTCTGTTGGTGGGTAGATCTGAGAGGTTGTTGCCTAATCTTACATAATATGGCCAGGGCGCTACCACCACGACGAGAGGAAAGATGTGCCTTACGAACAAACGGACGATGGTTTGCAGCTCTTCGCGTTACGCTTAGGTGTGAAGCCAAGCGCAGCTGGTGGCGGACCTTTATAAAGTTTTTCCACCACATCCAACCAGCCGTTCATCCACTCATCCACATGGTTAGAAGTGTGGTAGAAGAAAATGAAGAAGTTAAAGAAGAGCTCGGCTCCCCCCAAGTGAAGTGTAGTTGGGTAACGTTATCACCCATCCTCTTCATTTACTTTCATTCAAACAATCAAAGTTACCGTTAACTTGCAAGTTCGCAGAAGTGCAGCATCAGCATCCAAGGAGGAACTGACCGACCCCTTTTGGCCTTTCAGTCAAGGTCAACGCCTTGCATTTACCTATAACGGTAACTGTCTTTTAATTACATTTTCCTAAGACTTTACCAAGCGTGTCTGCCTGTCTATGTGTTTGTGGGTATCTGTGTGGGGGGTTTTTTAAAATACAAATTGCTAATTACTTAGTTTGTTTAAGCATTTTAACGGTGTTTTAAGGTGTCTTGTGAAAGGCACCCCCCGCCTCCACAGGTTGACCCTGGTGGTCCGCTGATGGCATGCAAGGGCAGCGTTTTCCACAAGTGTGACGACTGATTCCCAGTTCGTCCAAAAGAAACACCCACCACGGCAAAGTTGACCCACATTGAATGTGCTGCCACGAACAGTTTTAAGTGCTGCCGATGTCTACATCAGTTTCAAGGGTTAGAAAATAAATCGTATTACGTAATGGCTTTGGCAATGCCCGGCCAAACAGATTACTATTAACGTTCAGGTAAACGCATCATCCATTAAACTTAATATATTTCTTCCTGTTTTAACCACTTACACTTAGGATAACAAGGAATCTTTCCCACGTGACACTTCTGTGGTCCGTTTCAGACTTTCGGCAAAGTAAACTTAATGGCCAACAGTTCTGTAAGAGATTTTGACCTAATGTCTTCCTTCTCGCTCATTTTCACATAAAATTGCATCATCCGTTTGATTCAAAAAAGATCGATATCCTTGAGTATATTCAGCTATTGTATAGGGTAAGATTGACATTTCCGCTTATGTCTTATGTATATGTCCATGTACATATATGTCGTTGTGGACTCTAATTTATTTATAGCCAATTTAAATGAATAAGACTTCAATTAGTTTAAGTTTTAGCTTAGTCATTTTTATTGTGTTTTTTCTATATTTTGTATTTTTTTTGTTTTGTTTCTTTATATATTTTCACACTTTTTTCATACTTTTTGTCCCATTTGATATCCTTTTTTTCATTTATCATTTTCATCAACATAATCAAGCATACACATTTACATAGATAAAGATCTGATCATCAAGCATTATAATAATACATGGTCATAAACAAAAACAAAAAAAAATTAGTTAAACCATACATCAGAGAATGGATCCCTTGAATTTTTGTAGCGTTTTGTCGACTCGTTAGATTAAAAACTAAATTCCAAATCTCCTTCAATCATTCGATTAACATAAGCTTTTTGTAGAAATTAATTATAATCGTGGGTATTTCTTTGTTTAAATAAATAATATTAGATCTACTGTAATATAATATGTTTGTTACACTCCTTTCATTCATTTCATTTCTTTTTTTTTTTTTGTCATTTTTTTTAAGTTTTTGTAATTTTTGTTTTGGTTTATATGTATAGTTTAAAATTTTTATTGCATTTTTTGGTAGTTTTTCTTGTTTTTCATCTTTGTTTTAAATTGAAACTCTGAACATTTAAAATCTACAGATTTACACCAATAATTATATATAGTTATGTATGTATGAATATATATATATTTTTTTTGTCATTGTTGGATTTTTATACCCTTGCAGAGGGTATTATAAAATTGGTCAGATGTTTGTAACGCACAGAAGGAGACGTTTCCGACCCCATAAAGTATATATATTCTTGATCAGCATGAGAAGCTAAGTCGATATAGCCATGTCCGTCTGTCCGTCTGTCCGTCTGTCCGTCTGTCCGTCTGTCCGTCTGTCCGTCTGTCCGTCTGTCCGTCGGTGCGTACGCGTTTTACTCAGCCATCTTAAGAGCTATCGGGATGAAATTTTTTTGGGAGCTTTTTTTACCCGGGTGAGATAAAGTATGAAAATCTTTGGGATCGGACTACTATATCATATAGCTCTGGAACAAAAATTTTTGCAAAAATTGGAGTATCCCCATGAAATTTACCAATATAATAGAATTTGATATAAAATCTCAGATCCCAAAATTTGACCCTGATCGGATAAATAGAACACAAGTTACAGTCTATATAAATCGGTTCAATCGCTGCCGGCAGCTCTGCTTGCTGCCTACTACGTCACCATCTGTTAACAGAGCACATGCATACACACACAGACGCAACGCTATATAAACTGTATGTGTATGCGTGCGTTGCTTTGCTTAGGGAATGAGGGAAGAAGAAGAACAAATTGTACATAGTATGAAGAGTAAAATTGTTTTGTTTGTATATTAATGAATTGAGTTGCAGAAAAGAAATTTTGAACATGTGAAATTATTATTGTCAAGGACTGCAAGGGTATATAAACTTCGGCATAGCCGAATTTAACTTCTTTGATATTTTTACATAGTTTTATATTAATATTTTTAGTGTTGCTAAATTTTGATATTTATAAATTTTTTGTTTTGTGTTTGCGGTTAAAATACTAATTAAAACTGATGCTGATCTTGCCATGATTGTTTGAAGATATATATGTATATGCATATATCCATATATAATTGTAATCCTTCATACTTAGAAAGAGGGATTGTGGTTGGAGGGAGGCTTAGAAGCAGCATTTGCGGTTGTTGTTGGCGCCACTGACCAACTTGCAGTGTTGCATGTCCGAGCGACGCGGGCGGTTGGCCTTGGCCTGAAAATCGCGAACCTTATTCGAACGTTTGATGGCGCTGCGGCATAGCTGCTGGTGCTGCTTCTTGTTGTTGCTCTGAAAAGGTACCAATAGTGTCGAGGGATTAGGCGAAGAGCAGAAAGTATGGATAGAAAGTATGGATTTACCTTCTGGCTTTGGCGAGCCAGAGTCTGCTGCTTCAGCTGAGCGGCCGCATGGCGATCGAAACGTGCGTTGTGCGAAGAACGCTGCTCCTGCACGGCACTTGCAGGCTCCGAAACTGCCTGGGAATCCTCCAGTGAATCGTGCTCCTGCTGCTGTGGCACTTCCGCTGCCCCGAGATCAAGATTTACAAAACTTTCAGTGCCCTCCTGAGTGGGCCTAATACTACGATAAACGGACATGCTGCAATGCAAGACAGAAAAGACGCACATAATGAGAATTCCTTTAGAATTAGTTGCGTTAAGCATGGTGCCGGTATGAAGATATGAAGAGGGATTGAAGGGAGTTGTGTTTTATGTATGTGTGTTTAATAAAGATCACCAACCTTGGATGCTCAATCAATAGATTCTCAAATGGTGAAGTTTCCATATTGATTGGCCCAATCGAGGTGAAGCATGGTGGCGGTGTTACGTACCAGGACTCCTCCATGAGCACGCCATTAGCTTGACCACCCTGATCACTGCCGCAAGGTGATGCGGGAGCCGGGGACGTGGCTGCCGCCGCAACATACAGGGACTGACTCACATTATTGTCAGTGTCAGACACGCCAGCACATATCGGCACACTTCTGGGCGGGCTTAGGGTTGAGATGCTTAATGGCCGATTTACGCGCGAGCGTTGCATGTAATTGCGTTGCTGCTGTGGCCGCGGTCCAGTGTAAAGGGAATGCGAGTTGATATGCTGACGGCGGCGCGTCGACGCAGCCGCCGATGATGTAAGGCCATGGCTTGCAGATCCTGCCTTTGGCTGAAGTTCCACCACCGATAGCTCTTCTTCGGAGTCGCTGCGTGGCAGAGAATCCTCTTCTTCGTCTGGCAAAACATTATTAATATCATTAATATTTGAAACTTAAAATTTAGTTGGATTGGTTTTTGTCAGTTTTCTTCATAGCTTACCTTCCTTTTCGACAATAAACCATTCGTCCTCGTCAAAGTCCTCGTCAATGCTAATACCCCCTCTAGGAGTGAGTAGCTTCGTTATAGATGGCGGCTGTTTATGTTGCTGCTGTCGCTGTTTGCCCCGACGATTTTTGCCGCTGCCCCCACCGCGTTTACCGTTATTGCTGCGCACAGTGCCTCGATTATTGCCCGTTACCGATGGCGTGGATGAGGTCACCTCAATTACATCTCCAGCGACCTGATCGTTGCCAGAATCGTTGTTGTTGCTGCCGCCGTTGCCGGGATTGGTTAATTCGTTACTTTGAGTTGACTCGTCAGTTGCTTGCGCTCCAAATAGAAACGTTGCGAGACTGCTAAACATTATACAATCCACTCGGTCCTCGGATGTACGGATGCTACTGTTCGCTGTACTGATAGCTTGCTTATTGCTTTTTGGAGTTAACTTCAAAAGGATTGTTCTTTCAATGAGATCAATTTACGTTAAGTTTTAAGAGTGTTGTCAGTGCAATTGTATAATAGAGAGATTGCTTATAATGTTGCAGGTTGTTGGTTTTGTTCCTTGGATGTTGCTCAGTCTTTATATTCGCTTATTTTTGCTGCGTCTTTGTGTTTGCTGTGTACTTGTTGTGTTTTTGTATGTAGAAGAAGCTAAAAAGAAAAACAAGCAAAGAAAATCGGTTAGGCAAAAGAAAAAATGTCAGAAAATTGTTCATTCAACAAATGAGCTTAGCAAATTGTGCGCATATTGCGTAATCGGGCAACGTTCGCCCTTTTCCCATTTCCCCATTGACTGGCTTTCCCATTTTCAGCTGCGTCAGTGAACAACTGCAAACTGTATGTCCAACGGGTCGGCTACTTAATATTATTTAATAACATTACCCCCCACACACATTCCAAGTGAGAGCGAGCATATCCGACTATTAAAAAGCCAAGTACTTGTCCTCTGCGTGCTAACTATGGATTCTTTTCCATTACTAAACTGAGTCGTGTTTTAGCCATAGTCCACAACCCCGAGTGTGCTCACATACATACAAATGTACATATGTATAGGTAATTGTGTTGAGGTGGAAATGTTTTCTTTTTCTTTTTTACTGATGCTGATTGAAAGCAAAGCTTTATTAAAAAACAATCTAAAGATGGCAATTATTTCAGACTAGACATTCATTATTATTCACGATGAAAACTATATTAAAGTTTGATAGGCACTGTGCTGCACCCGCTGATGTGCATGTGCCATGCATATGATCAAGTCAATTATATTATATAGACGTACACACATACATACATACATATATACAATTGGAATTGAGCTCATGTCATGACAATGGGAAAATATCGGTGAGTGTGTGTTTGTGTCAACGGAATTGCTTGAAAACGTTTGCCATTTCCACTATTAAGTGCAGCTGATAATCAAAACTGTGCCAATGGGCAGACTGAAGTGGAGTGCTTTAGAGGATAAGGATGATGGTGGCTTGCTGGTGAAATTATGCATGAAAAGAAAACTGAAAACCCCAAAACAAATGCAACAACCATCATGGCCAAAACGAAGCGAATGGAAAGACAAAAGCCAATTGCACTGGCAATGGCAATTGCATGGCCTGGTAAAGCAAAGCAATTTGCAATTTGACCGCAAACAAAACGCAAAAAAACACGTTTACATGAAGTGCACACAATGCACTGGGGCCTGTAAAGAGGCAAGTGAAATCTGCACAACAACCATCAGAGCCAGCGAACTGGCAGCAAATGCTTTTGATGGAGTCCATACCCTACCGAGGAAAAGGCAAATGCCAGCGAAAGCGGATCATAGACTTTGATGATGGGCATAAAGTCTACTCGAAAATTCGACAAATCCAAACAAAACGCTGGAAGAGTATGGTCTTAATTTGGCAATTTCCATAGATAAGCAAGAAGAGGAGGCATTCTATCTCAAGAAGTATCTATCTAATTCGTTGCACACTAAGATTTCAAAGAGTTTATTCCTCCGAACAAAACGTAAGGCAAATTCATCATAAAAACTAGGAAATGACCTCAAAATGTTTCTTCTATAACCATATTTTGACACGAAGTATTTGGTTTTGACGTTTGGCATTCAAACAATTATATTCACAAGTATGTATTAGTTTGATTTACATTTGTATGTTCATATATGTATGTATACCTATGCATTGGCACAAAGTATGCATAAATATGCAATTATAGTGATTGCAGTTACCCACATGGCGGATGTCCGTGCAAATTTGTCCATCCATTGCGTTCGCGCAAGAATTTTATTTTTAAACACGTCGAACACAAAACAAAAACCAATCAAACGTCATTGGCATATACTTTTCACTCTTACACAGACCCCCAGCCATAACAGCTGATAACCTCCGGACAGTAAGACAAAGGCACCAGCTCAATCTGGGACCTGGGCCATTGGCTTGATGTTTGTACTTGATTTGCAGTAAATCATTTTCACTTTTGTCACCAAAGAGCTAAATAAATGTGACCTTGGTCGAATGTAAGCAGTTCTGCAAATGTATGTATAATAAGTAGAATATAAGTATATCTATCTACATGTATGTACCTATGTATATATATACCTGTACCTGCATAGGTAGATATATAATATACAAGTTTCTTTAAAATGTATGACAACAAATTGCATTTGGCTGTGCTTAAATTCACACAAATTCAATCATATGTAGATACATGTGTGTTGCCATAACCTTGATTGATGAGTGTTTTGTTTGATTATATAAGTTGTCTAGATATATGCTGATTATCATATGCATATAGGAAATCTATAAATATTCCCCAAGTCAATATACCTTGGTGTGGTTAGTTTAAAGTTTGTTTTCTTTTTCCTTTCGGTTTCTTGATTATCATCGTGTCTTATTTACTGACAAGTTGGTGCACTCTAAAATAGTATTACGATAAGACACACGCTAGACGCTCCGACTAGACGGCGACGTTCTCAACTATGCGAACACGAATCTATACTATATGTCTACAGCTCAAAAGCCTAGAATGTGTGTTCCAAAGGTTCCCCAAACAAAGGCGGCGAGAGATAGAGAGATAGAGAGAGAGAGAACAGACTTGAATTTAGCGTGGCTAAGGAACTTGAACTAATTCAACTAATGTTTGTTTAACGTCTGGTAAACTAATGATATTGCGAATCAAGGTAAATAGGAATCAATCTTTTTCCTTTGTTTATCCAATTTACATCTTATGTATGTACATACATACATAGTCTACATTTGGGCGCAAATTATAGCAACAATATTGCATCAGTTTCACATAAATACTTTGGAATTTCATTCATATCAAAGAACTCTATATATGAATCTATAAAATAAAAAAAAATTATTAGATAAGAATTTTTTGATATTCATTTGCGAAACTTTACGAAATTTGCCCACTTGACTTGAGATGCCATAAAAATGAAATCTCCAAACAAAGAGCTCTCCTACCCAAAAAACAAAAAGAAACATCTATACAATATATAGGAACTGATATATAGCTTTATAGGTAAGTATACCAACTACCTATACACCCATATACAGAACACACACACACACAGGTATGTATAATACAATCAACTGCCATTGGCGTAACTGATTAGCTTAAAGCTTCCTTTGTTTTGTTGCCATTATGTCTATGTATGTATGTACATATGTGCATATGTGTGTATGTGTTTCCCTTTCATTTATTCTGTTTCTGCTTCTGTTGTTTTTTGGCCAAATTCAAACAATTTGCCCACTTCGATGAGTTACATATATTTATTATGATGTGGGGCGATGGAAGGGCGGACTTTTCTTTTTTTTAAGAATTATGCAATCTTTCCTCAATGACGTCAGCTACAACCTTGAGTGGGAGAGCGCAATAAAACCAAAAGCCAGAATGCCTTTTTTTCGTTTTGTTCGCTTCTACAGAGAGAACATGTAAGTCAGTCTTACTAATTGCACTTAATTGTTATACCATTATCTGGGCAAATCAGCTGAGCCCAGCTGATGACGATGACGATGATGATGATGATGATACTAATGGTGATATTGTGGGTTGCCTTACCTTAAAACACTGAATACTGTGCTTGTTGTTGTAGGTGGTTGTTATTGTTGTAACAGGTGGAAACAAAGAAAACCAAACGTAATGTCTTTTTTGGAGATAATAAAATAATATCCGTATGTATAAAGACACACAAAGACAGCGAGAGAAATGATTTGATGAGGGAAGGCACAGCCACAGACAACAGTTTAGAAAGATACTGCTAAGTCGACAGTCGTTTGCCAACTGAAAACAGAAAATTTTGTTTGAACGGAAGCGCATTTGAATTTCAAAAGCGCACGAAATGAAGAACCAACAACAACAGCAACAACAACAACAAAAAGCTACAAGCTACATCAGCTAGATGGCGAGAGCATATCTTTTGTAGACCAGAGGCAGTATCTGTATCTGCGAGGGTCACCACAAAAGTTCCCAACAAGCACTTACTCTTTGACTAAAAGTGTGATGGAGAATCGAAACGACAAACCACTTTTCCATAAAACAATTAAAATTTGCAAAATTATTTGTAACTTTCACACAAAACAAAACCAAAAAAAAAGTCAAGATTAAATTTAGTTTGTACTTGTTTCAAAACTTCTGGCTTAACCCTCGAGTTTGTTTCGGCCAAGTTTTTGGCTTTTTCAATTTCAATTTTTATTGCACTCTCACAAACTGCAAAGTCTTGATATTTAGTTTCTTACGATTTTTCTGGTGGGGGAATACTGATTTTTAATTACCTATGTCTCTGCCGATATTAATAATTTGTTTAAAAATTTAGTTTTCCTTCGGTTTTCACTTTTCGCACTGCACTTGGCGTTGCGTTTGCTTTCAAATATCAAAGGCGAATGCCAGCCTCAGCAGAAGTAAAGCAACAGCTGAGCATTTGGGCATTGGGGCATTGCGATAAGAGAGAGAGAGAGAGGGAGAGAAGCAGAGAGAAAGAGCGAGAGAGGAAAGACAAAGAGAGAGAGCGTATCTAAGCACATAATTATGTATTTTTTTAAAACGCAAAAAGGCCTGAGCTGTGGGGCTCCACAGAGGGAGGGGAGAGGAGGACGTCAAAATTTATGCTCCACCAAGCAGCTGAGGAGCACCAGCTGGTAGGAAGAAGGAGAGGTTGGTGGTGCGATCATACGCAAGTTTCGTGATTTTTTGTTTAACAACAAAAAGCGAAGCTCTCTTTTGCTAGCTCTCTCTCACTCTCTCTCTCTCTCTAACTCAAACAACAAAGAGAGGCGATCAGCTGGTGCTCTGATGTTGTTGTCCGCTTGACACACTTTTGCTCCCCCTCGTATAAGTTTTTCTATGTACATACATGTGTATGTGTGTATTTGTGTATCTATATCTTTCTCTGTGTTTTTGTTATTACTTTTTTTTGCTTTCTATATCTGCCAGACCAAGTGGCTCTTTGCTGACTAAGCCAACATAGAGGGAAAGGGGTTGAGTGTAGTGCGAAGGAGGAGGATTGCCAAAGTAGTTCGCAGCTGTCTGCTCAAAGTTCAGAATCATATGTATTACATAGATACATACATATGTATGTATGTATGTACATAGATGGATAGATATATTCGTTGTAGTGGTATTCTTTCAATGAGCTTATTAGCAATGAAGTTTATGCCAAGTCACGTTGATAAGTGCAAAAACTTTGCCAAGGCAGCACTCAGTCAAAACGCATAAAATTGCTAATCTAATGAACATTAAAAACTAGACAATATTTGAATTCGAAATATAGTCAGTTAGATATGATGCAATAGCATCAAACACGGTTGTCATATACATACATACATACCATATATTCCTGATACGAAATCTTCAAATCTTATCTTACTTAAAACGTTTACGAACTTGGTAACCAAAAGGAGAGCTCAATAAAGTAGTAATTTTCCCAAGTCCTTTTAGAAATTTATTAATACTTGGACGAATACGACTTTAGTTTATCAAACTTAATGGTTCAGTCAAAAATTTTGGAATTCTATTCAATGAAAGTGCTCGAAATTTGTGATCGCTTTCGTATATGCATACATAGAAAGAATCTGGCCAAAAACCAAAACACAACCTGATGGCCAGGTTCAAGGTTAGTTTGTGCTTGTATTGCTATATAATGTAGATGCATCTGTATTGGTTTCATCAGCTTGTATTCTTGATATTTTTAGAAGCGTTTTTATCATGCAACAGCTGACAGGCTCGGCGACAAGTTGTAGCTCACAGCTGCGGCCACAAAACTGAGCACTACAAACATGAATGCCCACACCAATACAGGTAGAGAGCAATATATGTATCCTATATAGATAGATAGGTTGCTAAATACATACATACAAGTATCTTAAAATTTTGTTTTTTTTTTTAATTTTTGTTATTTTCATAATAACATTTTTTTGGCCACACGCGCACAAGCAACAACAATACGTGTAGGTATTATGCATATATACACACACACTCTCATGGCTCTTACGCAGATTGGTGGAATACAATAATATAAACAAAATTGGCGTCATTGCATAAAAAAAAGCAAAACAAAACAAAAGAAAAACAAAAAACAAATCACCACGACTGTCTCTCTGACAACACTTTAAACTAAAATAAACAGCAACGAACCACATACATATGCTTGGAAAAGAGACTTACAAACAAACACACAATTTCCAGCATTTCTTTTGTAGACAAACCCCATAAATTATAAGCATCCCATGTAAATGGGCTGGAAACCTCAACAAATGTTTGGCATTTATCTAAACAAACATGCTAGAGCCAAAGAAGAAGTTGGGGGCGGTTCAGCATCAAAGGGCTCGCATCTAGGCTACTGCGCATAAAACCAAAAGCCAAGTACAAACGAAACACTACAACATCGGCCCCAACCCAGTGGCTGGGGGTGGGTACATGGGGGAAATGGAAATGGTGAGAGCAAGCATAGCTTAAAGCGAATTGCGCAGCAAACTCAAACGCCAACGCCAACGCATTGCAAGAGCCTCAAATGCGTCATTATGACCAGGGATTTCAATGAAATCATCAAACTGGTAATCTAAAACAAAGGTTTGAAAATCCTTTAAGTTTAGTTTACACCAACATCTATGATCATCTTTTATTGTATACTCAGTATAGAATTATATACACATGAATATGTACATGATTGAGACACACGGCGGAGATTGGGCAAGTTGAGTGTGTTATTGCTCTTGCTTATCAAATCGTTCGATCGATGATAAATATGGCACACAATGAATTCAATTAAAATTATATACGAGAATTTCAAGTTCGCATACCTGTAGCCCCCTTTGGGGTCTAAGTTTTGGGGGCTGCGGTTGCACTTTGCCTCCACAAGTATTAATGGCATTTAGATGAGCTTTTTATTGTGTGTGTGTGTGTAAGTGTGTGCACATACATATTCACTATATAAATATATAAATGATACGATCATTTACTTGTATAAAACGTAATTTCAATCGACGCAGTTTTTATGCCTTTACCTACATACCGTTTTAGTCTGATTTTGATGGGCGACGACGCATTAATTTTATCACTTTGTTTATCAGTGCCAGCAAATAATTTTCTATATACTAATATGTACATATGCTTTTAGATATAAACTGTACAGGGATGGGCCAATTGGGTCAGACACTCAGTCAGCCAGTCAAGTAGTCAGATATAGTAATGTCAATCAATCAATTGTATAGTCAAATCATCGAACGCTGACTTCTATAGCCAATTGCATCAGCGTTTGAGACTCTTAATACTCGGCCCTTAGCACCCAAGGCAATTACATGTATGTACATACATACATACATATATGTTTGTATAGTAATGTTAAGCGACGCAGTTAAATAATATTACATGTTTGCATATTATATACTTCGTGCTCACTCGCTTTAACGCTGATCCTTAGAGTGTATGGCATATACTTTTGTATGGCAATTGCCTACTTTTGGGAACAGAGGTTACTCTGGTCGTCGCTCACTCGATAATATCTAATCGATTTTTGAATCTATTCCAAAATAGCCCTGAAAAAATGTCCTTTCTCTTGCCTTGTGGGGAAACTCTTGCATAAAATGCTTAAAATAGAAATGAAAACCTCAGTTGGTTACTATAACTGAAACATTTCCCCTACTTTCCAATGAATTTCCTCTGAACCTTTCTCTCGCCTTTTTAACTCTCCTCACTTCTAGCTATCATCTCTCTCTCTCTCTCTCTCTCTCTCTCTCTCTCTGTTTTTATCTGGCTCTCTGGTATGTCTTGTTTACAAACAAAATGTTTGACCTGCGCAGTTTGGAATGAGGGTCTACAACCTGAACTCGATACCTCCTAGCCTTAACAAATGTTTTGGTCTTCAACTCTCTTTTCTTTTGCTCTCTCACTCCTGGTCAATGGTTTTCCACTGCAATTATATATACATACATGGATTTTGAAAAGGATACATCTATATATATACATATATTTGTATAAATAGCAACTTCCGCATAGGATTTAGTTAGAAGAAGGTCTGCAGCTTCCTTTTGTTTATTCTAATTTTGTTATTTTTGTAAGCCCACTCGTCGGGGTCACCTTTGCTATTTGCATGACTGTATTTAAGCCTTATTATTGCATCGATTAAACGTTGACATGTTAAATTATGGGCCACGTCAGTAAGAGCAGCAGTAACAGCGCCACCACCACTAATGGCACCGCCACCACCACCAAACCCCCTTCTGAGAACTGCGCAGTATGCAGTCAATTTCTATTACTGGGCCTACCACCTGGATTTGTTTACAACCCCCAAGAAGGCTGCAACTTACAAAATTATGACGTAATTTTCTTCTTATCATTTTTCAGTGTTTCATATATGAACATACATATGTATGTATGTGTTATATTTTAACGATTTCTCTTACAATTGTCGGGACCTTGACTTTGTCCTCAAGGTCCTGAAACAGATTTAGACAAAAGTCATTTGTACTTTAGTTTCGAGGATTGGGAAATATTTGCCGTTTTGGGATTACCCGAAAATTACTTTCTTATCGTTACAGTTCTTGCTACCTGTGAGCAGGCAAGACGAAGACACGTCTAATGATTGTTAAATTAAAAGACAAGCCAAAAGTCTAGACTCCAGAGCATGTCGATTCGCCTGATTAGCGCGACATTTAGCCGATCTTGACAACGACTATTTGGCCGATGCATACGAATTGAACGCCAAAAGACTAGTAGCATCAGCTGTTAACCGATAAATACATGCACAAACATATACACATTGAACCCCTAAACAACTGGCCAGACTTGATTTATCTCTGTAGAGGTAGGCACTGTTTCAGGCAGCTTCTCCGACTTCTGCCTTCTACCCAAAAGACAATGGTTGGCCGCTGTTTCAAGACCTGTTCTGCACTTTTTTTTATTTTGCTTTTGTTTTCTCTTATTAAGTTTTTGTATACCCTGCAGAGGGTTTTAAAAAACGGTCAGTTGTTTGCAACAATCGCCTAGTATAGTGTCATAGGAACGATAGATCAACAAATTTAACTGATTTAACCCTCAGATCGCTTCTAATGTGATTTAACATCATCAAAACATATCATGCAGTGATAGAGTTCTGAGTAAGAGTTCTGAGACTGTCAGAGACTGTAAGGGTATATACATTTCGGCTTGGCATAGTAAACTTTTCTGCATGATACAGATAGGATTTTGTTTTTGTTGTTTCGACCTGCGTGTGTGTACCTTGAACTGGGTATCTTTTCGATAATCCAGCAAAACTACTTTGCGGTTTCTAAACAAAAACAAATAGGAGCACATAAAACGCTGAAAACTGTAAAACTTGCCAAAATCGGGACTAACCAACTCAAATGATAAATGGTGACTAAAAATGAAAGAATAAGAAAGTACCTACTACTCCCACTAGAACCAATGATTAGCACTTAAAAATTCGATAGTTTTATGTATGTACATACATATGTATTGATGTAGCTAAGAACAGGAAGGGGAAGTTAATTAAACTAAAACCCAGATCGTTGACATTCTACGACTTTGACTAACATTTCTATGAGCACAAAGAGTTTCGCCTAGTTTTCGATGTGATTTGTTGCTTCTTGGTTTTTTTGATAATGATCACATTACAAATGCTGAAAACGTGATGCAATTCAAATTTATGGCTATTAGATGCCAAGAGCAACGTAGAGAAAACCAAATCAGCTTAAAGAACTTTGGGGACTCGTGTTCTTTGGAAAAAGTACACACATAGACCCAGAAGGCACACAAACACACACGCACACTAATGCAAAAAGTGTGAACTCTGTGCGGATGCGAAGGTGCAATCAGATTTTTTCCATTTTTACTTATGTATGTATGTATGTATTTTTTTGTGTATGTGTGGATGTACAATATTTCGCATGGCTGCACTTTTCAAGTGTATAAAGTATGTATGCACTGAGTTTAAAACAAGATTTAATATGTACATATGTACATCAGAATGTATGTATGATATATGTTAATAGATATACATATGTATGTGTACACAAGAGTATCACTTCCGCAAAAAAAAAAAACCACACCGAAAATAGGGGTTAAAAAATGATGAAAAAAGTCCAAAAAGGAAATTGCATTTACTTACATTGACTTAAGCTTAGCTATGGATTTTATTGATCGATAGGTTGAGCACCTTCTCTGCCTTGGCTAGTGGTAACAGGTTGGGTTTTTTCTATTGAGTGTAATTCACAGATGATTTATTTCAGTTTTTTCTTAATGTTCAGTTGTATTTCCGATATTCGATTCGAAGAAAATGTAGTCCAAAAAAAAAACACTAACTTCTTCGTGACGTATTATCGTTTGTATGCTAACAACGACTGACGGCGAACGAATGACGAGGATGATGATGGCCTATGGCTGAGGGTTCAAAAGAAAAAATACACACACACACACGCTTAGGCCTCGGTACTGGTGTTTTGGTAGTGGTGTTGGTGTTACCAGCTCAGCTGGGCTCGACACACTTACCCTGTTTTTGCTGCTGTCACTCACACATTCACATACCAATGTGTGTATGTATGTACACGGGCGTAGGAAGAACGCAGCACTTCACCTTGTAGCTTTGCGGATAGTTAGATTAGCTTTAGTTAGCTTATAAGCAAAACTTAATCCATTTATGAAGTCAACTTTTTTCCATCACCCATTTAGAATATCCCCTTAGAATATGATTATGGATACGCCCATGGAACACACACCATCTCTGTCCCTCTCTTTCTTTCTCTTTTTCTGTTAAGGTACAATGTTGCTGCGCCTGTGCGCGAGAGAGTTGTGGTACAATGTAACCGCTGAGGGGTGTTTGCTAAGGCTATCGAAATGTAACCGAAACACGTTTCGGCACTTCTGAGCCGAATTAGCTGTAACATTTTGCTATACAATGCCTAATAATTGTTAGATGTTTTTTCAATAGTAACGCCAATACAAATATTCATTCGTTTGTCCTGATTCTCCTTTATACTATAAGAAATAAGAAACATGTTATTTCTTTTTATAGATTTTATTTGATCTAAAGTGTATACCAAATTCGTTATGAGGATTATCAAGCTCTTATTCCAACGTCAATTCCCCAGCTGACTTTTGTTTGTATACAAAAATCATATTGCAAACGAAGAGTAAGAGAAAGAGAGAGAGAGAGAGAGCTAGACAAATTGGGAAAATAGGGGAAATTAAGTAATGGTAAAACAAAGTGTATTAATTGGAAAATTAAAGGCAATTCCAAAATGTACAAACCCTCTGCACTAAGGAAAAAAGAAAAGACACAAAAATAAGAAACAAAATACACTTTTTCAAAGACTTTCCTCACTTTCCTTAAAGTTGCCGCCAAAGATTCAAATAATTCTCTAATAAAAAATGGCAACTTTCGAGTTGAATTTATTTATATACACTACCAAAAAAAGAATCTTATTTTTTGTGGATAACCTATTCATTTAATACTTTTGATATTTTCAGTCTTTAGTTTAATCTTTGTTATGTGTATACGTCTGTGTCGGAGTGGGCAGAGGTTGTTACAACTATTTTTACGTCAATCGTAACAGGACCAGACCTCTTGTCATATGGGGGACTTGTTTGTACGTCTACGTTAAATAAATATCCAAAAAGAGATAATACCTATAAAAATAAATAGCGCTGCAAAAAAACATAAAAGGAACAGCTCCCAAGCGTCAAGTGAATGCAATCCCCTTCAAATAAAGTTGGAACGGCGGGCATGATACTTATCGATAACACGGGCCGTCGATGACTTAACCACTCTGGCAGGTGGCAACTCTGGCGAGAAAAATGTAAATAGAGAAAAAAAAAACAAACAAGACGAGACAAAACGAAAATATTTAAGAAAAAAGATATATATTGTGAATTTGAAACGCAACAATTGGACAGGCAATATAACGAAACGTTAGCGCACAAGGAAGCGAGGGAGAAAATGGCTGCGGCCAGCAACAATGAGTTGAGTGGAAACGGCATGGAGACGATGATGATGCCCAAGCAACCGCAGCAGCAATCGCAGCCACAGCAGTCGAAGGGCATAATGATAACGCCGCCGCCGTCAATGATGCCGCCCACGCCCACCTCATCACCGAATACACACGGCGAGTGGCCAAATTTCAATCCGAACAATGCCAATGCATTCCATTTGAGCCGCGATCGTGGAGAACACTTCGCCTTGCCCCATCTGCCGCCATTGCCAATGAATGCGGAGAATCTGCCTTCGGTCAGCCGGAGCCTAAAGATGCGTCCGCGACACAAGCGAAGGCAATACTGCAGTTATGGTAACATTTGGCTAAAGACGAACGAACGTAAGCTTCGGACCGCCGCCTCTACCTGCAACATCGAGCTGCTCAATCGTATACTTGAAGATGGCTTCAATCCCAACGCCGGAGATGAGTACAATCGCAGCCCTTTGCATTTGGCTGCCTGTCGGGGTTACATACCCATTGTCCAGCAATTGTTGAAATATGGAGCCAATCCGAATGTCGTTGATTCCCTGGGGAATACTCCACTTCACCTGGCTGTCATCTCCGCCAGTTCGAATAACTTCAATGTAGTTGTGCGTATTCTGTTGCAGGGCGGCGCCAGCGTTCACATGTACGACAGGAGTAATAAGACCCCATTGGAGCTTGCCGAAGCAAAATTAAGATTGCTGCGCAATCGATACGATCATCCCACACCTGAAACAGCCAAAATTTTGGAGGATATGTGCATGCTGACCACCCTAATTCTGCGCTACATGGTCAAGCAGCAGCGCGAGCTGGAGGATCTATCCGCGCTGGAGCAGCGTTTGCAGAATCTAAGTACCAGTGAAGATCAGGAGCAGGTCGTTTCACAAACAGCCGACGAGCTGTTGGCCAGTGTCGAACGCTTGTCCATTAACAACAAGTAGTGCCGGTGGCTTTGGGTAGAAATGCTGGGGGGAAATGATAAAAGGAAGCCAGACTTAATTTAATTATGTGTTGTAAGTAAGTTTGTTCGTTTAATACCCTGATACAAGACAAATCGAAGCTAGCGCATTCCATGACCGTCACAATATGCATCAAACTATAACTACAAATAGTTTAAATATTGCCTAGATTGGGATAAAAGAGCACTGACTTTTATGCGCTAAATTCACTAGTTGTATCATGGGCCCATTACTGATCCAATTCGTTTCAGTTATAGTTACTAATCTACAGTTTTTCCTGTTTTCTTTTTTTCATTCTTTTCGCAGTTTGTTTATTATTTCCGAAATTGGCTGCCGACACACACACACACATACACACAAACACAAACCAACAAAAAATTATTTCAAGCGATCTTTTGATTTTTTTTTATATTAAGTATTTTTCATTTAATTTTAAGCTTAACGTTTAGCGCGCCAAAAACAAAATTCTTATATAAAAGCATATGTAATGAATGCAGCTAACAACAAAAGAAAATGCTAAACATTCGTTAGCATTGTTAAGTGTCTATTACATCATATTAAATAATAATATATTACATAAAATGCGTGTAAACATCCTCTCTGAACAATAATAAACAAAATGGCTATTCGACTTACAAAACCATGAAATTAACAGCGATTCTAAATGTAAAATAAATATGGAACTTAATAGAAAATAATAAGTTGGGGATGATATCCTTTAAATGAATACAGTTAGGCTTATCCAGCCTATTTTAACTAATCGGAACAATTAATACCTAAAATTAAAATTTTATGCATTTTTAACTACTAAGTAATTACGCGCTGAAATTTAAAAAAAGTCGATAACATATATCGCACAACCGATAACTATATGACTCTCCGTCGATTAACCGATATCCAACATTCGTCAACAAACTTTTCCTTCGAAGAGTCTGGCAGCACTGCTCACAAAAGTAGAAACATTCGTATAAATCTGCGTGTGTAAGAAAGAGACAATAGTTAGCGATTTGTTATTAAGAATAACGCTCTGAAATAATGTTCCGTTTGTATATGGAATCAGTAATATAAATCATTTAAACGGACAATAAACATTGGCATTGGCAAAAAAAAAAAAGAAACAAGAACCAACAAATCAAAGAGATAAGAAATAAACAAATAAAGTAAAGTAACTTAATCGATCGCAGAGAAAATGATGCAGATGAAGGAGTACAAGGAAGTGCCACAGGACGTGCCGCATGATGATGCAGTAGTGCGTCAGCCACAGGTAACTGGCAATCCAGTTGTGAGCGACAGTGTCACTGCTGGCGGTGGCGGAGGAGTTGTTGGTGCGTAAAAACAATATCTTTGCGCCCACTGAACATACATTTGTATATATGTATGTATGTCTGTACATCTATTTTTGTAGTATATATGTATGTACAATGCATACATATTTAGATTTGCTTGTACATACATACATATGTATGCAAATGGGCGTAGACGAGAGTTTTGCTCTTTGGCTTTTAATCAAAATGAATTCCTCATTGTTTTCTTTGCAGAGAACTGGATGTCCATACCCGTGGGCATGCCCAACTGCCCTCAAGGGCTTGAGTATTTAACGGCTTTGGATCAGTTGCTAATATCGCAGAAAATCGAGAAGCTAGAACTGATTACCGGATTCGAAACAAAGAACCGCTTCAAGATCAAGAACTCATTGGGCCAAAATGTGTATTTTGCCACAGAGGAGAGCGATTGCTGTACTCGCAATCTGCTAGGACGATCTCGACCGTTTGAAATGAAAATTTTGGATAATTTTCAAAACGAAGTTCTCCATTTGCATCGGCCATTTCGGTGTGACATTCTGTGCTGTTTTCCCAATTGTTTGAATGCAGTGGAAGTGTCAGCTCCGCCAGGACAGGTGATTGGCACCGTGGAACAGGTGTGCACGTTCATGAAGCCAAAATTCAATATTAAAAACTCATTTGGCGATATTGTGCTGACCATCGAAGGACCGGTCTGTCCATGCAAATGCTTCAGTGATACCAATTTCAAGGTTAGCAACAAGTGGCCAATGACGTCATTAAATCAGTGCTGATTTCTCTGTATTTGCCCCTCTGCTTTTTCTCAATTTCTGGGTGTGTCTTGCTCACTTTTATTTCCATTTGTATTCCATTTTAGGTATTCAGCGTTAATAATGAGCAAATCGGGAAAATATCCAAACAATGGTCTGGATTGGGACGTGAATTATTTACCGATGCGGATTATTTCAGCGTCACCTTCCCCCTACATCTCGATGTCCGCATGAAAGCCTTAATTTTCTCAGCTCTTTTTTTAATTGTGAGTAACTTCCTTTTAAATCATGCGATGTGCGAACACGCTTCTTACTCATATCTTTGCAGGATGTTGTCTACTACGAGCAATAAGCTAGTGTTGAATCCTTTTTTTGAAATAATCGCACAGACACAATCTCCCACACACACACACATACACTCGTCCTTTTTATGTATGTATGTATATGCCGACTGCTTAGTGTTAGTAATATGAAATAATTCTGAATCTCCAACTCATACCACAAATTTATTGTACACTGAATTCCTGTTTGACCGCAAATGGAATTCCCATTCCCGGAGTTTTTGACGCACAATGCATTTCTTTTTATAGACTGTGTCGTGATATATGTATACATATTGTTTTTTTATGTTTGTTATCTCTCGCATTGAATGAAAGAGAGAAAGATGGAAGGAAGTTCGTTTGCCCCTTTCGGTTTTGAAACGCTTGGCATTTAAAACGCACAAACAACTCAGACAAGTGAAAAACGTGACAAAGAAGATTGGATTATTAATCTGATCAATATATATGTAGATCGAGAACGAGTGCCTTATGACATCCTAGTTATTGTTAATTCCTTTACAAAACGAAAACGAAGACCTAGCACCACCCTCAAATTTTCCTATTCATCTAGTTATCTATCAGTCGGAGCACAGGAATCCTAATTGCAATATGAGCGTACTTATTATATATACATATATTTTTATATGATCTACTAAAAACAATATCGATATCTGCATAATGCTAGCTATGACATAAGTTAAAAACCACCTTAAAAAAATCTCATTCTCGAATTTGAAACTCGAATTTCAATGTTATCGAAATATCAAATCTTCAGATTTTTCTCCTTTTTTTTCGAATGCAAATATCTATCGTTGACTTAATTAATATATTGAACCGATCTGGCATACATTGTACTTCAGTTTATGCTGTATATTTCTGTATAATAAAAAAGTTATATTTTATACAAAAAAAAAAAAAAAAATCATGTAACCCTGACAATAAATTGTGGTATGTACAAGGGAGTTAAGTCCATTAATTGTTCGAATTTCGAGGTCAGTCATGAACATCAACTACATGCGCAACTGGGAATGTGGTTTCTAATTATTTTTAGCAAAGTACTTAGTCTTCTCTTCGGGATTCGGTACAATCTAAAACAGAAGAGTTGCTATAAAACTGACTAAATCGTTATAAACATCGTGAGTGGACTCACCGTATCGGCTCCTGGCTTCCATCCAGCTGGGCAGACCTCACCATGGGTATCGGTGTATTGGAAAGCTTGCACCAGGCGTAAGGTTTCATCGACAGAGCGACCCACTGGCAGATCGTTCATTGTTATCTGTCTCAACAGACCGGTTTGATCAATAATGAAGAGCCCGCGCAAGGCATGGCCACTAGATTCCAGATAAACGCCGTAGTCCTTACTAATTTTATGCGTCAAATCAGAGAGTAGGGGAATTTTAACGCTGCCCAAACCTCCCTCTTTACGCGGCGTGTTAATCCAAGCTAGATGCGTGAAATGGGAATCGACACTAGCTGCTATAACCTCCGTGTTGATCTTACGGAACTCGGCGATGCGATCGGAAAACGCAATGATTTCGGTGGGGCACACAAATGTACTGCAAAAGGTGCATTTAAGAATGTTTATAAATATTTTACATATTTAATCCTGTTTTCGTTTAACCATTTACTTACAAGTCAAGTGGATAGAATAGTAAGACTACATATTTTCCCAGATACTGAGAGAGCGAAAGTTGGACGATTTCCTTGTTAACCACAGCAGTGCCCTCGAATGGGGGCGCCGGTTTGGAGACTAAAAAGAAGAGGTTTGGAGTCAATGAGGAAGGGAGCGTTTTTCTAGGGTTTCGTCGTGACTTACTGACTGCTTTGGTGTATTGCAACTGATGGTCACCCTTGGGCTCTTCGGCTGGATAGACTGAGCCGCCAGCAAAAGAATAGCAGGATTCACTATCCTCCGGTTTTGCTGTCAATACCACAGCCACGAACAGCAGTGGGACAAGAAGTTTTAGAGCCAATGACTTTGCCGACATGCTGCAACTGGTTAACTGAAATCCACGTAGTGACATTAAACGAATTAGTTCCGTTAACTCTTATTTAATTTGAGACAATCGCTTCCCCGCCCCTTTTACAAATCAGACAGAAATGAGGGGCCACGCAGTCAAATAATTTTTTGTATCTGGTTCAGAGAAAAAGTGCTGGGGGAAGAGGCGAGTAATCGGGAATTGTTGTTATTGTTCCAGCCATGATAAGCACAATTGGGAAGCTTATCAATTTCATTCGATAGCCATAAATTTTATAGTTGTCATTTCAATGGGCCAAAAGCAGCGCCAGCAGCAACAACAACAACATTTAGCAGAAGCTATGAACATATTCCTCTTCCCTCTGACAATCGTATATTTGTATTTCCGCACAGCTGTGTGGGAGATATTCCCTTTTATTTACCTTCACGCTTTTGTACTCTTATGAATTGTTTTCTCTTGTATTTTATTTTTTTGGCGTTCTCCCACCCGCTTGAAATTGAACCCGAAATTGAGAATGCCGGCTTGTCTTAGTTGCTTTGAATGTCTCCCCTTTATTTTGCCCCCTATTTGCATGTTGCTTTCAATAGTCGTTCTTTTAAAGAAATGGACCTATGAACTAGTTCCAAGTGGAGATGCGCGTGCTGGACTGCTAAAGAAGTTCTTTCTCTTTCGAGTTCATTGTCTGTGTTGCCATCTCTCTCTTTGTCACCATTCGCCGGCTCAGGAAGTTCACTCGTTCGTTTAATAAAGTTTTCTCCGTTTTAATTGTTTGTAAATTCGGGATTGGATATACATACATACATATGTGTATGTATGTATGTACATATCTTGGAAATACTTAATAACTGAGATTTAAACATTTTTGATTTGCATCTGTTTTGTACTTAAGCTCTATAAACTTTATTAAAATATATTTAGGTATATAAATTGCTTGCACTTACATATTAAATTTTACGCCTGAAGTTAAAACAACATGTATAGTAGTTACAATAGTAGTTTATATATATATGTATGTATATATATATATAGGTCTACGTATGTTTACTTGCTACGACAAATAAATATATAGGTATATAGATATTCTTTATCTCTCTTATGGCCTAGTCTCGGATTCGGATACAGATTCTGCGCGTACAACAAATTGAGCAAGAATAACATAAATATCAGAGGATCCATATCCCGTTATGTTTGTTTCTTTTTTGTGGGGTTGTGTTGTAATTGCAGAAAAAGCGACAACATTGAAAGTACAGTTTTGCCTAGCTTGCATGATGAATTTGATTGAGAAAGTATTATGGTTAGTTGTTGGATAGTAGTTGTAGGTTCGGTTCTTGTAGGTTGTTCAAATGCACCTTCCATAAATTTTGAAAGCCCTTAGTTAATCCCTTCTTAGCTCTAGCTTTCCCAAGCTTCATCCCGCTGTTTGGCAGCTAAAAGTTTTCGTTCTGCACAGGGAAATGAAAAAAGGCATATTGGTAACTTGAAAAATGTCGGAAAACAAGGCAAGCAGACTCACCTTTGGCTTCACGTAAAACACGCCTCTCATTCTCTCTTTCCTCCGGTGCAGTGGGCAATTTGACACCTAGAGCTCCGGATACGAGGCGTCGTGCCAAGGCCGTACAGGTCTCTGGTCGCTGACGATATGGTTGCAATGAGGTGGCTGCCTTTTTAGCTTTCAGGCGCGATTCCAAGGTGGCTTCAGCCAGCGGTTTTAGCTTAACAAAGGGATGGCCCATGGTTAGAACCTCAGCAGCTATTTGAAGGAATTTGCATTATTGATCGGAAAGGCATATTGCTGATAAAAGTGATTGGCTTACCAATGCGCGAACTGCTAAATACGGCAAGGGCGTGGGTATCGTCCACCCACTTGATATCAAAACCAGTGCCTTTGTATTGTGAGAAAAGCATGAGCAAGTCGGGCGTCTTGAATTCTACTGGAAAATTGGATACTTCCAAAACATGGGGAAACTCCTCTTCGTTTAGCAGTGACTGTTTAATGTGATAGACCTACTCAATGGAAAACGTTTAAATTGATAGTTTCTAATAGTTTCCGTCATTAGTTTTTTTTTTATTCTTACGGTGTAGTCCATTTTGGGCAATTCTATTTTACATTTTCCCACTGAATCGGTCAACTCTTGTAGTATCTTTGGATCCAAACAATCTCCGCTTTCATCGAACATATTTTCCCAGTCATCCTCGTCCTCTTCGTCATCTTCGGTGGTACTATCGGCAGGTGGTGGTTGTTGTTGTGGTAAATCTGTTGCAACTTTTTGCGCTTTTGGTTTGATTTCAATCTTATCGGGTATCTCCAGTACATCGGATATAAATGTTTGTTTCATAATGCGTCGATTACTGCGATTTATTTCCTGAAATAGTTCATTCACATTTTAGCTCAAAACAAAACAACAAAACCCTTTCTTGAGAAACTTACCTTTGAGGCACGTTGCAGTTCCTGCACATCATTATCACATTTGTTTGCGTCTTCAGCGGATGCTGAAGAATTGCTGGAGGCATCTTCGATGCGCAATGCTGTCGATAGCAGCTGTTTGGTGCCATTTTTGTTGGCCATTTTGTGTTGCTGATTGCCGCTCATGATCTGGAAAAGAATGGACCCATTATTTGAAGACCGTTTTCAACTCCATTTACACTGGAATATGTACTTCTTTATCCTTATCACAGTTGCCAATGCTGTCTTCGTCTCCTGCTCCTCCTTGATTCAATTGAGTTTTTGTCTCGCGGAGGGCCGATGCCGGCTGTTTGTCTATCACAAGGAGTGTGGCTGAGGCCTCTGGATCCTCCCAGGGTTTTTCTGTAACTTTCTTAACACGTTGCTCCCGACGCTTAGATGGTTTTTTGCTTTTAGTCGTAGCCTGATGACCGTTGCCGTTGCTGTTATTGCTGTTCGTAGTATCGTCCGCTTTGGGTGACGTTATGTCGGCAACTGTTGCCGTTTCAACAGTGGTTGATGTTGCTGTTGTAGTTGCTGCTGTTACTGTTGTTGTTGTCGGCGGTGTTGTCTGACTGCGTCGTGCCCTTGGCACATAAACGGCTCGGTCGGGACGGCGTTCACGCCGAGTGGCTGCTGCTGCTGTCAGCTGCTGCTGCTGCTCTCTACGAAAGACGAAAGCAAAACAAAAACAAAAAAAGTAAATGTTAATCGATTAGCACTCATTGAGAAAAGACCCAGACGACGACCTACCTGTTTGGTGACGATTTCGAGGTAGTTGATGTGCCTGCAGCTGTCGCCGTTGCTGTTGTGGTTGATGAAGACGCTGTTGCTGCTTTTGGTTGTTGGTCGCTGGTTGATTCAGCCGCTGCCTCTTCACTACTGTTCTTCCTCAATGCTGGCGGTCTGTACAGATCCACCGAATTGGACTTGCTCACTAATGGGTGAATAGGAATATAGAAAAAAGTAGAGTGAAGATCATGACAAGCTACAAACAATATGTTGCCAAACCCGAGTAGCGAAGCGCTGCACACCAATCTCATATGTATGAAGTAACGCGCATTTGGCATAAAATAAATTTGAAAAACCAAAAACAACATTAACAAAAAATCATTCCATCGTTGACCCAATTTATGTCTTCAGTTTTGCTTTGCCCCCCGATTCGTGAATGTCAACACACAAAAAGTGAGCGTGCGCAGCGTCGGACGAACTCGATTGGGGGAACGACGACCTGACGAACAACCGAGTGAGTAATGATGCAACAAACAGTCAAGAAAAAAAAAAGCGCGAGAGGGGGCGACCTTGAATGAGTGAGCTGCGTGACCCCCCCAACGCAACGATCTCTTGTTGAATTTTGTATCTGTATCTGCGGCAACGTGCCTTGGTCGGTTGTATGTACATGAACGTAACATGTTTATTTTTAGTGAAATATTTTTAATTGATATACTGAAGTACATATGTACATATGTATGTATATGTTTGTCTGTATCTACTTTACTTGAAAATAGTGAGTGCAATTAGGAAAAGGAATCAAAGTATACAAATGTATGTGCATTAAAACGGTCGAAGGGAGTTTCCTTCAATCTCGCATATCGGATTATGAAATTCCCCTTAGGGTGTTGCAAAGTCTGTGTATTTTTTTTCCCCGATTTACATATTATTTAGCAAAAAAATTTACATATTATTTTTTTTGTTTTTTTTTTCGGAGTGGGCGAACGTAATATCCTCTCTCTTTTGCGTTTTAGCTTTTTGATCGCTCTTTATCTATGTATGCATGTCTAGCTATCCCATATACCCTTTGAGTTGCTTCGTTACTTACAAGGTGTCTCGCTGATATGCTTCTTAACGCCCATTTTACAGAGCTCCGTTACACGTTTACGGTTCGCGCTGCTGCTTCTTGTAGTGCTGCGCCAATTTTTCACTGTTTGATGTTGATTTTGTTGTTGGATTTTGCGACTGCAACAGATAGATTCATATGTGGTATGATTATGCAGAGTACTAGTAGTTAGCTGGGATGATGGGACTCACGTTTCAAAACCGTGCGGATCGATTAGTTGATTGCGAAAACACAAAACTGTGCGGCGCTGCGGCCCCTGCCCCACTGAGAATGTAAAGAGATCGTATTTGTGTCGATAGTTCTCACATGTTTGATGTATGAGATAACGGCGATAATTGCCCACTGGTGGGAATAGCAAAACACTGCGAGAACGAGAACAAACAACAGAGAGAGAGAGAAAGATAAATGTAGAACAAACTTTTTGGTAACGCAAAACTGTTTTCTTGTTTGGGGTCCCTCTACAGGTTACAACAAGTCGCTCTCTCGATCTCCACATGCAGCTTTTGTGGATTGACAGACACACACACTAACAAAGAAGAAAACGCGATTGGTAAAAAATATTTAAAATATTATTATGCAATCCAAAGTCGAGAGCACATAATGTAATATTTATTGGTTGTTTTTGTTTTGTTTTGCAGTTGCCTTTGTTTTGTTGTTCGTTAAGTTGTTTATTGCACGAGGCTTAATTGTTTATTAAACGCGACTTGCATGCTGAAATGAAAAACGGTGTTAGTACTGACAGAGCGAGCCAACTGCAATGCGGAAAAGCTGCTGCAAGCTTTTCCTCTGCATATGTTGGTGTTGCAACAACAGCTGAGAAAACTGGTAACTCGTACTACATTTGTTTTTGGTTTTCCGCGTTGCTTTTTCATAGTTGCTGTAACGGGAATTTGGGCGCAATGGGGATGATCACGTGATTACACGGCCTTAGTTTACCTACACAATATCTTTATATGATGTACATATGTATGTACATATGTACATATTTATGCATTTGTCCCATTCAAAAGGCATTTGGACAGGTTCTTTTTCCTATTCAAAGGAAGTTGGCACTAGTCAAATTTTAAGGAACTATGTTTGTAATCAGTGGCACATTTCCATTTATTGTAAAAGAGATATGTCCCGATTTGCAAAACATAATCAATGTCCTATGGGTTTTAGTTCAGTCAACAGTTCTTCACGACACGAACACGCGGACATCTCTGTACACTCACACTTGCACACAGCAGCTGTATGTATGTATTCTCGTGGCAAGAAAAAAGAACACAGAATAAATGTTCTGATTTTAATTGATTCTTACCCTGAACTCAGGCGTTTCTTTACAAACAGCTCGATATCACATGCAACATTGTGAACAAACTCTTGATCGATTAGGCTTAAATTAGAATCGAATGTTAAACGTTCCAGTTTAAGTAAAAATGCGACATAAAGAAGTCGCCACAGAACACAGAAAAAAAACATTAACAAAAACAACAACAAAAAACCACTATTTCCCCCGAACAACCAGTGGATCCGGTCTTACGTTGGTTGTGCCGATTGTTGTATACCCTTTCCAAAGAACCTTCTTCAAAATGTCTTGCTAGGTAACGGACATAACAAATTAGGCAATAAACATATAAGACAAGATCTTATTGAAATTGGCCACATATATATGAATCGTATTTGATGAATCCTAAATCGCATGCCAATAATTATGTTTTCTTAATATGCGTTGCGCATTTCTGACCATTAATATAGTCTCTCTTGCAGGGTATAAAAAAACACTATTTGTCCCGCTATTTTGATGCAAAGTTGCTTACAACTGCAATCGAGCAAGTTTCGATTCTTAGGGCGCGAAATTTAAAAATAATGAATGCAGGAAAAACGCTACAAATTAGGTACCAATTGTTGGGCTTAAACCACTTGCTCCCACTTGGGAGTTTGGTGTTTTTTCTTTCTGTTTTTCATTTCCATTATTGTTTTTGTATTTTTCATTATAATTCATTAATTATACATTAATTAGTTTTGTTTTTGTTCTTTTGGTTTTTTTTTTTTTTTTTTTTGTTTGGCCTTTGACACTTTATGGCCCAATTAATTGAGCCCCGTCCGCTGCAAGGGCTGAATCATATTTTTCGCCAGCGAGTTTAATGCCGTCGGTGTAGGCCATAAATGTTGTTGGCCGTATCCACACATTTATTAGATCCGGTGAGTATGTATATCTATGTATATGTACACAAGACCAAAACTATGCCCTAAACCAGAAGCCACTCCCCTTATGGAGATGCGTAACGCCCTTTTCTGTCATCTCAGCCATAAAAAACACTCCAACTACCAATTTCTGCAAATCGTCTCCGTTTATTTCGCCTGATAATGTCTCAATAAAATCTGCCAGCCATTCGGCTATCCCTTATACATGTGTAGTTTTCTCTGCAGGTGGGTATGCGTCTGTGTAGGTGTAGTTGCTTGAAGGTGTTCGTTATTACCCATGCGAGTGTATATGTTATGTTTGGGCCCCGAAAACTATTTTGTAATTACCAAAGATATAAATTTTTATGCACGGCGTTTTTGTTCTTCCCGTAATTTTTTTTTTTCTGGTTTGTGTTTTGTGACGTTTGGCTTAAATATTTATTTATGAAATTTCCTAAAGCCCTGAGGCTGTTTCATTTTTCATCTCAGTTTTGATTTGATTCGTTTACGCTGTTTTAATTAAATAGTTTTGCCGCTTTTCGACACCGTCGACAGTTTCGTGCGCCGACATCAGTTGCTTTTAATTGCAGATGTTTTTCGGGCTCCAAACAGATTTTGCGTTAATGCTTTTTGGCCTACACATTTGTTTTTAAACTTCTGGTTAAGGGTATTCGTGCAAATAGATTGAACAAAAAACTATTAAATGATGTAAAACAAAGCCAAAAGAATTGAAAATAGTATACAACACAGAAATAAACTCTTACAGAGGATGACGGAACTGTTCTCTGTGAATATTTTTGTTGTGTTCTGATGCTCCCTGTTCCCCAATGAGGCGGACAAAGTTTCTCGCGATGTCCTCGCTGTAATGAACTTTGCTGCCTCGTCCCAGGACCAACTGCATAATCTGCTTCTGCTTTCTTGTGGCTTTTGGTAATAAATAAAGTTTTAATTGCCCTCACTTTTGATATGGGATGTGAGAATGGGATTATAGTGGGTATTCATAATGTTTGTGGAAAAATAGATTTCACTTGCTTTCATGATTTCAATTAAATATTTGTCAGGCCCATTAACACACTGTCAGCAAGCCTTCACAAGTATCCAAATCAAAATCCAAGCCAAAGTAAAGGAAATATTTTCAGTGACCCAATCAGAAATGCCAGTCACACGACAAGCCACAATTTTCCCCATCCCCATGGCTATGGACTACCTCTACCTCTGTCTAGACGAGATGACATGAGAAAAGAAGGGCAAAATGAAAAAGATGAGAAAGTCTTTTACTTCTAATTAGGTGACAAGAGTTGAGTTATTCAGGCTCTCTTCCACATTAGATTACTTCCCCTCCATTCCTTCGTCATAAACTACGTGACTTTGCTGTGTGTTTAATCGAAGGGCATAAAATTCGTTGGGTATAATCAATTTATGGATTCTGCCACATGCCCCTTAAATTTGAAAATCCCATCAAGCAAACGAAAAACCAATTACAAATGCGGCGGCAGATTTTCCTTTTTCTTGTCGTTTTCTTGTGTTTTTCTCTTCGTTTGGGCCTCCCCTCTTCCCACCGACATGAAAAGAGGGGCTCGACCGTATGGATTCCCAATTCTAAATCGTATGCGTGAAATTTTACCGAATTAAATTTCAATACCCAGACAACACGCCCCACAAATCCTCCCCTCTTTTTATTATTCCTCCTAAGTGAAAGTCTCCCCCCTGATTGCCTCTCTACATCCCTTTCTCCTATTGTCTGTTAGTCGTTTGTTTTGCGCTTCAATTTAAATGGCTTTTCCCTTCTAATTTCCTTTATCGAATTTACGATTTGTTGGTCATGTCATCAACTCGACATCGACGGATGCGGATATATCTCTTGAGCGGGGTTGGGATAAAAGATGCCTCCAGGAGGAGGCATTTGCAAATTATTTTTGCTTCTCCTACGCACACAATATACACCCAGCACACACACAGGCAAACACACATACATATACCGATTTGTGTTTTTATAGTTTCCTATAGGTTGCGGCCAAAACAAATTGCTCGAAGGAGAGCCAAAAAACGAAAAAATCAAGGCATAAATCTACAATGTAAGAGAACCTACATACATATGTATATATACGTAGGTATGTACATACAGATGTATGTATGTATGTTTGTAAATTTGATGAAAATATGTATTCCACTTGTTTTGACTGATGACGAGAGTTGGTTGATATAACGCATGGCAGCGTTATATCAACCCAGGTTTTAAATAAAAGTTTTAGTTTGATTGGTTTTTATTACCATACTTATTTCTTCTAACTAAAAGTATGTGATGAAAACCTTGAATTGGTTCATGGAAAAGGGCTTATTAGATCAATACTCTTGGCTGTTGCCATTTCGGCTTGGTCCGATTGCCATTTTGGCTTTCAAAAACTGTTTTCAGTGGGCTATAAAATAAGATAAATGCAGGTTTTCCAGGCCTCAAATGTCATGAGCCGTTCATATAACCTTTTGTGCCGGTAATTTCCCCGTTTGCCCATTCGCCACTTCTCTCATCCTTCTACATCCATTTCTTTCGGTTTCTGTACCCACACACAATATCCTTTGCGCTGCATTGCCCATTTGACATTTACAAAGTGCAGCTGTTGGCAAGCAGCATCAGAGTCTCCCACAAAACTCCAAACTAAAACCAAATCGAAACGATGCGAACGCAACCAACCAGCCGACTCCTAGATATAGTTGTGGCCCTGTTTGGGGATATATACATGTATATGTGTGTGTGTGTATGTATGGTAAACAAGACAGGAGTCCGTAGTTAAGTTTTAGCGAAAGTTGAGCAAAAAACAAAAAAAGAAAAATGACTTAAGTTTGACATCCCTATTGCTTTTTGTATACCCTTTTGAAGTATTTATGTACATGCATAAAAAAACTGCGAAAATATTGTAAATTTGGTCAAGCGGTTTAAATGCCGACAAATTAATAAACTTTCGAATGTATTTAAGCCTTGGCAGTTCAGCTTAATGTTTTACATTCGAGATTATCAACAATCAAAGTGTTTCAGGATTTATATCAAAATCAAAATGGTCGTTTCTTGGGTAAATGTATGATAAAAATTGCTTTATTCTGCTTAAGCGGAGGGAAAATAACTAGTTTGGGGAAATGAAAAACAAAATGTTTTCCACAGCCGTTGGCAGACATTGTAAGTGGTCACGTATTGTGCGCGAAAAATTTGTGTGTTTTGTGCCACACACGTTTTAAACTGTTAAATCTGTAAGTAAGTAGTAGTTTTTCGCTAAACCAAACGAGTGCGAAAACTGCCAAGGTAATGCAATACCTGCAAATCGAGCGCATTAGTTAACATTCCTAAGTAGTTTAGTGTGTGTTTCACCCTAAAGAATTTGCTCAATATTCTTAGTTGTTCTTAATTATAATAGCGGAAGTTTTAAATAATGCAAAATAATTTTAGCGCTTAAGCTAAAATTTAAATTGTTGGGAAAGGAACAGCGGGATATCTGCAGTGTCCTCTATTCATTTAATCAACAACATGCTGGCCGCAGATGTATATCACACACACACACACACACACACGGACACAGGTGGTAAACACATACAGAGAGAACAAAGACCTGCACAACATGCGCTTAAAAATTAAAAACCAAACCCGAACATCAACGGAGGAGACAAAGTAGAAGAAGCAGCGGCAAATGGCAGACTAATGGGCGGTCTCTGAGGCATATCGGGGCATCTTGCCAAGACACCAAAAAAAAAAAAAAAAAAAAAAAACATAACATTGACATTGAACTAATGAAAGCTGCAGGCGTAGAAAATAACAGGCTACCCGTACGGCCGCCCACCAGAGCCTCCCATCACCCATTCCCAGCGCCAATCCCTTTCACTTCCCTTCAATGGAAATGTGCTGATATGTCCTGCCAACGGGTTATTCATGTGTATGACTATATATGTATGTATGTATGTATGTGTGTGTGCACAAGTGACTGCCTCATTGCTTGTCGAAAGAACACCCTCAAGGGGGCACGCACATAATATGTATGTTGTATGTGTAAATACACTAGGAGAGACGTATTCACGAAAATTGAAAATTGTATGACAAGGATACCACACAAATAACGATTATTTGCAACTGCATTAAAGCCCAATTTCGATTGATGGATTGAGGAGAAATTTAAAAATAACAAGGGCGGTTATTTCTTACAGTGTATTTGACTTTCAGACAACACGCAGCGCAACGCATCGAACGGCTTTTGCTGTCGAACTTAAATTCTCGGGCTGACAGCCGCCAGCCCCGTTTTCTCGCTACTCCGCCTTCTTTTGCTGTTCATTGATGATGGTTTTTACTGTGGCTGCATTTAGAGTTTATGACAGTTTTGTGAGCATTAAATTTTTGTCTTATTTAAACAATGTGTGGGCCATTTCCTAAAAAATAAGGGAGAGACATAATAATAGAGAACGAAATGCCTTACACAATGAAATTCTATGAATTTCAACACTTTCATTAAAGTGTCAGGGCTTAAGGAAACTATTTATTGATATAAAGGGCAAACATGTTACAAATTTTCCTATCCTTTTCAACGCTATAAAAAAGTCTGATGTGAGATCGGGTATCACGCGAAAAAAGTCATCGCACTCAGAGCAACAAATTTTCATTCAGGTCCCTGAAGAGAATTGAGGCATAAAGAAAATTCCTTCATTTACACAGTAACATTAATTGAAAAGAGTGGAAAAATGCAGCAGACAAAGGTTATTTTGCATTACTCCAAGCATAAGGAGTCTGACCTATTAAGGCACAATCGTAAGGGTATACCAACTTTCTCATATCAACATAGTGTTGGTTGACATGCACCTTTGAATTTTCTTTTTTATTTATATTATTGTACGCTTGTTCGTATAAAAAAAAAAAAATGATTTGACATACAGAAAAAATATGGGTAAATGTGTGTGTACAATAATAAATAAAACCGATTTGACCGTTATCATGAGGCAACAAAAAAATTGTCTGAAAGTCAATGAAAAGGGTCAAAATTCAAAGCGTTGAAGCATCATAAGGCGATTTTAGCTAAAAGTGACCGGACAGCCGAGGTGGCATCATTCGGGGAATGCCATAAAGCAGCGTGGCGTAGGTTAAAATCTTCAAAAATGCCAATTAAAAATATAAATATTTGGATACAGGAGCAACTTCATCGTTCTTTTCCCTATTGTGTATATGTTGACCCGCATCAAAGTGGAACTCAGTAGGGAGACAAAAAGTTGAACAAAAATCAACTCAAAAACATTAGAAATTAATTTTTTGTTTGGTAAACTCAACGATACTCTAACAACTTGTTTAGCCTGAAGCTGAAGCTTTCATTTATTCATTGGCGCATCAAAATTTGTGTTGCCTACTTTTCAGAGCCAGACAAAGAATTACTTACGTTTGCTTCACGAATATCACATTTATTAATAAAATGAAATTCAAATTTATTTATTAAGTTAAGTGCCAAGAATGACCGCGACCAAGAATAATATTCTTGGAATTATAAAATAGCTGGCTTCTATACGATTTTTCTAAACAGCTTTGTATTACACCCTCGAATACAGTATAATCACGGGGCCAAGGTCAATTTGCGAATTTAAAGAGTAAATTCGTCTGTTTAACTTTAAGCATAATTGTTGGTACTATCCACAGTTTTTAAGTCTGAAACAAACCGCTTAGACAATTTCTTTCTCGTTGACCTGCTTCGTGCCTTCCTCACTCACGCTTTAAGGGGCAGAAAGACATATGGGGGCAAACAAATGTACGGAAAGAGAAGGAAAAAGAAAATATTCCTATCAATTTTCATTTAATTTTTTACTTTATGTGAAAATCCTCATAAATAATAAACTTGAGATTTAAGTACGTGGTTGAAAACTTTTTGCTTTAGCGAAATGTTCATTTCAAATGCTCAGCCATGGAATAAACAATGACAATGAATTTGCTTTCCTTTTTATACCATACACCCATAGGGTGAAATGGTATATTAAAGTCGCCAAAATGTATGTAACAGGCAGAAGGAAGCTTCTCCGACCCTATAAATATATATTCTTGATCAGGATCAACAGCCGAGTCGATCTAGCCATGTCCGTCCGTCCGTCCGTCCGTCCGTCCGTCCGTCCGTCCGTCCGTCCGTCCGTCCGTCCGTCCGTCCGTCCGTCCGTATGAACACGCAGATCTCGGAGACTATAAGAGCTAGAGCCACCAAATTTGGTATGTATACTCGTGTAGTATGCACATGTTCAGAGTAATTTGGAATTTCGGCCACGCCCCCTTACGCCCCCAGGAATCACATAAAACTGTTTTTCTTAAAAAGTATGACAGCTAGAGACATCAAATTTAGTTTGTATACCCGATTAGTTAGTGCGCAGAAATTAACTGTTCAAACTTTTTGCCACGCCCCCTTACGCCCCCAGGAATCACACAAAACTGTTTTTCTCAAAAAGTATAATAGCTAGAGACATCAAATTTGGTTTATATGCTCGTTTAGTTAGCGCGCAGAAACTAATTGTTTAAACTTTTTGCCACGCCCCCTTCCGCCCCCGGAATTTACATAAAAGTGATTTCCTTCAAAACTATGATAGCTACCGACATCAAATTTAGTATGTAGACTAGTTTAATAGACGCGCAGATATTGGCTATTTAAACATTTTGCCACGCCCACTTCCGCCCCCGCAAATTAAACAAAACTGATTTTATCAAAAACTAACAAAGCTAAAGTCACCAAATTTAGTATGTATACTGGCATAGTATGCGCGGAGAATTTAGATATTTTCACATTTTGCCACGCCCACTTCCGCCTCCATAATTTAGAAAAAAACGATTTCCTCCTTTAGTTTTTTGACTATCGCATTTAAATTTGGCAGACTAATTTATCTTATCTATTTCTACCAAACTACCAAATTTTATTGAAATCGGACTAGAAACATGTAAAATATGCGTATGAACGTATTTTACTACGCGGTCCACAAGGCCAGAATTGGACGTGGGCTCTAGCGGCGCTAGAGTGCTCGTGTGTTTGTAGAGTGAGCGAGATAGCACATAGTATAAGACATGTAAAAACAATTTAATAGACATACATTTGGTCTTCGAAATAAGAAATATTTGTTTCACCAGGTGTATGGTATACCCAAGTCGACGAGTCGACTTACTTGCTTCATTTTTTTTCAATTTCAATTACAATTGCTTTTCTTTCAATTCATGTACAATTTTTCCAGTTATTTTACAGCCATTGTTGCTGATGCGACCCCTCCCCCGTCCTGAATCTTTTCCGTTGCTCTCCATCATGGTGGTGCTGCTGCTGACAACGTTATTTTATTGAGTTTTCTTTTCTGATTTCTTCGTTGTTTTTCTTTTCTCGGTTATTCGTTTCTTTCGCATTGCTTTTTGTGCCATGAAAATGCTCATGTGATTGCATTGTCTTGATTTCATTTCAAAGTCACAAAATGAAAATCAGTGGAATATCCCAGAGTCTTTCGCATTGCCAATGCACTTATCAAATTGTCGTTTGTCATTAAATGGCAATTAGCCAATGCCACAGCAAAGTCAACAACAATCTGTCGAGGATTTCTCGTTCTCGCTTTCCCCGCTTCTCTTCCAACGTTTTGCATTGCTTTCCTGCCCTGAAAACAGAAACTTTTAAGCGGAAACACGCGCCTGCCCAACTGAGCTGAACTTCATCAGCTGATGCCCGGACAGGAAATGAGCAAAACTCAAATTGACTTAAGCGCTTCAGCTTGGACTCTGTATTCGCTGCCTCCAAGCCACTCTACCAAGTCTCCGCCACATCCATTAGCTTCAAGTCATTGACACTCTTCATCCTTGTTTCCCTGCCACCGCTCTACTTTGGCCGACTTTCATTGAGTGAAAAGAAAGGCAGCGCTTAAGTAAATCAGCTTAGCTGATTTTTCCTGACGCCTCTGAACTCTCAATCTTCCGACTTCACCTCGTGGCCTGTCAAAAGTTGTAAAGTCTGACAATTTTTTTGGAGTATTATTTTGTGGGCAATTTATTTTTAGCAACAACACAAGGGTAAGAGTGTCTTAGAGTGAACGTCTTCACCCACAAGTATAAAAGCAGAGAGCAAAATAGAGTGACTCCAAATTCCTTTTATATTTTATGTTTAAAACATTTTCACTTGAATAGATATTAATTGCCAAATAGCGCATTGTGTGGTGAAAATTGAATACAATTTGGCTCACTTTCAGTTTCGTCATAATCCTTCTTTGTATGTTCGCCAGTTTTGAACAGGAAAACTTAAAGCAAATTTACTTAACCACAACCGATTGCCTTAAGAAAGTTAAACTCTAGAGAAACACACAGAATCTTGGGAGTCAATAAAGTTCCTGCCACATACTTCCACCTTTCTCTACCTCCTTACACATCGCTTACACATTTACACACACATGCAGACAAAGAAGAAAGGAGAGAACGACAGAAATGGAGAATGTTGCAACTGTAAGAGGCAACCATTGTTCATGCGTGGTTGTTGTACAGTGGCTTTTGCATTGCCTCTCAGCATTTCTCTTGAATTATGAACATATTTCGGAACAAGGAGCATGTGTACAGCTAATCCTATAGTTAAACGCAGCTATATATTTGACTATATATACGTATGTACATACATAAGTGATTACTATTATGTACTTATAGTTAAAGTGAATTTGCTTACGATTATAAAGTGGCTAACTGGATCAAACGAATACTGTGCTGCAACCTTTTATCATTAAATTCAGTGACTTTAATAAAAATTGTTGCGAATTTCCTGTTTATGCGGGGTCTGATTTAGACCCCCTCTTATTGAAAGTGGCAGCAAAAGTTATAGGGCTTACCAATTTCGGGTTTGTCGTACGAGATACTTAGTACTTTCCCTTTGACAATTAAAGCGAAAAGCCGAAATACAATACAATAGGCTCTGGCATTAGCTTTTCCCTCCTCGAAAGTTCTGTCTTGTATGCAAACTTTATTAATTACGCGCCTCAATGGCTGGCCAGTGCGACGAAACTTTTGCTGTTTACTATTTTTGCCCAGATTGAGTTTTACCATGGTTTTTCCCGCCATTTGCACACACTCACGTTCCCATTTTTTCATGCAATTTGTACAACTAGCAAACAAACCAACAACAAAATTCAAGTTTCTATGCTATGCACCCAAAGGGTAAAATGGTACATTAAAGTCGTCAACTTGTATGTAACAGACAGTAGGAGATATTTCTACTGTAAAGCATGAGTATTCTTAACGACCACTGACAGCCAAGTCGCCATACCAATATAGAAGTCAGAAGTGGTTTGCCTGCTATCAAGTTCCTACATTTCTAATGACGAGAAACCTGACCCTGGATTTTCCGATTAATCCTGAAATTGCAGTTGAAGAAAATATGCAGTGGCACAAGGCTTGCATAAAAAATAAGACGCATATTAACATTGTGTAACTATATATTTTTCATGTAGATTATGTAGCATACTTTTTTGGGCAAAACACGTTTAGCAAATATATTTCTTACTCTAAGTACTAAACAAATAGTAAAAATTCTTGCTAAAAATTTATTTTTGAATTAATATAAAACATTTTTTGACGTTGACGTTGACGTTGACAATAGGTAAGGAAAGAATATCGTAAAAAATTTTGCAAGGGTATACAAACTTTGGCGCGGTCGAAGCTAGCCCCGGCCCTCTGGTTTTAATTAAAAATTCAACATTTTGAAAGTTATTTCCTCGATAAAGAAAAAGTACTAAACTGCAATTGAACACCCTGTCAATAATTGGCAACAGTTTTCTGGAAAATTCGAAATATCAATATGAATAAAATGTATTGACAATTCTTAGAAAAGTTGTTTGGTTTTCCCCATTGCGAAATGTAGTTTGATTTCTGTGAAATATCCAAGAAACAACATAAAAATCTCAAACTTGCAAAGTTAATATATTTTAAATCGAACCAAATATAATATGGGTTTTGAAATGATAACGATTACCTATTTCGTGATGATAAAAATGGCAACATAAAAATCTCAAACTTGCAAAGTTAATATATTTTAAATCGAACCAAATATAATATGTGTTTTGAAATGATAACGATTACCTATTTCGTGATGATAAAAATGGCAATAGGTCTGACAATTTGGGAATAAATAAATCTGGAATCTGTTGGTATAGAAAAGGCACTTTGGAAGCCTTGGCCTGGGCTTGGCTGATGTCAGCAAGACTATTAATCCCGGTGCCAACCAACAAAGTTTGAAAGCCACAGTTATAACCGAATTGAACATCAGTGTGAATACTGCAAAAGAAACGTTAGAATAGAATAAAAGAATGAAATAAGAAAAAAAATAGATGCTTACTTATCGCCCACCATGAGAGTTCTCTCTGGTTTAATCACACCTTGGCGAATTAGATGACTGCAAATATAAGGATTGGGTTTGCCGCAAGTGATGGGTGCCCTCTTGGCCACAGCTTCAATTGATGCGACCATTATGCCACTACTGAGAGTGAAGCGTCCCTGAGTCACTGGGGAAGCCAGATCACGATTGGTGGCTATAAAAAGGACACCGGAATCCATTAGATAGCATCCAGCTTTTGTTAGTTTGGAAACATTAAAGTATTTGTCCATGCCCACGACTATTGCTCCCACTTTGCTATCTAATTTTAAGTTCTGAACGTAATCCAGCATAGAAGTCATCGAGCTTTTTTCTTCATCGTGAAACAAACTCTCTATGCCCACTAACTTCAGTTCGTCTGCGATTCCTTGTCCTCCAATTATATAGACTTTGCGTTGAAATTGTTTTTCTTTGAGATAACGAGCCGCAGCTTGAGAGGATGACAGCACTTCATCTTTTGCAACAAGTAAACCCATTCTCTGAGCCTTTTGCCATATGCCTAGAGCAGAAGTGGACGAGTGATTTGTACATATAAAGGCCTTCTTACCCGCGGCCCGTAGAGCATTAAATGTTTCTGGAGCACCAGTCAAGGGCACTTCATTCTTCCAGATCACACCATCTGCATCAAAAATGATTGTTTCGAAAGTCTGTAGCCATTGCTGTATGCTGTGTCTGTTTAGTGTGAGCAGCTTGCAACATCCTTTCTGTACAATATTTCTGTTGAAGCCCACACTCATTGTGCTTACTCACAGAAACTAGCTACTGATATTGAAATTAATTTTAGTGATTACACATATAGACCGACCTGCTTTGATAGTAAAAATTTTCAAACCAGATTGTGAATTTCGTGGGGAAATCATGATCCTTGTGTCATTCCATTTTAACCATATTCAGCAATTTAAAATTTCGAATTGAAATTAGTGGAATTAGTATCCTGCTGCTTTGTTCAATTGATAATGTTGCAATTTTGTTCGCAAAACATTGCGAATTTTCTACGAAATTTTGGAAAAAATAGCAATAGCGAAACAGAGACGTTCTTATAGTGTGCGGTAGGGACAGCTTGGCAGAAGTTTTAATTGCGCGTCATGAAAAATTACCAAAGTCAAGCGGCAACTTGCCTTAACCCTCGACAATTCCTGGCGTGTTCACAGTACAACTCCCAATCTCTATCCCAAGCCAATTCCCTGGGGTGCCACTTCTGTTGAGGGCCGTCTTCGTTGCCTTCGGCTGACAGTCAACTAACGCCCGTTGCGGCAATTAAAATGACATTCAGCTTTATTGTCGTCAACGTTGTTGCCCGGATTTTCGGTTTTCGTTTCTTACCCTGCACTCGTAGGCATTAGAAGGTAGATTACACATTACAAAGTATTTCAGAAAATATCATAATCAACCTCATTGGAAAATGAATTTTCAGGTTCAGCAAAGATCTTTGGAATCTCTTTAGAAAGATCAGAAATTGCATTGGATACGTAATTAGGATTACCGTGGATTTGATTGTCATCACTGTCTTTGAGGGTATTTCGATGTCGGCTTACCATTTGAATGCTGAGATATTATTTGCTTTAAGCAAAAGCCAAAGCCGACACTTGTCCAAAATCAGAGAAAATTTTATACCTTGGCCTAAATTCATTAAATCGTATTCGCCTGCCAGCTATTAGGCTCTTTTGTTTGAAATGTCATGCCAAGCAGTTTAGTTGTCGACCCTGAGAATGCCCTATATCAAATATGTTCAACTTACATTGATGGCAATTTTCATGTTGGCTTTGACACTTTTATGATCTCAGTATCCCCATTCAATCATCAAAGTAAAGGGTATAAACGCCGGAGAAATTAACGGATTTCATGTCCAGGCAAATTGTCGGCTTGTGGTAAAAAGGAAACGACTTAGTCTGCCTCTAAGCCAAAAAGTTCTTTGCCCAAATATACTGCAGGAAATGTTTGTTTGGCAATAAATAATATGCACGTAATCCAAAATCTTGAAATAAGCAGAACTTGATAAATACAATAGATGTTTCGGCTTAACAAATGACCGCTAGTTGGCCACTATTAAAAGTGCGTGTTGGCCATGGTTTCAGTTATTGGGATATTTTTACGTTTCTTTCCATTTGCATGATTTTCCAAAGCTCATTTGACGAATGAATGCACTTCTCTCTCTCCGCTTGACTAGTCCAGATGCCACATGCTTGCTAGCCTCCCATCTGTCGTTACACTTAGTAGGTAATGAAAAACAACAAACGAATTCCACTTAGCAAAACATCGAAAAGCCAAAAGTAGCAAAATTGTGAATTTGTTACACAAAGTTTTGCTTAACTTTTTTTTTTTACTGGTTTCGTTCAGGCTTTTCGGCTTGTTAGTTGTCGCTGACCTGGTCCTAACCCCGCCGCCCCACCCTACCCACTTACTCTCTTTCTGCCTATCCTATTCCCTTTTGAAGCAACATCAGAAACTTTTTTATTAAGTTTACAAGACCAAGTTAATTTTTTTTTTTTGCCTGGGGCCTCTGTTTTCCCTAATTAATATAGCTTGAAACGCGTCAAGAAAAAGAAGAACTTGGAAACAACAAAAATCAACTTGATTTATATGCTAATCACTAAGGCTGATGTTAGAGTGGACGCGATAAGCGATGCGATAATATTGAGCGACAATGAGCGAGAAAGCTCTGCATTCAAATTAATATGTAATCGTTGAATACATGTCAGAGTGCAAGCGAAGCGAGAAGAGAGCCAAAGCGACAAGTTGAAGCGAGTTGCGAGAAAGCGATTCTGATACGTCCTGATCTTTCAAAGGACTCGCG